>NC_063175.1:19544016-20190898 GCF_023159225.1 Perognathus longimembris pacificus | reverse complement strand
CCTTTTTGAATTAAAAAATGTGGAACTCCCTCTTCCCTTCCTTCCTTCCTTCCCTTCCTTCCTTCCTTCCTTCCTTCCTTCTCTTCCTTCCTTCCTTCCTTCCTTCCCTTCCTCCCTCTCTCCCTCCCTCCCTCTTCTCTTCTCTCTCTCTCTCTTCTTTCTTTCTTTTCTTTCTTTATTTTCTTTCTTTCTTTCTTTTCTTTCTTTTCTTTCTTTTCTTTCTTTCTTTCTTCTTTCTTTCTTTCTTCTTTTTTCCTTTCTTTCTTTTCTTTCTTTCTTTCTTTCTCTCTCTCTCTTTCTCTCTATCTTTCTTTCTTTCTTTCTTTCTCTCTCTCTCTCTGTGTGTGTGTGTGTGTGTGTGTGTGTGTGTGTGTGTGTGTGTGTGTGTATGCCTGCCAGTATTGGGGCTTGAACTTAGAGGTCTTGCACTCTCATTTTCACTAAAGGCTTGCACTCTATGACCTGAATCACACCTCTTTTTTTTTTTTTTTGGCTTCCCCCCCCCCCCCCAGTTATTGAAGATGAAAGTCTCGCAGACTTTTGTGCTTGAGCTGGTTTTGAACATGATACTCAGATCTCAGCCTCCCTAGTAGCTAGGATTACAGGTGAATAACCCTGTAGAGGAGAAGGTTGTGGTGGGTTATTTCCAGCCTATGTGCTCTAAGTAGATATTATGCCTTAGCTACATGAAGTGTATTCACTTCAGGAATGTTGGGGATTATAAAATGTGTGCTCACAGTTCAGTCAAGCTCTGACTCAAATCATTGTCATGCTGTTAAGATTTTTGGACCACCCCCACCCCCAGCTTCTCCTGCTGTTTAGAAAACAGCATCAAAGCTCACCTTCTGGCTTGCTCCACATCCAGTAAAGCAAGTTTTGTTTCATTGTGGGCTTCATTAAGCTCCTTTGGTATCTCTTAAAGTAACTGCTAAAGGAATGGCTCTGAGGTTCTTACCCACCAGCCTTGTTCTGACACTGAGACAGCAGGTGGCAGAGGCCAGTGCTTTGCTGGACCTCCCTCTATGAAGGAGGATTAACTGGAAGTGTACAAAACTGCTGAGCCCCCTTTGTTTTCAGAAACAGAGCCCTGTGTAGCCTTGGCCCAGGGTCACAGAGACCTTGCCTTGAGATGACATGTCTGTTCTCTAAGCAAACATCAATGAACAAGGAAGCAGTAGATCAGTTCCAGAGGAAAGGACAGATCTTTTGAGGAGAGGACTTTGCAGACAAAGGCTGGCTTTCTATCTCTTCTTTAAACAGAAGGGACAGCAGAGCTACCAAAAGATTAGGGTGCTAAACAAAGGGACAAGAGGTCGGCAATTTCATACATGGTTGTATTTCAAGATTTGGAACTTGGACTACAGTAGTTCACCAAAACAATCCTATACATGATGACTATAGATTAGGAATTCGCCAATGTACTTAGTTCATCATGTAGGACACCCACATCATTTTGAGATAAATAGGATGGATCAGTTCTTGAGATTTATAATATGGTTCCTATAGGAGAGAGGAAACACATGCCTAATTGGATCCTGAGACATTCAGTGTTCATTTCTCACCACTTTCTTCCTCTCCATTAATCCATTGCTAGCTTGGCCAGGGATACCCTCATGTCCCTCCCTCAGTGTCTCACTCCTTGACCAATACTCTCAGCCACATCCAGAGAGAGGGGGGCCATGATGGCTAGGGGAATTTTCTCAGTCTCCAGGGTGACTATGGAGCAGGCTTGTTCTCTGCACCCCAGAAGGCATCATTTGGACTTGCAGGCAAAGGTGTGAGAGGTAGCATGAGAAAGAGCAATGTCTCAGTCCACTGCCCAAAGCCAGCCTGGTGACTTTTACAGGAAGAAGGAGAGGTTGGGTAGCCAGCCTGACATGAGAACCACGGAGTTTGGATTGCTGCTCAGGGAGTGAAGTTGTAGGGAATTAGTTGCATTTGATTGATTATCCATTATAGGCCACACACGGGTGGATGGCTTTGGGTTCATTTGTGGGCCTTGGAGACTGTTAGGTTCCATCAGCTCCCATGGTCTGAGTAAACACAGAAGATCACATAACCAATAAATGTTTGACCCTCAAAACTTGTACTCAGATTTTCCTGATTCTAAGTGATTGTGTTTTCTTTTTATACTCTCACACATAATCAATTCATTCTTATAGTGGAAAATGACACAGGTTACCTATATGGCAGAGTGACATTTTCTACTGGGATTGTAATGTGAACAGGTGGCCTATGTGTGTTTATTTGGCACCTTGTCTATATTCTAGAAATACAAAGTGTTGCATGGGACTGGTGTACATGGAGAGGAAGGGAAAAAATGGGTCTATTGAAAGGGTTGTCAAGCTCTCTGAAAAAGAGCCTTTCACCATCAGGAGCCTATGTCATAATTCCTTAGTGATGGTCCAGCCATTCCAGTGCCTAGAAGACTGGCAGCAGATTCAGCCAGACCACCAGACTGTCTACTGGTAGCACTGTACAGTAGAAAATGGAAACACCTTTGGATGCATTAAATCTTAGGCATGTTAAAATGTCTAACTCATCTTTTTCCCCCTGATGATCTCCACATCTCCATTACTTCATTTTCAAACCACACCTACTTCATTTTCAAACCACATACCATATGGCTTTCTGTGCTGGTGGGAAATTCAGGAGTCCCCATTTGTTGGTTGGTTCACCTTGAAATATTAGTGTAAGTGAAACAGAAAGGTTCAGAGTTGTCTCCTTACTAATTAGAAGGTCATGAATTGCTACGCAATTTCATACCCATACCCTGCTTGGCAACAATCACCGCAGGGGCCTGTGGGAAGCAGGCCTCCAGTGCCTCCTCCTCCCCTGCTTCCCCAGAGCTTAATCTGGTTAGGATAGGCGGGACACACCACCTTCCTCCCTGGGGAAGGGTTGAAGCCAGTCTTCTGGCCCCTCTCTGCCACTCTATAACTGCACCCAGATGGCTTCTGGGCCTTGCCTGGCACCAGGGCAGACCAGGCTGGGTGTGAGCATGTTCAGCACTGAGTGAGATCCGCTTGTATGGCCTGTTGTATGTGGGTGCCAGGCAGCCTGCGTGGTCCCCATGGCTAGGAGAGCTGACCTCATGCTCTTCTTTGCAGCCTCCTGCTCGGTGGACTTGGAGAAGCCTTGCTGGTTTTCTCAGAGCGGAAGGTCTCCTCATGAAGATGGGCAAGATAGTAAGTACACAGCCGGAGTCCACCATGTGCTGACATGGTGTAAGAATGTCAGAACCACACATATACTGTGAGACCACAGAAGGATCTGTGGGTAGAGCCCTCCTCCATGACCACTGGTGCCTTCACCAAGCTGAACTCCATCATAGCTAATGATGCCAAGACCCCACTGTCTCTCCCTGCTTCAAGGAGAACTTTCTGGAAGCCTGCTGCAGAGGAGTGATCTGTGTTACATCTTCCCATGTCTCCAGTTGCACCCAGTTCTACTGAAACAGCAAGTACAGGATTGCACCTCAGAGTTCACTGAGTGTTTTCTGGGACCCTCTTTGCCTTGCTCTCCCCTGGCTTGCCTACAGCCCATTGCTCCACCACCCAGCCTGCATGTGGATGTGCAGAGCTGTGTTGCTGAGAGCCGCCATCTGCAGCAGAGCAGGAGTCAGGGCTGACTGGGAGTTCTGCACCAAGCAAGAAGCCAGCATGACCACTTTAAACTCCAAAGCAGGTGGTGGCCTTCGGTGGTTTATGTTGCTATTCATTTCCTGTTTTTAACCTTCACTTGGCTCTTGGAAACTTGTCAGGATATATTGAATTCTGAAAACTCCTTGCTCCTACCATTAGGTTAGGCTAGGAATTAAATGATTACAAGAAGGTGCACAGGTACTGATGGATGGATGGTTGGTAAAACAAACAATATATATGTATGCACACAAACATTTAACATTTCTTAATTTTTAAAAAACACTTATTTCCCTTATATCTCAGAAATGGTTTTAAATAATTGAATACTGAAGTATATTTTTAAGGGCAGATTAAAATTTTGATTTAGCCTGGCACTGGTAGCTAACCCTCATAATCCTAGTGACTCAGGAGGCTGAGATTTGAGGATTCTGATTCAAAGCCAGCCCTGATAGGAAAATCTGTGAGACTCTTTCCTCCAGTTAACTACCACAAAGCTAGAAGTGGAGCTGTGGCTCAGTGACAGAATGCTAGCCTTCAGTGAAAGGGACAGCTGTCAATCCTTGAGTTCATGCTCCACTGCTAGCACCCCCCCCCCAAAAAAAGGATTTATACTCCATATCTTGCCTCTAGTGAAGAAATAAACTTACACAAAATAATTACTTGAATCTAAACCCACCGAGATGGTTTAAGAAAATAGCCATGAGCTAGTGGCTCCCACTCATTAATCCTACTTAGGAGGATGAAATCTGAGGATTGTGGTTTGAAACCATCCTGGACTGGGAAGTCTATGAGACTCTTATCTCCATTTAACTACCATAAAGCCAGAATTGGAGCAGCGGCTGAAGTGGTAGAGCACTAACCTTGAGCAAAAAAGCTCAGGGACAGTGCCCAGGTCCTGAGTTCAAGCACCAGAACTAGCACAAGAAAAAGAAAAGAAAAAGGGAAAGAATGGCTCCTTCAAAATATTTCTTTTCATAATAAGTTTTCCATATACTTCACTGCTCTGCCAGGTGTGGGAGCCATTGCTGGGGAATGGATCTCAAGCCTTATACTTGCTAGTCATGTGCTCTGCTGCTTGAGCCACATTCCCACGTCCTTTTGTTTTTAGTTTGTTTTGTAGTCTTCTTTCCTCTCTTTTTAAAAATTGTTACTGTAGAGTTGATATTCAGAGGAGTTGCAGTTACATGAATGAGGTCATGAGTAATGAGTGCAATTGTTTTTGAACCATGTCTCTCCTTCTGTCACTCTCTCCCATCCCCACTCCTGTCCCCACTCACAAGATATCCAGTTTATTTTCTACATAGTGTCTAGTGAATATCACTGTTGTATTTGTTCACCCTTGTTCCACCTTTTATCTGCCCTCCCTTACTTTTCCAAATACGAACCAACTAACAAACCAAAGAAAGAGAAAACAAAAACAGCAACAATGGCACCTAAAAAAATGTCCTTTGTTTTCTTTTCTTGGAGTTCATTTCATAGAATATTACTTTATATGATCATATGCACATAGCTATTGAGCCTTTATTAACCACTCCTCTGCAAAGAAGGATTTCTTTGGCCTCAGTGGGTGAATGTCTAGAGTCTTATATAATTTATCATGTCCCTGTATGTGCATATATCTGTATCTATCTATCGTACCTGTCTATCTATCCATCCACCCAACTATTTAATCATTCTGTGTGTTTACTTGTAGATTTATAGTCAGACATAGTCTTGGTCTCCTGCCAAGATCCTCCTTTCTCAACCTCCCACGTAGCTGGGATTACAGGTGGAATGTACACCACCACACCCTTTGGTGTCTAGCAAGTATGCCCTTGTCTATGGCCAGTCCTGTGAAGAAAATGTTAGTAGCCATTATTACTGCACTTTTTTTTTCTAACTTTTCTGAAAAAGAAAATGAAGAGAAATAGATTTGTATATTTGGAACTTGAGCGCTTTAATTTCCTTTCTTTGACTTTTCCGGGCCTCTGCTTCTCATTTCAGGTAAAAAGGTTGCAGTAGTTTTCAACTTGCCTTTGTTCTTCCCCTGGCATGGCAGACTCTTAGAACCTGAAGGTCAAAAAGAAAGTGTGAGTTTAGAGTGTTCTCATCCCTTTGCTCCCACAGAACTCTGTCTATACCACGGGGACCAGTTCTTGTCCCAGGCAGTAAGTGGCATCTGGCAAATGCCATCTTGTGCTCGCCCTTTGCAGTGCCATTTTAGCCCGTGGAGAGGTCTCAGCATGGACAGCATCACACGGTCACCAGGCTCATTTCCATTTCTAGCAAGACTGACCTTAAAAACTTCTGGAAAGTTTTAGACTTTTTTTTTTTTGTCTTAAGGCTCTCTGGAAAGTGTCTATCTGGTTTTGTTTGTTTTGTTTTTGGATTGCATTCCAGAGTGTGTTGTTTTTAAGATCTCCAGTCTTTTCTTACTTTGACACCAGAAAGAGGTGTCAAAAACACAGGGTGTCTCATCACTCTACCCTCCTGCTTCCTTCAGTTTCCATCTGTTTCCTGAGCTTTTTCTTCAAGCTGTCACCTCTGTCTTTTATACCAATGTTCACTTGCTCAGCTCTGAGTGCATGGTGAGCACAAAAGCCTGTGAAACTGGGGGGCTCCCCAGATCGCCAAGTCCCCTCAGTTCTCACTGGGGCTGTCTCTGCTTAGAATCTACAATCTCCTTTCACCCTGTTTAAGCCCTGGTTCAAAGCCAGGGTGTTTGGGGATTTTTATTTGTACAAATAATACAATTTCTGTCAAGAGAAGCAAGTGTGATTGTGTATTACTACAGTCTTCTATGGACAGAAAGAAAAATAAACTATTTTCTTGGTCATTTGCCTTCTTTTTTTTTTCCCTCTCCAACCCTGGCAAGGAAGGATTGAAGAAAAGGTTGTTGATGGCTTTGAACAGGGAGTTCTTGTAGGTTTTTGTTGTTGTTGTTATTGTTGTTGCTGCTGTTCTGGTACTGGGGCTTGAACTCAGAACCTTGGCTCTGCCCCTTAGCTCATTCTACCACTTGAACTATAGCTCATTTGGCTTTTTGTTGGTTAATTGGAGATAAGATTCTCATAGACCTTTTCTGCTTTAGATGGCTTTGAATTGCAATCCTCAGCTCTCAACTTTCTGAGTAGCTAGGGTTACAGATGTTAGCCACTGTTGCCCCGCTGAGTTTTTATGTCTTAAACTCAGCCTAGGCATCTCCTTTTACTACATCCTGGCCTTTTAGCTCTCTGTTGGCCAGGGTCCCCTGGCCCCTTCCAGACCTGGGAAGTTGATTATATTTCTTACTAGCTACTTGCTGCCCTTCACTACTCAATCACAATTGGGCCAAATTTTAGTTGTGCTTTGTGTGGAGGTACCAGTATTAAAGGTGAAATATCTAATAAAATTTCTATTACAGCTGGACACAGGTGGCTCATGCTTGTAATCCTAGCTACATAGGTATCTGAGATCTGAGGATCATGGGTTTGAAGCCAACCAGGGCAGGAGAGTCTATGAGAATTTTAGCACCAATTAAACACACACACACACACACACACATGCTGAAAGTTGAGCTGTGGCTCAAGTGTTAGAGTGCTAGCCTTGAGCAAAAAAGCTCAGGGACGGGGCTGGGGATATAGCCTAGTGGCAAGAGTGCCTGCCTCGGATACACGAGGCCCTAGGTTCGATTCCCCAGCACCACATATACAGAAAACGGCCAGAAGCGGCGCTGTGGCTCAAGTGGCAGAGTGTTAGCCTTGAGCGGGAAGAAGCCAGGGACAGTGCTCAGGCCCTGAGTCCAAGGCCCAGGACTGGCAAAAAAAAAAAAAAAAAAAAAAGCTCAGGGACAGTGCCCAGGCCCCAGGATCAGCACATACATGCAAAAAAATTCTATTACATGAAAATATTCAGAGCAAGGGAAGGGGTGACAAATGTACTCTTTACCTGACTATGTAACTAACCCCTCTGTATATCATATTTATAATAAGAAAAAATTTAAATTCTCTAATTTAATTATTGCATACACACACACGTACACATATATTGCCAGTCCTGGGGCTTGAACTCAGGGCCTGAGCACTGTCCCTGGCTTCCTTTTGCTCAAGGCTAGCATTCTACCACTTGAGCCACAGGTCCTCTTGTGGCATTTTTTTGTTTATGAGGTGCTGATGAACCCAGGGCTTCATGTATGCAAGGTAAGTACTCTACCACTAGGCCATATTCCCAGCCCCTACATGAATATATTTTATATATCAAATATAAAACAAAACCTGAAACCTATATTGTCATATTTTTTCTTTTTGTGTATATGTTGGTAAATAGCACTTGAACTCAGGACCTCATGCTCTTGCTTTGCTTTTTTGTTCAAAGCTGGTGTTCTACCATTTGGGCCACACATCTACTTCTAGCATTTTGCTGGTTACTTGGAGAGAACAGTCTCAAGGACTTTTCTTTCCAGGCTGGCTTCAAACCTTGAAGCCTCCCTGAGTAGCTAGGATATGGGTGTGTGCCACTGGCACCCAATTTCTTTTTGTGTGTGCCCATTAGAAAATGTTAATTTGCTGGTATAACTCAGCCACTTGGGGTACTATCCCAATAAATATCTAAGGCCAAATCTGTGCTTGGTACTGTGTATGTTCCATGCCATTAACTTGTCTCAAAGTTTTGCAGACGACATTTTCTTTATTATCTAGGGAGATCACAGAGATTTTCTAAGGCCATCTACCTGGGACATAAACCTCAGTCTTTCAAAACTCATTTTTTCCAGTCCTCTCTTAGAACATTCTGTTGAGGAGAAATGAAACCCTAACCCTAAATTTTCGGAGGTTTCTCCCAGCAGTGCTGCAGAGTGGATTCCAAACATCATGGAGGCTTTCCCTCCCTCTCTCTACCAAGGGCTGGGTCTGATGCCTGCATTCTCACGGCCTTTCCAGCGTCCACTTGCTCCCTGGCCATCTCTCTCAGCTGATGTCTAAGATGTCCCTTGGGTGGGGCTGAAGTAGCCAAGAACACCCAAGGATGGGACTGCTCTCACCTAAGCCATCACTGTTTCCAGAACAACCAGCCACCGGGTGCTGAATTCTCAGCACCTTATTTTCTCAGTAGTCAGTCTGTCAGGTGTCCCTAAGAGGTTTGCAGGTACAAGGAGGAACTGTGGACTCAGGCATCTAGGAGACCCCTTTTCTTCTGTAGGTCTTCAGGGCCATGAAATGGAGTATTGTCCCATCTGCCTGAAGATGAGAAGAAGGTAATAAATAATACAGTGAGTGTCCAGTTACACAGGGACCATGGCATATCTACCAAGCACTTGTCTTAAATTTGGAAAGAGGTCAAGTGGTTGGGACTCTTGGGGTAGCTTTATGGTCCTTTGCCTCTCAGTCTGGGGAGAGAAGCCAACAGGATGAGGCTCTTTGTGTTATTTAGTCCTACACAGAGCCCCTGGCTTCAGACTGTGTCCCTGTGGACAGGGAGGCTCTGTGGCTTGTCTCCAAGGCTGTCCCACCCTGTAGACCCTGTATCATTCCCATTTCTTTCTCATGGGACTACCTTTGTGACTTACTGCGGTCCATAGTATGTGGGAGAAAATGATGATGCTGTGTGACTTCCAAGGCCAGATCAAAAGCAGCTCTGGAACATCCTCCTTGGTCTTCTAGAACAAAGCCTGGAGCATGGCCCCCACTAGAGAGACCAAGTCCTGGGACTTCTGTGAATGGACCTTGCTCCAAAGCCACCCCACTGTCTATCCTGCATCCTCTAGACCAGCTCATCAGCTGAGTACCATCACGTGGCCCCAGTCACTGCCGTGTAAGGTACAAAGATTACCACCCAAGGGGTGACTGAAGAAGTTCCTACGCACAAAATCATAAGATACAGTGCAATTATACTACTACATTTTAGGGCAGTCTGTCCTATGACAGTAGAAAATACAACAGTGAGCCCCACGAGCTGCTCTATGCCTGTAGCTACAAAGGAGGAGAGGACATTGAGAAATAGAAAAGGATGAGAAGGAGGAAGAAAAGACATGGAGGGAGGAGAGGAGAGAAGAAGAAAATACCCCTCTGGAAGATGTTGGGACCAATGTGCCAGTGTAGGCCCCTGAGCCCTTTTCCTGAACACACTGTGAGTCCAAGCGCTTCACCCTCGGTTCCAGTGTGACCTCCAGTCCAAAGGCTGCACCAAGAGGAAAACCTCACAGACTGTAGTGCTGGCCCAGGGCCCACATCACAGAGCAGGATATGCAGTCCTGCCTTTGGATCAGTGGAATTATTCATTTATTCATAAGATACTGGGAACTTACTATGGCCCAGGCTTTGTTTTAGGAACTGGGAATATGACTGTGAACAAGGTAAATCCTCCTGGAACTTATTTTCTACTGGTGGGGACAGAATGGAAAGGAAGGAAAAGGATTTCACTGCAACACAGTTAAGGAAATAGAAAGGGCCAGAAATGGGGGTACTCATCTGTAGTCCCAGCTCCTTAGGCAGTGGAAACAGGAGGATTGTAGTCTATAGGCCAGCATTAGGCAGAATCTCACAGGACCCTCTTTACAACACAAAAGCAAAAGTACTGGGGCTATGGCTCAAGGCCTTCAGTTCAATCCTTGGTACCACTTAAAAGCAGCAGAAAGAAACACTCTTCTGGGGATCTGATGAAAGTCGGAGAATTTCTTTTCTAAACTGCACACACACACACACACACACGCACACACACACACACACACACACGTTGGCCTACCACAGGCCTTAGAGTCCACGTGCGGAATGACTGAGGTGCCCCTCCTCGGAGCCCTGGGTGAGAAGGCTTGAGTTCATGGATAGTCACCAGGAGCATATCTTGGGAAATGCAGAGGGAGCAGACCCTTCTGAAAGATGGAGAGCCCTGAGCCTCATTTTGTGGTAGAGACAGACTTGGAGGAGGTAAGTAATGCCAGAAGGTCCAGCTTAGTCAGAAGGAGTGTGGTTTTTGTTAGGTCCTCTCCCTGAGGGCTTCATGTAGAAGCCCCCACCTCATTAAGTCTCCACCCAGTTACCTGGGTAACCTGCAGACCTGGAGGCAGTTACCTCCCCTTTTCCTGAGGTCACATCCTAATCCACCTGGCCACACCCCTTGCCCCTGCTCTAGATATAAGGCAGGGCTGGGTGGGGGGTCTCTCTCTCTCCCTTCTCTCCGGCCATGGATCATCTTGGCCACAGGCCAGCAGTTCGGTAATAAACTTTCTCTCCTGCCTGAATACCGCGTGGCGTTCTCCTTTACCGGCTACCTACTTTAAAAACCTAACATATATGGTGCCGTGACTCGGATGGGGCTTAAGAGTCAGGACAGGTGGAATTCCCATCTATTTTTCTTCTTTTTCTGGGAGCATCCCCAGTCCTGATGGCCCTTTTTCCACGAACCGAACTGCTGCGAGACGCCACGCGGCACTTTTCACTAATATCATTGCTGACCTCCATATCCACATCCACACCACTTGTCTACCCTGGTGAGTGAAACTGCTGCTGCTCCGTTTCCCTGCTGTTCCTTCCGCCGCTTCTGCCCGGTAAGCTCTCATCCACTCACTAGGTGCCTCCCTCCCGTGCTTTTTGGGTTTTGCATCACAGTCACACCCAAGCCGGGACACTGCTAGCACGCCTCTTGACAGTGCAATGAGGCCTGCTCGAAATATTCAAACAGATACAGTTTTTGCCACTGCAATGGTAAATGGTCAGAAGTAACTTATATTCAGGCTCTCTTTCTCTCTTTTCCTCTCTTTCTCTTCCTTTTTCTCCCTCTCTCGTCTGCCTGTTTACTTGCTTACTTTATAAAAACTCCAAGTCGTACCATCCTGATAACGTGCCTTGCTCACAAAGCTGCCTCTTTTCACTGACCTCCGATACTGAGGCTTGACCACCAATGTGCTTTGTCAGCAAAGATATCTAAAAGTTCTTTTCTCTAGCATTGACCACATGGTGGATATTGGGCTTAACAGGCACCAGCTCAGGCGCCATTATGCCATGCCATGTGTTCTCTATTAGTGTGTTTGTGTCCTCCTGCCACCCCCCTCAACATTGCATCCCACTGGACTTTGTCAAAATATGATTTCTCCATTTTATAATCTGAAAATTGTTGTTTGCTAGCAAAATTGTTTTTCTAACCGACCACGTGGTTTTAAAATATTGGGCAAAAAAAAAAAATGTCATTTACTATTGGAATTCCAAAAGACTACTGCTGAAATTCATTTTTGCATGCTGTAAAACCTATGTGCACAGTGTGTATGTGTGTTCCATGTGTGTATGTATGTGTAAATGTCATTTGTTAGTATGTCCATCTAGCTGTATATCTGTGCTAAAACTCATCACATCTACTGAGTTTTGTCATTGCAGAATTCTGGCAAGTATTTGGTCAGTTCTTGACAAGGTACAGGTAAGCTCTAGTCCCCTTGGTCTCCTTGTTGTTTTAATTGGAAATCAAAAAGGGCTTTTGTGGCAAAGACTCCTTGGATTGCAGTTCGAAGCCAGCCAGGGCTGAAAATCTCTCTCAAACTCCATCTCCCAATTAATCAGCGAAGAGCCAGGCTATAAGCATGGCTGAAGAGACTAATCTCTTACCAGACAAATGCTGGAAGTGGAGCTCAAGTGGTAGAGTACTAGCCTCGAGCAGAAGTGTTCAGGGACAGTGCCCAGGCCCTGAGTTCAAATCCTGTGAATGCCAATGGGGGCAAGCCATCCCAGCAACAAGCACCTAGACCACTGGGACTCAGCCAGTTCTGGGAACAAGTATCATGGAGTGGAGTAAGAGGAAAATGATCATATCCAAAATGGAGTCACTTTGTCTCACCCTTTCAAAATTAATCAGAGGCAGGGGATCAAGAGATAGTAGCTTGTCCATCTAATGTCCATACCTGAGTATAAGAACTGTCCAAGTCATCCAATTTTTAATTTTGTGCCCTAAACCCTTCCTTTTGCCTTAATATATTTTTTTGTCCAGCCCCTGCCTCATGAGACTTCTTTCAGGCTTCATTCAAGGACTGGCATCTACCACCAAGGGACCCTGCTGCTCGCCTTCTCCAGGAGAGGCCACATTTCTGCCTTTTACACCTAATGCCGACGCCCCTTGCCAGCAGGAAGCAGCCAGAGAGAGTCTTCATCCTTTTTCATAACTATTAAAAGGCTGGAATGTTAGGTCCTCTCCCTGAGGGCTTCATGTAGAAGCCCCCACTTCATTAAGTCTCCACCCAGTTACCTGGGTAACCTGCAGACCTGGAGGCAGTTACCTCCCCTTTTCCTGAGGTCACATCCTAATCCACCTGGCCACACCCCTTGCCCCTGCCCTAGATATAAAGCAGGGCTGGGTGGGGGTCTCTCTCTCTCTCTTCCTTCTCTCCAGCCATGGATCATCTTGGCCAAAGGCCAGCAGTTCGGTAATAAACTTTCTCTCCTGCCTGAATACCGTGTGGCGTTCTCCTTTACCGGCTACCTACTTTAAAAACCTAACAGTTTTAGTGGGGGCAAACCCCACAGCATCTGCTCTCCCTGTGCCAGGAGTCAGGGATGGGAAGGAAGTCAGGTCATGCTCAGGCTGTGAGACTGGAAGGGCTGAAGGGCTGGCTGGGCATGCTTTGAGTATAAGAATGAGGAAATGATGTTTGTCATCATCCACCAGAGCCTGGCTGGTGTCGTCTCTATGTTTATGTGTCCTCCTCCTGACCCTGACAACTCTGAGCTCCAGACAGGACAGGAAACCTCCCCAAGATCACCCAGCCTTAGCCAAGATGGCAGAGTTGTTCCCAGAACTTTGCTGTGCTGCCTTTTCATGCACCTGTTTGTTTCTGGGTCCCCTCCAGGGTCACTGGGTTCTAAATAAACCAAGGGATCCAACCAATCACCCTGGACTTTGAAAGCCTGGCTGCAGGGCTTTTGAACTAGCAGCCCAACTCGGGGAAGGCCACTCCATTCTCAAGCTTGTTCTGGAAACACTTTGGAGATGGAAATGTCTCCTCTGCTCCCCTTGAATCGGGAGGCTCTGGAATCCTGCTAAGAGCTGATTTTTGTGGGGGACTAACCAGTGGTGGGTTACTGAAACATTGGCACATGCACTTCTTTCCAGTTCACTGGGGATCAGCCAGGAGGAGCCTGAAGGAACAGCCCCTCCCCCTCCCTTGGCAGCCAAGGTGAACTCTCATTTAAACAATTGCCTGAGCCAAAAGGAACATTTGAGTCATTTATTTCCTGCTTTCTCTGTGTAGGGCCCTCAGGGCTGGCAAAGGCAAGGCCTTTGTGCTATTTATCTTCACACCATGAAAACACATGGAATTTCAGAGACTTGATCTAAGCACCATTCACTAGGGCTTCACTGGTGCTAGATGAATGGTATAGCAGAAGTTAGAGGGGTCTCTGTGTGGTGTAAGGTGCTAAAGGGGAGACAGAAGCAGGGTTCTAGCAGACGATTTCTTTTTTTAAAATTTATTTATTAATTAAACGGAAATTTTTTGATAAGGTGTTATGCAAAAAGGGTACAGTTACATAGTAGGGCTGTGTGTACATTTCTTGTGATATCTTACACTCTGTTTTTCTTTCCCTTCCCTAGGTCAGGCAGACATATATACAATACCCAATATACCAAGAACATATACAGTAGCCACGTGGCCTACGCCAAAGAAAATTTGCCTAGGACTTTAAATGTAATGTCGACATTAGACAATATGTCCACAGTAGTCTTATATGAACGTACATACATAGCTTTTGAGCTATTGTATTCCACTGAGAGGTCAATTTTTGACCTTTATATGTTAAGTAGTTGTTTGGCTTTAGTTACATAATGTTGGGTCACTGACCCAGTCCTGTGGGAAATACCATTTGACAAGCAGTTTTTGGTTTCACAGACCTGGTCTCTACTGTCTCTCTGTCACCCCTTTTTAACAGTCATATATCAGGGAGATCATGCCCCTTTGTTTTCTGTATTCTAGGCTTGTCTCGCTCAACATTATTTGTTTAAGTTCTGACCATTTCCCTGCGAATAACAATATTTCACCATTCCTAATCGCTATGTAGTATTCCATTGTGTATAGGTACCATATTTTTTTGGATCCATTCATCTGTGGAGGGGCATCTGGGTTGTTTCCATATTTTGGCTATTGTGAATTGTGCCGCGATAAACATGGAAGCACAAATGTCTTTCTGATATCTTGGGACCTGCTGTTCGGGATAGATGCCTAGGAGTGGTATGGCTGGGTCATAGGGTAGGTCTATATTGAGCTTTTTGAGAAACCTCCATACTGTTCTCCAAAGTGGTTGTACTAATTTGCACTCCCACCAACAATGGAGAAGGGTTTCTCTTTCCCCGCACCCCCTCCAGCATTTGTTGTTGCCTGAGATCAGAGTATAGGCCATTCTAACTGGAGTGAGGTGGTATCTCAGGGTTGTTTTTATTTGCATTTCCTTTACTACCAGGGATGTTGAAAGTTTCCTCATATGTTTCTTTGCCATTTTTATCTCTTCTCTTGTGAAGTCTCTAGCTCCTTTTCCCATTTCCTAATTGATTTATTGGGCTTGGAGGGGCTTAGTTTTTTGAGTTCTCTGTAGATGACAGATATTAGGCCTTTGTCTGTTGCTGTGCTGGTAAAGATCCTTTCCCACATGGTTGGCTGTCTTTCTATTTTGGTGGCTATGTCCTTAGCTGTGAAGAAACTTTTTAATTTGTAGTAGTCCCATTTGTCGAGTCTCTCCCCTATTTGTTGTGCCCCTGGGACTCTATTCAGGAAGTTCCTTCCTGTGCCTATAAGTTCTAACATCTTTCCTACTCTGTCCTTCAGTAGTTTCAAGGATTCAGGTCTGATATTGAGGTCCTTGACCCATTTTGAGTTGCTCTTGGTGCATGGTGATAGGCTTGGGTCTACTTTGAGTTTTCTGCATATGGCTGCCCAGTTCTCCCAGCACCAGTAGTTGAAGAGGCTCTGTTTATTCCATTGTATGTCTTTATCTCCTTTGTCGAATATCAGCTGACTGTAAGAGTGCGGTTTTATTTCTGGGTCTTCAATTCTGATCCATTGGTCTGCCAGTCTGTTTTTATACCAATACCAGGCTGTTTTTGTTATGATGGCCCTATAGTAGAGCTTGAAGTCTGGTATTGTGATAACTCCTGCACTGCTTTTTTTGCCTAGAATTGCTTTGGCTATTCTACGTCTTTTGCTGTTCCATATGAATTTATGGATCTAGCAGGTGATTTCAATCCTTCCTCTGTTTACTTACTCATTCATTGGCTACAGATGGGTGCACACTGGGTGCAAGTGCCTGGGACAGACAGCTCTCTTCCTCTAGCAGGGCTAACCTACTTCCTGAAGAAGCTCGCCATGCTGTCTCTGCCTGGGGAGGCTAGGTCTTTAGTGCTGACCAGTTATCCCCAGGGCACAATCACTCAGACCCGGCTCTGGAGACTATGTGACTGTAGACTATCAAATACATGTTCCCTTTTCTTGGGGAGGCCCTGAGCTTCCAGGGAGACACAGACTGAGCTTAAAAAAATAATGGAAACTGGGTGCCAGTGGCTCACACCTATAATCCTAGCTACTCAGGCTGAGATTTGAAGATTAAGATTTGAATCCAGCCTGGGTAGACAACTCCAGGAGATGCTTAAAATCCAAGTAACCAGCAGATAGATGGAAGTAGAAGCTAGATCACTAGCTGTGAGTGAAAAAAAGTCTAGTGAAGTCAAGGTCCCGAGTTCAAGTCACAGTATAGCTTCAGTGAGCCAGAATTCCTATGTCCTAATTATACACTCAGTTTCTAGCATATTCACAGATGGTTAGTGGTAACTGCCACTACTACCTGTAGAACATTTCTTTAGCTCTCCCCAAGAAATTCCATGCCCACTTTCACTCCACTTTTCCCATCTCCTGTAGACTTCAGTAATCCACTTGCTGGCCTCAGACCTGCCTATTGTGAGGATTTTTTATGAATAGGACCCTGTAATGTGTGGTATTTTTGCCACATTTTCCCCCCTCGCACATTTCCATTGAATATCACAGCTCTTTCTTTCTTTTTTTTCTTTCTTTTTTTTTTTTTTTTGGCAAGTCCTGGGGCCTGAGCACTGTCCCTGGCTTCTTTTTGCTCAAGGCTAGCACTCTACCACTTGAGCCACAGCACCTCTTCTGGCCTTTTCTATATATGTGGTACTGAGGAATCAAACCCAGGGCTTCATGTATACGAGGCAAGCACTCTTGCCACTAGGCCATATTCCCAGTCCTATCACAGCTCTTTTAATTGCCATAGTCACAGATATTTTTCCAAAGCTCTGCATGACAACAGGTGGATATCTCATTGCTAGTGTTTCCTTGGGACCTGCAAAGATTCCAATCTGATACTGAGTCTCACCGTACCTCTGTAGCTTCCAGTGGTGTATGGCAAGGTTCTTCCTAGGGGCTCTCTTGCCCTCAAATTTCATCTTGAGCTCGGACATTCTAGAACATTGGTCATGGCTTTATTTTTGCCATCACTTTCCCTTTGTTGTCAGAGTTGAGCCTTTTCCACCCCCCTTGCAGTTTTCTGGAGAAATATTATGCATGTATAAGGGAGAGGGTAACAGTGTTCAATAGGACATGTACTCATTACCTTATTTATATGACTGTAACCCCTCTGTACATCACCCTTACCATAAAATAAAAAAGGACCTGTGATTAGGTTGAGAAAGATATGACCTTTAGCATCTATGTTGTCAACTTTTCATCACTGTTTTTTAAAAATTATTTTTATTGTCAAAGTAATGTACAGAGGAGTTACAGTTTCATATAGAAGGTAGTGAGTACATTTCTTATCAAACTTGTTACCTCCTCCTTCATTTTTCTCCCACCTTCCCTCCTCCCCAATTCCTCCCCACCCTCTCCCGAGTTGTACAATTGGTTTGCACCATATAGTTTTGTAAGTATTGCTGTTGCATTGGTTCACTTTTTACCCTTTACTTCTCCATTTTGGTGTTACCCTTTCCTAGTTCTGATACACACAGATACAATACCCAAGGTACCAAAGTCAGTTACAGTGACATTAGGGGTAAAACCATGGGGAAGAAAGGCAAAACAGTCCTAGCAGAAGAGCACAATAGCTCAATAGCAATGTACCTGTGATCACATAAGATGATGCTAAGTGAAATGAACTACAAGATTTGAAAATAAGTGGTTTGTCTTCGTTGTTGTTATTTTCAGTATACCATGTGCTATGTTTTGAACCATGTACTTCAAATGTGTCCCTGGCTTCTTTCTCTATACCAGTAGGGATGGTAGAGGGGGAGGGAAGGAGAGAGGGGCAAGTCAGGTGGATCGGAGGGACCATAGACCCTGAGAGGGATGGGGTTGCTTCCCCCACCATGGTGGCCATGTCCAAGTTTTACTTCTCAACCAGGACCCTTTCTTGCCCTCAGGCCTTCAGTAAAATATCTTACACATGACAGCCTTATTTTAGGCATGGACCTCCTTTCGTGGTGAAGTTAGGGGAGAGCAGATGTGGCCAGCACCATTAGCCACTTTAAGCTCTCAGCACTCAGCCCCTGTCAGTTCTTGCTAGGGATCTTTATAAAAATTTCTTTTAATTATTATTATAAAGGTGATGTACAGAGGGGTTACAGTTACATAAGTCAGGTAAAAGGTACGTTTCTTGTTGGACAATGTCACCGCCCTCTCCCCTTTCTCACAGTCTCCCAGTTTTTCCTTCCCATCTCTAGCCACTACTGTATAGTTCATTTCTCACTAGGGTTCTTGAGGGTACAACTTGGTCAAATTCTGTGAGGAAAGCACTTGCTCCCGGTGGAAGGAGAATACAGACTGGGCTTGGTAGGAGTCGCCACCCTGACAGAGCAGATTTGTGTGCACTCAGACACGAGGAAGGGGCCCTGGGGACAGATCACAGGGTTCCCCAGAGAGATGCTTAGGGTCCCCAAGCACAGCTGGTTTTTTTTTTTGGAAGAAGTTACTTAGGGACTTTCCTCTGGGGACAGAAAACAGATCTGATGGTGGGAGGGTCTGGAGGGAAATGTCTGCTCATTGGAAGCTTGGTTCCTACCTGTCCAGGTGAGCCCCAACCCCTTGAAGTTGGAAGCTGTGATCTAAGTAGAACAGAGAAGGAACTAGAAGGATCCTGATTTTCTGAGGAGACAGCAAAGCCTGTGCTAGTCTGGCTGCCTACCTCCAATCTTTTTTTCTTCTTTATTGTCAAAGTGATGTACAGAGGGGCTACAGTTTCATATGTAAGGCAAGTACATTTGTTATCCAACTTGTTATGTCTTCCTTCATTTTCCCCTGCCTCCCCCATACCCATTTCCTTCTCAGACCCCCCCCCCTTGAGTTGTACAGTTGGTTTACACCAAATGTTTTTTGTAAGTGTTGCTGTTGCAATGGTTTGTGTTTTTATCCTTGTCTCTTGATTTTAGTATTCCCTTTCCCTTCCCTAGTTCCAATACAATATATATTGTATCCAGGGTACTAAGATCAGTTACAGTGATAGCAGTACCTCCATTCTTTTTGTTTTCATTTTTTGGTTGTGGCCTTGAATTCAGGGCCTGGGTGTTGTTCCTGAGCTTTTGTGCTTAAAGCTAGTGCTCTATCACTTTCTAGTTTTCTGGTGGTTAATTGGAGATTGTCTCATAGACTTACCTGCTTGGGCTGGCTTCGAACTGTGATCCTCAGAACTCAGCCTCCTGTGTCGTTAGGATTACAGGCATGAGCCACCAGCCCCCAGCTCTCAATCTTTGGTGTGAGAGAAAATAATGAAGTTTTTCTTTGCTTTAGCCATCCCTAGTCTGTAGCTGCAGCCAAAGGTAACCCTAACTCAAAACCAACTCTGAAGAGCCCGTGGGGGCAAATGGGAAAGGCATGAACCATTGTGGTATAAGAGAGCCCCAGCTGAGTATCTCCCCACACACATACACAGAACAGGAGTGACTTCCCTATTTGACCACTCTACATCATATGTTTCACAAAGCCGCTTGTCTGTTTCTTTGTTGCAAGTCCTTGCACAGAGTCTGCAAACAGCAAGTACTCAGAAGACTTGCTCTCTGAATCTTAATTTCCTTAGTGATAAAGGGGAGGGATTATAATACTGGGGCAATTAGAACCATGCTAAACATGGTTTTAATGTCTACCATTTAACTGGGCACTGGTGGCCCATGCCTACAATACTAGCTGTTCAGGATGCTGAGATCTAAGAATTGTGGTTCAAAGTCATCCTAGACAGACAAATCTGAGAGGCTCTTTTTTAGTCAGCAAAAAGCTAGAAGTGGAAATGTGGCTCAAACAGTATTGTGCAAGCCATGAATTAAGAAAGCTCAGGGATGGTGTCCAGGCCCTGAGTTTGTACATGCACATGGGTGCCCATGCGCACACCTGCTATTTAACACAATGCCTATGGACGTGACAGAAAATGTTGGCAATTAATAGCATTATTACCACTTTCAAATAGACTCCTATTTCCGCTCTTTCCTAAGACTCAGTCTTTGATCTGTGTGTTGTGCCATGAGGTTGTCCAATGCCCTTTGGCATCGTTTGGTCTTGAACACCTTGTCAGGTGTGCAGTCCCTAGGTTCCAGTACTGGCTCCTTCCAGGCCGTATCCTCCAGTGCAGGGCATCCTCTGCGTTCAGTCAGGTGACCACATGAGTCAGAAGACAAGGAGTGGTGGTGGGATTGGGGGGATTAATTTTTTCCCCAAGGGTTAGGCTGATGAAAGAGGGCTTTCCTATGGAGAAAGTAGGCAATCAATTTTTAAAAATGGACTCTTCCAGCCAGATGTTTGGTGGCTGATGCTTGTGATCCTAGCTATTCAGGAGGCTGAGCTCTGAGGATCATGGTTCAAAGGCAGCTGGAGCAGAAAAGTCTATGAGATTGTTATTTCCAATTAGCCACCAAGGGCGGGAAGTGGAGCTGTGGCTCCAGTGGTAGCCAGCCTTGAGCAATAAAGCTAAGAGGCAGCTCCTAGGCTAAGTTCAAGGGAAATGAGGGAGGATGTAACAAATTGTACAAGAAATGTACCCACTGCCTTACGTATGATACTATAACCCCTTTGTACATCACTTTGACAATAAATAAGTAATTATTCAAAAAAATTAAAAGCAGGCCTCATTTTTACCTGGCTCTCAAAAAAAAACTAAAAAAAAAAAATGGACCCTTCCTTGTGTCCATACTATTTTACAAAGCTATGAAGCCACTCCCCACTCTCTGGACATGGGCTCGCCTGTGACTTGCTTTGGTTGTTGGCCCATAATGACAATGGAAGTGACACTGCCAATTTTGACTTAAGACCTTAAACAGCCTAGTACACAGCACTTGCTCTCTTTGATTTCTGCTTTGACAAGGGCCCTTCCCCACCCCCCACCCCCACCTCTCTCTTTCCAATCCTGGGGATTGAACTCAGTGTCTGAGCACTGTCCTTGGCTTCTTTTAGCTCAAGGCCAGCACTCTACCACTTGAGTCACAGTGCCACTTCTGGCTTTTTCTGTATATATGGTGCTAAGGAATCAAACCCAGGGCTTTATGTATATGAGGGAAGCCCTCTACCACTAGGCCATATTCTCAGCCCAAGGACTCTCTTTTTCAGCTTTAGAAGTAGTATTCTTTTGGGCTCTTGTCTTTTTTTGTTTGTTTACCAGTCCTGAAGCTTGAACTCAGGGGTTTGGTTGCTATCCCTAAACTTTTATGTTCAAAGCTAGTGCTCTACCACTTCTGATGTGTGTGTGTGTGTGTGTGTGTGTGTGTGTGTGTGTGTGTGTGTGCGTGCGTGCTTAATTGGAGATAAAACTTTCAGATACTTTCTTTCCTAGGATGGCTTCAAAACATGATCCTTAGATCTCAGCCACCCGCTAGTAGCTAGGATTACAGGTGTGGGCCACCAGTGTCCAGCTTGGGCTTGTCTTAATGTTGGTATGCTAAGCACAATTCAGCAAGAATTCTGCCAAGCCAGGTTAGCGAGAAAGTCCCTCCCTCTATGTCTAATCAAGTTCTTCCTGCTTGTTGACTATAGGTGTCCAGTTGCCTCTGTGGTGTTGAGTTGGATGCACTATCTCCTATTGTAGTAGTTTTGATTTCTATGGCTTGCTGGAGGAAAAGCAGCCAAGTGGAGCAGAGCTGAGGCCATTCTAGACCCACCAGCTCTCAGCTGACTGTGACACATAAGCTGGCCTGGTCTAGGTCAATGGAAATACCAAGATGGATAAGAAATGATAAATAGCTGTTAAACTATTTGGGATGGTTTGTTCTGCAGCATTATTGTGGTAACCGATGACAGATACAGAGAAGATGTAAGAAGCAGAGCAGGAAGATTTTATGAAATATTGCTCTGCCCTAAGCTCAATGTGGATTGTGCAGAGTGCATAATATATGATTCCCAGAGGACAACCCTCTTCCACCCCCCACTTCCTTCTTGGGAATGTGTCTGTGGTGCTGGGCGTGAAACCCAGAGCCTTGCATATGCTAAACATGCACTTTCCTGCTGAGCTACATCCCCAGCCCTATCCTTTTGGCTGCCAGTCCTGGGGAGAAGGCAGGAGAATAGATTTGCAGCTGCTTGTGTGGGTCCCTTCACCAGCCACCAGGCAGCAACCAAGAGGAGAGACAGGATGTGTACTGGAGCAGGAAGAGGCTGGCTAATACAGGGGTTGGCTTGGAAGTTTGTGTCACCTGGACAGTGATTAAGCCCTATACTGTACCCCAAATGAATTTAAGTGAACAGGTGTGGGAATGAGCTATTATTAGCAGGCCTTCATTGCTTGGGCTGCCTTTGAACTGTGATCCTCAGATCTCAGCTTCCTGAGTAGCCAGGATTACAGACATAAGCTACTGGTACCTGACTCGAGTTTTGCTTTCTTGAACAACCCCTGCAAGCATTGGCCTTCATGACATCGGCTTTGGGATACAGGTGTTTCTCTTCCCCATTCAATTCCCAGATTGGTTACTGTTGATCATTCTTCTTTTTTTTTTTTTAAGAATCAAAAGTGGTGTTTTTTTTTTGTTTTTGTTTTTGTTTTTTCTTTTTATTTTATTTTATTTTTTTATTAATTGGACATAAATTTTTTTACAAGGTGTTGTGCAAAGAGGGTGCAGTTACATAGTAGGGCACTGTGTACATTTCTTATGATATCTTACGACCTGTTTTTCTATCCCTTGTCTAGGTCAGGTTGACATATATGCAATATACAATGTATCAAGAACATATACAGTATTCACAGACTTGGTCTCTACTGTCTCTCCGTCTCCCTTTGTTAATAGTCATATATCAGGGAGATCATGCCCCTTTGTTTTCTGTGTTCTAGGCTTGTCTCACTCAACATTATTTGTTCGAGTTCTGATCATTTCCCTACGAATAACAGTATTTCACCATTCCTAATCGCTATGTAGTATTCCATTGTGTATAAGTACCATAATTTTTGGATCCATTCATCTGTGGAGGGGCATCTGGGTTGTTTCCATATTTTGGCTATTGTGAATTGTGCTGCGATAAACATGGAAGTACAAATGCCTTTTTGATATCTTGGATTTTGCTGTTTAGGATAGAGTGGTAAGAGTGGTATGGCTGGGTCATAGGGTAGGTCTATATTGAGCTTTTTGAGAAACCTCCATACTGTTCTCCAAAGTGGTTGTACTAATTTGCACTCCCACCAACAATAGAGAAGGGTTCCTCTTTCCCCACAGCCCCTCCAGCATTTGTTGTTTCCTGAGTTCAGAGTATAGGCCATTCTAACTGGGGTGAGGTGGTATCTCAGGGTTGTTTTTATTTGCATTTCCTTTACTAGCAGGGATGTTGAGCATTTCCTCATGTGTTTCTTTGCCATTTTTATATCTTCTCTTGTGAAGTCTCTCTTTAGCTCTTTTGCCCATTTCCTAATAGGTTTATTGGGCTTGGAGGGGCTTAGTTTTTTGAGTTCTCTGTAGATGACCGATATCAGGCCTTTGTCTGTTGCTGTGCTGGTAAATATCCTTTCCCATATCGTTGGCTGTCTTTCTATTTTGGTGGCTATGTCCTTAGCTGTGCAGAAACTTTTTAATTTGTAGTAGTCCCATTTGTCGAGTCTTTGCCCTATTTGTTGTGCCCCTGGGACTCTATTCAGGAAGTTCCTTCCTGTGCCTATCAGTTCTAGTGTCTTTTCTACTCTGTCCTTCAGTAGTTTCAAGGATTCAGGTCTGATGTTGAGGTCCTTGATCCATTTTGAGTTGATCTTGGTGCATGGTGATAGGCTTGGGTCTACTTTGAGTTTTCTGCATATGGCTGCCCAGTTCTCCCAGCACCAGTAGTTGAAGAGGCTATGTTTATTCCATTGTATGTCTTTAGCTCCTTTGTTGAATATCAGTTGGCTGTAAGAGTGCGGTTTTATTTCTGGGTCTTCAGTTCTAATCCATTGGTCTTCCGATCTGTTTTTATACCAATACCATGCTGTTTTTGATATGATGGCCTTGTAGTAGAGCTTGAAGTCAGGTATTGTGATAACTCCTGCACTGCTTTTTTTGCTTAGAATTGCTTTGGCTATTCTAGGTTTTTTGCTGTTCCATATGAATTTATGGATTGGTTTCTCTATTTCAGTGAAGAATGTGGCTGGGATTTTGATAGGTATTGCATTGAATTTGTATAACAATTTGGGCAATATGGCCATTTTCACTATATTGATTCTGCCTACCCATGAGCATGGGAGGTCTTTCCATCTCCTTGTGTCTTCTTTGATTTCCCTTATTAGATTTTTGTAGTTTTCATTGAATAGGTCCGTCACGTCCTTGGTTAAGTTGATCCCTAGGTACTCTATTCTTTTTTTGGCTACTGTAAATCGAATTGTTTCCATAATTTCCTTTTCTGTTTGTCTATTGCTGGTGTACAGAAAAGCTGCTGACTTTTGTGGGTTGATTTTGTATCCTGCTACTTTGCCAAATTGGTTTATTAGGTGTAGGAGTTTGGGTACTGAGTTTTTTGGGTACATCAGATATAAGATCATGTCGTCTGCGAATAGGGATAACTTGATTTCTTCCTTGCCGATGTGGATCCCTTTGATGTCCTCCTCTTGCCTTATTGCTATGGCTAGGGATTCCAGCACTATGTTGAACAGAAGTGGGGAGAGTGGGCATCCTTGTCTTGTTTCTGAGTTTAGGGGGAATGATTTAAGTTTCTCTCCATTTAATATGATATTAGCAGTTGGTCTGTTGTATATGGCTTTTATTGTTTTGAGGAATGTTCCATGTATTCCTGTTCTCTCCAAAGCTTTTTTTTTTTTTTTTTTTGGCCAGTCGTGGGCCTTGGACTCAGGGCCTGAGCACTGTCCCTGGCTTCTTCCTGCTCAAGGCTAGCACTCTGCCACTTGAGCCACAGCGCCGCTTCTGGCCGTTTTCTGTATATGTGGTGCTGGGGAATCGAACCTAGGGCCTCGTGTATCCGAGGCAGGCACTCTTGCCACTAGGCTATATCCCCAGCCCTCTCCAAAGCTTTTAATAGGTATGGATGTTGTATTTTGTCAAAGGCTTTTTGGGCATCGACTGAGATAACAATGTGATTCTTGATTTTAGTTCTGTTTATGTGGTGAATTACGTTGATTGATTTACGGATGTTGAACCATCCTTGTGACTGAGGGATGAAGCCTACTTGGTCATGATGTATGATATTCTTGATCAGTTTCTGGATCCTATTAGCTAATACTTTATTGAGGAGCTTTGCATCTGTGTTCATTAGTGATATTGGTCTGTAGTTCTCTTTTTTTGTTGGATCTTTGCCTGGTTTGGGAATGAGTATGATATTAGCTTCGTAGAATGAGTTTGGGATTTCTCCCTCCGTTTCTATTTTGCGGAAGAGTTTGAGGAGTATTGGAATTAGCTCCTCACTAAAGGTTTTGTAGAATTCGTTGATGAATCCATCTGGGCCTGGGCTTTTCTTAGTAGGGAGGTTCTTGATTACCTCCTGTATCTCACCGTAAGTTATTGGTTTATTTAGTTGATTTATTTCTTCTTGGTTCAGTTTGGGCAGTTTGTACTTCTCTACGAATTGATCCATTTCTGCAAAATTATTGTTTTTTGCTGAGTAGAGGTTTTGGAAATAGCTCCTTATGATTGTTTGAATATCGTGTGTACTTGTTGTAATTTTTCCTGTGGAGTCCCTGATTTTACGTAGATGAGTCTCTTCTCTTCTTTTTTTTTGTAAGTCTTGCAAGGGGTCTGTCAATTTTGTTTATTTTCTCAAAGAACCAGCTTTTAGTCTTATTTATTTGTTGAATGGTCTTTCTATTTTCAATCAGATTTATCTCTTCTTTAATCTTTGTGATCTCTCCCCTCCTAGTCGTTTTAGATTCTGTCATTTCTTGTTTCTCCAGTTTTTTAGTTTCATCGTGAGGGTATTCACCTGCTCTGCTTCCATTCTTTTAATGTGGGTGCTGAATGCAATGATCTTGCCCCTCAGTACTGCCTTAGCTGTGTCCCATAGGTTTCTTTGTGATGTGTTTTCTTTGTCATTGTGGCTTATGAATTCGTTGATTTCATCTTTAATTTGATCTGTGGCCCAAGTGTTGGATAGCAGCGTGGGGTTTAGCCTCCAAGAGTGTGTATATGCTCTGTGGTATCCTTTGTTGTTGAGGGTTACCTTTAATCCACTGTGATCAGATATAATACATGGGATGACGTCAATACTTTTGTATTTGCTGAGGTTCTTTGTGTGGGCTATGATGTGGTCTATTTTGGAATATGATCCATGGGCTGCTGAAAAGAAGATGTATTGGGTCTCTGTAGGGTGAAAGGTTCTATATAGGTCTGTTAGATCCATTTGGGAAATGGTGTTATTTAGGTCCTCATCTCCCTTACTAATCCTCTGGGTGTTGGATCTGTCTCTTGGAGAGAGAGGAGTATTAAAGTCACCCACTATGATTGTGTTTGCGTCTATCTTGCTCTGTAATTCTTTGAGAATTTGCTTGATGTATGTCGGGCCTCTTTTGTTTGGTGAGTATACATTTATCACCGTGATTTCTTGATTCTGGATTTTTCCTTGTATTAATATGTAGTGTCCTTCTTTGTCTTTTTGAGTGGACTTTAAAGAGAAGTCCAGCTTGTCTGAGATCAGAATGGCTACACCTGCCGTTTTGGTGGATGCATTTGCTTGGTAGATCTTGCTCCATCCTTTCACTCGAAGCCTGTTTTTGTCCCTTGCTGTAAGGTGGGTCTCTTGTAGACAGCAGATGTCAACTTTTTGTTTGCGAATCCATTCTGCCAGTCTGCTCCTCTTTATCGGGGAGTTTAAACCATTTATATTTAAAGAGATCAAGGATAAGGGTGTTTTTTCTCCTTCCATTTTCTTGGTGGGCTGTTTTTTCTTCTTTTTTTTTTCTTGTCTTTAGTGAGCTTGTGTTCCTGCTGGACTTTGGCTATTGAAGTTTCTTTCTGATTCTGTCTCTGTGTCTTTTACGATCTCTGTTGGGTGGGGTTCCCCTCTTAATAGTTGCTGTAGGGCTGGTTTTTTATTCACATACTCCTTTAGCTCCTCTTTGGTGTGGAAAGATCTGGTTCTCCCTTCGAATGTGAACTCCAATTTCGCTGGATATTTGATCCGAGGTTGTAAATTGTTATTCTGGAGTACTTGGATGGTGTTCTTCCACTCACTTCGAGCTTGGTAAGTTTGTGTGGATAAGTCGGATGTTATTCGAATCCTCTTCCCATTGAAAAAAGTTTCCTTCTTCGCTTTGGCTGAATTCAGAATTTGCTCTTTAATCTTGAGGTCTGTAGTCTTGAATATTATGTGCCTTGGGGTGGCTTTCCTGGGGTGTGTCCTGCCAGGTGTCCTATATGCTTCGGTTATCTGGATGGGGTCCTCTGTGAGATTGGGGAAGTTTTCTGCAATAACTTTATTGAGAACATGATTAAGCCCTCTGCTCTGGTATTTGGCTCCTTCTTCTATTCCAATTATGCGCAGATTATATCTCTTGTCTTTGTCCATTAGTTCCTGGATTAGTCTTCCCTGAAGCTTCACCTTTTCTTGGAGTGTGGTCATTTTCTGGTTGTTGTCAGCTGCTTCATCGTCCAGGCGAGAGATTCTGGATTCTATATGGTCTACTCTTTGTGTTATGGTTTCAATTGCGGAGTTTATGGATGTCAGAGAGCTATTTATGGTTGTCATATCAGCTCTGATCGTGGAGATTTCTTCCTTTAAAGAGTTGTATTTTTTTTTTTTTTTTTGGCCAGTCCTGGGCCTTGGACTCAGGGCCTGAGCACTGTCCCTGGCTTCTTCCCGCTCAAGGCTAGCACTCTGCCTCTTGAGCCACAGCACCGCTTCTGGCCGTTTTCTGTATATTTGGTGCTGGGGAATCGAACCTAGGGCCTCGTGTATCCGAGGCAGGCACTCTTGCCACTAGGCTATATCCCCAGCCCCTAAAGAGTTGTATTTTAAATCTATTTTTTCATGCATTTCAATTCTCAGGCTGTGGAGATTTTCTTTAAAGGCAGCTTGCATTGTATCCATTTTTGCTTCCATTTCTTTAAAGCAGGCTTGCATTGTATCCAGTTTTGCTTCCATTTCTTTCTTGGCTTCCTGGGTGTCCTTCCAGATTTCCGCTCTAAATTCCTGAAATTGTTTTCTGATTTCATTTCTGACGCTTTCAATCATTCCTGTTAACATGGCCTCATTTGCTTTTTTAGTCTCCATCTCCTCTTCAGTCGTGCTGCTTTTTGGAGCTGGCGAGTTGGCTTGCCCTTTGATGAACTGAGTTATGTTTCTTTGTGATTTGCGCATCTGGAGATCTGGATGGCTTCTCAGGTTTGGTTTGTAGCTCTTCCCTCCCTCCTGTGTAGGCGTGACTACGGCAGCAGATGCTGCCGCTGTGGCCCCGCCCACCAGTGCAGGGTATGCCTACCAGAGTGGGCGCTGTCGCCGGGGGCCCTGCCCTCCTGTGCGCTGTGCGTCCACTTCAACAGGCACTTCGGCGGGATATGCCTCCCAGAGCAAGTCCTGGGTTGTTGGGTTGTGCTTGCGCCCTCCCACGAGTCCGTTGGGGGGGGCAGTATGTGTGGGGTCCAGTGGGATCGACTGTCCGGGTGTGGCTTGGCACCTTCAGACCTCACCTCTGCTGTGAGTGGGGGATGTGATCAGGCTCAGGTGACCCTGCTGGGCTGGTATTGCCCACCAGCGCCTGTGGTTTTAGTTGTAAGAGTCTGCGAGGTCCAGGTGCCTCGGGTGGGGTTTGCACAACTGGCCGTCTCCCGGCCCCTGTTGGGAAGGGGGCGGGGCCGGTTCTGCCAGTTCAGGAACCTGTGGGGTGTTGGTGCTGCTGGGCCCTTCCCCTGCTAAACTGACTTCCCAGCGCCTGATAGGAGCTTCCCCGCCTGATTTGGGGGTTCTTTGTTCCCTCAGGGGTGGGGGAGGGGGAGGGAGGGCACTCACTTTTGCTGCTTTGTGTGTGTGTCCCGCGCAGCCGTTGGCCCTCCAGGGGTTGGCTAAGTGTTTTGGTGGCTTCCCTGGTTCCCGATTTCTGCCGTGCTGGGTTCCCTTGTCCAAACCCGGTGTGGACCCGAACTTCTCGTCGCTGCCGGTGTGTGTCTTGGTCCGCACCCTGCCTTGTGTCCGTGGGGTCTCCCACTATATGAATTCTGCACTCCTGGCAGCCTGTCTGCCGATCGCCGGGTTCCCCTTTCCCAGCCTGACCCTGTTTGGGCCAGGGTCGGCTGGTGGGGGACGGTGCCCCGGTGAATCTCCGGCTCCGTGTAGGTTTTCGGTTCTTCTTTTTTGCTCCTTTTCGTTTTCCTGCGTTTCTCCACTGCTTCTGGCTGCTGGTTTTGCTGGGTTCTTGATGGGGTGTTGGGTGTTGGAGTTCCCAGCTCACTATGCCGTTGGAGTGAGTCGGGGTGCCTCCCTATTCTGTCAGTGCCATCTTTCCTCTCCTTGATCATTCTTCTTGATCCAGCTCCTGGAGTGAGGGACATCCCACTCTCTGTTTTCCTTTTCTGCCTTAAAAAAAAATCTCTACTTTTCCTCACCAAACACCTTTCCCTCCAGTCAGATGACGAGGAAGCATTGTGGGTTGATTGGTCACCTCACGTGTATCTCCCAGCCCTCTGAAGGCACTGCCCATGTTCCTTGAGTAGCCAGGACATCCAAAGCTAGGCATGTTATTAATACTTCAATAGCAGAGGCCCTGGATCACACAAATTAGAATCCAGCCAGTTCTGTGGGGCCAGACAAATGTGAAGAATAAAAGCAGCCTGAGGTTAAGGAAGGTGTCTACCCTCTGCTGCCCCTGTACCCCCACGTACCTGCCTCAGAGACTCATGTTTCTAAGGCCTGATGTGGCTGGACTTAACACTTAAGGTGGTATTTTTAGGGGAGCCCTAGGGGAATGAAAAGTGAGCTCAGGAATGGGGGAGAGAGGTTTCTTCTAAGTCCTTTGAGAACATAGTGCTTGCATATGGTGTCTGGTATGTGAGACAGCCCCCAGGACCTGTGGGGCAAGGATGGTGGTGATACCCCCAGTCTCTTATGTATCTTGTGATGGGAGGAAGGGGAAGTGGCTAGCAGGGGAAAGACTGTCTCTACCTAGGCTTGCTGGAGAACCTTAATTTGCCATTGACCAACGCTTCGCCCCTTTGTGGGGATTCATGTGAGTAGTGGATTCCTCCTTGTTTTATTCATGTATTCATTTCTATGCTGTGGAAAACCTGGTTCTTCTCAGGGATGATCTGTCCCCTCATGCTCATTAAAGTGTGAAGGCAATGTAGTCTTTCTTAGTTTTATGGGTATAGCTACCTGGAGGAAACTATTTATGTGTGTGGTGTTTAGCCTCAAACCCAGCACACAGCAAATAAGGCAGTGTTACTATTATTCTTGTTAACCTCATTCAGGGAAGCTGTCCCAAGTGGCTGACTTTCATCAACAGGAAAAGGGATGTTGGAGTAAATGGGCTTTAAAATGACACTAGCATTGTTGGGCACTAGTGGCTCATGCCTGCAATTCTAGCTACTCAGAAGGCTGAGATCTAAAGATCAAGGTTTGAAAGACAACAAGACTCTTTATCTCTAATTAGCGGGCAAAAAGCTAGAAGTGGAGCTATGACTCAAGTAGTGTAGCACCAGCTTTGAGTGAGAAAGCTGAGGGACAGTCCCCAGGCCCTGAGTTCAACCCCTAGTACTGGCACACACACCAAAAAAGACTTTAGGCTGGGCAAGCCATGAGCTGCAGATATAGCTAAATGGTTGAGCACTAGCCTCGCTTGTAGGCTCTGGGCTGGTTTCTTGGAAAGGTAAAGTAAAACAAAACAAAATCAAATAAAATAACTTTAAAATGTATTAGCTCTTCCGCATCCAAGGGACTGTGGAATATGTAGTCACTAGGAGCCTTCGTTCATTTATTCATGCATTTAGTCACTCATTTGAAGTCCCAGGACAGGCACGGTCTGTTCTCTGGGCAGTAGAAAGCCTTGGTCCTCAGGGCCCGAGGCAAGTACAGCTGCTCAGGCTGCTTCTCTGTCCCACATCCATGGTCATTCCAGTGCCTCTGCATTCTCTTCAAATCCCTGCCCTTTGCCCCCACTCCGTTCTCTCCCCCTCATTTAGAAACGCTGTCATGCCAGTGTGCTCTCATCTTCCCATGGACCCACACACCCACCCTTATTTGCTCCTCTTTTTCCTCTCCCTTCAACGTGACCCTCTTCCTGGGGCGCAATTTGATTCTGACTTCTCCTCTTTCTCAGGAACTTGAGGATGTCTCTGGCTATTTAATCTTTTCCTTGGTAATGATTGTAAACATCCTCACATCTTGTCCATTTAAAAACTAGCCAAAAAGAAACAAGAGGCCGAATTCTTTTTTTTTTTTTTTTTTTTTTTTTTTGTAGAGAACGCAATACTGGGCTCTAAGCTTCCTAGGCAAGTGATTTAACTACTTGACACACACACACACACACACACACACACACACACACACACACACACAGAGTCCCTTTTGCTGTAGTTTTTATTTTTCAGGTAGAGTCACTTTCCCCCTGAACTTGGCCTTGGAATGAAGTCCTCCGACTTTCACCTCACACTTATCTGTGATTATAGGCACTACTGTGCCTGAATTTTGTTGTTGTTGCTGGTGGTTCTGGGGCCTAAACTCAAGGCCCTGACCTTCTTTTGCTCCAGGCTAGTGCTCTGCCATGTGAACCACAGTGCCACTTCTGGATTTTTTTCTGAGTAGTTTATTGGAGATAATAGTCTCATGAATTTTCCTTCCCTGGCTGGCTTCAAACTGCAATCCTCAGTCTCAGCTTCCTGAGTAGCTAGGATGACAGGTGTGAGCCACAGGCACCCACTGGTTTGTTTTTAGAGGGTCTTGCTAATTTATTTTTGCCTGGATTATCCTTAAAGAGATCTTCCCATCTCTGCTTCTAGCCTAGCTGGGATTATAGCTGTATACCTGTCCACTGCACTTGGTTTTAAAATATTAAATTCACTCACTTGTCATGCATGGGCTCCCCAAATAATCACAGTCATGAATGAGGCAAATCTGAGTTTATTGTGGTAGTGAGAAACAACAAAGTTTGGGCAAGTTTTGGATTGAGGATGGCAGATCACCCCTAGAGAACTTGGAGTTTGGTTCAAAGTGAGTCTTTCAATGTGGGATTCAGGACTGGGTAAGAGGGTATGAGGGTGTGGGATTGTATCATCGCTGCTTTCCATTGATGGGGGGATGATCTTGGGGAGGATTCTGTTGTAAACAACTTCATTGTGTGCTTGGAGGGACAGTCCCAAAATGAGCCAAGAAATTCTTGAGGACACAGTAAAACAGCAAACTGAGGTTCTAGTACACAGAAGCTTCACTCCCTGTGTCCAGGCTGAGTGGGATGGAAGTTTTGGGGTTCTCAGCCTTCAACTTGTTTTCAAGTCTTCTATTTGTAACTACCCTTCTCAGAAAGAACAGTCTTGACTTACCTGCTCCATTTCCCTCCTCCTCCCAGGCACCCTGAGCCCTGCCCCCTTTTGAAACCACGCTCAGGAACAGCCCCATTGACTATCTTTCAAGCCAGTTGAGAATCTTCAGGCCATATCTCTCACCTGCCTCTCAGGAATGTTCATTTTGTTTCCTGATGCTGAGGACAAGGTCCTTATCCTGGTCTCCATGGTCCACTCCTTGCCCTGCAGCTCCCTGCCTTTCTCTCCCCCCTTTCTCTTCTTTGTGGACTCTTCCTTTTGGGGCCTTTGGTGTTGCTACCCCTTGTGTTGCTGTCCCTCAGAGCTTCATCCTGGTCTTCTCACTACCCCCCCCCCCCCCCTTCTCCTGTGCCACTGTCATGCATTTCCATCTTCAGTGCATTTCTGTTTCTTTGGAGCTCTGGGTTCTTGTATACCGCAGCCTGTCTGACATCTCTGAATTTTGGCAAGGATTTTTTTCCCCATTTCCACTTAGGACTCTGGAGGGACTAGTGTCAGCACTGTGATAGACAACCCCCAGAATCTCAGAAGCCTTACACAAGAATGTATTCCTTGCTGATGCAACAGTCCAAAGGGGAAGTTCCTAGTGGCTGCTTCTTTCCCCCCACAAGGTGAATTGAGGGCCTAGACTTCCTCTATCTTCTGCTTCTGGGGTTCTCCAGTATTCAAGAGGAAAAAGACGCAGAAGCTGTTTTCCCAGTACAGGATGATAATGCCAGGGAAACGTGCCTCCAGCTCCCTGCTACTGAAAATATTAACGCATGTTTGTGGACCAAGAACTTTGGCTCCCTAGGATTTTTGTTTGTTTTGTTTTTGTTGCCAGTCCTGGGGCGTGGACTCAGGGCCTGAGCACCGTCCCTGGCTTCTTTTTGCTCAAGGCTAGCACTCTACCTCTTGAGCCACAGTGCCACTTCCAGCTTTTTTCTATATATGTGGTGCTGAGGAATCGAACCCAGGGCTTCATGTATATGAGGCAAGCACTTTACCACTAGGCCATATTCCCAGCCCCATCCCTAGGATCTTGAATCCCACCATTGACCTGCTGTGTCTGGAATCTTTGTGTGTGTGTGTGTGTGTGTGTGTACGTGTGCACACACACACACATACACACGCGAACCTTTGTATTTTGTTATGGAGCCTCAACATCTTCTTAAGGCTGTAAGTCTTGAACTGCAGAATGTAGAAAAGCCACCTGAGGAATCGCTGCACACATGAATTCCCACATACCCACCTCGGATTCTGGAATTCCGGGGAAGCATCCTTCCTGAGAGGTCCCAGGGGATTCTGTTGTAGCTGCTCCTCTTAGTGCCACATTTGACATGTGCTCACCAAAAAGCTCTTTAGTTTCCCAGCAAAATGTTTGGTCCTGAATAGTAATTGGTCTTTCATCAACAGCAAGAGTCATCTCTGGCTGGAGGTGGTGAGGCATTCCTGTAATCCAAGCTCCACAGAAAGTGTAGGCAGGAGGATACAGCCCAAGGCTAACCCTGAGCAAAAAAAGATTAAGAGACTACTCAAAAATAAATAAACAAAGCAAAAAAGGACTAGATTGGAGGCATGGCTCAAGTGGTAGAGGACCTACCTAGCAAGCAAAAGGCCTGAGTTCAAACTCCAGTACTGCCAAGGGAAACAAAAGATCATCTCTCTAAGTCCAACTCTTGTGCTAGTAGGAATCCAAAGATACTCTTTTTCAGTGGAAGTATGGGCGGCCTTCACTGAAGGCAGCAGGACAAAGTGTTAGCCAGTTACCAAAGGGAGCTTTGAAGGAAGGCCATTGTCCAGGACAGGAGAGCCCAGTCAAGCAGAGGGCCAGAGGGATACAGAGGAGAGGAGAGCTTTGGGAAGAGGGCAGGCCATAAGTTGGCAGTGCAGGGAGAAGCACAGTCCAGAGAGCTGTGACAAAGGCTACCAAAAGGAAAGCCAGTAAAAGAAGTGGCCCCTTCCACAGACCAGGAAGTGGATGTGTCCTAGAGTAGGTGGCAGGGCGAAGCAAGGCCCTTTTCAGAAGATTAGGGGCTGGAGTAGAGAGAAGGAAGAACAATGTGGACATGGGAGAACTGCTGGGGACTGGCCCTGGCCTGGGAGAGGGACAGGAACAATTGCAGTCTCTAGCATTTTGAAACCCACACTGGGACTTGTGGCATTAATAATACACACTGTAAAAGTTACTTGTGACCTTTGGTTGTGTCCTGAGTCTATATGTAGCAGAGGAGACATCACTGGGAACAGCCAGGGAAGGAAAGAGCAGTACCCATTATTTTCCTCCTCTGTGGGCAGCGGACACCGTAGCAGGCTCTTACAAGGACCCAGGTGGACCATGTCTCCTCACAGCTCACCCTGGCTCTTCAGGGGAACCAGTGAGGGTTAGGCAGCGCTTGCTGCCTGGGCTCTGCTTCAGACACCTGATGAAGTTCAGGCCTCACGTTCTGTGCCAAGCCTGCTGGTAGGGTTGAGCGTCAGTGTGACTCCCTGTCTCTGGGCTGTCTGTCGGCTGCTCCCACTTGGGGTGTTGCGGAAGGCAGGCTCAGCAGGGGACACAGACAAGCTGGCCAGGCAGGCGCCAGCCCATATCAACGAGCCAGGGGTCATTTCCTGGCTTTCTTTGTGGGGAGGACAGTAGAGATGAGCTGCTGGCAGCTCTGCTGAGTTGGAAGATCAGCTGCCAGGACAGCTGCTCAGGGAAGCTGGGCTGGACCCAGGCAGTGACTAATTCTTAAAATTTTAAATTAATAAATAATAATAAGTATTATTATTTGCTTGTTGTGAGGCTTGAACTTGGGGCCTGGGTACCGTCCCTGAGCTTTTCTGCTCAAGGCAAGTACTCCACCACTTCTAGCTTTTTGGTTTTGGTGGTTGATTGAAGTAAGAGTGTCATAGACTTTCCTGCATGGGTTGGCTTTGAACTGCGATCCTCAGATCTCAACCTTCTGAGTAGCTAGGATTGCAGGCATGAATCATCAGCACCCAGATCAAACATCTGTGTGTGTGTGTGTGTGTATATGTGTGTGTAATTTATTAAGTAGTCATACAAAGAAGTTTCAATTCCATAAGTCAGATTATGAGATCAAACATTTGTGTGTGTGATTAAATAGTTGTACAAAGGGGCTTCAATTCCATAAACCATATTATGAGTACAATGGATCTTGTTCAATATCACTCCTTCAATTGTTCCCCCCATTTTACTCCTCCCATCCCTACCCTCAAGTTAAATAGTTCAGGTTTTCCATGGTGCACATTGAATGGGACTACTGCATTTGTTCACATTTCCTCCCTCCATTTAGGTGCTCATTCATTATTTTGAGGTATGTTTCTTCTATTTCCTAGCTTCTCTGGAACTTTTACCATAAAATGATGTTGGATTTTGTCAAAGGCTTTTATGGAATCCATTCAATCATATAATTCTTGTCTTTGGCTCTGTTAAGAGGATGTATTATGTTTATTGATTTATGTATATTGAAACAACCTTGCATATCTGGGATAAAACCAACTTGATTAATGATTTTTTTTTTGATTACTTGTTGAATTCTGTTGGCAGGTATTTCACCAAGGAGCTTTCAGTCTATGTTTTTCAAAGAGGTGGGTCTCTAATTCTCTTTTTTTCATTGGCTCCTTGTCTGGTTTGGGGTGGAGTGTAATGCTGGATTCCTAGAACGAGTTTGGTAGTGATCCTTTCCTTTTTAGTTCATAAAAAGTTTGAGGAAGGTTTGCTGGGAAGGTAACCATAGTCCAGTCACCTTTAGGGCATTGGAGGGAAGGATTTGGATCTAAATAACAGGTCCGGAATGTGGCTGGAGATTGTCCTGGGACTGCTCATCAAGGGCACGTGCCTGGTCATTCCTGGAGTGGCCTCTTCTTACATCCAAAAGCACACTAACGGAGGCAAGGAGAATAAGACAACCTATTTTCCTTATCACTAGGCTATGATGGAAAGAGATAGACCTGTCTCTGGAGTCAACTGTTACTATGTGTCCAAGGGCTTGGAAAACATTGATTAAGGAAGCAGTTTCCTGATGGATGCAAAAATGACTCTGTCATAGTCATCAGCTCTTGCTAAAAGATTACGCATTATACTATGTAATGCTTAACAAAAACAAATATCAGAAGCATAAAAAAAGTTTGAGGAATACTAATAGTCTCTAAAGATCTTGTAGAATCCAGCTGTGACTCCACTGGTACCTGTCCTTTTTCTTGTTGGGAGACTTCTCCAATCTCATTGCTTGTTATATGGGTCTGTTTAAGTGGTTTATATCTTCTTGGTTCAGCTTTGGCAGCTTGTATGCATCTAGGAATTTCTTCTAGATTTTGAAACTTATTTATTTGTATATTGGTTTTTAAAGTAGTCCCTCATAATCTTTTGGATTTCTTGGGTATTTACTTTTCCCCCCCCCTTTTTGTTGAATCGGATCCTCTCTCTCTCTCTCTCTCTCTCTCTCTCTCTCTCTCTCTCTCTCTCTCTGTGTGTGTGTGTGTGTGTGTGTGTGTGTGTGTGTAAATTAGCTAGGGGTTTGTCAATCTTATTTTTTCCAAAAACCAGCTTTTAAAAATTGTTTCTATGTGTAATATTTTTTAAAAGTTGAATCTTTTGTAATTCTATTTTTTGGCCAGCCCTGGGGCTTGAACTCAGGGCCTGAGCACTACCCTGGCTTCTCCTTTGTTCAAAGCTAGCACTCTACCACTTGAGCCACAGTGCCACTTCCGGCTTCTTCTATATATGTGGTGCTTCTATATTCATGTATATGAGGCGAGCACTTTACCACTAGGCCATATTCCCAGCCTCTATGTGTAGTTTTTTTTTTTTTAAAAAAACAACAACAATATTTATTGTGGCTGAATGTATCACTAACAAAAACAATTGTATTAGCTGAATATTTTAGAGTATTATCCATGCCTTCATTTTTAAATATGTACTTTTGTTGTACAAAGGAATTTCCATTCAGCAATGTAATATATGTATTTAGTAGGTTGTGACCAATGTCACCCACCCCTTTCATCATCATTCTCCCCCATTTTTCCAACTCCATCCCTTTCCTGTTTTCTTAATTTTGTAGTATATGCATTGAATTTTGTGACTGTATTCTTTCCCCCTTCCTCTCTTCATTGTCTACCCCATTCTCCTGATCCCAGTACTTTTTTTTTTTTTTTTTGGCCAGTTCTGGGGCTTGGACTCAGGGCCTGAGCACTGTCCCTGGCTTCTTCCCGCTCAAGGCTAGCACTCTGCCACTTGAGCCACAGCGCCGCTTCTGGCCATTTTCTGTATATGTGGTGCTGGGGAATTGAACCTAGGGCCTCGTGTATCCAAGGCAGGCACTCTTGCCACTAGGCTATATCCCCAGCCCCATGATCCCAGTACTTTTGAGTACCTATTTCTTGGTGTTTATTTTGTAGGACTGTGAGCCTTTCTAAGAAATTACATACACCGTTTTAGTTCTCCCCTGAATCTACTATATTTCAGTTAACACAGCTGTGTACATTTATATACCATCCCCAAGTGTTTACTCAATTCCATATATGAGAGAGAACATGGATCCTTTGTCCCTTTGTGCCTGACTTCACTTAACATGATTTTTCCCAGATCTTTCCATTTGTTTGCAAATGATGTCATATCATTATTCCTAATGGATAAGTAAAATTCCATTGTATATATACCCCTCAGTGGATAAATGGATTAAGAAAATGTGGCTCATATGTATAGTTTTTAAAATTTTCTAATTCATTAATTTCTGTCCTGATTTTCACACTCATACACACACACTCTGTCTAATAGTGTTGTGTTTGATTTCTTCCTGTTTTTCTAGAAGTTTGGCTTTATTATATGATATCAACTTGGTTTGTCTTTTTTATGTAGATCCTTTAGAGCTATGAACTTGTCTCTAAACACTGCTTTTGCTGTATCCCGGAGGTTCTGGTAAGATGTGCTTTCATGGACATAGGCTTGCAAAACGTTTTCATTCTTCAGTGACTCAGCTATTGTTCAATACTGTGTTGTTCAGTCTCCACGTGTTTGATAATTTTCTATTATATCTTTTGCTGTTGAGTTATAGTTTGATTCCATTGGGTCAGAATACAGGGGGTTATGTGAAAGTGGCGTGTTAAAGCCTCCTGTTATTATTGTGTTGGGGTCTATTAGCTCCTGTAAGTCCAACAGTGATTGTTTAATATATTTGAGTAGACCACTATTAGGTGCATATATGTTGACCACTGTCATTTCTTCATGTATCATTCCCATTATTAATATGTAGTGACCTTCTTTGTCTTTTCTTACTGACTTTAGCTTGAAGTCTCTTTTTTTAAAAACTGATTTTAGTTTGAAATCTACTTTATCAGATATTAGTATGGCTATTCCTGCCTTCTTGCAGGATGCATTTGCTTGAGACATCTTCACTCAGAATCTGTGTTTATCTTTGACATCAAAATGGGTTTGTTGGGGAAAAGTGGTTGGCTCTTTTTTATTTAGTGATGGTCCTCAGGCTTGAACTCAGGGTGTGGGTGCTGTCCCTGAATTTTTCTTTTTTCTTTTCTCAAGGATAGCATTCTATTACTTGAGCCACAGCTCCATTCTGACTTTTTGGTGGTTAATTGGCAATAACAGTCTCATGAACTTTCCTGCCTGGACTGGCAACCTCAGATCTCAGACTCCTGAGTAGCTAGGATTACAAGAATGAGCCACTGGTGGCTTGGCTATATTTAGTGTTTCAACAAGACTGTGTCTAGGAGCGTTTCTTCTCTGGTCTTTTCTGATTGGAGTTCTGTTTGTCTTTGTTAGATGGCTGAAATTCTCTTTCTCGAGACTGGGGAGTTTTTCTGCTATTTTGTGAATCAGGTTCTTAATGTCATTAGTTATTTCTTCTTCATCTATTCTCATTGGCACTCTGAGTTCTATCATGTTCCCTTGGTATCTTCTTAGTTTTTTTTCAATGTTTTTGACTGTTTGATCTAATTCCACTTCTTTATATTCAGTTTCTGACACTCCATTTCAACTTCTTTTGTTCTGTTACCTTGGTGTTCAACTGTGATGTATATTAGGATGATTGAGCTCTTCCTTCATTCCATCTTTTTCTTGACTTCCTCTTTCACCTCCTGCATTCTCTTCTTTAGTTCATTAAGCTGTATTTTCTTTTTTTTTTTTTTTTTTGGGGGCCAGTCCTGGGCCTTGGACTCAGGGCCTGAGCACTGTCCCTGGCTTCTTCCTGCTCAAGGCTAGCACTCCGCCACCTGAGCCACAGCGCCGCTTCTGGCCGTTTTCTGTATATGTGGTGTTGGGGAATCGAACCTAGGGCCTCGTGTATCCGAGGCAGGCACTCTTGCCACTAGGCTATATCCCCAGCCCTGTATTTTCTTTTTCTGTTCTTTTCTTTTTTGGTTGTTGTTGAATTGTCCCTAGAATTTATCTAGATTTTTTAATATCTCTTATTTCATCAGTCATTTCTCTCAACAGTGCTTAATGAGTTCATTGTTTGGCCCTTCTTATCTCACTTAAGTCCTTCACTGTACTATTGCTGGTTTATGAGGGTGTCTTGTTTATGAATTTTGTGATATTTTGCTGTGATTTATGAATCTGGGCTCAGGGTTTATGGAGACTAGTTGCTGTAGGTGTAGTGATCACTTGTGATGGGAGTGATGATGTGAGGTTTTATGTATAAATAGAAAGGATTCACATTCCATGGTAGATGTGGGTGTTACCTTCTTTCTGGATTCTTTCTGTGGAGCCAGCCACTCTTTTGTTGTGCAGAGCATTCTGTGTCACTGGTGTGAAGGTCCTTTGTCTACTGCTTCCCTGGAGCCCTCAGAGAGTGGCTGCTGCTGAGGGTACCACTCTTTCTCCTCCTTCCCAAGCCTTCAGATTTAGAGCTGCATCTTTGCTTTCCTCTGCTGGTGCAGTGGGTATGTAGATTGCAGGATAAAAAAAAAAAAAGTCTGGTGCAGGTGGCTCATACCTGTAATCCTGGCTACTCATAAGGTTGAGATCTAAGGACTGCAGTTGAAAGCCAGCCCAGGTAGGAATGCCAATGAGACTCTTAATTTCCAATTAACTACCAAACCCCCCCACCAAAAAAAAAAAAAAGCTAGAAGCAGATCTATGCTCAAGTGGTAGAGTGCTAGCTTTGAGGAAATAAACCTCAGTGACAGTGCTCAGGCCCTGAGGTCAAGCCCCAGAACTGCAACAAAAAGAAAAGAAAGGAAAAAAACCCAGAAATGGGCAACTATCTGTTTAAGATTTTTGTTTTCTTTTTCTTTTTGTTTGGAAGCTTAAGATTTGATGGATCTTTCTTTTTCTTTCTTCCTTTCTTTCCTTTCCTTTCCTTCCTTCCTTCCTTCCTTCCTTCCTTCCTTCCTTCCTTCCTTTTTTTTTTTTTTACTCTTTCTCTCGTTCTTTTTGGTGTTGGTCCTGGGACTTGAACTCAGAGCCTGGACACTGTCCTTGAGCTTTTGTGCTCAAGGATAGCACTCCATCACTCGAGCCACAACAAAACTTCTGTTGTCATTGCCCTCCTCCTCCCTCCTCCCTCCTCCCTCCTCCTCCTTCCTCCTCTCTCCTCCTCCGCCTCCTCCTCTTCCTCCTCCTCCTCCTCCTCCTCCTCCTCCTCCTCCTCTTCCTCCTCTTCTTCCTCCCTCCCCCCCCCCCCCCCGCATAGGCATTCTTTACTGGCTTTGAACCACAATCCTCAGATCTCAGCTTCTGAGTAGCTATGATTACAGGCAAGAGCCTGGCAAGATTTGACTCATCTTGATTGCCCCTAAACTCTGTTCATAATTTTCCTGGTACCTGTCCTGTCTTGGGCTGGATTTCCCTCCTAAAGCCAAGTTCCTCTAATTGATCAGAGAACACTCTGACTTTTCTGTCACATGCCTTCATCTTTCAGTAACAAAAACTTTTGTTATTGAAGAAGGAAGCTTTGATGCCACATCATAACCCCATGGAGATCCAAGGGTGTCAGCCAAGTCATGATTGTCTGTTTGCTGGTCAACAGATATGGGAGCCACTGACTTGAAGGGATCTTTGTGTTTCCTCAGGGTTACCACCTGTGTCCTTGGGCTGCAAGCAGGACTTCTGGCCGATAAGAGAGAAATGGGATTCAAATGAGTTATGCAGCCATTAGGTCCTAGGTGCTCTGTCAGAGATGGCTGGCTTCCTGTATAAGCAGTGTACGTGTGTGTATGTATTCAGGTTAATGGAGGGAAAAACAATGGTTTCCATTTAATGAGTGCTGACTGTATACCCGGCTCTCTTTCATCTTCTACACTCTCTGATGGATGACACTATGACCCCCCAGCAGGCACAGGCTGCTGCTGTGGCTTGTGTAAGCCTACAGGGCTTGTCAGCTTCTGGACTTTTCCCTTCCCTATGCCTCCCTCTCATAGGTCACTGCTCTGGGCTTCCTCAGGGCCTGTGCTGGAAAACTGTCCCTTCTGATTCAGGCCATGCTGCTTTTAGTGGCACTGTCAGGAAAGTGCCTTGGGCTTCACATGTAAACGGCTCCCTCATTCCCCCATCCACACAGAAAAGGAGAGGCTGGTGGAGGTGACTTCATCTGTGTCTTGTTTTTAATGTTGTAAGTAAAAGAAATAAATAAACTTCAGGAAAAGTGATCTGGCTTAGAATCTCATACTATACACAGTGTGGAGACTTCAAGATGTCAAAGGGCTCAGCTGCTTTTATCTTCAAGTCAGGTTTTTAAAGATGAGGAGCAGTTCTGGCTAAACATGTCATCACCCCCTCTTCAGTGGGGTCACAGCTTTTCATTTTGGTTTGTTCAGGGACTCTCTTAGGGACCCCAATGTTTTGAGACCTAGGGAGACAGGCCTGTAGACCCCCCAGAGCCATATAGGGTGGTTCAGGTTCATTGGAGCCAGCTCCCCCTCCTTTCTTCTCCCCTCCCCCTTTCTATTCCTTTTGTGTGTGTGTGTGTGTGTGTGTGTGTGTGTGTGTGTGTGTGTGTGTGTGTGTGTGTCTTACTATTCAGGGTTGAACTCAGGGTCTTACAGTCTTTCTTAGCTTTTTTTTCATTCAAACACTGGTGCACCACCACTTAAGCCACACCTCCAATTCTGACTTTTGGGGACATGAGTTCCATGGATTTTTCTGTTTGGGCTGGTTCTGAACTGTGATCCTCAGATCTTAGCCCCCTCAGTAGCCAGGATTTATAAGTGTGAGCAGCTGGCACCCAGCCTCTCTCTTTTCTGAGAAGCATGCGATCTGCCTGGATGCTCTCATTTGCTCTTGCTGCTTTCTCAGTGAAATCCCTCCTGTTTGTTTCTAGACACTTTGGAAGTGTTGACAGCCCTAGATTGCCTTCACCATTTTCTTCTCTGACAACTCGGCATGGTCACTACAGGAACTTGATGGCATATATGGCAAGGGTAATTGAGGTCTGTTCAAAGAACTCTGTAGGAAGGTGTGATGAGGCCTCCCAGAGACTAGTGGGATACTTGGTTAGGAGTAGGGTCTGGCTCATTCCCCTCCTGCTGTCTGATCAGTGTCTATTTTCCAGAACCTAACAGGACACTGGAGGGCAAGGGATGCATTGGCACTGTGTTCTGCACCAGGCTTGAGTGACAGATGAGCAGAAAATGGATTCAGGGGTACAGAAAAGTTTTCCCAGTGGAGTTGTTTTATGGTGGCCAGTCAGACAAAACCAGCATGTTAGGTGAATTCTTGGCACCAGGCACTGTGGTTGGTACTTGGAGAGATGGTGGTGATGTCTTGTCTACTGAGTCCTGTGGTGCAGAGCAGGGCTCTTGGCCTGTGATGTGCAGGTGGAGGTGAATCATTAAACATCAGTGGGCTGCGGCATGACGTATCTCAGCTCATAAACCCTGAGTGCCTTCTGACTGTCCTGTGAGACATGGCCTTGCTTCCTAAGCTGTCTGCCTGCCCATACTAGGTATGCGTGGCCCTAGAGAAAAGCAAAAGTGGATACACTGGAGGAGTCACACATGGACAGGGGACACAGCAGCTAAGGAGCATGCTGAGCAATGAGGCAGTACATTTGTTAAAACGTATGGTTGAAACTCAAGGCAACCCTGTGGAATGTGGGTGTATGTGAACACTGGCCATGTTGTACTTCACTATATCTTCTCTTCCCAAAGCTCCTCACCTCACCTGCAATACAAGCCCATTTCCACAGAGCCCAAGTTCTACCAGGTCTTCAAATATGCTCTACAGCCAGACATAGAGGCTGCCTGTTCAAGGTGACGTGGCGTTGTGGAGTGAGTGGCTCATTTCTGCATAGTAAAGCGTTGGTCTGGGTGGTATGAGGAGGTGGCTCTGTCTCATATCAGAGGTCACCAGTGTGGCAAATCCAGGGCCAGCTGACTCCATCCTTCCTGTGGCCTTCCATCTTCTTCATGTCTCTTTTGACACAGGGTGAGGTGGAACAGTCAAGTGGGGCTTTGGCTCAGACCTGGGTTCAAATGTTGCCTTTGTAGCTTTATTACTATGTGACATTGGGCATGTAAGATAATATCTATGAAACAGGGAAGACCTCATTGTAAAGCATTGTAGAGCTTGTTAGTGTGAAATAAGAACATGTGTTAAGGGATGAAGATGTGGCTCAGTGTTTGAACACTTGCCCAGCATATGCAAAGCTTCTGGTTCCATCCTCAGCACTTTAAATATGTGCTTTATGTTTGTACACCTGTGTGCCAGTACTGGGGGCTTGAACTCAAGAGTTTGGGCACTGTCCCTTAGTTTTTTCACTCAAGGTTGGCATTCTACCAGCTGAGACACAAACTCTACTTCCAGCTTTTTTTTGTTGTTACTTGGAAATAAGAGCCTTATGAACTTTTCTACCTAGGCTGGCTTCAAACCTGCATCCTCAGAGCTCTGCTTCCTGAGCAGCAAGGATTAGTGCCTAGTGAACATGTGCTTTTAAGTGTTCATTATGGGTTGGATGTGTGATTTGCTTGGTGAATACAAACGTTTCCCCCAACACTCCCTTGCATCCTCAAGTTTATCTGTCTATTGCAGTTCTAGCCTCTGCTTTTTAAAACAATTTGTCTAGATATCCTGGTAACAAAGAGTCTCTGATTTCATTCTTACCCATCTTTTGATCTTCTGTTGTTGTTTTTTTTCCCCTCTCTTGTGAGACCAAACAACTGTCCTAACTCATCCTACCCCATTATTCCAGTGTGAGGCAGATTTCTGAGCACTGATTTCCAACTCTTCCTTGGCATCTCCTTCAGCTTCTCTTCTGAATTGTGTTGCTAGGCCCTGCTCTGGATTATTACTTCTATTGTCTTCCATCCAGAAGCCCCAAGAACCTAGTAAAGGAACAAATACACTGCAGTAAGTGTAGCAATTGGAGGTCTGTTTGCTCATGATATCCCCCAAAGCCATTTGGGAGAATTAACCAGAACATTCAGTTTCTACTGTGGAAACTCCCTATCTCTGGAGCGTCCAGGACACAGGCCTTATCCCCACAATGGCCTGCATCAACACTGGCCAAGATGGGGTTCACTGTCAGCCAGCTCTGTGCTTGAGACCTGAGAATTACCATGGCTTAGTCCAGGGCAGCTCCATCCCACACTGGGTGAGGCAGCCAGGTAGTGATGCCACAGAGACCCCCACCCTCCCACCCCAGTCAGTGGGAGCCCAGAACTGTCCTTCTTGCTTTAGAAAACTATCCATATTTCTCTGCAAATTTATCTAAATATTTTTCTCCATATTTCTCTGAATTTAGACCAATTCTATACCTGGTGAGTGGCACCTTAACACACACACAAATTTTATGAGCTGGGTACCAGCAGCTTTTGACTGTAATCCTAGCTGTGCAGGAAGCTGAGGTATGAGAGTCATGGTTTGAAGCCAGCCTGGCCAGGAAAGTCTATGAGACTTTTATCTCCACTTGACTACCAAAAAGCTGGAAGAGCACTAGCCTTGGGCAAAAAGCTCAGGTACAGCACCCATGCCCTGAGGTCAAGCCCCAGGACTAGCACACACATAGAACAAAACAAAACCCCAAACAATTTTATGTTCTGTATTTGTGTGGAGCATCTGAGTCTCTGGGCTTCATTCACTCAAGAATCCTAAGCAGCACCTTGTATGTAAAGGCTCCTTGGCCCAAGGTCCACACACAGTAGCCAGATGGTGAAGGGAGATGGCATAGAGGCAAGACAAACCCACTCTGAACGTCATCTTGGAGTAACCAGTCCTGCACTTACATACTTTCAGGAACATCCATTGATGTCTTTAAATGGAGCGGGGGTGGGGGCTACTGGGGCAGCTCCTCTTCCATTCTGAATTTGGGCTGTGTGGCTGATGTGCATGGAGGTGATGAGATTATTCCATATGCATACTGCTTCCTTTCCAGCTTTTTATCTCGCAGTTGCACTTCTAACGCTGCCTTTTGCCTAAGCTGAGGGCAGGTATATGACTACAGCTCTGAGCTGCTGGCTCACTCTCTTCTCTGGCCCTCAGCACTCCCCTGGACCTGAGTGAGCTGGCAAACATCTACAGCTGTCCCAGGCAGGGAGGCGCCTGAGACACTCCAACCAACTTCCTGCTTTCAAATACTTCTTCCTTCACTGGCTAGATAATGCCTGAATTTTCTAGTATATTTGACTTCCCTAACTCAGAATTGGCAAAGGGGCAGAAAGTGGCCCAGGTTCTCATGAGGTTGCAGGTGGCTGACCCCTCAGCACGGAGCAGGAAATGTCTAAGAATTCAGCAGCAAGAATAATCAACAGTCCTATTTTGCTATGGGGGGGGGGTGTTGATGGGGACAGGAAGGAATAGGGGAGAAGAACCTCCATCCTGTCTCCTGCTCCCCAGTCAGTAAGGTGGTAGTACTCTGTGTGGAGTGACAGCCCCAAGCGGAGCCTGTTGGCGTATGACAACAAAAAAATTCTGGAATTTTTTGATCAGAAAGAAAAAGCCAAAGAAAACAAACCACATTTGCATTAGGTATGGACTTAAATGTTTGTGTGTGTGTGCCAGTCGAGGGGCTTGAACTCAGAGCCCGGGTATTCTCTGAGCTTTTTCACTCAAGGCTAGTACTCTACTACTTGAACAATAGCTCCACTTTCAGCTTTTTGGCGGTTAATTGGAGATAAGAGCCTCAGACTTTCCTGCCTGGGCTGGCTTTGAACTGTGATCCTCACCTCTTAGGCTCCTGAGTAGGATTACAGGCATGAGCCACTGGTGCCTGTCTGTACTTCATGTTTGAACATGGATTTTCTTAAGGGAAAAAGGAGAAAAGGTGGTGACTTGTAATGTGTTGCTGGGTTGGCTGGCACAGGCCCCCAGGCAGGTATGGTGGGAGGTAGATACCTGGCCCAGTTGGGCACCGCTTTTTCTGTTTGGTTTTCTATTGTTATTCTGTATGTCAACAGACAGGGTTGCTGAGTGAGGAGCCAGGCTCCAGGCCAGCTCCAGGGAAATCTACTCAGGCAGAACCTGCCAGTGTTTCCCCAAAGAGCATGGAACTTCTCTATGTGTGTTAGTCAATTTGGAGAACTGGAGACAGAAGCTTCAGGGTGGTACTGACAAGAGGCAGGGCCTAGAAGGGTAAGGAACTGCTGTCTGTGGTAGAGGTTGAAAGCAAAGCCTCAGAATTTTCCAGAACCAGTCTTAGTGACTTTCTTGCCACAGAGGCTCAAGTTTCCCCTTTGATTCCTTGCCAGAGCCCAAGGCTGGGGAAGTGTCTGGAATGTAGTATAGTATCATGGGGCGGCCCTGCAAGTGCCCAGTGTCCCTCATCTGCTTCCCAGAAGGCTGGTATTATGGACACAAAAGCAGATCTGTAGACAAAATGTCTTCATTCTCAGAAAGATACCCCCTCCTAACCAGACAAACAACTCCCTCCTCCTCTGATTCACTGGCCAAAATAGAATATAAAATTGAATCTTTTAAAAAGACCATTAACTTTGAGTCCATCTCATAAAATAATCACCCCAAATTGAAGAATACCAGCCTGATTTCAAGGCACAAGGAAGGGGTCAGACCACCCACAGACTCGGAGCCCCAGCTTGGCAGGACATTCAAGGCCAGTGGGTGGTGGGGAGCTCTTTGGGCCATCTCTACCAGAGGCCTTCTTAGAACAGTGCCCCCTCTGGGCACTGGCTGGAGACTAGGAGTACTAAGGTCAAAAGCATTTGTGGGTCAACAGAAGTTCCAATTTGCTTTGTGAATATCTGTTCCTAAAAATACCATTTGATTCTTTTTTTTTTTTTTTAGTAAAATCACTAATCAAAATCTCCAACTTAAAACTGACTCTTGGCTAAGGAAATTTGTTAGCAAAATATTTAGCACTGAATTCAGTTAAATTTAAGACTCTGGAGAAGCCAAGCAGTCTGTGTTCTTCTCACTAGCTGCTGCTGGAGTTTCTCCATCCTGTAGGAGCCAGGTGTGGTAGCACATGCCTGTAGCCCTTAACTACTCGGGAGGCTGAAGCAGGAGGCTCACTTGGGGCTAGCCTGGGCAACATAGTGAAATTTTATCTTAAAAAAAAAATCTATTCTGTGGGATTCCTCTGCTAGTAAGGGTCCTGTATGTTTGCACTCCTCCCCCTTCTCCAGGTAATGGCCAGGGCTCCAGTATCTATGGTGTCACCTGTGTGTGGGGATAAAGGCAAGAGGATCAGCCATGGAGGGCGAAGGTGACTGGTTAGACAAGTCTACATATACACAAACCTGTATATGTAGAAAACCACAAAATATTTTAATTCTCTTTACATGATCACAAGCTTTCTGCAGAAAGGTGATACCACTACCCTGTGGTGACAAGGCCTTAGTGCAGGTGGCCCTGGAGTAGCACGACAAGCCACAATTAGGTTTCTGTGCTAAGGACCATGTGTATGTGGAAATAAGAGCTGCTGCCTCGTCCTTCAACCCAACCACAGCTTGAAATGCATCTGTCCCAGTTGCAAAAGCTACAAAACACAAATCATGCGTCTTACCCCAAGACCAGATTTTTATAAAACACTTATATATCTATACATACATATTCAGCACAATAAATGTGCTTATTGTGCACTCTAACATAGAGCACGGGAATATACACCCACTGGCAGGTACCTCCCCTGCCATCACTCCCACGGCAGCAGGTGTGGATTACACAGATGTGCATGGTGTGACAGAGGCAGGAAGGTATGGAGCGTGCAACCCTCCATGCTTTTGCAATGCACCCGACACAGGAAATTGTCTTCTTTGTCCAGCTGGGGGCAGGAGTATTCACAGAAACAAGGTCATTTCCAAAGAGCTCAGGCCCTCAATCCACAAGTGAGTCATTACTGTAAAGTCCCTCACCAGCATGTGGGACTGGCTTTGGGGGTCGAGGCTGAACATGGTATGTCTGAGAGACTTACACACTCACATGCACCCCCACGTGCCCCTGGGGAAAGTGCACTTCCAATGGGGATACAAAAACAGATTGGCACACTCTGTCACATGAAAGGAGACCTTTCAAAATCCTTCCTTCATTTCTGCACAACCTCCCTACTTATCTGCGCTGGCACTTCATGCTGGTAGGGCTTATGTGTGCCTGGGCAGAGTAAGGTGAGGCCCGGGAAGAGTTGAGTTCCTGCTTGTGGGGAGCTGGGTGGACCTCCGCCATCCTCAGCACGTGGCTCTTCTTCCGTGTTCTCAGTAGTAAACAGCTGTCCTTGCCCCTTGGCGAGCTAGACCAAAGACTCCCTGAAGGTTCAGTCCTGAAACTTTCCTGCATGAACACAGAGAGGAAAAGCAGCCTCGTACTTGCAGTTGTCTCTGCCTTTGTGGCGGTGAACGCTGCTCCTCTGCGCGCACAGGAAGTGGCCCATGGCCCGTGGCCCCTGTGCTAGGAGCTCTGGACCAGGCGTCTGTAGTGGGGCATCACTTCATGCTCCGGCAAGTGAAGTGCAAATTCCAAGGCCACTAACACTGGGAATTCAAAGGCAATCAGTTCTCGTCGGTTCAGTCGGAATTTCTCTTCCAGTTTCTGCAATTAAAAAAATAATAACAGACGTTTATTCAGTTTTAAAGGGAAAATCTGAAGTTTTCTTCAAGTACCATTCTTTTATTGGCTAATGAATGCTTATGGAGAAAAACTCACGGACAACTAGGTGATTTATAAAGAGTAAGAGGTTCTAGAGGCTGAGGAGTGCAAGGTCTGGCATCTGTCTTGGTGAGGGTTTTGTGCTGCTTAAGTCACAGACAAAGGGCAAACAGGCGAGTGCAGCAGGAGAGAGGGTAGCCTCACTTTCTAACAGCCTGCTTCTGTGGAAACTGATCTGATCCCAAGAGGAGAACTCAATTCCTAAGACAAAGGCACAAACCTTTAATCATTTTACTTCCCTAGAGCCAACCACTGCACTTCTTTCCTTCAGTCCTGGTAGTGAGACGTTTGCGCGTGGGTCTGCCTAGAGACTCATCACACAACCGCAGCCAGTTCTCTAACAATCTCTGCAGACTGCATTTGATTTCCATTGTACTGATAAGAACACAAGCTTCAGAGGTCACGATCCCTTGCCCAAGGTCATGTGGATGGAGAACTGTAATGCTGGCACAAAAGCTAACTGGATGTCAACTCCACAGGATAGAGGGAGAGCTAACAACACAGAACATCACCCACACCACTCACAACCCCATATGAGTTCTGAACAGGTGAGATGACTAACTTGTAACTCAGGCTCTTCATCTTCCTCACAGAAAACAGTCCTGCTTAGGTGCTCCCACTTCTAGAGCATCTCCTCTCTAAACAGTAGCGTGGCCAGTGACTCCCCACCTGCCCAGCCAATGTAGGGGCTGCTGGAGAGAACAGTGGGGGCGGGGGCAGGAAAGCCTCATTTTGCTAAGACAGTCGGCTCCAGCTTCAACTCTGCTTTTTCATCAAGCCAAAAGCTATCTCCCCAACAGAGCAGTTGTTGACTTGCACTCAGGGTCTAACTGGGATGGGATCTTAGGTTTATGATTGCTGCTGATAATGGTTTGCCAAAATATGACTATTATACATTCTGTTTTAATACTACCAGCTTTTGGTGTGTGGTATATTCACCATGGTTAAATGTGTCTCACAATTTTATCTAGACCGATTAGCGCAACAAGAAAAAATATAGGAGCTCCTTTATCTTGCATAGGGGAGGTGGTGGTGGTGGGTATTTTCCAAGCCCCATAGCAGGAGCCTAAAGCTATGGATAGTACCAGACTCCATAAGTATATGTTTTACATGCTATGATAGTTTAATTTATAAACTAGGCACTAATAGAATAACAACATACCACAGTGAAAGTTATGGGAATGTGTTCACTCTTCTAGTGTCTTATTGTCCTGTACTCACCCTTCTTGGCGATGTGAGATGAATAAGGCATGTGATAGAGGCATGGGGACTGTGTTAGGCTACCAGGGGTTAAGTGAAGAATAGAAGCCCTGTGACACTAAGATAGTCGGTCTGATGAATGAGATGGCGAAGTGACTGAAGCAATGGTGAGTGTACCGCAGATGTGCTGGACAAAGCAGATTCATATATGGCGGGGGGGGGGGGGGACGGTGAAGGTTTCATCTTGCCCCTCAGAAAGACACACACCCTCTTTTCTTGAAATATGTCAAGTCCTTACATGAGCTTCCTTTCTGCCTTTTCTCCTTTGCTACTAAAGATAGCTGGACAGTGGGGCATACAGAACATTAACCATCCTTAGTTTGCAGTTTTGAGATGCTGTGATGTCTCACTGACCTTAGAGCAACTGCCCTTCCTAGCCAATACCTCAGTGAACAACTCCACGCCTACGTGCTTTTAAAATGCAAACCAATGAATCCAGAACTCACACTTGCAAACCACCTCCTGAGTAGGTATTCTATAACTAGGGACCTATGCCCCTGGCAATCATTCCTTTCTGTGGAAATTATAATACAGGATCTTGCCCACAGTTCTTTCTCTTGGCCTATCCCAGTGCTTCTCTGCTTGGCTTCCCACGCCATGCTGAGGGTGTCATGCCCAGCGTGTCAGGCCCAGCACATGGAGTGTTTGTGGCCTGCTACCCCAATACCAATGTAATGGCACTAGGAAGTAAGGCCTCTGGGGGATAATGAGTTGAGGATGGGGCCTTTCTGATGGAATTAGTGCCCTTAAAAGAGATTTTCGAGCAATCTCTCTCTCCATTGTAGGACACAGAAAGAAGACATTTGTGAATAAAGAAGAGAGCATCATCAGGAATAGAAGCCACTAGAAGAAATAAGCACGGTATTTTATTATGGCAGCCAAAGCTACAATGTGCTGATTCTTGGGAGCTGTGATAACATTATTTAATGACAACTCCCGAATGATTGCCTTTGCTGCTCATCAATTTAAAAAGCAAACCCTATTTTAAAACAGATGTTCATATATCTACCCTCAAAGGGTCTCCTTGCTTTGAAGGACTTTTCCCTTAAAAGAAAGGAGATATCAACCCCTCAAAACCACCTGTTTCCTAAAGAGGAAGGTAACAAGATGGTAGGCATGCCTGTCAGTTCACAAGCCCCCTGTGGCATCCCTGGCTGTGACCATGGCTCTACCCCCACAGCATGTACGAATGGGTTTTTGTGCAGCAATGCTGGGACTCTTTGATCTTGTCTAAGTTAACATCCCTCTGTTGTAAACCCCTAAACATATACTTACATCAATTAAGTGCTTGACTTCATGCTTTTTGAGGTCACTTCCAATTTTGGCTGCTAAGAGCACACAGGCTCCTGCACAAAGCTTCCTGTTCTGCTTGTTTAGCTTTCCCTTGAGGGCGAGCTTCTCAAAGTAGACAAAAGCCATGGCCACCGTGGGCTCCTCAAAGCCACAGTCCTCCTGGGCGAGCTTCCGCATCTCTCGTTTCAGACTAGGGAAAGAGAGGAATCAGGGAAGAGTCCTCTTAGAAGGGCTGAGAATGAGTTGCAGGGGCCCCAAAAGATGACAGCTCCCTATGGAAAGCATCTTCTCTTTCTCACCCAGGAAGGTGAAAATGGAACTAAATCCCTAGGGTGTGAAGGCTGTGGGGACTCTGGCTCTCCTCTTCTGGTTTGGCTGCCTAGGCCGTGTGTGTGTGTGTGTGTGTGTGTGTGTGTGTGTGTGTGTGTGTGTGTGTGTGTGTGTGTGGTGTGTGTGGTGTGTGTGTGTGTGTGTGTGTGTGTGTGTGTGTGTGTGTGTGTTTATACCAGAACTTGAACTCAGGTTCTGGGCCATGTTTCCTTAGCTATTTTGCTCAATGCTAGTATTCTACTACTTGAGCCACAGCTCCACATCTTGTATATTTTTTAAAATCATTAATTGTAGATAAAAGCCTCTCACAGACTTTGTGAGATGTGGCATGGAAGGATGCAGTGAGCACACACGGAGGTCCTACAATCACCCTACAAGCTAGGAGGGGCACTGGCCAAAGTCAAAGAGGGAACAACTATACCCGTTCCACAGGAACTTGCTCTAACCTCTGCCAAACAGCGATAAGATGCATTGAAACTAGGGCAAGTATTTTGTTTTCTTGATTCTTGGGCTTGGAACGTGTCAGAATCTAATCTGTATGAGGACACACACTATGTGTCAATGTCAGCACATATTCCAGCACCATATGGGTATACAGCCTAACTTATGTTTGCCACACACATACACACTCACTGAGATTCTGCTGCATTGGCACAAAGATGCCACAACACAAGTCAGCGCCTCACTAGCCTGGCTGGGTCAGTCATGTTGATGATGTGGCCAGCAGATATGGGTCACCACAAAGCCAATCCAATCAGCTCGATGGATGGTAATCACAGGCCTATCTCTGGACTGCTTTATGACTACTGAAAGACAGGGCCTTGCTGCTGTTACCGCCCAGTGGGCAATGGTGTGGTAAAGTTATCTCATACCCTATCATACGAACTTGGCTCTCTTCGGCTTTGCTTATGTTTGAGAAAGCAGACACCTGAATTGGGCCGATTCTGAGTTCTTCGGTCATCTCAGGCTTACTGAGCTAGGAAGCTACATGCAGACATCCCCAACTGTGTTCACTGGGTGGCAGAAGCTTGGCTTTCTGTCCTGCTGCCCTGGACTCTCCTACCACACCCGAGTATGAGTCAGTCAGCATTGGGAGAGGTTTTGCTGGACAAGACCCAAAGGACAAGGACCACTGTACAAAGTAAATGAGCTTAATTTGTGCTGGGGAAGGGCTGGAGGGGAAAGTTCAGTGCTTGCGAGTCTCCCTTACCTCCTTATTTTGCTGAGTGTTAATTTAATGTGAGGAAACTTCTCTTTGAAGGTCTCGTTCATGTCCTTCTTGAGATCCGAGGGCTTCACGTAGTCAATCACCGTGGTCTAGAACAGAACAGGCGAGGGCTCACTCTGTGTAAGGGGTCATGTGTATGAATGATTCCCAAGGGTTATGGCCAGCTCACAACTTGGAAAAACATGACACAATGGGGAAATTCAGGTCTCTGCCAAGTCCAGGAACCTGAAGAGGAACATGGCCTTCTGAAGGCAGCTGGGAATCAGTCACCACTAGAAGCAGGATGAGGCCATAATCATACTGGATCAGGTGCCACGGCGCTCTAGTCTGACCTCATCATAACTAGTTTACTTCTGCAACAATCCTTCTGCCCCTAGAAAGACACATTCCAGGGCAACTAAAGCATTAGGGCATCTTTAGAAGGGCAGAGTTCTGCCTACCACTGTGGTATACAGCTGGATTTGGATGCATTGCTGTCCTCACTGGTGAGGCTCTAGGCCCCCCAGCACTGCCACACAAGAAATGCTGGCAGCTTTACCTTTGGCCTTAGGGAGGACTTTGAGAGAACCTCCTTTCCCTGCCTCTTTCCTCATCTGGCTTCTATCTTCTTTATGTTGGTGGCTGAGGAACACCTGATCTTCAGGGCTGCTCCATATCCTGCTCACACTCAACTGCTGGGGACCCAAAATCAGAGCAGTGGCTTCTGAGAGACAATCTACCCTCATGCACACATTCTGCATCTTGAGGCCACCACACCTGGCTTAGACTGCGGGGATTAAGGAGTGCTCTCTGCAGTATGGAAGCCAGAATGAATAGGAATGGAGGAAGCAGTCTGGGGAGATTGCATGCAGGTGAGATTACCAGTCTCTCTCTCTCCCCGGCTTCTGACTTGAGAGATAATAAATGCAATGTGAGGCCCAATGCTTTGAGCTCACCTACTATGTTCCAACTGTATGAGTGCAAACTTGCGATGCCTGGGTTTTTGCCAGAGTAGCACTTCGTTTAATAGTATAATTAAACCAGGCTCTGTTCTGGGATGGTGATTTACTGTTACCAGGGATTCGCCCCATGAAGGGTTCTTTTCAGTCTACAGCTGCAGCAGGCTGCAAGCCAGGCTGCGTAATGGACGACAGGTACTTCAGCAGAAGGCACTCTCGTTGTGTCGAGCTGGCCCTCCTGCTCCTGACCAGCGTCACCTGACCTCACTTCCTCAAAGCTGCCTGGCTGCAGGGAAGCTTTGTGTGCTCAGCACAAAGAGGAAGAAGGGAAAGTCAGTTGGGAAAAACATAATTCACACCACAAAGGTGCCCTACCCAGCCTGCCTTGCTGGCTACTGGAAACTAAGTCAGGAAGGTCTAGTGGGGGTATGGACACTGTGAAAGAAGAAGAGCTCTCAACTTAGTTATCCATCTAGAAGCTCCTGAGTCTACTGTATAGCCTTAGTTACCATGAAGGAAAGAGTCTCCAAGGAACCGAACTTGAAGGCTAGCCCGACCGCAATGTTGTTTGTGTAGGGGAGACCTCTCAGGGCAGGGTAGGGTGCAATGGCAGAGGGCAGGGAGGGGTACATATGCCCTCATGCTGATCCGGAGTGCAGCATGGAGTTGACAGGTTGCTCGTCTGACGTGAACAGAAAAGATGCTTCCTACCGGGGCCTGGTAAAGCTCTGGCTTCCATTCTCCATAGGAGTGCTCTCAAGTAGCCCTGAAGGGGTGCAAGCTTGCTGCAGACACTGGGGCTATCCTCCTTGGGGCCTGAGACCACTCCTCCCCCCAGGCTGAGTTCCAGCCTCAGGACCATTTACACCCGGTGCTAGCTGGAGATCTGGACATGTACATATTCTCTCCATGCCTCATTTTCCCTGCTGTACCTGTGAAAGGAAGGATTAGAAGGCAAGATCCTTCACCAGCAGCTCTGCAAACTCGGAGCCCTTCTGCTTCCACTGGACTGCAAGAGCCGACTGCTCAGCTGAGCTCAGCTGGACGCTGGGAAAGCAGATGTTCTGTGCTTGTTCAGGTAATTAAGCAGGGGGCAGCTCTGGACTAAAGCTCTCCAACCACCAACAGATGGGCATTTCAGCTGCTCTATGCATTTAATCCTGTCCTCTAGGAGGACAGTAATGACAAGGAAACTATGGGACTGAGTGAGCAGGTGGCCCACACAGCCTGGGGCTGCATTAGCTGCTATTTCTACCCCTCAAATTCCAAACCCAGGATTCTAGGTTGACTTTCTCTCCCTTTTTAGGGGAGCAGTCCTTCATGGACATGAACTGGTGAAGTTCATGCTGCCCTAAGCATTGATCAGGAGGTGGGAAGTGTTCAGATGCTGCCCATCTTGAGCTCCTTCTTACAAAGAAAACAGTGATTTTTGAAAAAACCACACAGTGTGTGTTACTATTGGACAAGTCCAGCAATTGTGCTTTTGTTAATGTGGCATTCATTTTCTCAAAGCAGGCCTCCTCCCCAAATGGAGGTGTCAGGCAGTCAGAAACTTCAGGGCCCCCAAAGGGGCCTTGCAAAGATAAGCTGCTTTGTTTTCCAACAAATCTACTATGCAGACAGGCAAACAAGGAGCCTAAGCCATCAACGCAACCTTAACAATAAAACTGAGTCCAACACCAACCAAAAGAGGTTGAACTCACTTTCCTTTTGTAGATTTGGTAATACCAGGGGTTGAAGCCAGGGATTCTGTTCTCATTTGACATGCTTGGCTAATGTTCTACCACTTGAGCCAGGCCCCCAGCCTAGTTTTTTGTTTGTTATTTTAGAGATGGAGTCTCATGGCTTTTTTTTTATGCCTAGACTGGCCTCAAATCACTGTCTTTGGGATTATAATCTCCTGAATAGTTGGGATTCAAGGCATGAGCTACCAGTTTCCAACTTAATTCTTCATTTACAGAGTCATTTTATTTCCACTGCTGAATATCTCACAGTATACCGAAAAGTTAAGATACTTTCCCCCAGCACTAGGGATGGGGATTCACAGCAGGCTTTCTCTGTAAGCATTTGAGATTCTGATATTAAGTACATAAAAAAGAGCAGGCAGTGGGTCCTGGGGACCCATCTGGCAGAGGCTTTCCTAAGGTGTGTACACACAGAGGCCTCAGGATGGATGTTAGAAGGATTTCTTTCTAATGACAGAGCAATGAGAGAGATGCCTTTCTGGGAAAGATGACTCCAGAAGCCCATTCAGATAGGGTTAATTTTTGTTGGCCTTACAACAACTTAGCTCTCTCTTCTCCTCATTGCTTTCCACACCCACAAAGGGAGGAAAGAAAGTGAAAACCACCACCATGGTGAGCTGCCAGGTCCTAATGATAAATAACCACTCTCTAGTGAAATTTAATTATATGCCAGGAGGGCAGAGGGCCGGAAGCATCGGGTTGCGACTTGAAAGCTCCCTGTTCGCCAGCCACACATTAGATAACTCCCTGCAAGAACCTGTGAGCACATGTTTTCACATTTTGTGCTCACCTTCTAGAATCCGGCAGGCTAAGAAGGTGTGAATGAAGGTACATACACTACCATCTCATTTACATGAAGTTCCAGAATAGGTCAAAGTAAATATGGTGGCTGAAGTCAGGAGAGCAGTGGCTGTAGGGAGGACTGGGGTGGGAGGAAGGAAAGCACAAAGGGATGAGACTGTCCTATATCTGAATCAGAGTGATGAGAGAATTCACAGGACTGCTGTTAGAATGGGAGCATCTAGCCATGTTATAAGCACACCATCTATGGCTTCTATGGGATATGAGGATGAAAGGAGTAGCTCATCAACTTAAGAGTTGCTTGCTTCTGTGTAGGCCTCCCAGGTCCCTCAGAGCCTGACATCCCATGCTATCAGCAGATCCCCAAATGCCAGACAATAGTTTCTCCAGGGCCAGATATTCAGGCCCAGGGTCTCAACTGGGCTGGCTGAGCTGGGCCTGCCCTGGGGGCCTGTGGGAAACAGGAGAGAAGGCAGCAGGACCCCGAGTCTGGGTGGTCCCTGGCTCTGTTCCCATCAGTAAGCAGAGGTGGCAGCAGGAAGCTCTGGGGAGAGTGGGCGGCACAGGCTGGCCTCACAGCCTGGCTAATAAGGCTCATAAGCTACAGATAATAAGGGAGACACTCCTTGGTCTATCTAGGCAGAGCTCTCCTTACCCACTAAGGGGCCAAATTGGCCCCAAAGCTCAGATCATCCTCTAACTCTGGATGCCCATTTTGGGACTCTTTGGCCTATCACAGCTGCAGCTCCCTGCATCCGGGTGTGTGTGTATGTGCATGCATGTGTATAAAGGGCCATTTTATAAAGTGTTTGCACATAGGAAGCCCAACCTCTGACCCTCTGCATCATTTATTACCTTCGCAAGATGGCTCCTTCCATACTTCCCTCCTGACTATAGTGATTTGTCTATGTGAGCGATTTCCCTATTCACCCCAGGTCCATGAGAATAGGGGCAGGGTGGTTGTCTACTGGATGAGGATGCACCCTGGGAGCCTGGCACAGTGTGGAGATGCCACCAAACTTGCTGCATGTGCACACTGTGTTACCCAGCACACAAAAACAAAGCAAACATACCAAAAGGTCCATATGCGTGTATTCCTGCAAGTTCAGGGCAAATGCCCAACGATACCTGCTTCTTTGGGCCCTTGGTCACACATGCTGTTGACAACTTACACGATAATAACCCACAGTAGATTTCCTGCCTTTTAGCACTGTATGGACATTTGCAGTTGGGATAGAAGGATGGAGATCTCCCACAGCTGACCAGGAAAATCAGCAGATGAGTAATGACAGCTGCACAGGGAGCACAGTCTACAAAGCCAGTGCAAGAAAAAGAAAAGTGACCCATCTGGAAACATAAAATGAGGAGGACAGGACATATTTCAGGAGGATAGGACATATATTCAAATGGAAAGTCATCCAAGAATATGGTCCAAGTAGGACATACACACTTCCACCAGAACCTCAAAGCTCACAACAAAACCATTTAAGAAGGAAAACTACTGGATTTGGTTAAAGCGGAAATCTGTTACCACCAAACATAACACACCCATAGGAAGCCTCTGCTCCAAAGCCCAGGCAGTGAGAAGCAGTGCATCTTCATTTCCTCTTGGTCACTTAAATATCTATTCAGATATGGATCCAAACAATTCTCCTCACTCCTGCCATTGGTGGGCAGTCCTACTGCTCATGAACAGTGTGTTCAGACATGCAGAAAAGGTCAAAGTGAAAAGCATCCTGAGCCAGGAGCTGTAGCCTCAGATGCCCACTTCCTGTCTTTCAACTATTGTGGGAGCCTAACTCAGACTACAAGCCAGTTTCCTGCCAAAGTTACTTAATAAATGAGAGAGGAGAGAGGAGAGAGAGGGAGAAAGGGGAGAGAGAAAAGAGAGAGAGAGGAGAGAGGAAAGAGACCAAGAGGTGAGAGGGAGGGAGGAGGAGCGGGAAGAGACAGAAAAGTGAGGTGGGGAGAGGGAGAGAGAGAAAAAGAGAGGAGTATCCTGGGGTTTGGATTCAGGGCCTGGGCCCTGTCCCTTAGCTTTTTCTCTCCAGGCTGGCACTCTACCACTTGAGCAATAGCTCCACTTCTGGTTTTTGTGGTTAACTGGAGAAAAGAGTCTCATGGACTTTCCTGCCCCAGATGGCTTCCATTCTCAGACCTCAGCCTCCTGAGTAGCTAGGATTACAGGTAGGAGCCATCAGCACTTAGCTCTTGCTCAGTGTTTTAACTCACAGTTGGCATTCTACCACTTGACTACACTTCCAGTTCTGCCTTTTTACTAGTTAACTGATACAAGTCTTGAGCATTTGCCTAGGCTAGCTTCCAACTTTGATCCTCAGATCTCAGTCTCCCAAGTAGCTAGGATTATAGATGTGAGACACTTGTGCCCAGCAGGACTAGGGTCGTTTTTAATGAAATACCTCTGAAAATTCACTGACTTCATGTGGCATGTCAAAAGAACCTCCCAACACTGGGCCAGATCACAGGGGGGTATTGCAGAAAGTCATCAGCCAAGCCGAGTGCTCAGCTGAGAACGCTAAGCTCTAAGTGCTGGTCTGTACTCTAGCTCTTAAACACATGAAAGACCAGAACAAGGACTATCTATTCAATACAAGTTGAGTGCAAAGAGCACTGGGAATGAGGAAGCTAGAGAAGAAAGAAGTCGGCTTGCCCACCCTGCCATCCTGGCCAGTGAAGAAGGCATGGAGGGCACGTTGGGTTGGCACTGTCCCCATGAATGCTGTGCAGGACACACCTGGCTGTCCCCTCCTCCCACAGCAGCCAGTGCTCTGCTAGCCTTGGAATCAAGGCTGATCTGCCAAAGAAAGCACACCGACCCTGCCAGGCCCTCCTGGTGTCTGGAGAAATAGCAGCCATCAGTAGAGGGAAAGATGGTCAAACAAAAGCAGAAACTAAAATTACACAAAGGGAAAAACAGGAAGAGTCTGTGAAGTAAAAACAGCAAGGGGAGCGTTTGCATTTAACACCCACAGTGTCCTACTTTCACTTTCCCAAGAGATAATTCTGTCATCCCCAGCCTGGTGCCAATGGTTTGCTTCGTGTGCATGTGGAGGCCTCAGTTACTGAGTTGACCTGACCCGGCTCAACCCGATGGGTGGTTCCAACCTCCAACAGGGTCTATCAATGGGTAAGGTCAGCCATGCCTTCCCAGAGGGAAAGGCTGCCCCAGCCTTAGCTGGTTGTTTCCATACACATTGGCAACCCAATCTTCTCAAACACCCCAAAATAATGTTTGCAGGCCAGGGACCAAAAGGATCCTGGACCCCAGGTTGGCCCTGTTTTAAGTAACCCCCACTGACAGCTCCTTAACAAGATGTCTCAGTCAGAGCACTAAAGTCAGTCTGTGAATGCAAGCAAGCTTTCCAAAGTGGCTGCAAGGATGAGTGGTCTATCCACCCACTCAGTCACCCACCCACCCACCCACCCATCCATCCATCCATCCACCCACCCATCCATCCAATGCTACTTACGCACCATGTAAGAAGGAAAGATGAGAACTCGCTTGTGCTTGCCACAAGGCCATTGGGGGTCATCCAAGAGATTTGGGTCATAGTCCATAAAGTCTCCCGGGTCACTACCTGAAGATCACAGGCAGAATAATTAGGGGGTCCTGAGCCTCCCAAGGCAGAGGTTGCTGGGAGAATGCTAGGTACAGTTTCTGAAGACAGCCGGCTTCAGGACATTTGGCTCAGTGTCACCTCGCTGGCTTTTTTTTTTTAAAGCTGGTTTCTCACTGAGGTGGATCCCCTCACAAAAAAAAACTCAACGAATTCTTACCATTCTGCCATTTTCCATTTTAGAAAACTCCCTGACTTAAAACAACATGAAATTTCTCACATGCACAGAGCCCTGGAGACTTGACTCAGCCCAGCCCAGAGCAGGCTCATTTTCTAAACTTGGAGACCAATTATGAGACTTGGTCGCACCACCCTGGAGCAGGAGTTGGGGTGAAAGCTTCTGGGAGGGCCATTACGTGGGAATCCAAGCCAGACAAGCCACCAATGCACACAGCTATAAACAACCCCAGTGCTATCAGCACCGAGGCAAGCTGACCTGGGGAACTTGAATGGCTAAGAACAGAAACCATGCCTTCCTAAGGAGTTTCTGCCCTCATGCTGATTTTTTAAAAAAATAATTACTTATGTATTGTCAAAGTGATGTACAGAGGGGTTACAGTTTCATACGTAAGGCAGTGGATACATTTCTTGTACAATTTGTTATCTCCTCTCTCATTTCCCCCCTCCCCCTCCCTCTTTCCCTCTCCCCCATGAGTTGTCCAGTTGGTTACACCAAATGGTTTTGTAAGTATTGCTTTTGGAGTCGTTTGTCTTTTTATCCTTTGTCTCTCAATTTTGATATTCCTTTTCCCTTCCCTAGTTCTAATACCAGTACATACAGTACCCAGCGTACTCAGATGAGATATAGTGATAGCATGATTCTTACAGAAGTTCATGTGGGCAAAGCCCAAGTATGCAAACCTTCCTTCAATGGCTGACTAAGCTAATGTACTAGAATAACCACAAAAGACTACCCTGGACCCTATACTTTAGGGTCCAATTATTTGGAGGGAAAAACTCCCAAAGCCAAGCACCATGACACTGGGTGGCTGAGTGGTCAGGAAAAGCTGGGAGCCAGCCATCTTTGTAGGGGGCTGATGGCTTAGGGTTTCTCCATGTGGTTGGGACCCAGTCTTCCTTCTAGAGAGATTATCTGCTCTCTTGCCTGTGGGCTCCTACAGGTCCTCTAGTCCCCATAGGGAGACCCCACCCACATTTAAGACATGTTACCACATCCTACCAGGCTGAGGTTACCTGTGTCAAGACTCCCCTGGGTGCTGCTTGCCCGGCCTATGGAGAGGCTGCGGTGGCTCAGGTTACGGAACTGGGAGAAGGAGGAGGTGGAGTCTATGGTATTTCTCCGGGTTCCGAAGGCATTTGTGGGTAACAGAAATTGTGTATAAGAAACTGTCTAAAAGGCAAAGGTAAAAATAAATCAGTGATTGTTCCTAGGCAAGACTAAGGTTTACATTCTGACCAAGCTATCTTGCCACTCCAAATGCAGGCTTATATTTTTAAGTGTATAGTTCTCAAATGAGATCTGAAAAATCAGCAAAGCAGTTTACTTTGGTATTCACTATGCCAAAATCTCATCTCTATGGATCTGAGGTCACATACAGTTCGAATTGACCCTAGCCAGTGTTCCTGTTTCAGGACAGAAATACTAACAACAAGGGGTAGTGGTGGTGGTGGTGGTGGTGGTGGTGGTGGTGGTGGTGTGTGTGTGTGTGTGTGTGTACTGGAACTTGAACTCAGGGTGCTGTCCCTTCTTCACTCAAGGCCAGCACTCTACCACTTAAGCCACACCTCTAGTACTCTAGCTTTTTGCTGGTTTTAACTGGAGATAAGTCTCATGGACTTTCCTGGCCAAGCTGGCTTTGAACTCTGATAGTCAGATCTCAGCCTCTTTAGTAGCTAGGATTACAAGCATGAGCCATTGTGCTGAGCCTTGTGTTGTTTTGTATAATCTATCAAGTGCAGAATTCTAGAACATATCAGGCCAGAAGAGTTCTGATAAGAACAGTGGGCTTCTTTCTTGCTTCTCTGGTCGGTGCTCTTAATGACACTCACCTCCCCCCTCCCCACTTTGTTCCAGTGTAAATAGAGGGTGCTCAAACCACCCAGTCCATCCTGGAATACTGCACAAGCAGCTGTAAATGCTATCGACAGAGAAATACTGCACATGTACCCAGGCAACTCCCAGCCCACTGCTACTGAACCAAGGGCTCTCAGTGGGATTTTGTCTACACTCTGGCCAGCACAGGTCACCAGAAATTGGCCCCAGACCTTGTTTCTTTCTTCCCAGATGCATCTCATGGTCTACCCCACTGCCTCTGCCATGGAGCATCTGTAAACATCTCATCTGAGGAGTGAAAGCCAGGCAGCCTTACCTTCCCGTCCGCACCCAGCTCCACACCTTCCAGACCAATGATCTCTTTCAAGCTCATGGCGCCTGCTGACTGTCTCCCTCCATCCAACTTCAGATCCCTGGAGAGGACAAACCAAAGGGAGAATACTCCTGCATGCTCCCAAAAGAGTGATAAAGGATGCTTACTGCACGAGACACCACAGTCACATGGATGCAGGACCACAGGGATTGTAATGGGTGGGACGTCCCTTGGTCATTCCTTGGGGCCTGCCAGTGATGCTCTGTCTTGTTCCCCTCACTTGACTATAAAGATGAAAGCCAGACTCAGAAGCCAGTGCTCACCCAGCAAGGCCCCCTAAATTCTTAAGAGAAAGCCAATCACCAAGAAGCAGGGATGCATCCCAGGAATGCTAGAGACAGTGCATTTCCTGGGATGCTGAGTTCTTTTGAAAGCTATTAGATGAAAGCCACTCTCGTTAACAGACAGGAGCAATTAATAACCTAAATGCCCACCATCACCGCTAGTAATTAAAAGATATCACAATATTCAGCTCAACAACCTTGCCAAGCCCCTGAGAAAAATGAGTATTTTTGTAAGTAAAAGAATAATTCCCAGGAATAATATGCCTCTTGCATAGCACTGTGCAATTTCCAAAGACTTTTTTTCTTTTTATTATCTATAGCATTTTAATAGTCATTCATTGTCTTACTAGTTATTCATTCATTTGCACCTTTTGTGGAGCATTTTAAACCTGAAAAGTTTTATAGCAAGATTACTGATTATCAGATTTATAATTGATAATGAAAATCAGAGGCTCAAATTTATTTATTTAAATGACCACTGACACTTCAAAATAAAGAAATACTGGGTGTGTATGAAATTTTTAGATAGGAATTTTCAAGAAAATAAGAAATTAAAATTCATAGTAATTTTTTGAGTAATGAGAGAACAAATACTTGTAAGAAAATGAGAGAAGCAAGAGTAAGCAAAAAGATTGGATTTTAATGGATTAGCAATGGAAATATCACTAGATCCCAAAGAGGGCTAGAGAGTTAGGCTTGGATCATTGTTTTGGATTAGATAAGGGAAAAGTGAACCTTTCCTTCAACCACCAATCATCAGTTTGTACTTGTTGAGGATATGTAAACCTGGGTGAGATTAAATCCCCTTAGCCAAAGGTAATATCTTGAGTTATAAGCTTCAGCAGTTGGTTTTAGTGCCTCCATCATAAAGATGACATTTGGATAGCTCGCCAGCTGAATTCCCTATGGTGATTAAAACAACAACAACAACAACTCTGCAAAGCCTATAAATTATTCCAAAAGGTATTTAAGTTTTGTTTGAATAAAAATAATTTAAAATGGCCTTGCTAGAATTAACTATATCAAGATCAGTCTCCAAAAAAGGTGGGGTGGGGCACAAAATGAAATTCAGTGGGGAAAAAACTGGCACATAAACCATTATCTTACAAAAGAAATGCACAAAAAGATAATCATTTCTGGTGTCTTTTCAACTGCCTTGCAGCCCTATCTCTGGACTCTGAACTTTTAAAATCATTCCCAGGGACTAATCTCTTAAAATGACTGAATGAGAAGAACACTGACAAAAGGCATCTTTGCTCTCTGACAGTTTTTCATTTGCACCCTGGGGTCCCAGTCTCCTCTTCTTTCTTATTTTTTAAATTTCTTTAAGATAACACCTAAGGCTGGGCTGTGGCTCAGTAGTAGAGTGCTTGCCTAGTATACAAAAGGCCCTGGGGATCAATTTTTACCTTAATAAGACAAAATAAAACACAGATGACTGTAAGATGGATAATAGTCTTAATAGTCCATTTTATATAAAAGAGAGAAAACTGAGGCCCTGAGTAGGAAAGTGGCTAGCCAAGGAGACACTAAGACAATAGATTATAGGATTGGTTTTGCCATTCGTGACCCAGTGGGTCACAATGGGCTTGTCAAAGAAGGGTCCTCCTTCCAGGATTTTCTCCAGCTCTGCTCAACATTAGAATTGTCTGCAACGTACTGTGGTTTGGCTCCCACCCCAAAGCAACTGGTAGAAGATGGAACCTGAGCATCAAGAGGTTTAAGTCACCTCCAAGGCATTCTAAGTGGTAGCCACATTGGGGAGCTGTCTTCTGCCTTCTACCTCCATGGTACTCAGTGCTTCTAGAGAAGGCTGCTGCACACCACAGCATTCTCCCCATAAGCCCCAGACATACTCAGGGGCCACGACCAAAGCAAGACAAGTGAGTTCTAAGACAAGAGAGGGAGAGGAGAGAGAAAAAGGAAAGGAGAGGAGGAAAGAGAAGGGAGAAGAGAGAGAGAGAGAGAGAGAGAGAGAGAGAGAGAGAGAGAGAGAGAATATATAAAGAAGGCTACTTTCAAACACCAAGATTCTGATCCTGTTTGGCCAACCCCTGGCCTATGGCATTCCAGGACTGGATTCCTCATGAATCTAAAATGCATAGCCTGATTGGAGGCATAGTCTCCTGGGAAGCAAGGCACTGCCTTTTGCAAACCACAACCAGTAATACAGAAAAGACAAAAAGCAAGCAAACAAGCAACTTGCCCACCCCAGTCTTCCACCTTTGTATTCGTAAGTTTTTAGTGTATTTTAACACTGAATGTTCTTATTTTTTTTCTGAGACCGGGACTTGAACTCAGAAACTGATCTGTTCTCTTCACTGGCTGATGCACTCTATCACCTGAGCTATACCTCCTACCCCCAACCCTGAGTATAGGAATCAATGTGCTTCCCCCCATATTTCTGCTCAGACCCCATGACCATAAGTGACTTCAGGTAATTGTAGCATAGAATATGACACTGCAAACACTTAGCTATAACATGCAAGTCATCCAAATGAAGCCTTCAAGAATGTTCTGAGCAAGGGAACGACTTTCATGTGCATTAGTATTCTTCTCTGCTGGCCCCTGACAGGGACCACACTTCCTGTGGGCTGTGAGATCCAGAATAATTTAAGTCCACATCACTTTCCAAACATGCTGCGTGGCTGCAAGCTCACTGTTTGGGAAAATCAAGCAGGCTATAGACAAGCAGGGTCTAGCCAAGCCACCACCTGAGACCATCACCCCACCTTTCCACCTGTGGCATAAGCTTCCCAGGGTGATTGCCAACAGACTGGCTAAGGCAGTAAGAACATTAGTAAGAATGTTTCTTAGTGATGGGCTGAGAGAGGACAGGAGGCCCCAATCCATTGTCCTCCCATGTCGGATACCTTAAGAAGCAGAAGTAGTATTTTCTGCGTGGTGGTAAGCTTGCTGTCCTGCTGGTACTGGATTACCAAGATGGCATGGAAGATGGGTGCTTTGTTCTTTTTGTGCCATATTAAGCCTGGAACTTAAGAGCCTGGGTGCTGTCCCTTAGCGTTTGTGCTCTACCACTTGAGTCACAGCTCCCTTCTGATTTTTCGCTGGTTAACTGGAGATAAAAGTCTCAAAGATTTTCCTGCCCAGGCTAGTTTCAAACCAGTATCCTCCAATCTCAGCATCCTGAGTAGCAATGATTACAGGCGTGTGTCACTGGTGCCCAGCTGTAGGTGTTTTCTATCATATCCTCCTCTCATCTGTCTTCATTTTGTCACACTCACTGCATCCCTGGGACAGGCTTTGCCACTGACAGTTGTCGATTTACTGTTAGCCATGTAGATGACAGCTAACAAAAGCAAAAGAGCTATGCCTCTTTCCATACCTCCTTTCTCCACACAGCTCCCAAGAGAAACGAGGCTGGAGCAAAAATATACAAAGTGTGCTCACATAAAGCCCAAGCTCCCTCTCCCTGAGCTTACCCCCAGCCCGTTGGGGATTCGTAGGCCCCGTGGATCGTCTGGGTGCCTCAGGATGCCGGGGAGCATGTGGAAGATTGGGCCAAGCCAGGTTGCACCTTGCCCGCTCTCTGGAGAATTGGTGTGACACTGTGGTCACAGTTCCTGCTGGCTTTTCCCCTCCCATTATTCCACTTCGCACTGAGCTCCAATTGAGCCCAGTGAGTGAGATGAGGAGGCTGAACCTGGGGTCCGCCTTCGTGCCTGGCTCAGGGCAGACAACGGCAGCTCCCCCATAATGGGGGTGGTCTCCATGAGATCTGCCCGCATTTGGGCACAGGACACTTGCAATGTGGCCAGTGGAGGAGTTATGAACCCCATGTTTCATCCCCTGCGATTTTAAGTGTTAAGTGGCTGCAGGTGGCTGGTGACAAGCTTATGAGACTAAGGCTTGGTGCTTGTTTAGCAGGACTCTGGCTCTACTGGTTGGTCACTCCCCCCCCACCCCCAACCAATCACACATGATGAGTTTAATGAGGGGCTCAGCCTCCCCATTTTCTTTCCCAGAATAGTCTTTCTGCCTGCCTCTTCAGAAGCGTTCACCCTACAGGCCCCAGAGATGGAAGAGATGATGTCACAGGGCTCCTTGGAGGAGGATCCTGAAAGTGGAGCCAGCACTGCAGGGAGGGACCCCCCCTCCCCCGTTCCTTCCAGGGAGGGTGATGGCCACCACACCCAGCATCATTACTCTTTCAACAAGGCTCCTAGACCATGTGTGAGTATGCGAAGTGGGCCTGCCTGAGGGTTAGGGTGGTGGTGGAGGTGGGGTGTTAGTGATCAGAATCAAATCCCAAGCCCTAGGCATTGCAGGCGCCTCCAGGCCCTACATCCTAACATCTTGTGGAGTGATGGAGGGATTAACAATTTGAGCTTTCCTTTAGCGTGTGTGAGTGTGTGTGTGTGTGTGGGGGGGTAATCTTCTACACAGAGCAAATCAGAAGTGAGGTATTTTTTTTTTTTTTTTTTTTTTTGCCAGTCCTGGGGCTTGGACTCAGGGCCTGAGCACTGTCCCTGGCTTCTTTTTGCTCAAGGCTAGCACTCTGCCACTTGAGCCACAGCACCACTTCTGGCCATTTTCTGTATATGTGGTGCTGGGGAATTGAACCCAGGGCCTCATGTATACGAGGCAAGCACTCTTGCCACTAGGCCATATTCCCAGCCCCAGAAGTGAGGTATTTCTTGCAACATAGCTGTGCACTGCCATCTGCTACTCTCAGTTGAAAAACTTCACTGCCTTGGTTAACAAACATCACAAGTATTCCAGAATATCAACTAACCTGTGTTGGTTGGGGTGTTTTCTGAACACTTTTTCCTTGCATACAGGGAAAAGATTGTGCTGGCTGCTATCCGAGTAGGTGTGAATTAACAGCACCATGTGTGTGCACACAGAGTCGCTAGCATAGCTGCTTCATAAGGAGAACAGAAGTAGAAGAGCCTTTTCTAATGAGCTCTGGTTTCTGTCCACAGTGGTTGGCACTGTACAGTTGGCATCTGGAAACATAGCGATGCTGAAAACTTCTCTGGGTTCATTTTTCTTGCTAAGCACTGGTGCTGCAACCTGATATGAATCCGAACCTCAGAAAATCACCTTTGGCCACATTTGACATCAATAATAGTAACAGCAATTTTACACTATGTCTTCTAATATTGCAGGCAACTGTCCAGGCCTTAGGTGTCAGTGCAGAGCAAGGAAGACAGGGAGGGCTGTGCCTTCAGAAGCCTGAAGGGTTGGGAAGCTGCTTCCTGAAAGGAAAAGGCCAAAAAACAGTCCTTTAAAACCTCTGGCAAAGCCAGCCACCAGTGGCTCATACTGTAGTCTTAGCTACTCAGGGAGGCTGAGAACAGAGGATCTCAGTCCAAAGCCAGATCAGGCAGGAAAGTCCCAATTACCACCAAAAAAGCTAGAAGTGGAGCTGTGGCACAAGTAGAAGAGTACCAGCCTTGGAAAAGTGAAAATGTTAAGAAATAGCATTCAGGCCCCAAGAGTTCAAGCCCTAGTACTGGCACAACAAACAAATATCAGCAACAAAAACTTTCTAGTAAACAGTTAAGCGGAAGACTCAGGGGATAGAGATAAAAATCTCCATTTTCTCTCACAGGACAGTTATGAAAATAAAACTATGTAATCACATGCTTGCAAACTGAAATTGGACTTTTCAACTTACTTGAAAAGCCTAGAGGCTTATTTTTTTCCAGCTAAGGCTATAGTTTAAACATTACTTTATATTCTATCTCCTTTTAAAAATAGAAGGGACCAGTTCAAATCCCACTTGTGGGCAGTGCCCACACATCGTGTGTATTAGGTTTAAATGCTGTAGTCCTCAGAGGTGAACATGGCTGGCCAGGTGGTAGGGGAAAAATCTCCTTTCTGCAGGGGCTGGAGCTGAGCCACTGTTGGGGGTGTGTGTGGCTCATGACAGTCATTCCTCATCACACAGCTCTGGCTGCCTTTGTAGCTTGGCACAGCTCAAGTTCTTCCCTACAGGAGCTCAGTTCTCGTTCAGAAGGTTGTTAACGTTTGCACAGCATTAAATGCACACATTACCCATAAATGCAGCCAGAGTCCTAACATGCAACAAGTGCATGTTGGAAATCCAGCACAAACGTTTGTTTTCTTTCTCCTCCTCCTCCTTTACAAAGTCTGATGTTTGAAACTGGTCAATGGCAGAGTAGGAGTAGCTGGTAGGGGAGCCAGGGAAGGGGGTCTGGGAAGGTAAGGGGGAATTGAAAATAGGAAATGGAAGTGTATTTGGGAGACAGCCAAGATGTAGTTCTACCCGCAAGCAAGGAGCAGAAAAACAGGTTGGTTCATTTTTAGGAGGATAGTATTCCTTGCAGGATGGCAGCACCATTTATTTTGTAATTTCATGGTATAAAACCTCCTGGGCTTTGTCTTAGCCCTGGCTTCTACTGAGTAAAACAAACGTTTTGTACTGTTGCCACTCTGAAGTCATCCGATGAAAGCTGACAGACCATCCAGATATTCTGGTGCCCAAGGGGGGGTTACCTAGGATCCTATTAACCATAAAATGGCCAACTCCTGACTTCATCTTTTGTAAAAAAGCAAAGCAATTTTTCATTTCCTCTTCTAATGGTGGCTGGCGAAGGCTCAGCTGGCTGCTCGCTGAACCATAATGCATAAAACTGATCTTGATGGGAACACAAGATTCCCTGCTAAATATCAAGAAGTTCCCAGGTATAGCCCTTTCCTCAGGAACTATGATTAATATAGTAATATTTCTCTTCAAACAGAATCTCAATACTTTATTCCTGTGAAGTAGATGGGGGAAGAATGTATGCAATCTAATTAATGACTTGCCAGTGCTCTCTGCTTTCAAGATGGGGCTGTCCTGGCGTCTAACCATTTTTCTAATGGTGTCCCAAGCTTAAGCGCTTGAAACACCAGCCAGGTGCTCCACTGGGCACTTGCTCTTTAAAGGACAACAATGGCTCAAACACTTTGATATGTAAATAATTTAAGAGCCAATTAAATATTAACAGGATTTCTAGACTCTTCAAAAGAAATAGAGAGTGAGAGATATTGGCTGCACACAAAGCAAAGCCTGAAAGCTGGATTAAGAATGGAAATACCACTTGTGAACTAATTTGAATTAAGAGATTACACATGCACTAGGACTCCATGATCCAAGTATTTATCCTGGCTAAAGAAACTTCATGTGTTGCCTGTTGGAATCTGGATCTGGGTTAAAGTCTTGGTCTATAGTCTGTACAGTCCTGAGAGGGGATGGAGCCTTTAGAAGGTCATAGATTAAGGGGCATGACCTTGAAGGGGATATTAAGATCCCAGCCAAGTGGTCCATGTGCTCCCACCCTGAAGTACTGCCTCACCTCTGGCCCAAAAGCAAGAAGGCTAACAGACCATGGACTGAAACTTCTATAACCAGAGCTAAAAGAATCCTTTTCTATTTGACAATGACTATCTCTAGTCTTGGTTACAGTACCAGAATCACCCAACACTCTGTCCTTCACACACAGTACAGCTGACATCTCAGAGCTTTACTTCCAGAGCTCGAAGCCAGTAAACAGGGCCCATAGTGAACAGAAGAAACATGGAATCAAAGCAGCTTTTAGTCTAGAAGGCCTCCTCCCTCACCCAGCACTTCACGGACAAGCCATCCCACAAGGGCAGCTGGCACACAATGGAAGGGTCTTAACGTAGCTTACACCAAAATCTTTGTCTAAAGGCAGCTCCTATAAACAGCCCGATAATGCATGATTCGCCCATGAGATCATTCCAGAATTGGGCTCTGTGTGGGAATATGCTTGGTGTGAGGAAAGAAATGTAGCTTGTGAAAGTGTAATTTTCCACCACGAAAAGAGATGTTTTCTGGGGAAAGTGGGTGGGGAAGGAGGAGGGTGGGCCTGGGGCCAGGCGGGAGCATTTAGGTTTGAAGGCTCTCTCTAAGAATAGAAGAAGCTGTTCTCTGTGTCACAAAGTGATCAAGGCTCAGAAAACAGACCCAAGTGGATGACCTCATCTGGAAGCCCTGAATGCCAAGAGCTAAGGACACACACACCATGGGGGAAGGGGGGGCAGATAACAATTTAAAAACACACCCCCAGAGATACCTTGCACACTCCAATGTGAGTGCCACACTCAGCCTGTTTTTGTTGTTTTTTATAGCTGGTACTGGGGCTTGAAGTCTAGGCCTCAGGCTCTTGCTCAGTTTTTTGGCTAACAGCTGGCTGTCTGCTATTTGAGCCATATATCCAGTCTGCTGGTTAAAAATAAGTCTTGGATTTGTCTGCTCTGAACCTTGATCCTCAGATCTCAGCCTCCTGAGTTGCTAGGATTACAGGCGTGAGCCACCAACACCTGACCATCTGCCATCTTTGATGCAATTGTAGTAAATGAACTCAACTACTATTCAACCAAGAATTATTCTCCAAAGGGGTCTGCACCCACACAACACATATTGCAGAAACTGTTTTTGCTGCAACCACCACAACCAAGTTAGCTGGATCCATCCTACTTTCCTCTGGTCAGATCCACAGATGGAATTGCCTACCAATATCCAAACATTTCAGGAAAGCAAGAACACTGGGCACTGGCGCCAGTTCCTTATGCATAGGGTCAGTCTTGGGACAAGCCCTCAACACAATGCCTGCAGTCTCAAGCGTTCTCATCTGGGGACCGGCAGTCTGGAATGCAGAATGCACTGTCTCACAGGGGCTGGTTTGTAAGTGGAGATCAGCCTCCAGAGTGCCCATTAGCCTACACCATAACTGTACCCAGCCCTGCAGGGTACAGGGCAGAGAAAGAAGAGAAAGCTGAGAGCATCTTCCTCCCCACCCAGCTAAGCCCATGCATCTCTGCTGTTCTCATGGTGTGTGAGTGTGTGTGTGTGTGTGTGTGTGTGTGTGTGTGTGTGTATGTATGTTGGGGGTTAGTAGTCCTAGAGGATGGGGGTGGGAGTTTGGGCGGAGAGGAGGAACGTGGTCTCTGGTAGAGGTGCTGGGCCCAGCTGTTTGTTAAGTGGAGAGTTCAGAAAGGCATTTAATGTGCTGAGGGTCGCCTAGCCAAACCACAAATCCATGCTAGAACAGAGAAGGTGATGACTAATGTTGAGAAGAGACAGGCTGGTCCTGGCAGCTGTGAAGAGGAAGAGGTTTAAGACCTGGATGCTTCCAGAAAAACGCTACAATTTACAAGCCTCATCTGAGAAGAAGGGCATACAGCAATGGAATTTTTGATGTCACAGTTGTAGAGGAAAGGATGGGCAACATCTGCTCTCCATTCTGTAACCAGCTCAGCCAACAGATTGTAAGAGGGAGCTTTGGCAAGAAAGAACCAAACAACCCTCTTCCATCCATGAAGTCAAGAAAAAAATGCTAACAGTAGCTATGGTGATGAGGTGAGGCCTAGTATTACTTTTAGGTATCTTTTTTTTCCCCCTCCAGCACTGGGGTTTGAACTTAGAACCTTTTACTTGCTAGACAGATGCTCTACCACTTATGCAACGTCCCCAGCCCCTTTTGCTTTAGTTTTCAGCTGGTCTTTAGCTTTATGCTCTTTAATTCCCACGCAGTTGAGTTTACAGGTGTGTACCACTCCTCCTGACTTTGTCCTTTGAGATAGGGTCTCATTGACTAATTTTATCCTGAGCAGAGATTCTCTTATCTCAACTTTCCAAGCAGCTGAGATTATAGGCATGAGCTACCACACTCATCCCAAATTTGCTTTAATAAGTATAAAAATTAAAGATTAAATAAAAGCAAACCTGAAGATGAATCCCTGTGTTTATAGAAACTCCACTGCTGGCTAATGCATTATGAACCATGTTGGAGTAGATCTAGAAAAAGCTAAGAAATAGCTCTGTGACTGGGTATGAACAGACCTGCGGGTGAGACACACAAATATCATGGTAGCTATCCTGTGAAGTACCTCATTTAGGGTCTGCTTGCTGCCTAACTGTGTACCAAAGCTCTGCCTGAAGTGAGACCACCATCACTATGGATATGGGCTAGGACAGATAAGGACTGGGCTCTTCCTAAGGGTAGGGAGGAGTGGGCTTCTCATCCTCTTTAACCCAAGCAGGCCAGGGAATGCACATACCTCCTAACACGTGAATCCACTCACATGGCCATGTGGGAGGGGCGGGCAGGGTGAACAAGAGGGCATGTGTGATGGGGGGATGGTGGGCACTTCCCTCTACCAGACACACAGAGGAGGATGAAATCTTCTCGGTCCCACAGTGTCAAGCTTCATTAAACTTCCTTCCTCTAACTAGCTCAGAATCCACCCACATCTGTCCCTTACTTTAAACAAAAGCAGTCCACATAAAAGGAAAATGTGTAATTTGCTCAAAACAGGGTGGTGTGCTAATCATACTTTGATCATATGATACTGGCTTGAGGGTCGGACAAGTTTTGCTCAAGGACTAGGTTTTGATAAGCAAGTGGGCCAAAGCTGGGTAGAGGAAAAGGGCCCAGGCAAAGACAGCAAAAGCCAGGCGTGACAGGGTTGCCATGGCAATGCCTACATGACTGGTCACGTGGGGGGAGGCAAACAGAAAAGGTCACAATAGCCCTTCTCAATGCCTATGGGTATAGTGGTATGTACCTGTCACCTTGGCTTCTTAGGAGGCTGAGATGGGAAGATTAGAGTTTTAGGCTAGTCTGGGCAGAAAAGTTCATAAGACTCCATCTTAATGGAGGGGTACCGGATGCACCTGTCATCTCAGCAACAGTGAGAAGTCTACAATAGGCAGATTCTAGTACAGCATGTACCCCATCAGGAAATGAGATTCTACCTTAAAAAAAAAAACAACAGAAAAAAATAGGGCTGGAGGCACGCCTCAGCAGTACAGCACCAGTAGAGTAGTGCAAGGCTCTGAGTTCAAGCCCTAGTACTTCCTACACTGTATAGAAACAGAAGGTAGAGTAAACCTGCCCCCATATACACCTCAGCCCTCTGCCTTGTCTGTACTGTGAATGCGGAGATAAAACAAAAACAAACCCAACAATAACAGCGAGACAAATACCACACAAAAAAGTAAAGTAGAAATTAAAAAAATATTGTTCTGTGTTTTATGAGCCCGGTCACTTGCCATTGTTGAAGTGACATCTGGCAATGTGACTAATCTCATGAACTGTTGGGAGCTGATATTGTTCTCATGCACTGCCTCTAGATCGGGGAAAGGCTTCTGCTGTCCCTAAATTCCCTTCTGGGTGGTAGGGCAGCCGAGGTACCAAGGGAAAGGTGCTAGGGGGGCTTCAGTGGATGGCACTTTATCATCATGGCAATAATGTACCTTAGTGTGTCCATATCAAATAGATGCCACACCATCTTCACACTTCAGTCTCAAGATAACAACCCGCATGGAGGGACTAACAGATTATTTTTCATGTAATATTCTACCCAGAGCTGGTTGTGATAGCACATACTTCTAACCGCAACTATTTGAGTTTGATCCTGCCTAGGTAATTTAAGCAAGACCCAGTCTCAAAGTAAAAGAAAATAAAAGGAGTGTAAGTATAGCTCAGTGGTAGAACACTTGCCTAGCATATGTGAGGCCCTGGGTTCAATCCTCAGCACTGCAAAAAGGAATTAAAAAATTGATTCTACCTAGAGATGCTTGGATTTGAGATTGGATGACCCAGTGCCACAGGGTAAACCAGTAATCTCTGAAACTTTCTGAAACTCAGACCCTCAGGAGGTGTCCCCCATGTGGTACGCCTTCCTATGAGAACCAAGCTGTCCCTGACCATTGAATTCCACCCTCACCCAGGGAGGCACAACAGTCAGCACTGGCTGAATTTTGAAGGGGAAAACAATTGTCCAACAGTGCATCAGTGGGCAAGGCTGCCTCTGTGGGCTGAGTAGCCCAGTCTCCCACCCTGGTCTCCACTAGCTGAGGAGGCTGAGCCCCGCTCCCCTCCAGCCTTCTCAAGTTAAATGACAACCTAAGTACTCCAATTATCAAGATTCTTATAAGAAATAAGCAAATAGGTAGAAGGCATTTGGTATAAGGCCTAGCACACAGCATTATTCTGGCATTAGCTTTGATACCTCTGTTGGGCACACGTTCACACAAATGTCTGACAGTACCCTCAGCAAATCCTAAGGAAGCACACTTGACTCTCAGATATCTTTCCCCCTCAATCAAGGCAAGGAAGCAACGTTTGAACTTGGGATCACCTTGGGAACACCCAGACCTTCAGCTTTGTGCCTGGTGACTGAGATTTCACACTGTTCTCCAGCCCAGGCCAATTAGGCCCTCCATTCTAAGGTCTAGCAGAAAACAAGGCACCAAAAAGAACTGCAATGTTCAGCAGATCTGAGCATTCTTACAAACCTCAACATTTAGGAGGCTGGATGGTAGGGGATGTGAGGAGCCCATCCCCTTCATACATTCCTCATCAGCAGGACTTAGCACTTCCACATGAGCAGCATGGACAGCCATCTTCAGGAGGGTGAGCCACACATGCCCACTACTATGAGGGAGCTGGGCCCGAGGGCTGACTGGCAGGCCTGTAGCAGCTGAGGACATCCCACAAGCCAGTCTCTTCCTAGAGCCCAGTTCCTTCTGTGTTTGGCTCTCTCTCAGACACAGGACTAGGCATGGCAGTGTGAGAACAGGATTCTAGCTTGAATGGGGATTTAATGAATTCTCTCAACAGGGCAGGCAAAGTCAACCAAGCCCCCAGGAGGTCACCAGAAGCAGGATCATCCTTTACATCCTTGCAAAGTCTAGCATATCCTTTCCCCTCACCTCTAAGTGTATCGACAGAGCCACCTCCTGTGGGGAGTCTGCCCTATTCTCCACCTGAGGCACACAACTCCCTCCTCGGGCCTCTGCCACACACTGTGTAGGACTACTTAATTGCAAGCTGTTCTATTTGGTGGTGTTTGTCTCCAGCTTATTTCTCTAGTCTCCATGTTCACTTTGTATCCACTGCCTTGAACAGTACCTGGCACACAGTAAGGGCTCTCTGGTTCCATGGCATGAATGAGTCCTGTGTGGCAGTGGTGTCTGAGGCATATGTCAGCAGCTCGTAGGGATAGTACTTGCAGGGGTACAGGGGGTAATGGGATTTTATATCCCCAGCCTAAATGGATGTAAAACCTCTTTTAGGGGTCTCACACTCGCTGGGACACACATGATGCATACATAGATGGTAAAACCATTCCTCAGATCTACTTATGTTAATGGATGTCAAGAGCCAGAACCAGTGTTCATTTCAGGTTAAAAACCAAGAGCCAAGTTTTGAGGCCACAGTGGAGGGTGAGTCAGAGCTAGACAAGATGTGGGAGGTGGAGGGGTTCGGGAAGCTGCCATTCAGCTTGGAAATGAGTCTTGGAAGAACAGGCCATCCTGATAGAGGCTTCAACATGGAGGAGGTTTAAGTACGTGGAGGCACTTGAAGGAAGAACATGAAGTCTCATGGACTTGGATGACCAAGGTGGCCTACCATGGTTCTTCTAATTTCAGCTTCCTATGAAACTTTGGACAACAAGTGCACTATTCCAATTCTCACAAATGTTTCTATCCAGTTGGCCTTAAATCTTCCTGTTTTTAGTCTTGCAAATATCTAGGCTTATAGGTTTGAGTCACTGGCTCCTGGCTTTAGAGATCTTATCTACAAATAAGGATGAAGCACTGGGCAACACAGTGTGTGTGTGTGGGGGGGGGGGAGTGTCCCAGAATATGGAAATCAGATCATCCATTGAGAATAAACTCAAGATAAACATTTTAAGATGAGAGCACAGGGAAGCCAATTATTTGTCTTAAAAGAAACAACCAGGAAGACTTGGCAGTTACCTGCTGGGATATCTTTAGCATCTACTGAAAGTTGTAACTAATCCTGTGTGCAATTTGTGTGTCTCCCCTACTAGGTGGTAAGCTCAGGAGGACAGGAACCAGAACCATCCCTTAGTCCCTGTGTGTCTCTGGCACTTGGTCACAGTGTAAATACTCAATAAATGACTAAATAACTCAGTGCAAAGCAAAGAAGAACATCAGAGAAGTCAGCAAGGAAGCCCAGAAAAATGGGTGGTCTCTGCAGCACCCAAAACCCTGGCCAGCACAGGGTATCTACAGATGCTTCCAACCTCTCTGAAGGTGATGTCCAGGCTGCTCACACTCAAGATATTCTGGGTGCTGGGGCTGCCAGCTGCACTTAGGCTGGCTCGGGGGGGGGGGGGGGGGTGTGTCACACCTCAAGTCGGTAAGCTGCTGCAAACTGGATTCTCTAGGAAATGGGACTTCTCTTCAGATGCAGCCAGCCTGTGTCCTTCAGGCCAACTCAAAGGTCAAAGCTGGTCCTTAATTCCTGAGTTTCAAAACTTGCTGTTACTTTTCCTGGAACACTTACTTTGCAAGGTGGTTCTCAGGATGCAGATAGTAAAATGTGCATACTTGATACATGGCTTGGCTAGCAGTGCTTTGTAAAGCACACCTCAGCCCTCTATGAAGGAAGAGAGATGGTCTGTACTATGGGCCTTATAATGCAGAGTCGAGATAAGGAGCAAGTGAGTTGAACAGGATAGAAATGTGATGGACTACAGGAGAAAGAAAGACCGTGGTGGGAGGGTGTTGGGCACCGCCTATAGCTTTAAGAGGCGGTCCTAGGACTGCCTCTTTTCCTGGCCTGGGGCCACGTGGCTGCTAGCCCCGCTTCCCGCCTCAGACCACGGGCACGCCAAGATGGCAGCGGGTAGAACCCAGGGGGCAGTCGTATGGGATGTGACGACCGCCCATAGAGGAAGTCCCGTGATGTCACTGTGATGGACAGCTCATAATCAGCCTATCCCGTGTCTAGCTAGCCACTCCAAATCCCTCCCTTTCCTGCCGCCATTACTGCTATATAAGCCCCACCCTGAAAATAAAGCCTCGGATTTCGTGCAACGTTTTCCCGAAGCACCTGGAGATCTGAGTCCTTATTTAAACTTAAAGGGGGCTGGGTGGGCGTTATTTGCGACTTACACATGTCCTCAGCTTTTTACACTAGGGCACGCTCCAGCCTTTCCCCCGCGGGTCGGGAGAGAGCGTGCGAGGGCCGAGGGCCCTACAGGAGGGAAGGCCTGGGCAGAGCCCATTGAGATTGAACAAGATGGACAAATGATAGTTCTGCATCAGAGGTCACATTGTTCTCCTCAAGAGCTGTGGTCTGCAGTGTTGGATGGTCACGATGACCACAAGGCGGTTGGCCAGAGCCAACACCCTATGATATTCCAGACATCATCGGGACTGAACTGCACTGTCCTACATACTGGAAATGCGTCCGTGACAGCTGATGAATGGGGATGGGGCAAGAGTCTACACGTGGGAGGAAACAAATGTGGGCCACAGGGATGGGTGAGGAGAGAAGAATGCATAAAGACAGTGCCTCCATTACTCACTTTTTTCCTTAGGAGGGGCTTGTGAATCACAGAGGAAATTATTTCTATCTCAGGTACCACCTGGTTATGACGTTTGCTCAGGGATGGCAGCTCCAGCTTGCTGGTCCGTTTCCAAACTCCAGCCCAAGATTCAAGAGGTAGGACCATCACAGGGGTAAGGCTGATTCTCTAACCTACCTTTTTGTCCAAAGGCCAGTGTGACCCTGTGCAATATGGTAGGCCCCATATTGCCTTTGCTTTACAGTACTGGACAAGGTAACAAAACACACAGTCGGGGAGGGGGGGCACCCGCACATGTACACACACACACACACATACACACACATACATACCACCAACAATAAAGAAGCTTTTTAGCCGAAAAGAAAATGAAACTATTTTCTTTTCTTTCTTTAAATCAAATTCACAAATACTGAATTTGCAGCACTAAAGAGAGGCAAGTTCATGAACACAGAAGGGAAAGCCACATTATGCACATGGACGTCACAGCTTTTCACCCAGAAAAAAAAAGCATGCATGCATATACATACCCGGCTTGGGTACAGTCTCGATATGGCAGCACGGAAAATATACTACAGAAGGATCTTCTGCCACTGATAAGGACTATTCTAAAAAGTGAAAAATAACAACAACAAAAAACAACAAACGAAATGTAAAGACTTAAATTGAAAACAAAAATAAAAACAAAAACAAACTACAACTACTACTACAAAAACTTCTACAGCAATAAGCATTCAGGGAATTCACAGCAGCATTTGCACCCTCCGGCTACCTCCTCCAGCCCATGGCTTTCTGCCCTGCTCAGCAACAGGCAGCCACAGCCCAGCAGAACCTCAGCCTCCCCGCACCCAAATACTAGCACCTGCACTGCCCACACAAGACAGAGCAGACAGCACCCAGTCTGCGGTGGCTAGTGCTCAGTACACTGTCATGCCACATTTAAACTACTGAGTTCTGTGGTGCAGTGTACAATGCCAGAGCCAGAGTGCCAGAAACCATGAGCGAAAGACACTCAGATGCCTTTACAATCATTAGTAGGAGTTTTGTTTTGTTTTTTATGTGCTGGCAATATGTTGGGTTCTGAGAATAGATGAAGGGAACAATTACATAATCAGTCTTAGCCTCCATTCCTGCTATAAAGAATCTACTGGAAACTGCTCTACATGATGTTCTTATGCAATCAAAAGCCACTGGAAAAAAAAGTATTACAAACAAAAACAAAAACTCTCAAAGTACTACTTATCCTGGCCTCTGAGAATAACTTTTGCCAAAGGGAATTGCTAATGAAAAAAAAAAAGGAGAAATTAAGTGAAGAGATTAAAAACAAAAACCCTGGCCTTTTTAGCTCAAAGTTGATACATATCATACATCAAGCTTATTTACTTTCACAATTGTTGCCTTCACTATAATCATAATAAAAGCGGGAAAAGCACTACTAGGTGCACCAGGGTTTGCAGATGTTAGCTTCCACTCTGGCTCTTGTCTTTCTGTCTTAGCAGCACGGTGTGCCTCCTGCACTTCACCATGCATCTGTGCTAAACTATGTGCAGTAATTAACCTTTCAAAAAATCCCACTGTTTTATACCCATGTCCTTTGCAAGCTATTCCCTCACCTGTAATATCCTACTTTGGAACTTTTGGTGAATACCTACTGAGTCTTCAAAACCCTGCTCAGAATTCACCCCTCAAACGATCATTTCTATTGCTTCAGAGAGGAGTTAGACTCTCTCTTTTGTGCTGTCTCTATTGTCATGTAGTGGCACTGGTGCAGTCAGTGCTGCTAACCATTTGTTTGTCTTGTCTTTTGAGGGGGGCAAGTCCAAGGGTTTAGCACATGGAGGCTCCTCCATGAATGCCAGGGAGAGGTCACTGAAATGCAGTGGCTGCACAGTAGCATACAGTACCCAGAAAAGGGGTCAGGGTTGCAAATGGCCCATAACCACCTAGTGTTTCCTACATGTAGAAGCTAACAGGACCAATTAAGGAAGGCCAGACTTTGGCTCCTAATACCAGATCTGGTGTGTGTGTGTTGGTACTAGGACTTGAACTCAGGGTCCTGGGTGCTGCTGTGCCTTAACTTTTCACAAAAGACTAAAACTCTACCACTTGAGCCACACCTCTACTTCTAGTTTTTGGTAGTTAACTTTGCTGTTCGAGCTGGTTTCAAACTGAGATCCTCAGATGTCAGCCTCCCGAGTAGCTTAGTAACTTTAATCTTTTTGGAATACTGGAGTGCATGGGTCCTTCCTGGGAGAATCCTTGGATGGTGCCTGCAGCATGCACTCAACGAACAGCATTTGTCTTCCCTGCGGGCAGCTCCGGGTTACCTTTTAGCAGTGCAGTACTTAGGTTCAGAACCTTGCAAGACTCTATGGTAAACATCCAAGCTGCTAAGATGTGTGGTCTACCTACGATGCTGTGACACATGGAGCTGTGTCTCTAGAGGGAGAGGCTTCTCCGCACAGGCCCCCACCCTGCCCACTGCACCGAGGACACAAGTGTCACATCCCAATGGAGCCATCAAGGCCCCAAGGCCAAGCCCAAGGGTCACAGAAATCATGAGCATGTCTACAGACACCAGCCCCCTTCCTCGGACCCTCAGACATGGAACCCAGTGACAAAGTGCCTGTGTAGACGAAGCTGACATCATAATGGTGAACACGTGTATTGATAATATGTCTGATTCTAAATGCTTTATTATTTAGACCCAGGATTGCACTTGGGCTCTTCCTCTTTATGAGTGCTTCTTGCTTACTTGCAAGGAAAAACTGCTGGTGGGGGTGGTGCTATGTGGAGGGATGGGACTCAGCTGGGAACCATGGGTTTCTTGCACCCCAACAAATCTCGCTTCACCTTAGTGTTCCAGAATGGACTTCCAGCGTGGTCTGTGGGTCACCCAGAGGGGGACAGAACACAGGATACCTAGAACAGAGCTGCTGAAGCCACTGCAGGCACCAGATAAGGCTCTGCTCAGCCTCGGCCTCCAACTTTCCAGAAGAAGCAGCAAGGTTCTCGACATCCCTGCCCCGCCTTCATCCAGCCCGCAGGAAATTCTCTATCCGCCCACTCCTCACATGGCTTGATGTGGGAGCTCTCAGCAGTGCCCAGGAAGGAGGGTGTGGAACGAATTGGACTGACTTGGTTTACTGCAATTTCCTTATTCCTCAGTGCTAATGCGTCCTTCCTTCCCACACACCAAATTTGTTTGGACATTTTTAATAGAATGAAAAAAATGAGTGACTATCAATGCCAAGTGCAATCCAAGTCTTCTTCCAGTGTTTTGACCACAAGGCGCGGGTTGGTAAATGGGCTGCACTGTCCTCTGGGATGAGTGCTCACTCTGGGTGGTCCTCACCGTGGGGTCTCAGAGAGGCAGTAGATCTCGTTCACAAAAACACACTCCTCTACTGTGCAGACCAAGTTTAGCAACCATAAACACACACGGCTTCCCAACTATTCCACTAGCATGGTTCTTCTCTGGCTGGCCAGTCTTCAGCAGTGGGAGGGCGAACCGAGGAAGAGCGCTGTATCTTTGAGCTCTTCCTGATACTCGCTGGTCCAACCAAAATCCTGCCTCCCACTCCAGAGGCACTGGAGTAGGAGGCCACCGCACAGATCCACACAGCAGTTCACCAACAGGGGCTCCGGGGGCTGGGGGGAGAGGAATCTGTGTTTTCTGATGGCATTCTGGCACCCAGGAGGGCCCACAGGCCTAAGCCAGAGCTTGCAAGAACCAACAAGTGGTGAGTGTTGGCTTCTCAGCTTCCTATGCTGGAGAGTGTGGGCAGCATGCTTCTAATGGTGGTGAGCATGTGGCCTGCCACCACAATTAGAACCTGGAGGGTTCATGAGAGTTTGGAGCTTTGCTCAGCACTCACTTGGGGGAATATCCATCACAGAGATGCCCTCTATGATGTCTGCTTCCTTTGAGTGCGTGTTATTTGTTTCCATAAGCATTAAATCAGATATTTGGTGTAGACACATAACCAAACTCCATTTCCGATGGGCTTCAGAGACTGACCACTCTCAAGTCACTGTTGCCAGCATCTTCTGTCCTGTCTTGCCTGTGAATCCTTCCTAATTTTCCCCATCTGGGATGCATAACACTTCCCTGGAAATCAAGATGGCCAGGAAGGATCCCATAAAAGATTATGACTTCAAAAGAGGAATTAACTCTGGGGAGATGGGTCTTTAAGGAACAAAAGGTCACTGTTCCACAAAAGCATCTGCAAAGAGTGAGGGTCACCAACAAAATAAGAACAACACTCCAGAGGGCTGCTGCCCACATGGGCTAGATGCACAATGCTTTCCAAAACGCGCGCCGGTGCCTGTAGCTGGAAGACACTGGCTAGGCGCTCTGCTCACATAGCTTTGTGTCCATACTCTTGAAAGAAAATGCCATTGGGTAGGAGGGAGCTGATGTTTACTTTAGATCCCAGAGCCTTCCATAGTTTTGCTCATGAAATGCTGGGCTGTTCAGAGTAGCCAGGGGACACATAAGAACATCCCCTGTCCCTCTCCCCTTTCTAGATCCCTTGGAATCTACTGACTCATCTATTTGACATCTACTGAGATCTCATCAAAGTGGACTATCTCAGGAGAACAGAAATATTCTCTTAAAGATATTAAAAATGACTAGCCAAGAAAACTACTTCTGCAACAATGTGGCATGAGCCCAGTGATCGCCAACCACATCCCAGAGGGGTCACACCAGGTTCTGGGAACAAGCAAACATATGTGTGTCCTAGATACCCAAGCTAGAGCCATCAGGGCTGTCAGTCACCACACAAAGCCAAAAGAACAAGGGGAACATGGTCCTGCACCTCCAGCCTCCAGAACTGAGCATGGATTTCTTGTTGATTTAAACACTCAGCTAGTGGTACTCTGAAAAGCAGCCCTGGGAAGAGCTCATAGCTGGCACTCAGGTATGTTCTTTCTTGCCTGACTGTGCCACATATCACCTGCTGGCTGGGCCCCCTCTATGCTCACTGTACCCCAAGAAGACTAACATAAGGACACCAATGAAATCTGGGAACCCTGTTCTCTCCCAGATCTACTTTGACCTTCTTTCCCATAGCCACTTCTTCCTCCTCTCACAATACTTCATTGAAGCGGGCACAAAGGGGGCCTTGGCCCCTTTCTCTCTCACCCCAAAGGGCTGGCAATCACACAATGAGAGCTGAACGAAAACAGCAGCAACAAGACAACCATGTTCCTGTGCACCGTATTTTAACACTCATTAGCTATTGGGGGTACATCCCCAGTTTAGGAAGTACTCCTGTCATGGTTGGATGTGCCTCCTCTGGGTACTAGGGCAACACAGAGGGCTGTGGGGCTTCCAAGAACATTCCACAGAAAGAGATCTGTTCCCTTCTGTTCTGGAATAGGCGGGAGATGGTGTTCCAAGGTGGAAGTTGCGGGGGGTTGGAAGGCCTGGGGAGAAGGCGGCCCTAGAACAAGGAGCCTAGGGCCATGCAGCTGGCCTGGACAAGGCTGGCACCTAGTCAGGCTGTGGAAAAGTGATGTTCCTACAGGTGAGAAAGAGTTCAGGCCATCAGGAGCCCTGAACCAAATGCAGTGATGGGTGAAGTGGTGAGGCCGTCAGAAGTAAGGGACTTCGAGGCCATGAGTGGGTGCACAATGGACTCCAGGTTTGACTTACCTGGAAATGGCTACTAGCATCTTCTCCAAGAACCACTTCCATCTCTGCTAGTATTAGCTTTACTATAGCACAGGCTTCTACTTTGGGCTAAGAAGGTGCGCCTTATCCTGCCATCTAGGGAGTGGCAGATTTCCCAGAAACAAGTTATATGATCTTCTGCTGCTCCTCCTCCTCCTCCCATCTGCAAACGCTTCCTGAGCACTTCTTCAGGGCCAGACATGGCAGCAGGAGTTGGGAATCTGATGGTGAGTGATACAGACACAAACATCTAACCAAGCCGTCAGGATGCCTCGCAGGCTACCTGGAGGGAAGTGGCCTGAGAGAAGAAGGGGTAATCAAAGTATGAAGGACTTAGTGCAAGAACCTAAGAACCTCCTGTAATCCTAGTTACTCAAGGAGGCTGAGATCTGAGGATCCTGGCTCAAAGCCAGCCCAGGCAGGAAAGTCAGTGAGACACTTATCTCCAATTAAGTACCTAAAAGCCAGAAATGGTGTTGTGGCTTAAAGTAGTAGAGCCAGAGCTTTGAGCATAAAAGCTCATGGACAGTGCCCAGCCCCAGGATTGGCACACAGACAAAAGAACAAACAAAAAGAACCAAAGCAGAGCACAAGGTTCTTCACTGACCTCGCCTGACTCACCAGGGTCCAGCTTCCTCTGTGGAGCATGAGCCAACACCCCTGGCACATGCAAAGCTTGGCGCGATGCTAACCACACCCATGCTGAGTTAAACATTTACTATATCAGTTATGTCATGTCAGCTGTACTCATCACTTCTATTTACACTTGTTAGTGAGAGATGGAACAAACTCAGGAAATCTGTGAAAGGAAAACAAAAAACTCTCCTTTCTATACAAACATCACTAAATGCTTTGAATTCAAGGTGAAAACAACAACAACAACAACACCCTGCAGTTGAACATCAGTATAGGTAACACAACTGTGAAAATGAGGAGGAAATAGCAAGAGCCCCAAAGGATTCTGTACTCAGGTTCCTGGGCCCAGCAATGGGTGGAGATGACAAGCGGAGAAACCAGAGGTACTAACAGACTCTGATCTTCAACTGCTGTTCAAAGAAAAGCCTGGGCATCAACAGCACAGCTCAATGGCTTATCACTAAATAGGCCCTAAAGCACAGAGCTATCTCTGCACATGATTTTGCATTTCTTCTAGCACTCACTAACTTTGTTCCTTTAACAATTACTGGAATAATTCAGCATGGCTGGCTGGAGAAATAGGTACCAGGGTCCTCTGCTTCAGGGGTGACCAAAGCCATGGCAAGGAAGTGCTCTCAAGAGTGGTGATGGAAGGAGGAGAGAAGAGTAAGGAACATGGGGCTGGGAGGAGCTGGGAGGTTCAGGATGGCAGTAAAAAACTTATTTCTGGAAAAACCAAAGCTCCAAGAAAGGCCAATTGTCCTCACTGTGCAAGCACTGACGTTGCAGTCGCCTCTCCGAAGATAACTTCACAATGGATGGAATTGCTGCAGTCAGAAAGGCAATGGCATTGAACTTCCTTCAAGGAGGCCACTCCAGGTGGTTTGTGATATGTGCTACTTTGTCCAACTCATCTTTCACGCTACAATGGGGTGACGGGTGGAAAGTGATGATGGATCACAAGTTGGTGACTTCGTTTCTTCGCTTCTCAATTTTTTTTAGTATAAACAAGGATAAGATATTATTTTTGCTCTTTTATCATCTTTCTTCAAAAGACAGGGAAAATCATGCTTTACATGTTCTCACCAAGTACACACTTACTCGGAAGACACACCTGATCGATCTATTCTGTATACCATCTTAAACTATTGCAAATCGCATTGAAAGCTCCCAAAGGACAATGCAGCCTCAAAGCCCAGTCCATGTACTTGCAAGTATATTTCTCACTGTTCACAATGAACTCATTTTCTCAGCAGCACAGGAGGTGGTATTTCCAGGGATCATAGCAGGTGCCATGTGTCAGGCAGACATCCAAAGCCAGGCCCTCTCCGCCTCCATAGGGTCCAAGAGATAGATGCATATGAGTGTCAAGAGCTGTAAGTGTCTGGAGGGATGGCCTTGCCTTTACTATTAGGATGTTTCATAGCATAAACGAAATGAAAGCTAGTGGCTGTCCTTACTCTTCAAGCTCAAACTTTCCATCTGCCACTCATGGTAAAGATGCAAGCTGCAGCTCATCTTGCCAACCACACTCATCTTAGCATGCTCTTGTCCTGTCCCCAAGCTCTGTAAGCAACCAGCCCAAGACCTGCTGGGCTGATTATAAGAATTTACCCTCTGCTGCCACTGCAGGCTCGACTTGACTTTTATAAAGCAACACGTGCCTGGCTTTAGGCACAGAACTTTTTCTATTTCTCCATGGAGCTTGAAAAATCACTTGTATTTCTAAATTCTTTCCATTTCCTGCGATCTAAAAACTAAAACCCATTTAAAAAGCCTCTCCATTCATTTATTCAACAAGCTCCCCCAAAAGTCTCTAACTCCTCAAAACAGGCCCTTGCGTGTTTCACTCACTGATAGATCCCAACATGGGGTGTCAGGAACATTCGTGAAGCAGGCCATACATTCCATGTAGTCAACCATCTGCGAGCTAGAGAGAGGGAGGTGGAACTGCAGAGTAAGTGCATCCAATGTGCAAACAGGTTTCACTGTGACAATGTCAAGCGTGCAGATACCATTCACTGATCATGTTCATGGCCCTCAACCCTAATTGAAGGGAATGGTGAAGGGTAAAAATACACACACTGTAACATGGTATGTCGTGGTGAAGTGTGAGAAAAGTCTTTGCTGCCCATAGTGGAGCTCGAAGGCAGAGCCTTGCAATCTTGCTTGGCTTTTTTTGCTCAAGGCTGGCACTCTACCACTTAAGCTACAGTTCCACTTCCTGCTTTTTGGTGATTAACTGGGGATAGAAGTCTTGCAGATTTTCCTGTTCAGGGTTGGTTAACCTCGATCCTCAGATCTCAGCTTCCCAAGTAGCTAGGATTATAGGCAAGTGCCACTGACACCTGGCTCTGGTAAGCCATGATTTGTATAGTGTGTGTGTGTGTGTGTGTGTGTGTGTGTGTGTGTGTGTTTAATAACTAGCTAAAGACCAAGAATTAAGGGAAAAATGATGGCTTAAGCAAATGTGAAAGAATGGTGTGAAAGCGGCTAGAGTTTAGAATAAACTAGAGACTATAGAAAGAAGACCAGAGCCTTCCAACTGCACCTTCTATTCGGATGTACATGATTCCTTCTAGAAGTCAGCCAACCCAATATAAACTCAAAATCCTAACATGTGGTGCTCATGCTGGTCAGAAAAGGGCAGATGGGATCAACTCTTGGTAGGGGTAAAGCCACAACTTTCTGACACTGGTCTTCTATTAGAACAGTCAACTTAGTGTGCACTGTTCTTACATGAAATGTTTAGCCTAGGTAGAGCACACTACCCACTCAAGTGCCAAGATGAAACGTCTCCCTTCTGTTCTGTAGTTGACAATCTGACTAAATTATTCTTGCTAAGTTTTCTCTTAGTGCTCCAGGCTGAGCCCAGAATTTCTAGCTGATGGAGCAACTGCATTTCATGCTCATGTGTAACAGTCTTTCTCTTCCTGCTCTGTCCTTCCATGTGCTCACAGGGAAGCTTCCGGACCTTTTCTCCAGTCCCTGCTCTGTTCTGCACATGTGGAGATCATGCTGACAGGATACTACGTGTTCTTCTACACCAAGGATGGTCCTCTAACATACGTCAGTTGCTCCAGGTTTGGGGCTCTCCAATCGCCCAACCTTCTTCACATTTTACCCACTGGGATCTGCCGTAATGAGGAACAGCCTAATGTTTTCCTGAAATCAAGAAACGTAATGCCTACAGCACTTTCCTAATTTACTAACCTAGTTATTCCATCAATGAGGAAATCAAGTTAATTTAACATGACTTCTCCTTAGTGAACTCATGCTGACTGCTAGCAAACCTCCACACGCTTTCTAAAGTGCACACAAACCATCTGTTCCCAATCTCTGCAAGCAATCAGCCCCAGACTTGCTGGGCTGATTATAAGAATTTACCCTCTGCTGCCACTGCAGGCTCGGCTTGACTTTTATAAAGCAACACGTGCCTGGCATTAGGCACAGAACTTTTTCTATTCTCCATGGAGCTTGAAAAATCATTTGTATTTCTAAATTCTTTCCATTTCCTGAGATCTAAAGACTAAAACCCATTTTAAAAGCCTCCCTATTCATTTATTCAACACATATTGAGTTCCTACTGTGTGTGTGGCACATTGCTTGAAGCCTACATTTTATAGTTCTATTTGGGGAAAAAGCTGACCTTGATTAGTTTTGAAAAATTAAACCCCAGAAGAACACCACCCTTTCCCTTTCATTTCTAAACTCAGTGTTTTAAAATACCACAAGTATCACTGGTGATATATGCATACATACAAATATGTATATATATTATATATGATACACACACACACACACACACACACATATATATATATATATATATATATATATATATATATATATACTATAAAACATACCAATTAGGTGGTATGTGTGTCAGTACCGGGGCTTGAACTCAGGGCCTAGGTGCTGTCCCTTAACTTTTTTGCGCAAGGCTTGAGCTATCACTAGAGCCCAGCTCCAACTTCTCACTCTTTGCTGGTTAACTGGAGATAAGAATCTCACAGATTTTCCTGTGTGGGCTGGGTTCAAACTATAATCTTCAAGTCTTGAGTCTCCTGAGGAGCTAGGATTATAGGTGTAAGCCACTAGGACTGCTCAGACAGTTTTTATGTGTACAATTCAGGGTCACTACGTAAATGCACAATGTATGCAAACATGTATATGTTTCCAAAGCTTTTCCTAATTCTGGAACTCCAATATGTATATTTATTTGTGACCCCCTCCATTTTCAGAGTCAGCCAAGGCCAAATGAATTTCATCACATCACCTGACAATGCTTTATCTGCCTTCTTTCTCTTTGAAGGGCTAGGTGCTTATATTGGACCCATAAACCTTCTATCTAAAGGTCAGCTCATGAGCAATTGTACTACCCCGGCCATGTAACCAAACATTCACAGATCTGGCAGCAGGGTGTGGACATCTTTGGAGGACATTACTTCTTGAGAGGGGTGCTCCAAGTATTATTTTTATTTCTGAATTCTGTCAAGATCTAATCCTGAAGGCTGAAACTCACTGAAAGGCATTCATATATTGACAAATAACCTCCTGAGTTTTGAATTCAGGAAACAAAGCCCATGAAGTACTTGAGTCTGCCCCTCCTCCCTCCCAGAAGTACTCAATCTGTAACTTATTATCACCTTGTAATAGTCATAACTTTATAATAGCTTTTGGCATTATATTTCTGGCCACAAGAATCTACTTCTTTTTTTCATTGTTGTTGGTTGTGGGCTTGAACTCAGGGCCTAGAAGCTGTACCTGAGGTCTTTTGCTCAAGGCTAGTGCTCTATTACTTTGAGCCACAGCTCCATTTCCAGTTTTCTGGTGGTGAACTAGAGATAAGAATCTCATGGACTTTCCTATTTGGCTTTGAACCACAATCCTCAGATCTCAGCCTCCTGAGTAGCTAGGATCACAGGCATGAGCCACCAGAGCCTGGCTAAGAATCTACTTAGTCTGTGTTCCTGCAATCTAAGGAAGCTGTGATTTCTTTCCTATTCCTTCTCCCACCAGCCCAAAGTCCTGAAACATCAATGTGTCTCCTGCACTGAAGCCAATACAGACCTTGAGGGCAAATGCCCCCCTCACAGCTTCCCCCAGTTGCTACAGACAAGCCCATGCAGGGCTAGGCAAGGGCTTTCCACTTGCTTTGGCTAAAGGCCCATCACTTTGGCTGGCCTGTGCCCTGGGGTCAGGAAACGGCCCAGTGGCCGCAGCATGACTGTCAGCTTGGTTTCTGTGCATGTCATCCACAAAGGCCTCTGGCAGGCCCAATGCCAACCTTCCAATCTACTGATGAGCATGCTTTTCCCTGACTACAATTCCATTCTCTGTCACAACCACTTGCTTCTATCTGAGGTGTCCACTACACCTCACTGCCATCTGGGATTCATCCAGTCCCAGAGGGCAGCGGTTCCTTACAGGGAACATGGAGCCACTCAGGCTCTGCAGACAGCATCTTTGCTATTACTAATTTGTGAGGACTCCTGATGTTTGCTGGTTTGCATTTTCAATGCTATGAGTATCATCTTTCATTATATCTGGCTCTCAGTCTTTGCATATCTTGTTTCCCTTTCTATCTCAGAATTGTGCTTAAAAGTCTTGGGTGGGTGTCAAAGTCTCACCATGATGCTCTTTGATTGTGAACTATTATCTGGTTCTCAGTGGCATAAGGGACATGAGTGCTCAATAGTGGGGCCTCTATCACAGGGTCACCAGTTTGGAGGACGGGGGGGGGGGGGGGAGGAGGTGCGTCTCAACAACAGGATCTTTGTGGCAGAAGATCCCAGATTTGTCTGCAGACTGGGAGATCATCAGGAGACCTGGGGTTACACATGGGGCAGGCGGGTTTTGCCAGGCTGGAGACCTCAGGGACCACACATTCTCCTCCCACTCTTGAAGTAGAGGCATTGGAGGTGCCGCCATCATCACACAGGTCCCTCCCTCTACAACTTGACCAGGGCCATAGACCAACTACCGGTGGCACTGGAGCCCATTAAATGTCACTGTGCTGCCGGTGGGCTGAGAGCAGAGCTTCTGCCACTCTGTTCTCAGCAAGGCTGGGAGGCATTGTCCTATCCATTACCTCCTGACCATAACTTCCTCCTGTCACCTCAGAAACCCTAGCTTCTTCCTAGCTTCTCTTTCATCTAAAGACAATCCACCCTTGCTAATAAACCCACAGGAGGAAGAGATTGGAGCCCTCTGGCCTTTTCATGTTCTGCTTGCACAGGAAAACTAGTCCTCACCTGGGCAGGTACAGTCTACCTAGACTGTGATTTACATGCAGCTTTTTTCCTGATCTAATTTCCAGTCCCCAGATCTTCAAAAAGAAGCTTGCTCAATGCCTCCCCCCCAACAACTCCCCATCAAAACTGCTCACCACTGCAGTGTCTCCCACCTGTTAATGCCACCCCTAGGTCAAGGGCATAAGGGAGGCAGCTCTTACTGTACTTCGGAAATCCCATTAATCCAAACTCTGTTATTAGCTATATCCTCTCTACCCTAACCATGCCAGGGAATTCTCTGACTTTGTGCCCTGAACAGGCAGCATCCAGAGAGGGCAATGTTTTTCATTTGGCTCATTTCTTTGGCTTTGCCATCTTTTTTTAAAAAACTCTTATGCTTACGTTGTGTTTATAAAAAGAGACACTAAAAAAATGATAATTGTGTTGAATTGCAACCCCTTTGTACAACTAGAGATGATAAAAATATAATTACAAAAAAGAAATGATAATTATACTAAAATGGCCTCAGGAATAGTCTCAAAAGAAAAACTGATTAAATGAACAAGGTGATTAAATGAACAAGGCCCAGTGAGACAGAGAAAATGGAAGTATTTCATGAACATTAACAGTTAAGGGAAGCTGTATTTTTTTTGTTTTTGTTTCTGTTTTTGAGATAGGATCTTGAAATATAGCTAAGGTTAGCCTAGAACTTGAGATCCTCCTGTTTCACTTTACCAGTGTGAAGATGACAGGTGTGAGCCACCGTACCCGGCTCCAGCTGGGCAATTTTTAACTGAAAGCTCTGTACTTAAAACAAGTATAAACGTCAAGAAAAACCATAATCATCAGTGTTGTTATACAGGTTGTAAAGCACATTTTCTACTCCTGACTCATAGGAATGCTGGGCCTTAATGGGTCTCACTCAAAGTTGTCTCAGTAAATTTCATTTTAGGAAAATTAGAGAGTGCTGCGGTCTATATGGTCTTCTAGGATTCTGGCAGTAAAACAAGGATGGTCTGTGCAGCAGGACCTCCATGCTAGACTAGTGTCCCTAACTCACCCAGGCAAGGCTACTTTATAAACTGTCCCTGTGGGTGACAAAGCATCAGGGACCCCAGAGGTCCCAGAGCTCTGTTCCTGCTGCTATTGCCACTGAACCCTATGCATGCTGGCAACAAGGATTCCCATTTACCCATCCTCTTCAGAGTATCAATGTCTAGGTCATATAAATTCCAACCACGATAATGCTTATTTAATGGCATTTCTTGTAAGAATAGCTATAATGTCAGAGCAACACCTATGGGTCCAGGAGCTGGAACAAGCTCTGAGGAAGCATCTGCTGACCCAGCACAGATCCTTCCCTGCTTGACTGCCAACACCATAGCCAAGAGCTGGCAGGGTTGTTTATTGACCAGTAGAGAAGTTGTAGTAAAAAACAAAATAGAGAAAAAAAAAAAGGCAAAGGTTTTTTTTTTTTAAGTTTTCTATTAAAAAATATTGTGTGCTATCAAAAATTCAGTTTGTGGCTGGTCTAAGTCTCTCAATCACTCCTCCCTACAGATCTGGAGTGAGAGGGGTGGGGATGTGTGGGGAGGTTTCATGAGATCCTGTTCGTTGTCCAAGTGTGGGCTCAGCCCTGCTCAGCGCTAGCCATGAAAAAGGTCCCCTTCCCTTCCCTCTCCTCTCCTCCCCACTGGCCTAGCTAGGAGACCGTTCCCTGGTAAGGTCATTAGTACCTGCCATTCCTGGTATCATGTTGCCGCATGTTCTTGATAAAATGAATCTTCTTAAAATTCTTTGGTCTGGGCGAGCCTGAGAGAGTTCGACATCTGAAAAAAGAAAAATCATTTCAACAACACAGTCAGTTGCCCGCCGAACAGCTGAGAGATGTCCACACAAAGGCAGGAAGGAAAGACCAGCAGAATGGTCTGAGTCACCCCAAGCAAGCAGAAGGCTGCAGGGCGAACACAGACAAGACGGCTGGGAACAGCGACAGAAAAACTTCCTTGATCAGACCAATAATATTTTGTATGGGTCTCTGAAAAGCCAGCTAATGAAAATGATTGTCCCTGCTTACAATAACATAACCTTACAATAACAGATTACAAAGGCATTACTCTCTACTGTCATTTGAACAAAGAATCGCCCCTGAATCAACATGGGTAAAGGGAAAGTTATAAATTTTAAAGGATTTGGAGTTTGGGGGGAGAATATGGAAAATCTAGTTTAAAAACAACCTTGAATCATTTTTCTTCCATAGCAAGATTTTGGCGTCAATTACCTGGTTGCCTCAAGTCCAGATTTGACTGTGCCTAGAAATCACAGCTTAGGTCTTTAGAGTATCAGAGACCCACTTAGTGGCTGGGTTTTGTTTGTTTCAGGTAAGTTTTAAATAAATACCTGTTAAACTGAAGTTATGTTGGATTTAAGATATTCTTTCCCCACCTCCTGAAATGTGTGACACTTGCTTGCACTGTAGGTTTGACCACAGGCTGAAGATAGCTTGTGTACAGAATTTTCGAAGTTACCTAGTAAATAGTAAGCTATACACCCAAACTATAATTATCAAGTAAAATGCCCAACAGAAAGAGGGAGTATAATCTTTTCTTGACTAAGGAGACTTATGGTGACTTTTCTATTCTGGCTTTTGCTACCAAAATTCCTTTGGCCATGGACCCCAAGAATTGACTCCTGCCACAGGATGTGAATCCTTAGACCTCATGACTTGGGAAGTAAGTTCCAGAAATGCAGCACCCATAGCTGGCTTTGGATATCACTTGAATTGTCAGGTCTAACTTAAGAGGTAACAAGAAGCCAGCCAGAAGCAGAGTTATGGGCAGGTGGTGTAGGGCACTTGAGGGACCTGGTCTGGGAAATGAGCAGGGGTACAGACCAATAGTGCACACCCCACATCACTCCCCTCCAGGGAGGTCAGGCCTGGAAATCTCCCACATACCTCCATTGTGTCCATCTAGTAAGGCCAGGCTACAAAGTCTTTTCCAGACCACCCAGCATGATTTCTATTTTCTTGTATGGAATGGCACCTTAAAATGGATCTTAACAAAATACCATAGGAGCGCCGAGTACAGACAGAAGCAAAGGTATGCTATCAGCTATTTATTTACTAGATGTCTTTCACTGGGAAAGGTCCCCCCACAGGCCATGCGTCCAAAGGAGGAAAGTTCTCAGCCTCCTCTACTACAATGGAGCTAGAAGGTTGGGCAGACACCTGTCCTCCCAGCCTACACCCCCATACACACTGCTATCCTGACACATGACAGCTGGGCTCTGAAGGCCACTCAAGGGTCTCAAGTGTCACTACTGTCAATATTTCTGGTCCTTGCTGCTATTGTGAAGACTAAATAAGAACAGGAGCTTCACAAACTGTCAAGTGACACATTCATCTATTTATATCTGTATATATATATATACATATACGTATACACACATATATATACACACACAGACATGAATATTCATATGCAAATGTCAAGTGTTGTTATTGCCATGACCATGAGCTATAAAAGGTACCTGTTTGGTTATATCTGCTTTATAATCTTAAAACAACAGCTCTGATTTAAGGTGCCTGTATTCTTGGCTTTCATTGAAGAGTGTGCTGCAGATCTGCAGAGCACTGCCTAGGAATCTATTGGTGCTTCCTGTGGGCTTCAGGGCATAGACTAGGAGACAGTGCCCATTAGCCCTGCCCCACTCTAGACTTCCCAACCCAGATATAGTCAGTCAGTTTGGGGTTCAAGAGGACACAAACCTTCCCACGCCTTCTCAGGGCCACTCTCTGGAGGCAGACCCAGAACTCCAAACTATCATCATTCTGGCCTGAGAATGGCCACCTAAGTCTACAGACCACTCAAGGCTCCCAGTAATCTCACTCACAGAAAGTTCTAGAAACATGGGATTGCTGGAAAGAATCTCTAAAAGCATTTAGAAAAAACCCAAAAGAAAAAAGCCTCCAGTGGTTTCTGGATAGAAGCAAGGATTCAGGAATGACTTCAGACCTTACCTTGCTCTACCCCCAAAACTGAGCCAGCCAGTCTGAGGGCAGTGAGGCCAGACTGCCTGAGAGAGCCAGGCACACTCAGCTCATGAGCACTGCCACCTCCGCAAGCTCCATGAAGCAGAAACCAGTGCCAGCAAAGGGGAAGGACAACCTAAGGGGCTCCCTGCCTCCTGTGCCTGCAGCAAGAGGGGCATCAAATTCTTTGCCTTCAACCAGGACTAGCCCCTAGCAAAGAAGCTCAAACAATGACAGTGTCCCCCTTATCCTGATGGCCTGGGGAAGCTGATGACGTCCTACCATTTTACTGTGGCAGTACCATGAAACCACCAGGTGAGGCGGTGGCAAATGGCTCCAAGTCCTCTCATTGTAAGTGCTCAATTCTTATGAGCTCCAGGCACATACAGAAAACACTAACAAACCACCATGAGCAAGAGAGGAGACTTGACAGGAGAACTTAATAAAAGTCTATTTCCATAACAGCTCTCAATTCTAAATGCACACCCTAGGATCCAGCCCTTTATCCTGCAAGCTGTTTGTTGTCTTCCTTTTTTAAAGCATTAAATGAAACACCAGGGGATTCTAAGAACTGCTTCAAGGGAACGTGGGGTTAGCAACAATTGCCAAGGAAACTGGAATATAGGGCCCCATCAGGTGGTGGCAGGTTAAGCAAAGAACAAATTAATTCCAAAGCCGCCTACGTTAACATGTAAATACCCATTTAAAAACATGTGTTTTAAGGGACTCGAAATTAAATTAGGATATAATTAAATTAAAAATTAATTTAATGAGAGATTAGCTCTTTCTTGTTAGCACTGATTATAGGATACACTTAATTATGCATTTGTTTTTATGTGCAAAGCTTAAAAGCAAGTTGGGCTAATATCCTTCCACCTCCATAGTTCCCCAAATACCTCACTGTCATTATTCGGGTACTTTCCTATTTAACAGGATGGGAAGAACAGGCACCAGGCCTCCCATTTTACAGATGGGAATACCGAGGCCCCAGAGAGACCGTGTGCCATTTAATAAATCAAGCCTAGCACTCAGGACCTCAGATTCCCGAAGAATTCTCCTTCCTCTATGTCATACTGATTTTCTAGGAACAATTAAGCTCCAAACATGAGAATTTTTAAATTGAAAAAAAAAAAAGTCAATTGGGGAAGCAAGGACTTCTAAAGCATCTTGATTTTTAAGTTTGTGTTTATGTAAGATTTGCTTGAAATTCAGGACAGCTGGATGAAATTGTAGTTTACATACACCATGTTCCTGAGCTCATTTGCCAGTCTGGGCAGATCCCAAGAGGAAGGGGAAGGGCACAGAGCAGGACCCCAGGACCCTGGCCCGCTTCACCTTTCACATGTTACGGACTAATCGCCTAGCATCCTGCTCACATTTGCCACACAGCTCCACTGACTTTGGCTTCTAGCAGCCTTTGGAAGCACCAGGGTTGGGGCTTTTTTTGGCCCTAGTTACTGATTTTCCTGTCGGCTGTACGGGGGAGAGGCTGGGTCAGAGGCCACTGTAAGGCCAAAGCTCTGATTGACTGACATCTGACCACACTGCTCTTCCATACTCACCATCACCTGCACCAAAGCAATTCCTGACTTGACTTTTGTTTATGTGGGGTTTTATTTTTGTAGTCCTGGCCTTGAGCATGCTAAGCAAGCACTCTGTCACTTGAGTTAGGCCTCAATCTGTTTTATTTTTGAGATAGGACTTCACTCTCTCTATCCCAAGCTGGCCTTGAACTTTCAGTCATCCTCCACCTCCCCCGTGCTGGGATTACAAGTGTGTACCACTGTGCTCAGCTTCTGACTTGACTCTCATTTCAGCTGCCATGCCACTCCTGCATGCAAGGAAATGGCCTCCCAGCATATAGCCGTGCCTCCAGGACATGTAGCACACATGATTCGGGACTCCAAGACATTTCCAAAGACTTCAAAAATAGAAATCAGAATCTCTGGCAACCGTTTTGGGATGATGTCAATGACTACATTCATGGTTGGATGATGGTGGGGTTTACTCTGCCTTCTGCTTCTCATGCAGGTGGAGCTATGGGCACACCCTTCACCTGGGAAGGAGCCTCCAGGTGGGAAAGAGTTCTCTCCAGGCAAGGGAAAGCCTTCACCCTCCACACCAGCACTTTCCAGGCTCTATGGGGGAATCTAGAGACTTGTAGGCCCAGCAAGGGCAGAAGCAGAGGAACACGCAGAGTCTATAAGAGCTGGCATCCTCGCACAGGTCTGGTAGCCTGGCAATCCCTGCTCCATCTTGCCTCTGCTCCTCCTGTGGGGCTGAGCCCCACCCAGCTCAGGGCTGCAGGAAGGATGCAAAGAGACGTCATGTAGGACTACTTCCTCCCCCACCACGAGAGCCTGGCTGACTGCAGTACAGATGTGGGATAAAGGAGGGGGCAGGATTAGAGGAGGGGAACCTGCCAGTCACAGGCACTACTTGACACAGCTCAGCAATTGTTGTCACCGGGAAAAAGATGTCTTACCAGCATTTGTCTAATCCCCAGGGGCAGATGGAATGCCTTCCACCCCAAGGGAGCCCTTGCAATTGTCCTCACCAGGTTTCCCCAGCAACTAGCTCCGTGAATGACGTCACGGGCAAGTTCTGGTTGCTTTTCCTGCTGAAAAGGAAGTCTAAGACCACCACTAATATATAATCATCACTGGGATAATATTAGGCTCTTCTTCCACTAAGTGGCAGCCTTCAAAATGAAAAGAAGGGCTACGGATGAGCTCAGTCATGAGCTTGCGCTTGCAGAAGACCTTGGGTTCCATGTCCAGCACTAAAAAAATAAATAAATAAATGGAAAACCACAAGGATCCAAATTTGCAGACACACTAGGCTACTCCGGGATTCAGTCCCTGAGAGACAGATGGTCGTTTAAAGGTTTAATTCTGTACATCAAGAGCTTAAAAAGAACAATCTGTGCCACCCACTATCTACGTGTGTGTGTGTGTGTGTGTGTGTGTGTGTGTGTGTGTGTGTGTGTGTGTGTGAGTAAAACATGGAAAAATTACCTCCGGAGGGGGGCATTCTCCTCAATATCTTCCAGGGTCTCCAAAGATGATCTCTGGGAAATGAGGCGACGTCTGCAGAGAGGGTGAAAACAAAAACAAAAACTCATGAGTTATAACTTCCTTTCACATCCCTGCAAACCTAAAACTCCTATGCAATAAAGTCCATCAGGAAAAGAAAACAAAGGGCAGACAAAAGCTGTCTTTAAGAGCTGCCTGGCCCCCACCCTGCAGAAGGAATCTCGCCTGGACACGTCCTGAGCATCACCCAGAATATGGGGCCTCTCAGGGTGATCATAAAAGCAACCCACTCTTTAGACTTCAATTCCCCCCAAAAGGCAAAAAAAAAAAAAAAAAAAGATGCCTCTGGTAAGACATGGTATAATTCGAGGGTTGGGTGGCTTTTGAGCATTAGAAAATACTGCTAAGGACTTGAATATCAGTGGTGTAAACCACATAAACTGATAAGTAAATATATATATATATTTTATTGGCTTTTATTGCATTATACAGGAAGGGGATAGAATCTCACTGTTACAGCTCCACACATTTACACTGAATTCCAATTGATTTATTGTTGTTGTTGTTTTCTGGTTAATTGGAGATAAGAGTCTCATGGACTTTCCTATGTAGGCTGGCTTTGAACTCAGATCTCAATCTTCTGAGTAGCTAGGATTACAGATAGAAGCCACTGGTGCCCAGCCCAGTTGATTTATTTTTATAGCACATTGGGTTGCAATTGAGACAGATTTTTGTTTTTAAATTTGGAAGGACATGATTTCAAAAGTAACTAGAAACAAGAGAGGAGGTGGGAGGGGGAGGGATCCTATTAGGATGATTTCTCAGAACAGGGAAAAGGAATATTAGATAGGATTATACACCATTGTAACTTCTCTGGGTTACTAAAGATTGCATGCCACCTGCGAAAACCCCCTCAACAAGTGCCTGCCAGGCAGAAACAAAAACAGTCCTAGTTAGTCAAGAATATATGGGTATAAGAGCAATGTAGGGTGGTGGTAACTTTAAATCAACCCATTTGAACAAAGAATATTCATTTCATACCAAATTATTTTGGGGAGGAGGATAAAAAGTTTTGACTGGGTCTTTACCGTAAAAAGAAAATAGGACTAAAAATGGGACTAAGTTTGGCAAAATTTAGGTTGAGAGCATGCAATTATAACCATGTTCTAAAGCAATCATTTGGGGGAGAGGGGCTCCTGTGTACTCACCCTTCCGTTTCCCTTCCTCCCTCCCTCTTGGTTTTTGCCAGTTTCAGGGCTTGTTTGCTCAACACTGTTGTTCTACAGCTTGAGCCATGCCTCCAGCCTAGCTTTTTGCTAACTGGAAATGGAGTCTCTTGAGCTTTTCTGCAAACAAAATTGCTTCAAACTGCAGTCCTCTGGGTCTCCACACAAAAGCACGAGCCATTGGTGCCTGGCTATGTATACTTTTTCTTAACAACTACCCCTTAACTTTTTCCTTCAATATTTTACTTTTAGTAAGAAAATCAGAAAGGCTGTTTTAGCAAACTATTCAAGGGCCCTATCAATTTTCCAAGAGGTTCTCTTAATCTTTCAACATTCAAATCCTTTTAAGAACACCTCTCATGTGTCCTCAGCCTCCCTGACTCTCCTCTGACTGTCACTGGTCTAATCCCAGTCTCTCATTTGACCCTGCCTGTGTGCCAAGCCCTTTCCCACCTCCCGGCTGCCTGCATGCAGTCCTGTAGGTCTGCCGTTCTGCTCTGCAAGTAACTCACATGCAAATACTGCAGGCTCTCAAATGTCAGCCAGAACTGTCGGTCAGGCAGTCAGTCGGTCAGACTCAGATCTTAGGTGGGACAATGCACAGGGTAGGAGACTGATGTTGAATGAAACCCATTAATTAGGAAACAGGATGTTCTTGTGTACCAGAGTACATTGGGGGTGGTGGTGGTGGTGGAGGGAATGTGCTCAGCTCCCCAGAAAACAGCCTTGCAGCCATAGTCCTCTCTAACAACCTGCACCACCATTGGTTCAGGCCAAGCCCTCGGAAACCCGCGTTAATCATGGAGAAACCTGGCAAGCAAGCTCCAGTCTCCCTAGCTGTTGTGTCTGGTTGATCTGGAGTCCCAGGCTGAGACTGGGCCATCACCCCCACCCCCCAACCCCCACCCCATTGCAGCCCTTGGGAGCAGCCTCCCCACAGGACAGTGCAACCCACAAGGGACACGCCTACAGGCTAAGGCTCTGGGGCCTTAAAAAGCTCATCAGGTGGGTTTCTCATCTATGAAATCGTTCAACGACGGTCACTGAAAAAAAAGTCTTAGCTCCCATCCTTCCTGCAATCCCAGCCAGGAGCAGTCACCTCAAATGCCTGTCTACCGAGCATGTTCCTTCCATACCTACACTCACTTCTATGTACAACTAAATCCACACTCATCTACAGCAGAGTGCACGTGGCAGCACAAATCACATTTGTTGGGGGCACTGACAAGTACAATGAGTGCCGACCCCTGGCCCACTTGCTCTGCCCTATCACTCATGTCTCCCAACCATTAGAAAGGCAGTCATTTCAGAGCCCGAGTAGGGTAGTGCAGGCCTAGAATCCTGGCACTCAGAAGGATTATGAGTCTAAACTACTTCACAAGCAAATAGGAAAAAAAAATAGTGATTTTGATATTCTTCTATGTAGCTCAGAATGACATCTTGAGTTTTTAATTAGAAAGTGAAGCATTAGCCCACATATGCACACAAAACTGCCATTGCAGATAACATATCCACAGACAGAAATACACATGGTGACGGTAGCTCAAAGACTGCCCTCCTTCTGCCACCCTAAGCAGGTCCCTGCAAGCTCTGCCACATGGGCAGAAGACAATCCAGACCCCAGCAAAACTAGCCAGCTCCATCCTCTCCATATGCCCACAGCCACCAGCAAAACCAGCATGAGGCCTGGCCCCTGGAATACCCCATGCCCTGCTGCCCTGTGGAACGGCCCTCCTACAGAGCACCCCCAAACAATTCCCTGAAACACAGGACACCCTGCCAAGCAGCCTGGGGCCCCACAGGTCCATCTGTCATTCTGTGCAGATTTTTATTCTAGAAATACAGGTCTACCTAGAAAAGCAGAGAATCCAAGGATTCCCATGTGGAGAAGTTAGTTCCAGCCCCTCCCACACTGCAAAGAAGGTGGTTATTTGAAAACAACCAAATTAGAATTTCTCTTTTTCTGTTCTGTAACAAGAAGGTGGTGGTTGTTTTTCTTGGTGCTGATCCTGGGACTTGAGCTTCGGGGCTGGTTGCTGTCCACAAGCTTTCCCCCCAGCCCCCCCCCCCCCCCACCAACCAAAGGCTAGCTTTCTACCACTTCAGCCACAGCAGCACTTCTTTGGTGGTTAACTGGAGATTAGCGTCTCATGGACTTTCCTAACCTGAGCTGCTTTCAAACAAGATCCTCAATAGCTACTAAGTAGCTAGGATTACAGGCATGAGCCATTGGTACCTGACAAGAAGTTGCTTTTTAAACCAATGGCTCACACCTGTAATCCTAACTACTCAAGAGGCAGAGATCTGAGGATCATGATTCTAAGTCAGCCCAGGCAATAAAGTCCAGAAGACTCTTATCTCCAATAAGTTACTCAGAAAAAGCCAGAAGTAGCCCTGTGGCTTAGGTGGTAGAGCACAAAGAGGCTCAGGAACAACACCTAGGCCCTGAGTTCAAGCCCTAGGACTGGTACAAAGAAAATTAAAAACAGTACAGTTGGTATTTTCTTCATGAGGTGAATAGGTATAAATTCTCATTCTCTCTCTCTCCCTCTCTTCCCATTCCTCTTACCCTCTCCCTCTATATCCCTCTACACCTCTCCTCTTTTTCTCCCTCTCCCTCTTCTCTAAGATTCCTTATAGGACAAATAATCTAAAACCTAAATGTTCACCTTTAAGTTTTAGACAGATGGCCTTCCCTTCTTACTGAATAAAATGAAACCATGTAGAATATACTTTGGGGCTGGAGAGAGAGATGGAAATGTGCCATTCCATACAGAGAAACTCGCATGGCACCACGTGATGGCATAGTGGCCCAGAGCAGTGTTATCTCAGTGGTGCTCATCTCCAGCCCCACACCTACCCCACCAGATCCTTCCAAAATATACCAGTGTCTTCCCCTCACCTTTTGGCCTCAAAGCCTGCCCCGAATGAAGCAGCTAAGGACTTAACTGTCACTTTCATCTGCAATGTACCACATAGGCTAAGCTTGGCCATCTCCTTATCAGAGTTACCAAGCAGAAATCTACTCATTTTAATGACTGATGAAGAACACTTAGCCTTGGACCAAAATGACAACCATCTTATTGGAGTATGGAGGTCAGTGCCATCATTGGCCACATAGTGAGTTGTACTATCAGGCATCTTGTTTTGATGGGTGTGCCTGAATTCCTAGAGGAAGGGAAGTTCCAATCCCAGGTTATAGGTGTTCCCAATCCCTGGACACAGGGGTGGGCACTTGGCCTAGAGGTGACTGAACCTGTCAGTCAAGTGCCCGGGACTGGGAGTTTCCTGTGATCCTGTCCTCTGACCTGACCCTATTTAGGTTCAGGCCAGCTCAGGTGCCAGTACGCCATGCCGCTGTGCGTCCAATTCACGTCCTGCGTCCTGTCTCTTCTCTGGTTACTATGGCATCCTAAGTCAGCTCTCCATTGGAGCTGAATTGGCTTGTTGGTATTGTTTTTGTTCTTTCTTCCCTCTCTGGCCTGTTTCCTGATAGTGTTAAGTGTATTTGTGGGCTGCAAGCCTTTGTAACAACTGGCTGCCTGCAGATTCCTAATGCTTTAATAAAACCTCCGAGATTCAATCCTTAAAAATGTGGCTTCTCAGATAATTTACTATATAACATTATTAACCAAGCAGACATTCAGTAATAGACCAGTGAAAGCTGTATGTGTAATGTGTTGACACCATCACATGAAAGTGTCTATGTCTAGTCTCCAGATGGGGCATACACTTGGGGAGCCTCAGTTCATGTAACCTTTGTTTCTGAAGTCTGATTTAAATGTCTGATTGAGCAAGAAAGATATCATAACCCATAACAGCATGATTGTATATAGGAAGATGGCTTATGGGAACCAAATTAATCCATTCATTGAGCATTCAACAGTTCATCTGAGGTAGGTGGGGGGTAGGAAGGACAGGGCTGGTCCAGTGGTCCTGTTATAATAAACCCACTGACACTGAGAGCTTAAAGAGAGGTCACTTGGGCAAAAGCCAGGAATCAAAACCACCCAGACCACCATGTGGCTGGGGTGCAGAGGTCTGGGAGAAGAAGCCCCCAGGCCAGCATTTCTATAGTGCCTTTTAGGCACAAAAAGATGTTGGCTTCATTTCTAAGCAGCATGGCCATCTATCCAAAGTACCTGCCCACAAGGTAGTGGGCCCCATGCCCTGTCCACCCTGAAGGACCTCCTAGTGAATGCCCTAGGAGAGAGGACCAAGGCAAGAGCTATGTGTTGGTTCTTTTGGACAACAGCCGATCTCTCTTCAGCCTTAATGGGGAGGGGCAATTGGAGATGGCTGCTGGCCAGTGAAGCAAGCTTGATCAGGGCTGGAGGACAGGAGAAGGTGAGGTGCCAGACTTTGAAGTCAGGCCCCACCACGTGAACCCCATTTTAGAATCGAACCCTGAGCCAATCAGATTTGTACCTGTGTTCTAATCTTGCTTGCACAGCTGATTGTTGTAACCTTGTTCTTTGCCTTTATAAGCCCTGTGTAATCATAGCTCGAGGCTTCCTCCTAACCTCCGCTGTGTCGGTGGGTAGGACGAGGCCCGAGTTGGCAGCTCGTTAAATAAAGCCTTGCCTTGCTTTTGCATTTCGGAGTGTCTGAATCTCGGTGGTCTTCTTGGGGGTGGTCTTGCAACTTGGCACAACATTTGGGGTTTCGTCCGGGATAGCCCCAGAGACCCCGAGATCCCAGACTCCGAAGGTAAGAAAACAGCGCTGTTCATTTGTCTTGTCCTGTAATGTGCCTGTTTGTTTGTCTTGCTTTTGCTTATTTCTTGAAGGGGTTGTCGAAGCAGATGTACTTACTTGACAATCCTGGTGAGACCGGGGGATGTCCCAGACTCTTCACCCTTAAAGGGGGATCTCTGGAGCCCCGCTTTCAACTTGAATTCACTCTTTCTGCATCCTTGCAGGGGGATGTGTGGGCCAACTTGGGAAATCTCCAGTTTTTCTTGTTCTTGATCTTGCCTATGTTTTTTTCCTTCTGTATTAATTGTTTTGGTTTCTTTTCTTTTGTAGCCTTTTGGACTAAACATCTGATCAGAGCTATGGGTAACGTTCTATCTTGGGGTCCTCCATCTAGCCCCCTAGATTTGACTCTAGTTCACTGGAAGGAGATCAAGGAGATAGCTCAGAACCGAGGTGTGGCCCTTAAGAAGGAAAAGTGGATTACCCTGTGCAAGTCAGAATGGCCCACCCTTGAGAGAGTTAATTGGCCACCTGAGGGAAGCTTTGACATCATTAAGATCAGTACCTTACAAAGCCTAATCGAAGCCCCTCGTTCAGGCTATATAGACCAGATTCCTTATATAGACACCTGGAAAGAACTAGTTGACAGGGACACTCCAGCTTGGGTTCGGCCTTTCTTACCAACTCCCTCCTCCACTCCTTCCCCTACCCCAATATTCACTCAAAAAACACGGGGTGCCAAGAGAGAACCTAAGAGGGGAGAAAAGAAATTATATCCACCTGTCCTCCAGGGAGGAAGCACAGAGGAGGAAATGCTTCCCCCTCCATACGCCCCACCCCAGTTAACTCTCCAAGAGGAGGACTCTGAGGAAGATGTTTCAGCTGTGCCCTCCGCCCCGGAGGGTCCCGCTCAATCAACTCGCCGGCGCCAAAGAATTACATCTCTTCACAAATCTACTACCCTTCCCCTACGCCCTATAAGTCCTGTGGATGCGGACGGTCGACAACAATTCCAATACTGGCCATTTGCTACTAGTGATCTTTACAATTGGCGTGCCCAAAATGCCCCCTTTTCTGAGAAACCTCGGGACTTAATTCGCTTGTTTGAAACTATACTTTTCACTCACCAGCCCACTTGGGATGATTGTAGCCAGCTTTTACAGGTACTTTTCACCAATGAGGAGAGAGGTCGTATTCAAGAAGCGGCCCGGAGACTTATCCCTGGCCCCAACGGAGCACCCATCACGGATCCTGCCTTGATTGATACCTATTTTCCCCAGACCCGACCAGCATGGGACTACAATACGGCTGAAGGTAGGGAGCGACTCCTTGTCTATCGCCAGGCTCTGCTGGCAGGTCTCAAGGCGGCGGCTCGCCGACCTACAAATATGGCCAAAGTTTATGATATCAGACAGGGAGAAAGTGAAAGTCCGGCAGCATACCTTGAGCGTCTTATGGAAGCCTTTAGTCAATACACCCCATATGATCTTGAGACCCAGGAATCTGCTCAGATGATTATGTTTGCCTACGTAAATCAAGCCGCACCGGATATAAAGCGGAAATTGCAGGCTCTAGACAGGCTTGGGGAAAAATCTATTAGGGATCTAGTAGCAGTGGCGGAAAAGGTTTATAATAAGAGAGAAACAGGAGAACGAAGACAGGAAAGGAGTCTGGCTAGGATTTTGGAACAACAACAGAAGGAACTCAGGGAAATCCTGACCTCTATGCAGGCAGGAAACTTTAGACAGTCCTCCTCTCCAAGTAAGGAGCAAAAGCCCAAACCCCAACCAAGGATGGGGAAGAATCAATGTGCTTATTGCAAGAAGGAGGGGCATTGGATCAGAAACTGCCCAGAGCTAGCCCAGAAAAAGGAGGAAAAACATAAAGTAGGATCAAGAGTGTTGTCAACCTTAGAGATGGCTGAGGACAGTGACTGAGGGAGTCGGGGTTCAGATCCCCTCCCTGAGCCCAGGATAACATTAAAAGTGGAGGGGAATCCAGTCATGTTCATGGTAGATACGGGAGCAGAAAATTCAGTATTACTAGCCCCGAGAGGGCCGATGTCCACTAAAACAACATGGGTCCAAGGTGCAACGGGCACTAAACCCTATAAATGGACTACTCAAAGAACAGTGGACTTGGGAGCGGGCCAGGTAACCCACTCGTTTTTAGTCATCCCTGACTGCCCCTATCCATTGCTTGGACGTGACCTCTTAACGAAAATGAAAGCTCAGATACAGTTCACAGACAGTGGGATTTCTGTGACGAACTCAAGAGAAAAGCCTGTTAGTATACTAATAACTAGCAAGTTAGAAGAAGAGTATAGGCTATACCAGCATCTCAAGCCCGAGTCTCCAGAAAATGAGTGGCTACGGGCGTTTCCCCAAGCATGGGCAGAAACTGGGGGAATGGGACTGGCAAAACATCGTCCTCCAATTTTTGTGGAACTTAAAGCCGGAGCTGACCCAGTAAGAATGCAGGACTTGCTCCGACATTCCAAAGTAAAAATTAGACAAGGAGATCAACTTATTGAAAATATTGTTAAAAATTGCAAGGCCTGTCAGCTTACCAATGCCCCCAATCAACAAGTTACTAAAGGAGCTCGCTTCCGTGGGGATAGGCCAGGCGTGTATTGGGAAGTAGATTTCACAAAAATCAAACCTGGAAAATTTGGATACAAATATTTGCTAGTTTTTGTAGACACCTTTTCAGGATGGGTGGAAGCCTATCCAACAAAGCATGAAACTGCGAATATAGTGGCTAAGAAGATCCTGGAAGAAATCCTACCCAGGTATGGCTTCCCATCCACCATTGGGTCGGACAACGGACCGGCTTTCGTTTCAAAAGTAAGTCAGGGAATAGCCGCTGCACTGGGGACAGATTGGAAATTGCATTGTGCTTGTAGACCCCAGAGTTCAGGACAGGTAGAGAGAATGAATCGGACTCTAAAAGAGACCTTAACTAAATTGGCCTTAGAGACTGGCGCAGACTGGGTGTCACTCCTTCCTTTTGCTCTACTTAGGGTAAGAAATTCTCCCTATCAACTTGGCTTTACTCCTTTTGAAATAATGTACGGGTACCCTCCGCCCATTATCCCTAGCCTTCAGACTGAATTGCTCACTGATTTGGATGATATTGAATTTTTGTGTAAACTTGATTATTTGCAGCTCGTGCACAAGAAAATGTGGCCCCAACTCAAGGCATTATATGATTCTGCTTCTGTCCCTATCCCCCATTTATTCAGGCCAGGAGATTGGGTGTTCGTCCGGAGGCATAACTCCAAATCCTTAGAACCACGATGGAAGGGACCCTACGTGGTGCTACTGACTACTCCCACGGCCCTTAAAGTAGATGGCGTCACCACTTGGGTCCATTGCTCCCACGCCAGGCCAGCTGGCCCCTTTGCCCTGGATGACAACTACCGTGATGGAACATGGGAGGTCTCCAAGCACCCAACTCAGCCGCTTCGCCTTCGCCTCAAGAAAAGAAAGTTAGACTGAATATTGTTATAATTTTCTTTTTGCCTTCTTTCCTTACTACCCTGGCTAGTGTTGATGTCATTTTGGCAGCTCACTCCAAAGTGAGGTGACCCCCTTATTTTAGGTAGTTTTGAGCTTGCTCAGGAATACGGGTATAGCCACCCGACCCTTAGAGCACAGTTGAGAAGTTTATGTATTATTTTGTTGCTTACATTTGGATACTAAACACTATAGAGCTAATGGTAAGTCTGTATAGCTGAAAGTTAATTTTCAGTTTGCAGCAATCCTGCAGTCCCTTGGAAAAGTAGACTAAGGTTATAGGTTCCTGGCTAGGTAAGGTCAACGCCCCTGAGTCAGCCTGAAGAAATTACAGAAGATGGATGATCTTCACCCATCAGCCCCCCTTTAAAATCAAGGGACCAGAGTTGTTTTTGGGAAGATGAGGCAGGATAAACTAGAGACATGCAGAACAGAGGTACAGAGAATATTCTTGTAAGAAATGGTGACAGGCCCTTTGGTTACTACATTGGGTCCTACTGGCCCATGCCTTACCTCTATATCATCCCCTAGACATGCAAGCCATTGAAATGGACAGAATGGAGCCATGATTGGCTCCCAAGGTACCAAAAAGAAAAAGGGGGAAATGAGGTGCCAGACTTTGAAGTCAGGCCCCACCACGTGAACCCCATTTTAGAATCGAACCCTGAGCCAATCAGATTTGTACCTGTGTTCTAATCTTGCTTGCACAGCTGATTGTTGTAACCTTGTTCTTTGCCTTTATAAGCCCTGTGTAATCATAGCTCGAGGCTTCCTCCTAACCTCCGCTGTGTCGGTGGGTAGGACGAGGCCCGAGTTGGCAGCTCGTTAAATAAAGCCTTGCCTTGCTTTTGCATTTCGGAGTGTCTGAATCTCGGTGGTCTTCTTGGGGGTGGTCTTGCAACTTGGCACAACAAAGGCACCCGGAACTGCTGGAGGAGGGTACTGGCCCGAGAGGGAAGACCAGGCTGTGATATGCTTTGTTTGTGCTCGGTATAAAACAGGAAGGTTAGACCAATGCACTTGAGCTGGCAGGTCGGAACACTTAGCAAAGCTCACTGATACCTGGACCCACCTCCATAGTGTCTGCCAACTTGTCTGGGATGAGTGGGTTTTTCTCAGTCCTGGGGATTCTAATGAGCAAGGCGGTTGGTCCCACTGGAACAAATCACCCCTCTTGCCAAGATCCTGTCCAGATCAAGGGTGATGAGAGTCTACTCCTGACACTCTATTATTCACCTTACTTTCCTCTACCAGCACTCTCATGATGGAAATGAGCATCATCAGCCCTCGAGTAATAAGCTGTTTCCTGCATGAGGCTCTTATATGATTCAATGGGCAAAGGAAGGTGGCTATTGAGCTTGGGGAAGCAAGGGAGAGCCCAGGCCATTTTAAAGCATGAGCAGGTGGATGAAATACAGACTACCTGCGATGAATGTGGGTGCTACATAACAACTTAAAGAACAGGAAGGAGTTGGTGAACAACAGCGCCAGACATCTCTGCTCACAGAAAAACCATGTTCCCTGTGGATCTACTTTTCCCTAAGTGAGGCTCCCTTCCTGACTGCCAGTTAGGTCACTAAAGGACCGTCATCTCTTCACAGGTGTAGGAAGCAATGTCATTACAGATAGCTCAACGCCACAGGTGTTAGATAAGCTGAGGTCCTGATGATTCCTCATCAGTCCAGTTACGATTTTTTAAAATCATTAAAATAAAATTTTAGTGTAGCTTCAAGATACTCATGAGCTTATATTTGCACATTTGTGTGTTTTGCCCAATGATCCGCCTCCCTCCCAAACCAGGCTGTTTTGAAGAGGACAGTGTCATTCCCTTTTGGAAGACTGTCAGAATAAAATATTTAACAACTCCTCCCTCAAGTGGGAATTCCTGGACTTTCCCCAAAAGTTTTTACTTTACTTGCTTGTTCCAAGTTTTTACTTACTTTCCCTAAGTTTTTACTCAGTGCTTTTCTAATGCTAATGATTATTAGTGGACATTTTCTGTGTGTGGGTGTGCTGGTACTGAGGCTTGATCTCATGCCTGGATGCTGCCCCTTAGCTTTTTTCACTCAATGCTGGCACTCTTCCACTTAGCCACAGCTCCACTTCTGGCTTTTGGCTGGTTAACTGAAGATAAGAGTTTCACAGGCTTTCCCATCCAGGCTAGTTTTGAACCATGATCTGCCGATATCAATCTCCTGTGTAGCTAGGATTATAGCCATGAGCCATCAGTGTCTGTCTCTAATAGCGTTTTAAGCTGTTGAGGTCCACACGCTCCTGAACTTGTTCTATAGTCAACAAGTGGGTTAAGGTAGCATTATGAACTGCAAACTTGAAAGCCAAGATTCCAGATGACCCCTTAGCAGAAATCAAATCAGCAACAAAGCCCGCCAGTGGATCCTAACAGATGATATCTGGCATTCTAAAAGTGAAATGGTATGCGCTTGGTCTTGTTCCCACGGACCTAAAGCTTCATCTGGCAGCAAAGGTGGCAATGAACTTGAGTGTGATCCCCGCTTCCTCACATGGCAATAAAGCTTGTTAGACTGCAGAAATCTCAGAGGAGAGCTCCAGGATCTGATGGGTCAGTGACACACGGGCTGCGCTGGGTCACTAGGCTGGGTGGATCCAGTCATGTCAACACCCACCAGGCCTCTGGCCAAAGGGCACCTGGCTGGCTTCCCTCCTGCATGGAAAAGCTCCTTCCTGCCCAGCTAACTCACCTGAAGCCAGATGCACCTCAGGAAACAGAGTGACAGAGGGGCTGCCATTCCTCATAAAGGAAGGAAAATAGGGTTATCTTTATGAAAAGGAGTGGTTAGGGTTTTTTTTTTAAAGACTGGGGAAAAAAAGCAACATAACTCATTTTAAATCTGGCTCTTTTAACATCTCCTGCTGATGAGTAAGATAAAAATCAAATTAAATGCTACACGCCAAGGGTGGTCCACTTGTTCAAATAAGATCTGTTTCTACATTGTTCTAGGCAGGTCAAGAAAGAAAGACTAAATGTTTACTGAGACTACAAAAGCTGTTGGCTCTTCAAGTTCATTCTTGTGTTAAGGATTTTTATCGGACTTGCCAAATTCTGGAAAACTAAGGTGTGAGGCCATGTCAGTGTGCTGGGCTGCTGAGCTGTGTTAGCTCATCTGCTAATTGCCCAAGTATTCACCCACACGTGCACCGCAGCTCTGTGAACAAAAGCCCATCATGTCAGTGGAAGCTCCACAGTCCCTCCAGGACTGAGTTCAAGCTCCTTTGAGAAGAGAATTGGGAGGAGGCCAGGGAACATGCAGACATGGCGACCGGCCACCATGAGTGCCCGGTTGGTCTCCCAGGACATGTTTTGAAGATCAAAAAACCCAGAGCCCAACCCAGGGCAACTAGCTGAATAACCATGCTGCATTCAAAATCACACCTTAGCCTCAACTGGGGTGCCTCAGTGGGAGATGTGCAGAGGAGCCGGAGCAGAGAGAAAGGGCTTTCAGTCAGGATCCAGAAAGGATTTGCAAGGCTGGTAAGAGAACACTCATCGTGCTGGAGATCATACTAGTTTCCCCTTTGTGGGTGCAAATCACAAGTAAGGTCCAAACCAGAACAGGGTGAGGATGGGAAGGAGACACTAGAATGGTGGAAAAAACACCCCAAAAGATTAGCTTCTCCGGCCACTGGTGGCTCATGGCTATAATCCCAGCTACTCAGGAGGCTGAAAGAACTGTGGTTCAAAGTTTGCCCAGAGCTGGAAGTGGAGCTATGGACAAGTGGTAGAGTGCTAGCCTTGAGCACAAAAGCTCAGGGACAGTGCCTGGTTCTGAGATAAAGCCCTAGGACTAGCTACCATGCACATGTGTGCATGCGCCACATACATATTCACACACACACAAACACACACGCGCACATGCGTGCACACACATACACACACACACACACGCCCGCCCATGCGTGCAGGCTTTATCCTAAAAAGAAAAGATCCCCAGGGGCCAACTCAGGTGTGTTTTGAGTGGACATCAGGATTCAGGAAACAATGAGTGTTCTATGTACATAGGGTTCTCTGAGTCAGCCAGGAAGGGCATCTGGGTATCTGGGCTGGGTGCTTAAGGCTAGAAAAGACCAGGTATGGAGTAAGCAGGGGAGAAACTCAAAGGACAGACAAGATTTGAGCCCTCAGGAGGTTCCCAGACCAAGGGTAGGAAGTTTTCAGGGAAGCAGAGAAAGCTTCTCATCAGTGGACCTTCCCTTCCCAGAGGGAACAGAACTGGGCACAAATTAGGCTAAGGCCTAAGAGGAATTCCACACAGCAAAACCAGTCCCAGGGAAGGAAGGTGGCAAGAGCCAAGGGACAGGCAACAGACTCCCAATCAGATTGCTGGGTTGGCTCCAGGAAGCAGACAGACCTCCTCCAGGGCAGGAGGCCTGGTGTGCAACAGGAGCAATGCAGCCTGGTGCTAGAACAAAGGAGGCCCAGAAACACCTTGAAAGGTGCAGGGGAGGAGGGGATGGCAACCCAGAGAGGGTCGTGAGCTACAGCTGGGTCTTCTCAGCTCCAGTCTTCTTGGGAGCTGGTTTTACCCTGTACCTGCCTCTGCACTCCAAATGGGGTCTCTTGGACATCCCAGCCAGGCAATGGACTCCTGTTCTGGGGACATCACCCTTCTCTCTTTCCCACATATGGAACAGTCATTGGAAGAATGTGTTTATATGCTACAGGCTTCCTAAGCCTGATACGCATTTATATTTCATTGGGTGCCCAACCTTATGAGGTCTGTGGCTCAAAGATGTAAGATGTAAGAGGGAGAGCCAAGTTCTGCCAGGAATCAAGTATCCCTCCCTCCAGGGCAGGAGGCCCAGGTCCACGGGAGCTAATTTAATTAAAGCCAGCAGGGAGCCAGTCAGGCTGAGGGACCTTTAGGAAGCCGTCCTCCTGAAGGGACCCTGGCACTAACTGCTCCCCAAGCCTCTCTCCTGGGATTGCAGGCTGACCTTTCTCTGTTCTAAAGGGCTTTCAGCAGCAATGGGTTATAATGGGCAGTGCGCAAACAGACCAAACAGCAGCTTACAGTGACAGAAACCGATGCTTCTTTCTTGTCTATACCTAGATTATCCGATTTGTATCCATAGGCTTTTTTTTAAACGTGCTGGGAACCCCATTTTATTTTAAAATCTCTAATTTTTATATTTACTTTGTAAAAATGATGTACAGACGGATTACAAATTACATGAGCCGGCAACAACTTCCTTTCAATGTCTTCTGTCCCCTCCCTCTCTTCCAGTCCTCCCTCCCCCCCCCACCCCGTGTCTCCACCCATGAACTGTATGGTTCACTTTCATCAGTGTCCAGTGAGCTCCACTGCTGCACTTTTTCACCCTTTTTAAGCCTTTGAGTTCCCTTCCTTGGCCAACACCCTCCTGAAGATATACATTTGAATATATCATACATAAAGAAGACAGCATCATCAAAAAATTAAAAGTAAAAAAAGAGATCTAGCTGCCATATCTTGGAGTTCATTTCAACATATATATTATTGTAGATAAATATGAAGAGGCACACAGACATTTCTCCTTTTAGTTTCTCTCCTATCCAGAGGCTTAAAGAAATTTGTTTCTCCTTGGCTCACTGCCTTTGTCCAAAGATGAATGACACAGCTCAATTATTTGTTTCATAAATGGCTTCAGGGGTTAAGAAATGCCCTAGGGTGATCAAATCCTACTTCAAAAGAAAAATGCAGAACTAGCAGCATCCCAATTCCCCTTAATCCCACCTGCATCCCTAGACAAGAGTGCTGTGCCACCTGCTCTGAGACTCTGCCCTTGGCATTTTCCAAATTCCTTGAACATTTGATATATTGACCACATTTGGAAATACTCATATCTGAATTAATGTAAGCCAGATCATTTTATTATCATTATTTTACATTCAGCCATTCTGGCTGTAGGTACTTTGAGGACAGGTAACTCTGTCTTCTGCTATGAAATACCTCCAATGACAAGTGTGTTAGCTAGTTGGGACACAGCAGGTGTGTAATAAACCCTTAAACATACCATGAACAATTCTGCACCCCTAGCTGGTTCAGGAGGGGCAAAGATGGAAGTCAACATTCCCAGGAATCATATTCCTACTTGAATTTCAAGACCCTTCTCAGATTAGGTCAAAATCCCAACCAAGACTTTACACATCATCTGGGATACTGGTGTTCAAACTTCTAGGCAATCAAATCCTTCTTTTCTAAAAAGTAAATCTGAAACCAAATGCCTCGATACAAAAGACTGAAATTACAAACTTCATTAATTTGATAGTATTCTGTTTACTTATAACTCAACTACTGTTGGCCAGTGAGCTATGTTGATCATAGAAACAGACTCAGAAGGGATGGATGACATTTCTAGTCCAAGGTCAACCTCAGCATCTCATTTGGGTTTTGTGGTCCTGCTTGTATAGTATGGATATAATCCTCATTGGCAGACACAAGCAGGTACCTATGGTAACAGTGCCATTTTTAGACATCTCAGGACCCATTAATTTCATAGACTCAGCACATAGACTCATTACATAAAAACTACTTACTTACTCTGGCAGCATGAGTTAATTAGTGCATAGTTAAATAATGTACAAGCCACATGAGTATTAGGTTTTGCTGTAGAACACTATATTTTTACTGTATATTTTACTGTAATTTAAGAACCACCTTAAGCTGAGCAGGTAGCTCACACCTAAAATCCTAGCTACTCAAGAGGCTGAGAGCCAAGAATCACTGTTCAAAGCTGGAGTGTGCAGGAAAGTTGGTGGGACTCTTATTTCCAATACATCACACACAAAAAAAATGGAAGTGGAGCTGTGGCTCAAGTGGGAAAATGCTAGCCTGGAGTAAAAAAGCTAAAGGATCATGCCCAGACCCCAAATTCAAGCCCTAGTACTTGCACAAAAATTAAAATCAAGTTTTTATACAACTATACGTGTTATATTTTACATAATATATGCATGTTATATATTAAAACTCAAAATGTTAAACAGCTACCTCATATGACACTCCTAGACAAAATGTAAGAGAAATGGCCACGTATGTGCACACAAAACCTTAGCACATAACATAAAGATTCACAGCAGTACTATTCACAATAGCCAATAGGTAAAAGCTTAAATATTCACCAACGGATGGAGAGATGACATGCGAAGGTGTGAAGCACTGGCACCTGCTTGAAACCATTATACTACACCAAAGTAGCCCAGTCACAGGAGACCACACAGTATATGGTTCGATTTATAGGAAACATCCAGAAAAGGCACATCCACAAGAGAGCAGATGAATGGATGCATTGAGTGAGGAAGGGGGAGGAGGAGGAAGGGGAAGTGATTGCAGTGACCATGGGGCTTCTTCTTTTTTTTTTTTTTTGCCAGTTGTGGGCCTTGAACTCAGGGCCTGAGGACTGTTCCTGGTTTCCTTTTGTTCAAGGCTAGCACTCGGCCAACTTGAGCCACAGCACCACTTCTGGCCATTTTCTATATATGTGGTACTGGAGAATCAAACCCAGGGCTTCATGCATACGAGGCAAGTACTCTTGCCACTAGGCCATATTCCCAGCCCCCACCATGGGGCTTCTTCAGGAGGTGATGAGAGTGTTCTAAAATGAGACAGTGGTGATTATCCTACAACTCTGTGACTTCACTAGAAACCACTCAACAGTATATTTTGAGCAGATGGCATGTGAATTATATCTCAATAAAGCTGTTAAAATATTTACAAATGATATATAGAAACTTTATGTGCAGAAAAAAATACGTTAGAAAAAAATAGTGGAAAAGAATCAAGCATTGGTAGAACTTCCAGAGCTGTGGCTGCAATACCAGCCCCACTCTGAAAAGCATATGTGGCTCCATCTCTTATTACCAAGGCTGTAGCATGAAGGTTGAACAACACACTCAGGTTAGAGCTAGATAGTGGGGGCACATTGTGCAGACTAAAGACCAGATGATCACATTTCTAGTTTAGCCCTTTTTAAAAAAATATGGGTTTGGCTGGGGCAGTGAAGGCTCATGGCTGTAATCCTAGCTATACTCAGAGTTTTGACCTATAGGATTACAAGTGCAAAGTGCTTGTTATCCCAGAAACGAGAAGTGTAAAATAGGAGGATAATGGTTCAGGTTGCCTCCCCCCCCACAAGGCAAAAAAGCAAGATCTTATCAAACATATCAGAGCATAAGAGGTTGGAGGTATGGTTCAAGCAATAATGTAATTTCCAGTTCAAAGCCCCAGTACAAAAAAAAAAACAACCCCCAAAAAACAAACCCAAACCAGTGGGTTCAATATTTCTTGTGGAAAGCAAGAAATACCTTGGTGTACGGCACCAGAAATGGGCAGAACTTCACTCAACAGAGCAGGACCAGCTGGTTATATGTGCACAGCTCACATATCTCCACCACTTGCCCGAACCTCTCTCACAATAAATATGCCATCCAATTTGCCTCCATTCCTGCCCCTTCTCCCCCCTCACTCTGCACCCCTCCTGAGCAAACAGGAAGGGAACTCAGGATTTCATTCTCCACCTCCCTTTCCTGGCCTCTGTGGGAGACAACACTCCCCAGGGCTCTTTCTTGAAAAGCTACTCTGGTTTTTCAGAAAGCACTCACCAGCACCTTTAGGTGTCTGGGGAGGGGGCAAAGGAAGGCGGTACACAACCCAGGCTGCTCTGTCAGCGTCTGCAGGGCACTTTAATTTTTAACATCTCTCCTAGAGCCTTTTGAAGACATATTATTAATGCAACTGCCTCACCTTATACATAATTAGCAACCGCAGTCTAATTATGAGGCAGTTCAAGAAAGGTTTCCAAAGTCAATTTTCAGCAAGAGACCTGGGCCCCAAGCCATGTATGTGAACAGTCTCTTAGATTGCATGTGGATTCTGCTGGTTGGCCTTCACAGCCCATTTCAGAGGACTGAGAGGCCATTTTATGGGGGTCCTTTGGTGGGATACCAGGTAGTTAGAGAGAGAACACATTCCTAATGACTAGGGAGGGTGTGGGATAGATATATCATTCAGAACCTAGGTTTTCAGAAAGCAACAAGCTAAAATAAATGCAATCCGATGGCACCGGTGGCTCACATCTGTAATCATAGCCACACAGGAGGTAGAGATCTGAGAATTGTGATTCAAAGCTAGTCCAAGCAAGAAAGTCCGTGAGACTTTTCTCTCCAAATAACTACTCAAAAACAAAAACAAAAAAAAGCTAGAAGTGGCTATAGCTCAGGTGATGTGAGTGCTAGCCTTGAGCAAAAAGCTGTTCAGGGGGGCTGGGGATATAGCCTAGTGGCAAGAGTGCCTGCCTCGGATACACGAGGCCCTAGGTTCGATTCCCCAGCACCACATATATAGAAAACGGCCAGAAGCGGCGCTGTGGCTCAAGTGGCAGAGTGCTAGCCTTGAGCGGGAAGAAGCCAGGGACAGTGCTCAGGCCCTGAGTCCAAGGCCCAGGACTGGCCAAAAAAAAAAATTAAAAAAAAAAAAAAAAAAAAAAAGCTGTTCAGGGACAGTGCCCAGGCACTGAGTTCAAACCCTAGGGCTGGTACATGCATGCACATACACACAGAGTAATTGATAACTCTCTATTGTCCTCAAGGTGTTTAATGATGCTGTTTTTTTTATGGTGAGATCCTGCAACAGGGCCCCTAGACCTCCTAGGGGTCCTGGGAACCTTCCATGTGAGGTATGTATGTGTGCGCCCACGTGTGCATTTCCTTCCCTCTCTTCTGGATGACATCATCCCTGGAGAGAGGAGAAAGCACGGCTGTACTGCAGTGTGGTTCCCAGAGGGGTGTGGACAGGGATCCAGAGTGAAATGACTCCATGTGACGAAGCAAGCTGTCACAGTTACCACAATCACTACCATTACCAAGAACACTGACATTCAAACATGGAAGAAGTGGCCCCCTTGTAGGTAGCTCTTGACCTAGTGTGAAAACAGGGCAAGCCCAGACACAGGTAGACCACTCAGAAACAATCCTGTCCACCAAGCCCTCCAGAGGCAGGAGAGTTGGTTGGCATAAAGGCAACTTCTGTGTGCGGTCAGACTTCTCTTTACATGAAAGGCTCAGAACAGATCAAAATCAAGCAGGCCCCAGTGGGTGCTGGTGGCTCATACTTGTAATTCTAGCTACTCAGGAGGATGAGGGATGGAAGATCATGATGATTCAGCCTGGGCACAAAAGTTGAGATTCCAACTCCAATTAATCAGCAAAAAGTGGGGGTGTGGCTCAAATGGTAGAGCACCAGCTGTGAGCAAGCTGAGTGGAAGTGAGTTCAAATACCAGAAAAAAAGAAAAAGGCAGGCCCAGATCACATGCTATGTTAACCTGGGGGAACAATATGTACTAAGGCCTTCACAGATACCTTTGTGTTAAGTTCTTACAGTATCCGTGAGTCTTATTCTGACCCCTCCACCCCTTTGTATCTGGAGAAACTTGAGTTCCAACATGGTATATAATTTGTCCAAACTTTAGAGCCAAGAGATGGTGGGTGGATGAGGCTAAGTCCTTTTTCTCTTTGAGACTCTAATCTCAATTACCCATCAGAAACTGGGACATGGACTTAAGGGGTAGAGCACTAGCCCTGAGTAAGAAAATACTTGGAGACAGTACTCAGGTCCCAAGTTCAAGCCCCAGGACTGGTGTGTGTATGCAGGAACACATACACACACATCACATTCTTAGTTGGGTATGATGGCTTAAGCCTGTAATCCTAGCTACTTGAGAGGCAGAGATTTAAGGATCATGTTTTGAGACCCACCTTGGTGTAAAAGTTCCTAAGACTCTATCTCAGTCAATGGTTGTGCATCATGAGAAGCACCAGTCATCCCACCTATGGTAGAAGCACAATGCTGGAATTGTGGTCAGCCCATGACCAGAGGCACAGATAGTTGGGTCAAAGCCCAGAGTAACCCAGGCTTTAGGTGAGACCAGACCTTGAAAGTAACCAATGTATAAAAGGCACTAGAGGTATGGCTCAAAAGTGGTAGAGTACCTGTCCAGCAAGTACAAGGTCCCTGGGATCAGTACCCTACTCTAAAAAAGCATATTTTTACAGACAAAGCAGCTCACTGCTTGGTGGAGATGTGAAGGCTGTCTTCCAGATGAGGAGAGCAGGCAGAGACAGGGCTGCTGCCTGAAGACCATGGCTATAGCCACGTCCAAGCAGGACCTGGCTGTGTCTAGGACACCCCCACACATACATACACACAGAGCTAGCTCCAGCTAGGAAAGAACTCTATTTTCCTTCTTTTTAATTGACATCTAAGATATATTCCTATTTATGGGATGTCCTGTAAATTGTGATATATGTATCCAAGGTGTAATGATCAAATCAGGGTAATTAGCATTTCCACTGCTTCAAACATTAGCTTTCTAAAGGAACCTGGGGACCTCTGTAGGTCACGCACCCCCTTCAAAGTCCTTCGGGACTTATTTCAGTCCTGGCACCCAGTTGGCTCTGCAGGTGCTCTGCCTGTCTTTCAAAGTCTCAACAGTTCTACTCAGGTTGATTTCAAAAGAAGTGAAGCTCTTCTTAGCTTCACCCTCAAAGCCTATTTTCAAGTGAAAGTTATATTTTTCTAAAGAAACAATATAAAAAGCTTTACCCCTATAAGGAGGAATGATTTGGGTTTTAAAATATAGACGTTGGAGTCCTGGGCCAGGCTGAAGGGGGCCCACCCTGAGAGCGGGGACATAGCTTCTCTGGAAGTAGCCAGAGATCACCCAAGGAGTGTGTTTTCTACACCAGCAGACCCAGGCTACAGATGACTGGGGTCCATGGGGACAAGGCATGCATGGGCCTCCAGGAATGCTGCAAGGAAATCCCTACTACAGAGGGGCTCTGGCAGGTCTGGGGAGGGTGCTGTCCAACCTGAGACATCTGTCCTAAGACAGGGAAAGGGGTGGCTGAGGAGTTAAATTCCAGGCTCCACGACTATCCTGCTCTGAACCACAGCTTTGCTCCAAGCCCAAATTTATTATGAAAGATACTTATAATATTCAACTTTTTTTTTTGTGCCAGAACTGGGTATTGAACTCAGGGCCTGGGCATTGCCCCTTAGCTTTTTCACTCATGGCTGGTGTTCTACCACTTGAGCCACATCTCTGCTTCTGGGTTTTGGGGTAATTAGAAATGAGTCTCACAAATTTTCCTGCTCAGGCTGGCTTCAAACCACGATCCTCTGATCCCAGCCTCCTGAGCAGCTTGGATTACAGGCCTGAGCCTGGCACTTGGCTTACTTTCACCATTTTTAAGTTTGCCCTAGTGGCATCCATAGTTGGCCAGCTATCACTAACATCTGTCTTCTAGAACTTTCTAATCTGCATCCAGAGGATGCTAACTTGCCATTCTCCTTCTGGCCACTGTTACTCATTCTGTCTCTGTGAATTCATTAGACCTCTCATCTAAGGGGAATCACACAGTATCTGCTCATTTCACCTAGCATAAGGTACATACATACTGTAACATGTGTCAGAGCTGCTTTGCTTATTTTTAAGGCTGAATGATATTCCTTTGCATATACAGATCTCATTTTGGTTTCCTCTATCCATTCTTTAGTGGACATTTGGGTTGGTTTTGACTTTTTTGTGTGAGCACGGTGTACAAATTCCACACCATTTGCTTCATTCTCTCAAGGAAACTCCATTGCATCAGCTGCCCAGGAGCTGGGGCTGCCCTAGCTCGGCCCCTGAGGAGCCTCTGATGTGAAAGGAACAGAGGCAGCCCCAGGACTCCACTGTCTGGTCTGTCCTGGGAACAGGCGGTGCCCTGGGATCCAACAGCTCAGCCTCCCATGGCAAAGCATTACTCTAAGCATGGGGTGGATGGATGGCATTGATCCCTGATTAGGTCTCTGTGTCCTTTCCATTCCGGTCTTCCACACAGGCTCCCTTCCCTCCAATGAGGTAGAGCCACCTGCTGAGGTCCTCAAGGGCCACCGGTGGGCTCCAGCAAGCCCTGGCCTGGAATGACATCACCCCACCTCACCTTCCTCTTACCCCTCCCTGCACGCGGACCACGCAGGCTGCGTGGCAGCTGGGTGTGGATGGGCAGAGAGGCTGTCACCACCTCCCCTGGGGATGCCTGACGAATGAATGACTAAGCAAACCAAAGTACTCAGCACCCTGAAAATAACTGGTACCAAATTAACACTGTGCAAGTTACAATCAATAGGTCTAACTAGGATGATTCCAAATCGCCAGAACCTAGCTGGAGCCCTTCTGAAGGGCATTTGGAGCATGCTAATAACTCTGAAGAGAGAGGCAGGTGGTAAATAAAACAGATGCACAATTCCTAACAGCTCTTGAAAAACCCTGGCCCACAGCTAGACCATTGTCCACACAGTGGTGAAGAAGCCCGAGGCTGGCCCATCCCTGACCTAGGTCATGAGACTACATGAGTTTCTAGTCATGCAAAGGAAAGACACAAGAAGTCTCCAGAAAAAGCCTGGAAACTTCTCTGTTTTGTTTTGTGTGCTAGTAATAGGGCTTCAACTCTGGGCCTGGGCTCTATCCATGAGCTTTTGTGCTCAAAGCTAGTGCTCCACGTCCAGCTTTTTTGGGGTTAATTGTAGATAAGTATGTTATGGACTTTCCTGCTTGGGCTGGCTTTGAACCACAATCCTCAGATCTGAGTAGCTAGGATTACAGACATAAGCCACTGGCACCTGGCTTTCTTTTCTTTTTTGAGAAAAACAAAAAAACACAATTGGAATTACCACCGAGCAAGCATGAAGATATTAAAACATACTCCCCGGAGATTAGGAAAATAATTTCCCTGATAATGATCTTGAGACTGGTTTTATGGCGTGGATCAAGCATGAGACTGGGTGGTCTGATTTCTGTCTGCAGCCCCTGACCTGGCTGAGTCCTTGGAGAGCCAGGTTCCACTTCTGGTTTGCTTTACTGTGAAATGCGTCACGGCTGGGGAGTCAAATGCAGTGTGGAACCCCAGGACACATTCGTTTCTGAGGAGTAGGGCTTGGTGCCACCACTCATGGCCATGCGACAACACTCACTGGGTACCAGCAGAGGAAAGGAGCCAACTGACAAAACAAAGTACATGGCGTCTGTCTCTTCATTATTTTTTTTTTTTTTTACAAAAACTGAATCTCTACAAACACCATAAAATATGAAGATGCATTGTACTCATAAGCTGGCATGCTGAATTAAAGACGATTTAATTAGAAAAATCCAATCTCTACATAAATTGAATCTCTCTATGCACACACCATGAAATACAACTGACGACACCTAACATATTCATGTGTTCACATGTCCTACGTTAAAGTATTGGCTCATCACCTCTGCAGGGCAGGTTTATGGGAAATTTGAATTCTTCTGTGCACCCGCCCCCGCCATTGTCTGTGGGTCACAGACCATTGTTTTAAATAATGATGTGCTCACAGTATGTAACAAGATAGAATATGTACCTGTGTCTGTGTGCCCATAGACTACCATGACATTCTGGGCAGCATTAAAGAATCAACTGGTAACATTTTTTTTTTTTTTTTTTTGGCCAGTCCTGGGCCTTGGACTCAGGGCCTGAGCACTGTCCCTGGCTTCTTCCCGCTCAAGGCTAGCACTCTGCCACTTGAGCCACAGCGCCGCTTCTGGCCGTTTTTCTGTATATGTGGTGCTGGGGAATCGAACCTAGGGCCTCGTGTATCCGAGGCAGGCACTCTTGCCACTAGGCCATATTCCCAGCCCCAACTGGTAACATTTTTAACACAATAAGTAGAAGGGCAAAAAATAGGAAAGGCAGAGACTAAAAATTAAGAGGCTATGACAAAAAAAACCCTGAAGTTTCTGCATATACACACATGCATTATAATTTTTTTCCAACAGACCAAAAAAATTACTTTTCCCTTGAAATGTGAATCTTCAAGTGTTTTTATAAAGGAATCTTTACATTCAAATTATGACATTAAAATTACCCTGTGAGATTGCTTCTAGAGTGAAAACATTAGCACAGTACAAGTGTACATGTGACACACACATCTACCTCAGTATCATTCACATCCAAACAGAAGCAGCCCAAGCAGCCCAATGTACTGGCCAAAGGTGGGCTACACACTACATCCATTATTATACAATGGAATACTATGCAGCCTTAAAAAGGAACTTGAATCCCCCATGTGCCTGTCTACCCTTCCTGCATGACCTTCCAGAGCCATTCCTGGCCCAGGCTCCTGAGCTGTGAACTGAGATTCGGGGTCCCCATGTACCAAGGCACTAAAGAAATGCTAGCCCAGCCTTGCCTGCCCCTCCCAGCTCACACTCCTCAGCCACACCAGACTTTGCCCCATTCCCTGAAACCAGCTTTTTCTTGCCATGTAGCCTTGGCACCTATCTACATCTCTTCCAGAAGGTCTGCCCTGGCTGTACCTCCAGAAACAGCTCTTCCCTCCCATTCCTCTTTCACATCACACCCTTCCCCCCAGGATGTTCAACCCACTGTATGCTCACGTTCCTGCAGGTTTGTCGACTTGTTTGGTCTCCTGCCTGCAACACAAAGTTCCCTGTGGGCAAGAACCAAAGATAATTTGTTCAACTCTCAATGCCTAGCCTCTAGCACACAGGATAAGTTTAAATGACCCCTGGAATAAAAAAATGGAATGCAGCTGGGCGCTGGTGGCTCAGGCCTGTAATCCTAGCTACTCAGGAGGCTGAGATCTAAGGATCACAAAGTCAGCCCACAGGAAAGTCTGTGAGACTCTTATCTCCAATAAACTACTCAACAGAAGTAGGAAGTAGAGCTGTGGCTCAAGTGGTAGAGTGCAAGCCTTGAGCAAAAGAAGCGAGACAGCAACCAGGCCCTAGGAGGGCCAAGCCCCAGGACAAAAAAAAAATAAAAAAGAAAGGAAGAATTGAATGGAAAATGGTGTCAAGATGTGTGGCTTCAAGATATGTCCAAGTTTATGGAAGGCCCTCAGGACAGTAACCATCTAGTAATCTAAGGTATCAATGTCCAATTTAAAAAGACCATAACAAACCCATCTCATTATGTAGTCCAAGCTAGCCTTGAACTCACAATCCTCCTACCCAACCCTCCCCAGTGCTGCCATTGCAGGCAGGCACTACCATGCCTGATTTTCTCAGTCTTTTTTAAAAAATATGGTCATGGCTAGAGGTGTAGCTCAGTGGTAAAGTGAATGATAGAATGCACAAGGCCCTGGGTTCAGTCCCTAGCAGTGGTCTCCCTTTGTTTCAAGACACTGCAAATCATAACAGGGTTTCAAAACAGGTACATGTACGCACGCGCACACGTGTTTAATCCTCTAACTCCACAGGGCAGAGCTGGTGTCATCTCACACATCTGGTCCACAAAGGGACAGATGAACCGCTGGATGAAGGAGTAAGCAGATCCAAATTAGCAGTGTTGGGATTACAGGTATTTGACTTGTCGTAACTGATGTTCATTTTAGTTTATTTTTTTGGTGGTACTAGGGTTTGAACTTAGGGCACAAGCTCTACAACTTGTGACATAACTCCAGTATCTCAAGTATTTTTGCCAAGGGCTAGCCTCAGACTTTTACCCTCATTCCTAGGACTCCTTTGTTGCTGGGACTCCACATGTGCACTACCATGCCTCACTTGTTTGTTAAAATGGGTATTTGCCTAACTTCTTCCCCAACCTGGCCTTCAATGGTGATCTTCCAGTCTCCACCTCTGGTTGAGGTTGCAGGTGGGTGCCACCACACCCTGCCTGATGTTCACTTTTAACATAATCTTTCTAGAACACAGCACCTCATACAATGTGCCAAGCAACTAGCATGCTACCCTTTTAGGATTCAAGGGACAGGCTGTGACAGAAAAAGGGGAGTTATCATTGTTATTCTTCTACACTTTCAAAGTGAGAATTTTTTTCATTTCAATTATTATTTATTTATTTTTGCCAGTCCTGGGGCTTAGACTCAGGGCCTGAGCACTGTCCCTGGCTTCTTTTTGCTCTAGGGTAGCACTCTGCCAACTTGAGCTACAGCGCCACTTCTGGCTTTTTCTATATATGTGGTGCTAAGGAATCAAACCTAGGGCTTCGTGTATACGAGGCAAGCACTCTTACTACTAGGCCATATTCCCAGCCCTCAAAGTGAGAATCACCCCCGCTTGGGTCAGCTTTTTTTGAGATAGGGTCTGACTATGATGCTCAAGCTGGTTCTAAACTCTTAGAGGTTCAAGGTTCCTCCTGCTCTAGCTGAGACTATTGGGTGTGCACAATGCAATCAGCTGCAGGTTGTTTTTTTTTTTTAGCTTTAGTTTCTAGTGTTGTTCTGGGGCTTGAACCCAGGGCCTGGGTGCTTGCTGTCACCCTTAGCTTTTTCATTTAAGGCTGGCACTCTACCATTGGAGCACAACTCCTCTTCTGGTGTTTTGGTAGTTTAACAAAGATAAGAGTCTCTCAGGTGTGTCTGCCAGGGCTTTGAACCCTGATCCTCAGATCTCAGCCTCCTGAGTTGCTAGGATTACAGGCGTGAGCCACCAGTGCCCAGCTACAGGCTATTTTATTAGAAGGAAGGTCAGAACATCAGGCATCTGCTTCCACCTCTCCACAGGGATGTGTTCCTGGTCCGTCAAGAAGGCCCTGGGCACTGCCCAGTGGGACACAGGCGGTGTTGTGGGACCCTCACACACAGGGGCCAACACCTTTCACATCCCCACTGCTAGGCCCTGGGTGTACAGGGTACACCCAGGGTGTACAGTGTGTGGAAAATAACTCGCTTTGCGTGTTCCCTTTCTATGCTTGAGCCCTTGCGCCTTTGCTAACTCATCAGCTACCAGAAGAGCTATTTGAAAATCAACGTGTCTCCAAAAGTTCTTGCCTAGGCTAGTTTCTTCTTATTTAGGATAAATTGCACAGCAGTCAAGGTTGCTTTATGATCCTCCAAAGAGATGAAAGAGTCCTGCGGCTGGGAAAGAGGTTCCTAATGGTGTCACTTGTCAATGCATTGAAAAGAAAAAGAAAATAAAAAACAAAACAAAAAGAACCTTTACCATTTTCTCTACCTCCACTTTTCTCAAGTGAACTGAAAAAGGCTCTTTTGGGATAAAGACAAAGCCTCTGCAACAGCAGACTAATTTTACTCTTGCTCAAAGCAACAACCTTTTGTCTAGAGTGTGTGTTAATTATTTATTTTTAAACTTAAACAGATGTCTTTTATAAGCTCACACAGTCCAGATCATCTGACTGGAATCTATTTAGCAGTATACATGCACCATTGCCCTGGGCAAAATCAACAGACACAGAAGAAAGAATCACTTGTTCACCCATTTAAAAAACAAAACAAAACATATACAGTAGGGGAAAAAAAAACCATTTAGGATCCAAGATCTATTTAAATGTGTCACAAAATATCTGCTATGGGAAAGGTGCCCTCTTAAGAAAATACTAATTTTCAAAAAAAAAAAAAGGCACTTCTGCAGTTTAGGCAAACAAAGTTGAACACTAGGGGATAAGGCAAACGTGAATGTACATGTGATTTCTTTGTGGAAGGAAATCACAGACGTTCCCTTGTCCCTCTAGGACCGGAAGGTTCAGAGCCCTCAAGAGGAATTTCCTAAGTCTTTAATGGCCCTTTTTACTTGTCCTTCATTGACGCATCCTCCACAGGATTTGTTTTGTGTCACTGGACTGTGAGAGCAGGCTCAATGAAGGCAAAGAAATGCAGGGCACAACTTCCAGAAAGAAAAAAATGCCTAGTTCCCCAAATTACCAATATGCCCCAATGACATACATGTGGGATGTAATCATGTCCCCTGGAAATACATGAAAGACACTGCGTCCAGCGGACACGCTACAGGTCCATCTGGATCTGGGACAGACAGACTTCAGGCTGGAGACCCTCTCCTCCCCCCAGCCCCAGAGCTCTTTACCACACAGCTGGGTGGCAGGAGGCAGGGGAGCCACACTGAGGGCCAGCTGCTCTGTGAGCTCCCTTCACATCTTCCACTGCCTACATTTTCACAGGTTGGGGAGGAGGGGCCATTCAAATTTGCTCATCCGATTAGAGCTGTCCACTCATCAAAAATCATGAATCTGCTGACAGTCAAACAGTAAATAAAGCTCTAACACGGTTTCCCTGGCTCAGACTATGCAGCCCAAATGGATCATAAAGACTGGAAAATTACAAAATCCCTTCCTGGCTGTGGGCTGTGCAATCACAGCTCATACTCTATCATTTCCCCCATTTACGTAGCCATCACTGCTGTACGGGCAGACGCCTCCCTCCTAACACTATCATCTCAAGTGCTCAGAGGATCGCCAGTGTGCCAAGCACAGATTGCTGCACTCGAGTCACATTAGCCCTGCAGTTAATTACTATCTTCATTTTACAAATAATGAAACAGAGTCAGAAAGGTTCTTACCTGATCTAAATTGCCCCAAGTCCCACAGGTAGGGAGCCACAAACCCTAGTGCTCAAGCCTAGGAAGTTTGGCTCCAAATTGATACTCTTCATCACAATACCACACTCCTTCTCATCTAAATGATTAGGGAGAATTAAGATATGATGCCAATGCTATGTGTGGTAGCACACACCTGTAGATCTAGCACTTGGGATGCTGAGACAGGAGGATGGAGAGTTTCAGTCTGGATTGGGCTACATAACAAGATCATGTCTTTAAAAGATGAGAACGTTTAAATTGTATCACTGAAGACACTTGTTCTTGGACAGACCTTGGCACAGCCTCATGGTGAGGGGGGGGGGGGGAGCATCTAGAGCCAGGAGATGAGAATAATTCTTTCTTTCTGCTGTAAGCCTTGGCCATGTGACTTCCGATTCCCGGTTCCAAGTCCTGGTGACCTCATACACCTAAGGAAGAGCACCCCCACCACTTGCGCTTCGCAGGGATGGCAAGGAATCATGTGACAAAGGGAGGCCTTTGAAAAGGCAAGGCTTCCTTCTCGAACACCTCCTGGAACAGCCCCTAGAAGGGAAGGAATGAACCAACTACGCTGGACCCTCCGTACTCACAGGTTCGCAATCTCTATGCATGCGTGCCTGCCTGTTCAAGTCTATCCCCACGAGTGACCGTGCATGTGCACTCTGGCGAGGCACTGTCACCCGTCACACTGAGCTCAGGGAATACAGCAACTCTGCCTTCGTATTCCATTCTGCAAAGGGGCTGTTTCATCTCACTTTGTGCTGCCAGGTTTTTTTTTTTTCCTTTTTTTGTGTTTTGGTTGTCATTTCACCGTTTAAAATGATCAAAGCACGGTGCACGAGTGCTGTCTGGTATTCCTTAACAAGAGGCGGCTCTGCTGGGGCTGAGGGACAAAATACTCCTGAGAAGCTTCGTTCAGGCACGAGTTAGGATGCTGCTGTCTGTACCACAAATACACAGCTCATCTCAACAGGGAGGGAGGGAAGGAGGAAAAGAATACTGGTTAGGTACAGATTGGACAATGACGATGCTGCGAGCAGAGGCTCATGGGAACCTGCCCTTCCATTTTCCCAGGAGCATGGGTTCAGTCCCCTAGTTTAGTGTCTGCTGTAACAGCCACTGTGAGCAATGGGAACTCATTATATTAGATCAAATGTTTGAGACCAAGTGTGGTTACTGATGCCTAAAATCCCAGGTACTCAGGAGGCAGAGAGGTAAGGGAGGGTTGCAGTTTGAGGCTGATCTGAGAAAGCCACACAACCTCATCTCAATCAACAAACCAAGCTTTCGGTAATGCACCTGTCCATCTAGCTAGTAGGAAGCATAGGTAGAAGGAAGAGGGTCCAAGGCTAGCCCAGGCAAGAACAAGGCACTATCAGAAGAAGAAAAGGAAGGAAGGGAGAGAGGGAGGGAGGGAGGGAGGGAGGGAGGGAGGGAGGGAGGGAGGGAGGGAGGAAGGAAGGAAGGAAGGAAGGAAGGAAAGAAGGAAGAGCAAAAGGGGCTAGGAGTGTGGTTCAAGAAACCTTGAGTTCAAATCCCAATCACACACACACACACACACACACACACACACACACACACACACATATACTCACTCACTCTGGAGCAGTGGTAGCTACCACAGGGAGATGACAAGTAGAGCCTGGCTTGAAGGAGGAAACATAAAAACTTAGAACATGCTGTGGTGTCCCGTCCACAGTCAGCAGTTTTGGCCAGAAGTGGGGGGGGTGCAGAGACAAGGGCTCCATCCTTGCATTTCAATGCACACAGCCTTCACTGGTGACCATAGCCCACCCGGGGCCCCAGAGGACTCTCCATGGAGGCTTTCTCCATCCTAGCTGGCTTCACTCCACTCTTGCCATCCTCCAGCTGTGGGCATTCCCCTTTTCTACACTAGGCTTCAGATGACCCAGTGGCAGTATTAACCTATGCCCAACATTACCCATCACAGAGCACAGGAGCACATAGTGATTCATGGCGGCACCTTAGAGAAGGCCCCCAGCAGGGAGAGGTGCCAGAACCAGGGTAAGCTGATTTGATGAAGCATTCAAAGGCCAGCAAGAGAAATGGGCCTGTAGGGAGAGGAAGCAAAAGGAAAAGCAGAGGGGAAAGCGCTCTTCATCACCCTGACTCGACTCTAGGGACAGGACTGCCCCACACTGCTGGTTCTCCTCTGCCCGCGTGTGAAGGGAGTGTGAAGGGATGGAAAGCACTGAGCTCTGGGCCATGGATGTAGAAGGCTAGGCAAATCCCAGAGCATAGAGGAGATGGAAATGTTAATATCACCTCAATGACTTCTGCCTGGGTTATAAAAAGAAGTGAGAGACTTCCTCCCTTGGGGCATCCTCTGCTAATTGCAATTCATAAAAGTTCTGTTTCCCAGGTTTGTAATTCACATCCTTTCCCCCTTTGAAAACAGAAAGAAACCTCTACACTGTCAAGGGGCATTCCACATGGCAATGTGATTTGTTGCTCAACTTCCCATTGTAGATCCACTCCAGAGTCTGCCTGAAATGTGGGCATCTGGTACTCATTTGTGACAACATAAAAATCAATTCTCAACAACCATGTAAATATTTCTTTAAATGCCAGATTTCATCAGCCTGTGCATTATTCTTATTCATTTCCTTATGGTTCAGTCTTGACTTCTATTTTCCTGGCTCCAAAACAGCTAAAGTTATACTGAATGAACATCACACCTCTTTAAACAAGCTCTGCAGGCTTCATTCTCTCCAGCTCTGTGAAATACTGCTTGCAGGATGACTGGAATGAAATACACCATTCCCACCATTCCTCTACTTGGGCTGGTAGCAAACAGGATCAAAGTTTAAGATCAGATTGCCATTATGAACAAAACACAATCTTCCTCAAACTCAGGCTGGGCTGGTCAATGACAAGAACAGTAGCATGCATTTCTACACAGGAAGGCAGGCCAGCCACAGTGCAGGGGTCAAGAAACGCCCATGGATCCTCACCTACCTGTTCTGCTCTGTCAGGTCACTGACTGAATGAGTGGAGCTGTGTTGTCCAAATGGATTGGCAAGAGAGCAAAGGGGACAAAAGCCCAGCCTTCCAGAGTGGGAGGGCATCTCGCTCAAGGTAAGAGAACTCTCTCAGGTGGCCAGCTGCTGGTAGCTCAGGCCTGTAATCCAAGCTATTCAGGAAGTTGAAATCTGAGGACTGAGGTTCAAAGCTAACCCAGGCAGCAAACACTACGATACTTTTATTGCCAATTTAACTAGAGCTGTGGCTCAGGGGTTGAGCATTAACCTTGAGTAAAAAAGTGAACAGAGCCCAGGCCCTGAGTTCAAGCCTTAGTATTGGCACATGTGCACACATGTATAGAGAGAGAGAAAAAACACCTCTCAAGTTGAATTCCCCTACAAAATCTGTGAAATACTGTTAAGAGAATCGGATATATGATCAAATAACATTAGATACTGTGAGAGCTACATCCTAGGATCTGACAATAGTACTTCAGAGATGGCCAGATGTGCTGTCTGCAGTCACTCAATGAGATGCCTGATTATTAAACATGATCTCTGCCTTTCAGGAGACTCGGAGGCTTGGAGAGATGAAGGAGAGTACCTAAAACACAGGCCGGGAAAGGGTACATGTGGGATGTAAAGCAACCTCCACTTGGCTCCACAAGCTCACAAAGGGAGTATCAATAAAGCACACCATTGGTACAGAAAAACCACCAATAAAACAAGACAAAGATACATTGTGTCTTGTGGTATTGCCACCCCAACGAAGTTACTTTGAACCCCAAGGTAGGAGCAGACCCCTGCCCCTTACACACACACACACACACACACACACACACACACACACACACACACACACACACAGTACTGGTTTTTAAATTCCACAGTCCAGCTGGTAATATGGTCTAGTGATAAAGTGCTCGCCTCGTAAATACCACAGCCCACCATTATGCCTTTGTCCAGAGTCATCTCTCCTTTTCCTGGAGACCAGATCATTCCTCACAGTTGAGATGTATCTGAAGTGGAGGAAAATATAATCATCTTGTAAGAGTTAAAAAAAAAAGCCAACAGAAGAATGTCTTTAAAATAAAATGAGGCCTGGGAATGTGGCTTAGTGGTAGAGTGCTTGCCTAGCATGCATGAAGCCCTGGGTTTGATTCCTCAGCACACATAAAACAGAAAAAAGCCATAGTGGTGCTGTGGCTCAAGAGGTAGAGTGCTAGCCTTGAGCAAAAAGAAGCCAGGGATAGTGCTCAGGCCCTGAGTTCAAGCCCCAAGACTGGGGAAAAAAAACCCAAAACATAAAACTAAATGAGTGAGGGGCTAGGAATACGGCCTAGCGGTAGAGTGCTTGCTTTGTATGCATGAAGCCCTGGGTTGGATTCCTCAGCACCATATAAACAGAAAAAGGCAGAAATGGCACTGTGGCTCAAGAGGTAGAGTGCTAGCCTTGAACAAGAAGAAGCCAAAGACAGTGCTCAGGCTCTGAGTTCAAGCCACAGGACTGGAAAACAAAAAACTAAATGAGTGAAATCTGATTTTGTTGCTTTGGTCCTAGGGTTTGAACTCAGGGTCTCCTGCCTTCTAGGCAGGTTTTCTACTACTTGATCTGGTAAAAAAGTTAAGAGACATGCCTCAGTACTGGAGCATGCACAGGCATGCACATACACACATGTATGCACACAAGTGCGCACACACACGCACACACACGTAGTATTTCCAACTGGACATAAGCTCTGTGAAAGAAGACATCATCCAACTCCCTATGTAATTATCAGTGCCATCTGTAATGTGCACCCTGATCCACCAAGCCCTTTCCATCCCAACCCAGGTCTCTGTGTCTCTTGGGATCTAAGAGGCTCCCAAAGGCCCCCCACATTCTGGCTACATGTAGAGCCTGCCCAGTGCTCAGGCCCTAGCTCATTTTTCCACAAGCTCACATGGTTCCCAGGACCTAAAACCCACGTGCCACCTTGAATTGCTTCCTTATCTCCTCAGAAGGCCTGGCCTAGCCCTGTACCCAACATACCCAACCGGACCACGATGATCTCCAACCACCATCCGGAATTTATCTCATGTCACTTTCTCAGTGTCTTCTCTCTGCCCATCTCCCACACCAGAACCCAGATACACCATGATGGGACCCTTCCCTCAGGAGCAGCACCGTAGCCCTGGGCTTGGCACAGGCAGAAAGCTTTCAACAAATCTGTTTGAATACTTGAAACAACTGCTAAGATCTCAAAATAGAAGTAAATACAAAACACTTTAGGACACAGAGGAAGGAACAGAAAAGCCAGACAGGAGGCAGGGAAAGCTAAGGTGACAGAATTCCAGCAGAGACGAGATTAGAAGAAATTTGCCAGCCACCCAGTGCAGCCTGGGAGACAGAGATGAACCTGTGACTCCCAGCGAAACAAGCAGCCTTCCTGCTTCATGCACCTGGCTCTCGGCAGAGTGCACTAACATCATGTCTCCCAACCTGAACAAGAATAAACACTTTAAAGTAAAATCAAAATATCCTAAAAACACCAGGCACTCTTCCTGTCGTCCAGAGGCAGAGTAAAGTTCCAAGCTACAAGGCCTCGTCTTAAGTGACTGCGTCCAGAGCTTAAATGGTCATGGGGGATTTGGGAAGGGCTGTAAAACAGACCCCTGAGCCCTATCCCAGCCATTCTGAGGTGGCCTCAAACTTGTAATCCTCCCACCCCAGCCTCCGGAGTGCTGGGATTACTAAGGTGAACCATTTCCAGTGAACCAGTTCCTTGGTGTTGCAAGTCTATAAAACACACTCTCGGCTCTGGACTTAAAATGATGCCTAAGAATTGAGGACAGGCAACAGAGGGATCCAGTAGAGAATTCAGATGTTTCCCTCCGAATTCCATAGTGACCCAATGACCTTCAGGACTAACTCCCTGCAATTCAGGCTCAGCATTAAGACATGCCAGATTTTGGATCTGGACTGACTCCCCAAAATGTCCATGCTCAACGTTTGCTGTCCATTGCTTGGCGTTTGGGGGACATAATGAAGCCTTTTGAGAGACACTGATAGTTCTGCGGATCAGTGGATAGTTCTGCGGGTCAGTGGATAGTTCTGTGGGTTCTGGAAGGGGACTGTGGGACCTAAATGTCTCTCCTCCTTTCTTCTGCTCCTGACCATAAGGTGAGTAGCTCTGCTCTACCATGTGCTGCCTTGACATTGGCCCAAAATGCAATGTGGCAGAAACCTCCAACACAGTGAGCTGAAGCATAAGTTGGCTGTCTCCAGTATTTGTTATAGCACCCAAAAGTACTACTGGATTTCTGTCCACCCCTACTGGGCATGGGGAAGAAGGCTGGCACCTGTGCTACATTCTAGCATAATGAATTACCAACATCTGGATGGCTGAACCACAGATGTTTATTCTCCCAGTTCTGGAGACTAGGAGTTCGAGATCAAGGTGTCAGCAGGGTGGATTCCCCGCTTTGGGAGGGCCCAGTTCCTCCAGCTCTGGCAGTCATAGCTTCCTTCAAGTGTCAGTGACTGTCTGTCTTCCCTCACTGTCCTCTATCATGTACCTGAGGAGGATAGGAGAACACCAGTCTTTGGATTTAGAGCCTCCCTAGCCCATTATGACCTCATCTAATTACATCTACGAAGATCTTCTTTTGCTCATGAGGTCATATTCTGAGATTACTGGAGAAGACACTGCTCAGTAAACACCTTGAGTGCAAAAATCAGCTCCTCCCAAGCAGATGATAGGAAGATGTCAGAGGCTGCTGTGGACACAGCTACCCCTCCTGTCCCTGGAATCCTTCCACCAGCTTCCTTACTAGTCTCCTTCCCTTAGGGAAAAATGTCCAGGAATCCTTCAATCCTCTATGTGCAAATGTAGACGTAATGGGGCACTGGCAGCTCATGCCTATAATCCTAACTACTCAGGAGGCTGAGATCTGAGAATTGAGGTTCAAAGCCAGCCCAGGCAGGAAAGTCCATAAGACTCATCTCCAGTTAACCACCAGAAAACCAGAAGTGGTGCTATGGCCCAAGTGGTAGATGCTAGCCTTGAGCAAGAGAACTCAGGGACAGTGCCAGGTCCTGAGTTCAAGCCCTATGACCACAAAAGAAAAAGAAAAGACATACTCCTTAGAGCTAAAACGTGTTGGCTATGTACAAGTTCACTGTTCCTTCTTCCAGCTCTCTCAAACCCAGCTCTGTTCTCACCTGTCTCCCTACCACAGCTTTGATGCCATGTGCTCACCATGGAAACACAAGGACACTTTCAGGGCTGCCACTTGTCCCCACTGCAAGAACGAGGACTCTTGACTTCTGCTGCCCAGGAGCCCAGCTGCCTTGCACACTTTTCCTCTGGACCAGAGCCTGGGCCCCACTCACCTCTGAAGAGCAGTGCCAGCCCTGTGTAACATAGACAGACAGACACACATGCACACATGTGCAGAATGGATACCAAAGTTGTCACTGACCCCCATCCCCAAGGGGCTACACCTGGGAAGCCCCGGATGAAGCTCAGTCAACCAGGATAGAAGGGATGGTGGGGCCGAGTCACTCTGACTCCATGAGTCACAGCCACACTTGCCTCATGGTCCCCAAGGAGTGTCATACTGCCTAGATACCAGAGGCTGAGCAGGAAGAATGAGCCAGGGCTTCTGCAAGAGGGAATAGCAGTGTCTTGCAAAGCAGCATTCTCCCGTAGATGACCCAGGAGGGAGGGGGGCGGGGAATGTCAGGGGACCCTCCCACCCCTGTCCCAGGCAGCAACATCTCCCATCCACGTGCTCTGCACCTGTACAGGTAAGACATCTGTTGCTTCTTGCTTTCCTATAATCCTACAGCAGGGCATGGAAATTCACTCCCTACTTTTATTTCACAGCTGGAAACTGAATTAAAATGGTGGCAGGGCCACATCAGCACCTATGGAGAGGCCCTGCTTTCTTTCACTGCTCCAACTCGACTCTGCTTTGTAAAACTAAAACCCTGTAGCAAGCAAGTCATCCACTCAGAACCAAGAACTGGCTCAGGAGCATGGGCACCCCATGATCCTAACAGACCTCACCTCACCAAACTTCTCCACAGCTCGGAGGAGGAGAGGCAGGAGGAGGAAGAGGGTGCAGGGTGTGGTCAGTTGGGTGGATCGGGCTGTGGATGGAAAGAACAGCTCTAGTTTTACTGCAGTCACTAGAGGCCAAGCCCCTGCTTGGGTGCTAAGTGCTGCATTCTTATGCTAATACCCGCCTCTGATGGAAGGCAGGGATTCACCCACTCCACAGAGGAGGGCACTGAGGTGTTTCCCCCTCTTAAGTGTGGTCACCTATTTTGCTAATAGGTCCAATGCACTGGTGCCGAGAGAAGAACTCATTTCCCATCGGAGGGAGGAACACACACACACACACACCTCCCCCCCAACCCCCCCCCCCGCCCCCCGCGCGGTTATCTGGAGAAGGTAGACCTTCCTGGGTTCTTGGGAGATTTTTCCAGTACTGGGCCCAGCCCAGAGGCCTGCTGAGTAGCCCTCAAGGTTATCACATGTCAATCAGCATATCAGCAGATGGGAAGACCACGATGGAAGGTGCTGGCTGCCTAGACCGCATACAATTCTGCTTTGTGCTGTACCACACTGACCTTGACTGTGTCTGGCCCATAGGTTGGAAATGAATGAGGCCTGTGATCTTTGTTCTTTTGAGGTTTACCAGTACACAAATGAGAACCTGGGGCAGGACAGAATAAAATTTTACTGTACTTAACTAAGAAACTTTGTTAAGTAACACAGCTATGGAAAAACAGAACCCAAAACTCCGGTTCTGCTACTTTCTAATCTGTGCTAGCCACCCCCACTGCCTTTTTGACACTTGATTTTTAAAAATCCACAAAAACATTTTGTAAGCTATAATTTGGAGATAAGTCTCCCAGACTGTTGTGCCTAGGTCTTGATCCTCAGATCTCAGCTTCTTGAGTAGCTAGGATTATAGGCACCTGGCCCAAAAGCACACTTCGTTGGACTCAATAAAATATAGTAACTCATTGAGAACCAGCATTCTACATTATGTCAGCCATCGGTCCCCTCCACATGTTTTGAGCAAAAAAAGCTTCTTAAACTTTGCCTGTTTTCCATTCTTCAAACTAACTTGCCTTCTGAACACTACAAAGCAAACAGTTTGCTTTATAAATAATGAAGAAAGTGCTTTAAAATAAAATCAATGTGCTGGGCATGTGGAAATCTTTGACATTCTCAAAACTTTTTATTAGTCTCTTGGTGAATTTTTCAAAAAATCTGTTTATTATGAACCTTAGATTGAAGTTACACAGTTAAATCAGGGACAAGACTGGTTCCTTCCACACTCCCACCCCACATTATTGCAATATCCTAGGCCCTAAACCACTAGCACCTGCACATTCTGCTCTATAAGCTTTTGTCTTTGTGACTAAATGTAGAGCAATAAACCCCAAACCACATTAATGATAACCTTGTTAAATATAAACTAGTGTGCAATTATTCAAACTAACACAGAAACAGAGTATATGTTCTTGAAGGCTTCTAAAAAGCAAACAAAAATAAAACCAGCATTGCAGTTTGTAAAAATAATAGCTAAGGATTTTATGATTCCTACATGCAAAGCTGAGGAGTCTGCCTCAGCTTCAAGCATCTAAAGAGTTTTGCTTTTAAATTGTATGCAGGCTGAAACCCAAGGAGAATAGGTTTAGGAATTTTAGTTGTTTGGGATTTGAGATTTTATTTGTTTATTGGGGTTTGAATTTTATTTGTTTGGGTGGCTGAGAGCCTGAAGGAATAGCACATCATTTTGTTAATCAAAAACATCTTAAAAGACAGGTCTTTCCATATGCTTTCTCTGTCAAGGACATTTACATAGCCCAAGATGGGAGAATAGACCAAAATGTGGGGACAGCCCTTGGTGTGTACCTCAAAAAGCCAACTTTCAGGAAAAGGAAGTAGTGCTGAAACTGGTAGCCTGCCTACTTCCTGCGGGGTAGACTCCGAGGTTTCTGGCCACCTTGGATGTCTCCACAGCCTCAAGTCCACAGGCAACTGCTATGTCTAGAAAAATTCCAACCTACAGGCCAGAAAAAAAACCCAAACCCCAAACCAAAAAAGCTAGGGTTCAGCTCTAGCTCATGGTTATAGATAAGTGCTTTAGGGAAGTTTTCTTAACCCATCCAGCCTCAGTCACTTCAATTCTAAAATGGGTACCGTCTGCTACACAGAGTCCTGTGTAGATTAAAAAAAAAACATACTCTAGAGGAGCCATGCCCACCTGAGAGGTAGAGCAAGCCCCCATCGGTGTTACCTGAGTGAGCTATGCACACATACAAGTACAGCTTACACACCAGCCTTGCTTTACCCTAGGACAGGGACTGTCAGGGCAGGAGGTTTGGAGAACCAAGGAGGAGGTAGCCTGTTTCACCAAATAAAGGGACAAGAATGGCTGCTGGTAAAAATAAAAAGCCTAGAAGTTGAGGGTGAGGGGAAAGCAATGACAAGCAAGAGGTTTGAGGTTTACCAGTACACAAATGAGAACCTGGGGGGAGTATGTTCTTCAGAGTTCTAAGGGGTTTGGCTGGTATCTTGGGGATCAATGTCCTCTGTGCACAGGGAATGTAGCTCAGTGGTAGAGCAGCACCTAGGATGTGCAAGTTCTTCCTCCCTCAGCTCGTCCCAGGCTGATGCAGTGGCTGCCTGAGAGGCCCCTGGCGTTCTTCAGATGCTTCTTCCTCTCCTCCAGAGGATCATGTCTGATCTGGTCAGTCTTCATTCCTATTGCTCACAAGGCAGTGGTTGGCTGGTTGCTGGTCACCTGCCATCTGCCCTGCTATGCCATGTCAACTTTCCGTTTTTATTCTTTTGTGACAACACTTGGACTCTGGACCTCGTGGAGATCTCACTTGACTTTTTAATCACAGCTGGTGCTCTACTGCTTGAGCCACGCCTCCCATCCAGCTTTGTTTTGTTGTTGGTTAACTGGAGCTAAGAGTCTTGCGAACTTTCCTGTCTAGGCTGGCTTTGAAAACTAGATCCTCCAGGCCTCAGCCTTTTTGGTTTGGATCACAGGTGTGAGCTACCCACTCATGTCAGTGTTCCTGAGAAGGCCATCAGTGTTGGGCTCAAAGTATCTCCCACAAGGTGTTCCTTCCAGATGCTTCGACAAGCACAGAAGTCCCTCCCTTCCCACCACACACACATACCCTTCCATCACATACTCCCCTCCCACCTACCTGCCATGGATGGCATGGGTTCTTCCTCCTCTACCTCCTTGGATCAAGCACCTGTGGCTGGCTCTCACCACACAGCACTTCCTCCATCGAGGGACACAGGGCACTGACAGAGTAGGGAGGTGTGGCTTTTGTGGTGTGGGGGGATCAAACCCGGCACCCTCATCATTGCTCTTGGCCTGTAAAGCTGGGTGGGGCTGAAGAGACGGTGCACAGGCAGGCTGAGGGTGGAATTTCACGTCTGTGGTCACAGGCTGTTGACCTTGGCACGGCTTGGAGTCCTCATTCACATAGGTGCGACTCTCAATAGGGAAAGCCCGGAGTGGACAGTGACCTCCAAGGTCATGAACTCCGCCACGTTCAGCTGAAGCAAATTGAGCACACACTTATAACCCAGCCATTAACCACAGACAGTGCAGAGGGAGAGCAGTACCAGTGTGCATTCTGCGGGCCTGGCTGTCTGGCTCCAAACCCAGTCCCTTGAGGGATGCAGGCAAGTTAATTTCTCCTGCTTGAGGAATGGGGTTTAATAGGCTTTATCCCCATAAAGTGCTCAAAATAATGACTGCCACATTTTTCAAATAGAAATACTATGCCCAGTACCCTTAGACAGGTCCCATGAAGGCTCAAACACAGAGCCTGCCTCTAAGGAAACCCCCATTCCTTATGTCCCTCAGTGCAGTCAGAGCCCAGCGTTTATGTCCATATCTGCCACGATTTGCGCAGTGGTGCCTCATCAGTGATATTCATTATGTTTGAGATTGTTGAATATGTGATACAAGGCATTAAGTCATATTACAAGAATTTCCTCTTGTTTCTCTAGGGCACAGCTGGAGTAGCTTTCACAGTTCCATCCTACACTGGGGAAAGCCAGAGCACTGAGCAGTGGGGGTTCTGCCTACCAGGCCCACCAACAAGCTCACCACTGTTTGTGCTTAAATTCTCTTGTCGCCAAGCTAAACACACCCCAGGCCCCACAGTGGGCCATGGGACTTAGACCCTCAGAGTGCTAATCTTGGAGAGGTGCCCAGCTCCTCTGTTCCCATCCTTTCATTCCATGAGGAAACAGGAGGCCCAGAAGCCAGGGTTCTCAAGTCCTTGGCTGCAGCAGGTCTCCTGGCTCACCTATTATTCATTTCTCCTATTCTGCTAGCAAAGCCACTCCACAAGTCTCCAGCAAGTGGGGGAGCCTAGCCACTATGAGGTTTGGGGACCAGTGCTGAGCAGGTCTCCCTTACTTCTCCCAGGGAGCAAAAGTCAACCTATAATTCACACCTTCCATGGGCCTTTGTCAGCAAGGAGCTGCTTTCCCATTTATCCTGTCTTCAGAGCTCACCTACACTCCAGAGTGACCTAGGCCATCAGCAAAGACTGCTCGCTCATGTCTCAGCCTTGCAGCAGGACACAACAGTGCCAAGTCCTGGGTAAGTGCCCATCAGAGCCAGCATTCAAAGGCAAAACTTAGGACTCTTTTCTACCACATGCACTCCCTTCTATTAAGACCTGTCTACCAGATCAGACCGTAGCCCAGGTATTCTAAAAGGCAAAGCCCTGGTATTGTTCTTAGAGTATTGTACCTCAGCCCTGCCACCAGATACATGCTCAGAGCCAGCTCTGCTCAGCGCTTCAGGGTGGCCGCATGCCCATCAGCAGTGCAGGGAGTGGAGTAATCCATGGTGCAGCAAACACTTTCCAGCCAGCGCTGGTGGCTTGCACCTGTAATTCTACCTACTCAGGAGGCTGAGATCTTAGAATCTATGTTCAAAGCCAGTGGGGCAGGAAAGTCCATGAAACGCTTATCTTCAATTAACTACCAAAACAAAAAACAGTAACAACAGAAACCAGAAGTTGAGCTGTGGCTCAAGTGGTAGAGTGCTAGCCTTGAGCACAAAAGCTCAGGAACAATGCCCAGGCTCCCCAGTAAAACACACACACACACACACACACACACACACACACACACACACACCCCCCCCCCCCTTCTAGATTTGCACTCCCTTTCACCTATTAACACCTTCCTGAGGTGGGGCGCACTCCTCAGCAGACAGGAAACTGTGAAGTTAAAAGCACTGGCTGACACCTCCACAAACACCAGGAGTGGGTGACGCCCCACTTACAAGGCTGGAAGGATCCCCTGGCCCACAGCTCTAGGAGCCCTGGATATAGCAACAGAACAGAGCCCCATAGTAACAGCATAGTTGGGGTTTCCAAAAAGGTCAAATGGGGGGGGGGGCGGAGAATGAGGGTGGTGATTTGATTAGGAAATAAAATGTAGAATCATCTCAATATAGCTGGCCTGGATCTTTAACACAGTCCGCAGCCCAAGAATTACCAGTGGTCTTACTATATGCAGGGCATGGTGATATGGTGCAAGGGCAGAGAGAAGGATGCCAGGCTTGGCTGTCAAAGACCTAGGTTCCTATCTTGATCCAACCTGGATCTATTATGTTTCTCAGTAGCTGAGCCAGTCTGAGGAAATAACTCAATTTCGCTGAGCCCAATGATCTCCTTGCCTGTGAGAGAACCCCACAGTGTGGCTGTGAAGGTCAAAGGTGACAGAAGCCAAGAATGAGCCCAGTATAGAGATGGAGTCACCGGGACTGGGGCTATGGCCTAGTGGTAGAGTGCTTGCCTAGCATGCAGGAAGCCCTGGGTTCAATTCCTCAGCACACATAAAACAGAAAAAGCCAGAAGTGGCACTGTGGCTCAAGAGGTAGAGTGCTAGCCTTGAGAAAAAAAAAAAAAAAGAAGCCAAGGACAGTGCTCAGGACCTGAGTCAGGACTGGCCACAAAAAAAAAAAAAAAAAAAAAGAAAAGAAAAAATTATGATAGAGATGGAGTCGCTGTAACATCCACGCTCGTCCATTCTATTTCAAAGACTTAAGTCCAAGCAAGTCATTGCAATTTTTCTGATACAAATTCAGATGAAAGTAACCAAAAAGAAATTCGGATTTTCACATATCCCTAACAGTGAAACACAAGAAATGTCAAATTCATTTTTTAAAAAAGTGGGGGAGGAGCAGCTTTTGATTCACTAAGGCAGCGCAGCGCTTCTGACCTGGTTCCAAGCATAGGAAACACTTGGGGATCTCAAAGCCAGATTTGGACTCAAGCCCGTGTCAGTGGGACCATTCCTAAGAGCTCCAGGGGAGGCCAAGGGTCCAGAACCCACAACTGGGAGCCAAGCAAAATTGTATGGAATTCCGTCAGCAGAAAAGGAGTCAAAGGATAGTCTAACTTGATTAACAAACCACATCCGGGTAGCATATCGGTGAATTAGCAGATAGAACCCTCTGGGCTTCCAAAAGGAAAGGAAGGGGAAGGAAAGCCAGGCGAGCCGGAGCCCCCAGCCAGTGTGCACTCTAACCTGCACTTGGGCTGGACAGGCGAACGTTCTCTTCAGGCATCACAAAGCAGCTCGTCTCACATAAAGGTCTAAATGCAACTGTGCTTTCTAGAAAGCAAGCGTCCTGGGGTACACAAGGTTGTCACTAGACCATGGCCAAGCTGGCCTTTATATCCCTCCCCCCTTACATAAAATTTGATGCTATTTCTGTTGACAGTTGTATATAAAAACAATGCCTATCAAGTTTCCTACTATGGACTACTCAAATAATAAAATAATCTAGATTAGTGGTGCATGCTTATATTTCCAACACTCAGGAGGGTGAGCAGGATGATGGAGAGTTCAAGGCCAGCCTGGGCTGCATAGCAAGACCCTATTTCAAAAACAAAAAGCCAGGTGCCAGTGACTCATGCCGGTAATCCTAGCTACTCAGGAGGCTGATATCTGAGAATTGCAGTTTGAAGCCAGTTGGGGCAGGAAAGGCCATGAGAATCTTATCTTCAATTAATCACCAAAAAATCTAGAAGTAGAGCTGTGGCTCAAATAGTAGAGCACTAGCCTTGAGCACAAAAGCTCATGGACAGAACCTAGGCCCTTAGTTCAAGCCCCACATTTGGCACAAAACAACCCACCAGAACAGTAAGATATTTATGATTGTTGTGTAAGAATATTAACTGAATAACTGCTAACTCAATGTGTCAGGCTACCAGAGATCAATAAAGCTTCCCAAAGATTCATAGTGCTAGGTAGGATGAAAGCCTGGTCAGGATGTTCTCTGACTACATCCACTACATGCCCTGAAATGAGTTTCCTGGAGAAAGACTGCAAGGTAATCTCATCTCCAGCCGCTGTCAGCACATGTGTCTTGCAGGTGACACAGGCCAGCCTTCCATACTAGCTTAGCAGGACTCTTAACGCTTATTAGATGCCTGTTGTGACCCTCTGACTCAGGCTCCAAGTCCACAGCCACTCCCTCAGAGTGTGATGTCAAGAGCTGCTCAGAAACTGTTGAGTGTGCACTCACTGATGGGAGGGGGAGATGCACGCTGTGACAAGATATGCCAGCTCGGGCTGTCACCTGTGCCCGGTGAGGCCAATGCACCCATGCAACCTCGAGGCTGCTTCCACTGACCCCAAACCCTTGCCCAGACACACTGGAAATGCAACACCTCACACCTGCTAGGAAGAATCAACATCTGGATGAGCCTGGCTTGTTCTCTCCCCCACCCCCTTTGGTTACGGGACAAAGTTCAGTTTTCTAGCAGGCCAACTTTTCACCTTCACAACAGCATTACTTATGGGAGGGAAGCTGGAACATGCAGCTTTTTTTCTGCCCATCTTGATGCCAGCAGAACTCTGGCCATGGGAGCATTCCTGACCAGTCCCCTAGGTTAACTGGCCCCAGGTAGTCAACGCTAATTCCACTGGAGGCCTTATTAACTAACTTGGGCAAACACTCCCCACCTGTCTGTCCCCCACCCTCCAGTCTGTCTCCTAATGATGTTGACAAACTCCAGCTATTTCCAGAAAGTCCAACGTTTCATGTTTGTACAGAATGCCAAATACCCACTGCCAACTGAAGCTAGCAAGTACAATAAGCTTTCAACTAACTCAAGCAAATTCCTCTTGGAATGGGAAAAAAAAATCCTCAGGCCCTATTTCCTCCCAGAACCCCACCCCCCACCCCAACTCCCTCAGGGCAGGGTTCAAGGGAACTCTGCACTTTCTTAGAAAAGGCCGTTTCCCTGGGCCTCAGGAACTTCTGCGAGGGGGTGCACGGGTGTCTGCCCCCGGCCTTGGCTCCTGCGCGCCGCCTAGCCGCGGGTCCCACCAGTACCAGGCGCCGCTCACTCCGCGAGGGGACCGCCCCCTCCCTCACCGGGGTCTGGACTCGGCAGCAGGAAGTTTGTGGGCTTCATGGTCGTGTGTTGGGCTGTTTGGGGGGAATGGGGGTGTGTGTGTGTGAGGTGTGTGTGTGTGTGTGTGTGTGTATTCCTGCAGCACTCCTCCTCGCCCAGCCGAGGCACACGCGTGGCTCTCCTGCTGTGCTCGTGCACCCAAGTGTCACCACACACTCCCCAGGGCGCTTCCTCTTTGGGTCTAGAATTCGAAAGGTGCGCCCGGGATCTAGCCGGACGCGGGAGGGCGGCCGCGGCCTGGGTGCTGCAACCCAGAGATTGCGGGGAGGCTGGAGCCACGCCGAGAGGGGCGCGCGTGGAGCCCGGGGCACTTACCGGGACCTCTGCAGTTGCTCGTAGGCGCTGGCGCTGCCGCCCTGTCCCGGCTGCTCCAGGGCGCAGTAGTTCTGGGAGGTCTGCCTGGAGAAGGCGATGGGCAGGATCCCCTGAGTGAACGAGTTGAGGCGACCTCGACTGCCGCCCCCACTCCCGGGGGTCCCGGAGCCCAGAAAGGCGGCTGCCGGCACCTGCGCGCCGAGAAACGCATCGTCCTCCTCCAAGTCCTCCTGCCCGGCTTCCCCGGGTCCGTCGGGCAGAAACAACTGCTCTCCCGCCACCCGGCCCGCACCTAGGGGGCTGACGAGTCCCCGAGTGGCCCCGGGGCCGGGCAGGGTGGCGTGGCTGCCGGGGAGCAAGGCTGGCGGGAGCGCGGGCTGCGGGAGGCAGGGGCCGGGCGTGGGGAACGCGCTGCAGCCGGCGGCCGGCAGGCTGAGCCGAGTCCTCGCGCCGTAGGCGCTGCCGGGGCCGGGCTTCGCCACGCCGCCCTCCTCGCCGCCGCCCCAGTCCCCGTCCTGCACCGGCGGCCGTCCGTCCAGCGAGATGTTGGTGAGGAAGGACAGGGCAGCCTGGCGGCGCCGCGGGTCCACACGCGGCTTCCGGGGGGGCTCGGGCGGCGGCTGGGCCGGCGTGGTGGCGGGCGCAGGCTGGGGCTGCGGCGGCGGCTGCACCCCGCTGGTGCCCGCGGCGTCGGTGCCGGGGCCGCCGCCGCCTCTGCTGCAAGCGGCCGTGCGGGCGGTGGCGGTGGCCGCCGCCATTGTGTCCGTCTGCGGCGTTCGTTCCCCGATGCCCGGAGAAGCGATCGGCGGCGGCGAGCGCGAGCCGCGGCGACCCGGGTTAGGCTGGGCGCGGGGCGCAGGCGGCGTGCACTGCGGCCCGGTCCCCCGGCGGGAGGGCCATGCTCGCCCCTCGGGGCTCGGGCTCGGGCGCGGGGCGCCGCGGAGCCCCCCACGCGCGCCGCTGGAGCTCGCTGGCTGCCCGCCTGCCGATCGCCGGGCGGTGCGGCCTCGGCGGCCCGGCCCGCGTGTCCGTATTTATAGGTGCGCGCGCCCCGCGCCCGCGCTCCGAAGCGCTCTTTGCAATAACACAGTATCACGTGTGGGGAGTGGAACCTGGGAGGAAAACAAAGCCGTGGGCGGAGGCGGGCGGCGGGAGGAAGACCAGGAGGAAGGGGAGCGGGGCGCGTGGCTGGGCGGGGACCGGCGGGCCAGCGCGGGGCGCCCCAGCGGCCGGGGCGGCGGGGGGAATCGGCGGCCCGCAGAGCGCGCGGCAGCCAGGTGCGGGCGGCGAGCACGTTCCCCAGGCGCGCTCCCCGAGCCGAGGGGCACCGCGTGGAGACGGGCACCAGGGCAGTTAGGGGTCCGCAGGACAGTTACTAGGAGCCACGCCGAGGTCAGGAGCTGGCCACACGGCTGCCTCGACAAATAGATCCGTACTCATAGTTGCAGGAGCAGGTCCACAGCCCATGGAAAGTGTCTTTAACCACTCAGTTCTGTGTCACACTCTTCACAGGCCAAGGTGCGGCGTGAACATCTCTGTGTGGCTGGACTGATTTATCACAGCCCCCATTCCCTTGTGATCTCAAGGCCAACCTAAAAATTACTTTGGCCCTGAAATATATTTTATTTTCTATGAAGACTGAAGTGGGACAAAATAGTCTTGGCACATTGTCTCCTTGGAAATGTTTGTGAATTGTCTCTTTTCCTCCTTTATGGACAGTTACTCTCTTGTGTATTTCATAAACAACCAATTGGCACCTACTATGCCTTCTAGAAAGATCAGTTTCTGCCTAAGGACTCATCTTTCATACCTAGTTTAGATTTTGGACACAGTCGCAGACACACACACCCCCCCTCAAGGGACCACTTGTGGGGGTGGGATGAGGGTGGATGGGGGATGTTCGCTTGGCCCACAGTGTATCAAAGCTGTACGGATTTCTCCAGGCAGTTTGGGTGACTTAACAAATTCTTCATGGAACAAGTGTCACACTGAATTAAGGTCTGTAACACCTAAGAATCCTTGCTACACTTCTCAGAGGGAGAAGCAATGTGTTTAAGATCAACGGATTAATTTAATTAAAGGTTTAAATTTAGCCCTGGAACTAATAGGTAACTCTACATTGAAATTCCACCTCATTTCAAGTTCAGGAAAGTAGATTAAGTAATGGAGAGCAGATACACTGTCGAAAGGAGTGCAGCCGACCCCGAATGGGAGATAGGAGGAGTTTCTGGTTGCACTTGCTCAAAACAAACAGATCAGGTGGCTTTTTACATGAACAATTGTTCATTTTTTTTTATTTTGTTCTAGTTTTAGGCCTTTTGAAAGAGTGGAGCTAGTATCTGTTAACTGTAAACTTAATAACTGCTAAGTCCCAAGTGTGGAAACCGATTCCTGGAAATTTCATCAGGATTTTAATTACTTGTAGACTACCTTGGAACTTTTAAATCATGTTATTACAATCGACTTAATTTACATGACCATTAATTAGCCTGGCTGGGCTGGCAGGCAGTGTTAACTGAAAAACTCCTATTCTGCCCCTGTTGTTTTTTTTGGTGTTTTTTTTTAAACAACTATATCGCTTAAAACGTGATCAATGTGAGGATAAGCAAAGAAGGGGGGAACACAACATTATCATTTCTTAAGCAACTGCCTTAATATTTTGATTTCTGCTTTGTGTATGTTTTTACACAAAAGTGAAACCTGTGATTTTGTCTGTTGTATTGTAATCTTTTCATTTGCAATGGTCTTGCATAGCATCACTTTAATGACTGCATAATGTTCAGCTGTGTGTGTATGTGTGTGTGCACATGCCTGTATGTGCACATGTGCCAATAGGGGCTTGACCCTCAAACCTATGCTTTTCCCCTCCAGTTGGTGCCCTACAATTGAACCATGCCTCCAGTTCTGGCTTTACTGGTTAATTGGAAATAAGAGAGTGTCATGGGTTTGGCTTCCCAAGATGTTTTCAAATGATTCAGATCTCAGCCTCTAGAGTAGCTAGGTATAGTATTCAATTTGATGGAGAGGCTAAGTTGTTAAACCTGTACATTTAATAGGTATGTTGTTTTCACTCTTTATGTTATAAAGAGAGTGGTGTTGATTTTTTTTCCAGCCTTGCTATTCTGCTCATCACATTTTTCACCCAATATTACAAGTTTTCTGTCAGCAGCAAATTATTTGACCATTTGACATAACTCTTTGCCTGCTTTAGGTGTCTACTATGAAAACTATTTTCAATTATTTACCAAGGTATCAAACCCAAATTAATGTCTATTTCACCTCCACGCTCCTGTGATCCCTTAATGGAGACCTGAGAGTTCATTTATTGTTCACCAACTGTGTACCCACCACAGAGTATTTCTCATCCTTAGGGTTATCCTACAATGATGGTAGGGAGGGCATTGTCCTTAATATTTTAAAGACATGTCTCAGACAAATGGAATAAAGTACCCCAGGCCATCAAGCTCCCAATGGCTGGGCCTGCCTGCCAAAGGCAGTGCCATGAATGTTTTTGCACCCTCTGCTGGTGAGGATGTTTCACAAAAGATTCAGTCTCCAGATTGCAGCCTGTTTATCCTTCAGTCAACTGCAATGGAAGCATTACAGGCTTTGGTAAGAAGATCTGGATTTCAAGAGCAAGTCACATTTTAATCTCTTCCAGCCCATTTTCTTTGTGGGGGCACTATGAGGTACAAATGAGCCTACACAGGGAATGTGGTTAAAAACCTTAAAATACTTCCCAATATTCAGTTATTATTTATGCCATCTTAATCCTAATATCTGTAGACCATGGATTCCTCCACATTAACTTGTTTTTCAGCTACCAACTGTTTTATTGAGCGACTTTATGTATGTAATACCATCTTGGAACAACAGGAGGAAAGTATGGCCTGTGCCATAATTACAATGAGCAGAAAACAAACTCACGATATTGAAACTGAAGTTCAAAGCCAACTCCAATTAAGGGTCAAGTAAGCAAAGTGTTATCAGGGTATGAAAAAGGTTTTCATTTGAGGTGAGGCCTGTAGGAGCAAGGTTTAGGCAGAAGCTAGGATTTGAGCTGACCTAGAGTTGAAGGAAGAATGTTTAGAGAAGAGGTAGCTGCCATCGTTTTGATCTTAAACATCCTACAAGGGCCTGGGTGCTAAAGCATGGTCCTCAGGAAGGCACTGTTGTGGAAGCTGGGAGAAATTTAGGAGATGGACCTAGTGGGGAAAAGTTAGGCCCTTGAGGGCATCCCCTTTGAAGGAGATTGTAGAACCCTGGTTCCTTTCTCTTTGCAGTTTCCCAAACAGGAGGTGAGTGGTTTTGCTCAACTTCATGCTTCTACCATAATGTACTTGCCTTGTTACAGGCCCAGAAGCAATCAGGCCAATGGGTAATAGAAACCTCCAAAATGGAACCAAAACAACCCTTTTCTCTTTATAGGGTTTATCAGCTAAGGTATCAGCTATTGTGACAGGAAGCTGAATGGAAAAACATGATGTGTTTGAATTGCTTGTCCATTTCAGGTATAGAGGATAGAACTTGAAATGTCTTTTTTGGTCTGCTATGTGAACGTACCCCTACCTTCATTTTCAGATTGTTTCCATCAAGTTCCCACTCTGATACTTACTTTCCGTGAATGAGACTCATGTTCTGTTTAAACTGGCATGCACAGTACTAGGAGTCAATAAAAAGGACACTACTAGAGTGACCAGCCCTTAAATAATCATTAAAGGTTTAATTAAATAATAATTTGTGAGACTCTTATCTCTAATTAACTACCCCCAAACCCAGAAGTGGAGATATGGTAGAGCACCAGTCTTGAGTGAAAAAGCTAAGGGACAGTGCCCAGGCCCTGAGTTCAAGTCTCAGGACCAGCACCAAAAAAATTAAAACGAGTTTAGAGTTGGTAGTGCATACCAATCATAGCAGGAGTTTTCTGATATCATAGAAATAAGGCTTTACACTCAGACAAACCCTATGTCCTGGTGCCAGTTTAGGCCCTTACCAGCATGTGAAGGTCTTAGAATGTCTCCTGTTTGGGCAGATTATAAGCTCTGTGTCTTGGTGCTTTCTTCTGTAAATGTAGGTTTGACAGTAGTTTACATTGCAGAGTTGTGAGGCCTGCTGATGATATAAATTATGTAACCAGCAGCCGAGAGCCTGGCATTCACGGAGTAGCTATTATTAGAAAAGTACAAAATATAGAAGGTGCATATAAGAAAGGCCAGGATGTTTTTGTAGATTTCACTAGTTTTGCTAGGCAGCCAAAACCTCTAGCTGTCAGCTCCAGTTCAGATCAGATTATGTCATTGTGTGTTCCATCAAAGTGTGGGCTACTGCCCACTGCCAGGACATTCTGAGGAGTAGATCTAAAACACAGCATGGTTCCTGGAGAACCCAGTGGAAGTTAGAGACTCCATGACTAGAAGCAAGGATTGTTGAAAAGGGTTCTCTAAAGGCCCAACTCTTCTAGTAGTCAGCCTTCTCCATGGGGACTTGCAATTGCTTTTTGTAGACTTGGGTAAATGGAGAAGGGAAGGGAGAATAGGAGAGGGGATCTTTGTTTTTCCCCTTTACTGTTGGCATAAGCACCCAGAACTCCCCAGGATTTCTGGTATGATATACATTTAAATAATACTTGATTAGAAGTCCAGGGATATGTGATGAGAAACTCACGGAGTAATGTACAGCCCAATAAAATAACTTAGAGAATCTGACTTACTTGAGCTCCTCATCCTTATATCTCCTAAATGCCAATCTTGGGCCAGTTTCTAGGCCAAGGGCTTTGAATACTCAGGAGAATAAGATGTGGTCCCATCCTGGAGTCATCAAGCTAATAGTAAATAAAGTCATACTAACATTTGCACATTTAATCAATTAAGTATTAAAAAGAAAAGCACCTGATTCAACGAGCCCCCAGAATTCCTCCTAGAGTAGAAGCTCTTCTTCATTCCACTGTCTAGGATACCTTCAGTGGTGTCCCTTCTGCTTCCAGCCGTAGTTTTGTCCTCTTCCTGCCTGAGAACCTGCCCTCCCCTCAATGATTGGCACAGTAACACAGTCCAACTACAGGCTCTGACAGAACTACTTTTGTCTTTGGATTGCTGACACTACATGAAGGAAAGAGGAAGGAGTGTTTGTTTCTATAGCTCTACTGCCAAGGGCAATGTAAAACCTTCAGGCTTTTATTATTGGTTTGAGGAGCTGAAAAAAAAATAAACAGCCCCATAAACCTGTGTGATTGATTAGTCTGGGGCAATATCTTGGGCCATGAAAGGATTCTGGTACTCCTCTGTCTGGGGAGAAGCGCCTGTCTTTCAGGAAATACTGTTTCCACAGTTTGTTAGAGGAAATCTCCCAAGATAATAGTACAGATGCATTTAGATTTCAGTTTCCCTTGGATTCATCAAGATTCTCCCTTGGATGCAGCTCCGCCAGCTGTGGAGAAGGCAGAGCAGGACACAGAAGATCACCAAGTGATCTTTAGAAAGTCCTATGTAGCATGAGGGTGCCAACCTGGGTTTTCAGATTCTACTTGTCACTAACTCTGAAACATCTGCATCTCCAAGCTGCAGCACATCTCCCCTTCCTTGTGTGCTTGTGCAGATTAGAAGAATAGAGAAGCATGCTTCCAAGTAATGAGCAGTAGATGTCTGGTCCTATGGTCCATGCAGGAAAAAGTCAGTTTTCTCTACCCATACCGAACACTTTTAACAGCAAATACATGGGGGTATTTTTATCTACTAATCAATTCTCCAACTCTGGATACCAGTGGGGTGTCCTAAGTTCAACACAGTTTTATCTTGACACTATCTACCTGAAAGGGCTCATCTCTACAAGACTGTCCCCACGTCCCTTCAGGTTCCCATTGTAAGCAGTGGGACCCAGGTTACTCACACTTTTGTCTTTTGGCTACCAATCAGGGTCAACAAGCTTCTTGTCAGGCTCAGTAATTTGTATGCTGCATCACAGAACTCAAAGAAACACTTATGTTTACTTGTTTATGAAAAAGGATCTGTTACTTATAGAATTATAAGCACATTCTAGCTACCACAAATGAGGGAAACCATGCAACCTATGTTTCTTTGGGTGTGGCTTACTTTGCTTAATATAATTTTTTCCAAGTCTTTCCATTTCCTTACAAATGGTATAGTATTCTTTCTGATGACTGAGTAGAATTCCACTCTGTATATATACTACACTTTGTTGATCCAGTCATCTTTTGAGGGGCATCTGGGCTGATTCCATATCTTGGCTATGGTAAACAATTCTGCAATGAATATGGTTGTGCTGGTAGCTTTAGTGTGGCATTCTTTGTGTTCTATTGTTTAAATGCCCAGGAGTGGAATTGCTGGATCATAGGGTGGCTCTATGTTTAGTTTTTTGAGGAACCTCCATACTGCTTTCCAGAGTAGTTGAACAGTGTAATAGAATTCCCTTTTGGTTATATTCATGCCAATATTTGTTTTTGTTAGTTTTCTTGATATTGGCCATTCTAACTGAGGTGAGGTAGAATCTCAGTGTTGTTTTGTTTGCATTTTCTTTATGGCCAGAGTGGTATTCACTGAAGTGTGTAAGAGACTCTATGGATATCACAAATGGTATTATTCTTTAAAACATTAAAACAAAAAAAAACCCAACTAAGTCAAAGCCCAACCAAGTAAGTGCCAGGAAATCAGTACTTGAAAGTGTGGCCTAAGGGAGAGGAATAGAAGGATGAAGTGGGAAACGAGGGAGAATATAGGCAAGAATTCATTGTATATGCCACAGAATTGGCATGGATGGGCTGAGTCAAAGGGGGTTGAAAAATTTGAAGTGATGATGTAGAGCAAGATGCATTGTGCACATAAACTGCATTGTTAAAAAACAAAAAAAGTCACTATATTACCTAAAACTAAGATAAGTAAGGGAGGGGATGGGTTGGGAGTTGGGATGAGAATATTGAAAGGGCTGACAGTGATCAAGATGTCCTTTATTTATAAACTGCCTTGGTGAATAGCAACTCCTTTGTACAACTACATAAGATAATAGAAATATGGTTTTTTTTTAATAAAAGGATCTGTTAAAGGGTTCAGATGAGCAGCCAGGGAAGGAGGAAGATTAAATAAGATCTTAAAGGGTCACAAGGAGCTCTGTCCTTGTGGAGTTGGGAGGTATTCACCAATTTGGACACTCCCCACTCTGTCTCTTGGGAACTTTTATGGAAGCTATACTACACAGGAAAGACTGACTAGCACAATCTCTGGCACTGCCTCAGAGGATAGGGTTGGGGGCCAAAAGCTCCAAGCTTCGAATTATGGGTTGGTCTTCCTTATGCCTGGCTCCTCTCCTGAAGCTGTCTAGGTTCTGTCAAGATTTGCCTCACTGGGAACTCACTTTGCCAGCCCATGTACTACAATTGGAATGATCCAGAGATTAGCATGGCCCCTGGGTGAAAATGACATCCTACACATTTAAAAAATACATTTTTAATAATTTACTGTGTTGAAACAAAAGATGCTCTTAGCACCCAGGAAGTTACAAGGAATGTAGGAGCTATCAGAAGTTAAAGACCAGACATAAAAGACTAAGACAGGGGCTGGGAATATGGCCTAGTGGCAAGAGCGCTTGCCTTGTATACATGAAGCCCTGGGTTCTATTCCCCAGCACCACATATATAGAAAATGGCCAGAAGTGGTGCTGTGGCTCAAATGGCAGAGCACTAACCTTGAGCAAAAAGAAGCCAGGGACAGTGCTCAGGCCCTGAGTCCAAGCCCCAAGACTGGCAAAAAAAAAAAAAAAAAAAAAAAAAGACTAAGACATATTTCTTAGCATCATATCAGCCTGAAAATTGTGAGGCTTTGAGGAACTCTGTGCCAGGAACTAGAGGTAGACACACACACACACACACACACACACATACACACACTTAAAAAAATATATCACACTGCCTATGACATTAACTCCCGTGGAGAAACCTAGCAGTAACACTATTAGGAGCAAGACATGGTGGTACACACCTGTGATCCCAGCCTTCTGGAGGTAGAGGCAGGAGGATTCTGTCAAGTGCAGTCTAGACTGCACAGCAAATTCCAGGACAGCCTGGACTACTTTAGAGATAACAATAACAATAAATAATAACAATAACAAAAAATAAAATAAAAATTAAGCAAATAAGGAAAATACAATTCAGATGTTTCCATGAAATAGCATCAGTCTTCTAGAAAGTGATTATCCATCTCAGAAGTCTGCACCTAATCCAACTGCAGGATCTGAATGATTTTGGCAGAAGAAAATCAATGAATTTTCTTTCTTGTGTTACCTTTAGTACTGAAATTACAGCCAATTCCTGGGATGCACAAATAACCAGCTTACGGACCATAAAGAAAATGCTTCTCTTGTAATTACAGCTCACGAGCATGCACACAGAAGGCCTGTGTGCACAGGCAAGCCCCTGGAGATGGCTCAGGCTGGGCAGGAGGTGGGACTGACTCCGGGGCTCTGTGTCCTGCAGGAACAACAGCTTCATTGTACAGTGTCTACATCTCCTCAGCTCATGCTCACTTTGGAGTGGGATGGATGTGGTCAAATTCTGGGGAAAATGGGACCGCTTTGCTGCTAGGCTGCCTAGCCAGTCTAACTGGAGGTCCGTGGTGGCCATTGCTGTTGAGTAGGCAATATGCATGGAGTGACAGCAACCAAAAGGTGAGATGCAAATGGCAATCGATTAAAGGAAGAAATGAGTGTGGTGGACCCTATTTTACTGTTGGTGGAGGGTAAATTAGAACAATCTCTCTAGGGAGCATGAGGGATGGAATAAGTAAACCAGGTTTTATTTGTCCCCTGCTATACATTTTTGTTGTTTTTGTGGGTTTTTCTTTCTATGCTGTTCCTGAACTCAAGTCCTTGCACTCTCACTTGGCTTTTTCACTCAAGGCTCTACAACTTGAACCACAGCTCCACTTCCAGCTTTATTTTTAACAGAGCAACTTTATTTAAAACTGAAAGGAAAGAAAGATGAGTTAGAAGAAGCAGACTCTAAGAGTAGAGAAGGGAATTTCCAGTCAGGGACAAATCCCCATTTCCATTTTTTTGCTAATTAATTGGGAATAAGAGTCTCAGAGCCGGGCACTGGTGGCTCATGCCTGTAATCCTAGCTACTCAGGAAGCTGAGATCTGAGGATTGCAGATCAAAGCCAGCCCAAGCAGGAAAGTCCATAAGACTCTTTTTTTTTTTTTTTTTTTGGCCAGTCCTGGGCCTTGGACTCAGGGCCTGAGCACTGTCCCTGGCTTCTTTTTGCTCAAGGCTAGCACTCTGCCACTTGAGCCACAGCGCCGCTTCTGGCCGTTTTCTGTATATGTGGTGCTGGGGAATCGAACCTAGGGCCTCATGTATCCGAGGCAGGCACTCTTGCCACTAGGCTATATCCCCAGCCCCCATAAGACTCTTATCTCCAGTTAAACACCAGAAAACCGGAAGTGGCGCTGTCGCTCAAAGTTATAGAGCACTAACCTTGAGCTGAAGAGCTCAGGGACAGTGCCCAGGCCCAGAGTTCAAGCCCCACAACCGACCAAAAACAAACAAAAAGATTCTCAGACTTTCTGCGAAGCCTGGCTTTGAACCACAATCCTCAGACCTCAGCCTTCTGAATAGCTATGATTACAGGCATAGCCACCAGCACCTGGCTCTGGATATGGTTTAAAGATGTTTTGTCTTCTCCACAACTCATGTGGGAGTTTAATTCCTACTGTAAGGTATTAAGAGAGTGGAAACTTAATCTAACTATAGTTTAGAAAGTGGGCCTTCGGAGGTGATTAGGATCAAAGCCATCAGGTTGGGGCACCTGTGATTGAAATCTGGTAGCTTTATACAAAGAGAAAGGTGAGGACACACACTCTCCTACTCTTTGTCTCTTACCATGTGATGCCCCATGTGGCCTAGAGATTGCCAGCAGGAAGGCCATCCCCAGAGCCAGCCCTTGACCTTGAAACAGAACCATGAGCCAAAATAAACTTATTTATGACTTGCCTAGCCTGGTATTATGCCATTAACAACATGCAATAACAACAACAACAAAAATACGGACTAAGAGCTAACTCCATGATTATAGGTTGGGGGTTTCCACACATATCCCTGTCCCCATTTGCCTTTCAGTTTGTCATCTGTGAAATGGGAATGACATTTCCTCCATGGTGCTGTATGAGTGTGTGATATTTAGTGCAGGGGCATGAAAGATGTCTGTAAGGGGGAACAGGTGAGCACTGGAGGAATGTGGCTACTGGATGTAACTGGGACAAAGACTGATGCTTGGATACTTGCAAAACTGTTTGGTGTAAGTGAACTGAACACCTCATGGGGAAAAGGGAAAGGGGGAGGAGAGAGGGGGAGTATGGGGACAAGGTAACAAACAGTACAAGAAATGTATCCAATGCCTAACGTATGAAACTGTAACCTCTCTGTAAATCAGTTTGATAATAAAAATTTGAAAAAAAAAAGACTGATGCTTGGAAATCTTCAGGTTAATTCTATTTAAAATAAAGAAAATTTGAACAAACAGTACAAGTAATGTATCCAATGCCTAATGTATGAAACTGTAACCTCTCTGTACATCAGTTTGATAATAAAAATTTGAAGAAAAAAAAAAGAAAATTTGAGAAGCCTCTAAATGGGGAACAATAGAAGGTAGTCAATAAAATTATTTAATCCAGCAGTAGACATTGTGCTTCGATTTTTTAAATAACAATCTTTACCAAGCTTTCTTAGTTGATGTGAAAAACATTTTTTGTAATATCACTAATCAACCAGGTGCCGGTGGCTCACATCTGAAATTCTAGCTATTCGGGAGACTGAGATCTAAGGATCAAGGTTTGAAGCCAGCTAAGATAGGAAAGCAAATCCACAAGACCCTTATTTCAAATTAACCACCAAAAAAAAATCCAGAAATGGAGCTGTGGTTCAAGTGTTATAATGCCAATCTTGAGCAAAACTAAGGAACAATGCCCAGACCCTGAGTTCAAGCTCCAACACTGACACAAGAGAAAGAAAGAGAGCAAGAAAGAGAAAGGGGGGGAGAGAGAGGTAAGGAATGAAGGAGGGAAGGAGAAAGTGAGGGAGGGAGAGGGGAGGGAGGGAGGAAAAATTACCAGACAAAACAGGTTAGAAACTAGATTGGTAATAAATCTCAACTCTGTAAAAATAAAACCTGAATGTTACTGTCTTAAATAATAATGTCTGTCTGTACATTTATCTACCTATCTAATCTATCTACATATCATCCATCATCTATCTAGAAGGCCAAATGACTGGTTAGTAAAAAAAAATGGTGATTTTTGCTTGCTTAGTTTTGTTTATTTACACAGAAATAGTGTTTGGTCTTATGATATTTTGAACAAGTGACATACTCTGGAAAGTTTGCAGGAGTATTAATTTGGTCACATGCAGAAGCAAGTGAAGGGCAAGTCTGAAGGAGTGAAGAAGCTTTTTGTGCATTCCTCCCTTTATGTCACTTATCTACCAAAAGCCTATCAAATGCCAGATTTTGTGTTAGTCACCAAGGGGCCAAGGCCTAAGCACTGGAGAGTCAAACCCCTTAAGGAAACTAGGCACAGGAGCAAAGGGAACCCGCAGGCTCCCTTTGACATGTTGAGTTGTGAAATAATAATTTCTGTGCATTTTTTTGGTTTCTCTTCATTCTGACTTCAGACCCACTGTTTACCTTGTGTCCAAGGAAAAAGGCATCACAAAGCTAAGCATGGTGAGAAACGCAGGTCACACAGCCGATCCCTGAATTCAGGAAGTGGGGGTTACCATCTGTAGTGTCAGGGTGGAAGTTTATGTAAGAGACTATGAGCAGTGACTCCTAGAGGCCAGAGAGGCCCCACAGGGAGAACCACACTTGAACTTAAGACTTGAGTGTTCACGTGAGACAGGGCATGTAAGGCCATGCAAAGGCACAGGGGCATTAACGTTATGACCTTTACAACAATTCAGGCCCAAGGCACTAAAATTTGAATTTGGCAGTGAGGATGGAAAAGTAGGGTCAGGGGCCAGAGATATTATGAGGAAACACTTTCTTCTAGAACTGCAACCTGGGGAGCAGCTGTAATTTCTGATAAATACCCACAAGTACCCTGGGAAGACGAGCTCTGATTTGAGGGTGAAAACAAAGGCTCAATCTAGATGAGTTCTCTTCCATTCTGTCACCCAGTGCCTCAGTTTTACCCTTTTCTGTCCACCTAAAAAAGAAGCCATCTTTGAGTTTATACTGGCATTTCTTCCAGTGTCTGCAAGCCATAGGCAGTCAAGGTCACCAGACCTCTAGGGACTTCTGTACTAGCCAAAACCATTCACAGCAACCCTCCTCTGAGGCATGGCTTTCTCTTGCCATTACCTGTGATCTACTGCAGTCTCAAAATATTAACATTTGTTTTTGTTCAAGATCATACTCACACTCACATAACTTTTATTACAGTAGATTGAATGCTGAAGGGTGCTCCTTTGCTCATCTGACTTAGCCTGTTTTGGCCTCCATCATCCCTCTGTAGAGTAGCTCTTCTGCTTTGCTAGTCTGTGAGCCACAAAGTGGGGTCCCCACAGCTCTCCAGCCTTTATCATTCCCAGAGACTGGCCTCGTTAGGTTTCCACTTCAAATGTATAGAGGCTGGGATTGGCATAGCTTCTCTGAGAAGGCCCTGGACCAGGCAGTTTGGATGGGTGTCAGGCCATAGGAACAATAATAGATGGTAGGAGAAGGGCAGTTTCTAGAAAAAAGAAGTGCAGGGCAGATATATCAGTAGGGATCTACCCTTCCCCCAAGACTACAGGACATTCTCTTGACTTCTCTAGCCCTTATTTCCTCAGTTGCAAAATAGAGAAATGTCGCATGTGATTATTATATTAACTAGGGAGAGAAATCATAATGCTTCAACTTCCTACTAAGTTCCCTAAGGAGAGAGCAGAATACATTGATGATCCATGAAGTTTGAACCAGGACATTTCTTTCATGTCTTTCCTTTAGCTTAAAAATGAATGAACATATGATAGAACTGATATCTCCAATCAATAATGAAAAGATATTCTTCAGTCACAGTGTTGGGACAACTGGATTACTACCTGGGAGACAGGTGAGATGTCCCTTACAGTTAGTTGACTCAAAGGTATATTCCCAATGGAATGGCACAGAGTTGGAGCCTAGTAAACTTCAGATGAGAGAACTTGATTTAATCACCTGAAATCGGGAAGCAGCCTTTCTAAATGTGGTGTCAAAACAATAGGCTATAGAAGCAAAAGTAAATTCAGCTACAAAAACAAATATTACAAATGACTATATGGCTAGAGAGAAATATTTGCAATTTGTATCCCCCAAAGTACTTGCTTTTTCTTTTCCTTCCTTCCTTCTTTCCTTCTTTCCTTCTTTCTTTCTTTCCTTCCTTCCTTCCTTCCTTCCTTCCTTCCTTCCTTCCTTCCTTCCTTCCTTCCTTCCTTCTTTCCTTCCTTCCTATCTTCCTTCCTTTCTTTTCTTTTCTCTTCTTTTCTTTTTTCATGCTATTCTTGAGGCTTCAACTCAGAGCCTGGGCAGGGCACTGTCTCTGTGTTTTTGCTCAAGACAAGTGCTCTACCACTTGAGCCATAGCATCACTTACAGCCTTTTCTGCATAGTTTATTGGAGATAAGAGTCTCACTACTTTTCTGCCTGGGATGGCTTCGAACCACAATTGTTAGAGCTCAGCCTTCTCAGTAGCTAGGATTACAGGCATGAACCACCAGTTCCTGGTTCCTGCTCCTGATGGTTTTTGTATCAGAGCTGAGGATTAAATCAGGGCCTCATGCATTCTAGGTAAGTACAGAGCCACTGAGCCTACCCCAACTACTTTTCCTTAATACTTAATGATGTGCTTGTATTGATTTTTAAAAAACAACCAAGATGAAGAAATGATTCTTAAACAATACAAAGTGTTCTTTCACATTAAAAGAGATACCCAATCTCTTTCACACAATTTCTTTTATAATACAAGGCAAGCAAAAAAAAAAAGCTCTTATGATAAATAACTTTTCATGTGTTAGATGGGCAAAGCTCAAAAAGATTGAGAACAGGGGCTGAGGATGTAACGGAGTGGTAGAGAGTTGTCCAGCATGTTCAAGGTCTTGGGTTTGATCCCCAGCAACACACACACACACACACACACACACACACACACACACACACACACTTAGGTATACTGTGGACAGTCCATTGAAGAATTTTTAAGAAAGTGGAAATGTGGTTGTTTCCTCAGAGTGAAGCCTGTTGAGGAGCAGAGGTACAAATATCCATTCTAAATAAACTCTTTTATACCTTCCAAATTTTGTATCATGAACCTGCATTACATATTCAAATAAAAAATTGAGAAAAATGTGTGTTCACTTAGTGTTCTACTCAGTATTATGCTGTAATTGATTTGCTGTAAGAATAATGTTTTAAATTATATCCCATTAACACTAACTTTCCCCTCATAATCTTTGACACGAGCATTCTAAGAAATGTTCCACACCTGCCCTGGGACTTTCTCTCCTAGCTTCCTAGCAAGAGTCCTTTTTCTGAGAACAGAACTTCACAAAATGGCACATAAAGTAGCTGTTCTACCAAGGTGATTTCCTGTCTTGAGCTTGATGGGACTGGTTCCTGGGGAGGAATGAAGTGAATCCACTCCCTTGGCAGGAGCTAGTGGCTAAGGCCTGTTTTATGCCCAAGCAGGACCTTGGGTGGCACCACCCGATAAATCCCAAGGTTATGAAGGATGCAATTTGTTCATCGTGAAGCAATGGCTGCTTGGGATCTGGACCTGCCTCTCCCCCCACCTCCATTTTCCTTCCCAGGCAGCGTGTAGAATCATCTCTAGCTCTGTCTGCTCACATGTCTTTACCTGATTCTCCTTCTTGGTCTCCTAAACGTCCAATGAAATTCTGTCCGCCAGTGATATCTCTTGAGTCCCAGGGCAGTCACAGATGTTCCTCCTGAGTCCACAGTCTCGTGGGCATGATCCCACCTGGGCATGGAATACCCTTTTCTCCAATAAACTGGAAAACACTGCAGACCAGGGTGGGCTGTGGTCCAAGGTGAAACCTCTAAATCAAGTCCAGATTAAGCATTTTTGTGTGGTGCTGGAGACGAAGCCCTGAATGCTAAGCAGGTACTTTACCAGACTTCGACCAAGCAAGTTAGGTCTGAGGGACTTCATTTTTCTGTAGAACCTAAGACTCAGAAAAACAGCCTGGAATTGAACACTTAAGTTCGGAGCCCCATAGTGCCCCCACTTGCATGAGATCTGTGGCCTTAGGCATTGCTCTCCAGGCCAGTGAGGTGGTACCTAGTGAGATGGACTGACTGCCAGGGGGTGTTCTGTGCATCCACAGAGGTGGAGGTGACAGGTAGCTGGGGCTGTATGCTCTCCTTTTTGTGCATTTTCCCCAAGACTTAGAGCATCTTAGGGGTTAAAAGTTAAACACAGATCATTATCAACAATAGAAAGCATGGAAGCAACACGGCGTCCATCCGTGAATCAATGAATGAACAGAATGTGGTATGTATATACAATGGAGTATAACTCAGCCTTCAAAAAGAAAAAGAAATAGGAAATTCTGGTGCTGCTACAACTTGAACAAACCACTATTGTAAGTGGAATAAGCCAGTTCAAAAGGAGACACTGTGGGCTGGGGATATAGCCTAGTGGCAAGAGTGCCTGCCTCGGATACACGAGGCCCTAGGTTCGATTCCCCAGCACCACATATACAGAAAACGGCCAGAAGCGGCGCTGTGGCTCAAGTGGCGGAGTGCTAGCCTTGAGCGGGAAGAAGCCAGGGACAGTGCTCAGGCCCGGAGTCCAAGGCCCAGGACTGGCCAAAAAAAAAAAAAGGAGACACTGTGAGATTCTACCTATATGATGAATCTAGAGCTGTCACATTCATAGTGACAGAAAGGAGAAGAGTGGTTGCCAGGGGATGCCACAAGATGTGGATTTGGTAATAATTGCACAAGTATGATAAGACTTAATGTCCTGATCCTTACCCTAGGAAATCATACATTGTATGCTTTGCTGATTTTACAGTTATTTTTTTAACATGAATGTAGAATTACAGATTTTTCCTACATGAAGTACTGAATATAGGAATGCTGAAATGGTTTGTCTCTGAGTGAGCCACATATATGATAGCGCTGATTTTTATAACATTTCAGTGACTGGAGACAGAATAAATAATAATAATTGGGAAAGTGAACTGACTTCTCCCAGTGTCAGAGTTTTCATCTGCTTGAAATAAATAAAAGCAGGTGGGAGTTAGATTCATTGATTTTACAGTTATTTTAAAGAGAGAGCCAAGGCCTTGATAGAAAGATCCTGAATGGGGTTCTGGCTCTGCTGATTCCCAGCAGCCCCTGCTTGGCACGTTCTCAATGCTCAGCAAGCTGGACTATCGTACTTAGAGGTTTTACACACTCACCACTCAGGGAAGCTCTCACCTCTCTCCCCCCGTGGCTCTATAGAAGCATTTGGGGCATTGGTTTCATGGCAAGGTTACACCAACCAAGAAGGCTGTCTGAAGAGGCTGGATGCAGTGGCAGCCCTCTTGCATCTTCCCACTTGGGGGTCAGCATCGCTCCCTCACCAAGGTGGGCCAGTCCTTCAAGGAGCTCCCTGCAGCTTCACTTTGCCCTGATCGCTTGAAGCCCCCCCACCCCCAGAAACCACTTCTCCCTCAACTTAAAACCTCCACCACTACCAGACTCCCCAGGAGAGTTGCTCATTACTTGTTGACAGCAATGATAGTTCATTTTCTTTTGTTTGGATTAAACAATAATTTGATTGGAAAGTGTTTCCTGGTGTAGCAATTAAGGACTGGCTGGCGGTAAAGCCAAGGGCATTCAACCCAGCTAGTCATTAATTCCCACAGGGTGTTCACAGTTAGTATAAACTCTGAAATTGGTGGGAAGAAAAAGAGGGGGGGTGGGAAAGGGAAAAAAAAACTCAAGCAATTTCATAAGCAACAGGATGTTTAAAAATGGGATGGTGTGTTGCGCTAGACATGTGCTCTGGCCCTGGGCGGCTCTGGGCTACCCTCCATGGCCGCACCCCAAGCCCAGCCATCGGATATGGTTGTCAGCAGTGCAGCTGTGCCTCCCAAATACCTCTAATGAATATCTAGCTGCAGGCTCTCATGGAAATCCTCAAGCCTCCACTTGTCACCATAATTTCCTTGGGAGGTGTTTCTAATTACACAGTTCTTTGCTGCCTGCTCCAGGTCAAGGCTTATTGTGTACAGTACAGGAATTACATAAAACCATGAAACAGGGAGCAGGACTCCAGATCAGGGCAAATTACTATGTAGTTGTTTTTAACTTAGTAGTTAAGCATTAGTGTGTGTAATAAGGCCTCATTTGTGTGAGCAAAAACATTAAAGGAACAGCATGTATCTAGTTCTTTGTAATTTTCTCTAGAGGTCAGAGCCCCTTTCAGTAGAACCTCTAAATAACAGCAGAATTTCTAGCTCTAACACACAGGCTGTTTATTTCAAGTAGTTATCAGGGGTTTGTAAAGGGGACTTCATTATTTTGTTTTGTTACATGGGATCTACCATTGAGGAAACTTCTGGCACTTTAGTTTCCTGGAGGTGAAAACATCATTATCTTTAGACTTGCAGGAAATTCTTTAAGGTATAAGGCAATGTTCAACATTTGCCAACTATTTTTCATAGAAAACAGCAGTCAAGCAAAATCTCTATGTAGATATTACTGTTTGAATGGCAAGTTTAATTAGTATTGGGATGACCTCTTAGCTCTTAAGGGACAAAAGTGGTTTTCAAAAGGATGGGCTTGGGCTACACAGTGGCACCCCACCCCCCAGCCCTGTATTTGGGAAGATGGAGCATGTGCCGGATGGAGAGGTGCTGTCTGACCATCGAAGTTGGAACTCCCAGGCCATTGTCCACTCCAGGAAAGCTGGTCATTCCTTGAGGACATTATGCTAAATGAAATAAGCCAGTCACTGAAAGGTGGGTTCAGAATGAATCCACTTATGTGAGATACTTACTGAGGTACAAAATCATTCAGGCAAAGAGTAAAGTTAGAATAGGAAATAAAATTGTGAGCCATAATAAACATTTATCTCAAAAATTGGTTATCTCAAATATTTGTTACACTAATGGAAAAAAATATGACTTAACAAAGGGCTCATATCTGTACGCCACTCCTACCCCATGCAACCCTGTCTTGAATCTAGGCAGACTTGCAACTATGTAGCCTGTAGTATAAGGAAGAAATGGATGGAATTGCATGGCTTCCAAGGCTTTCTTAGATAAGAAGCAGTTTTCATCTTATTCATGTATGTGGTCCTCTACCTAAAGGCTGTGGCCATGCTATAAGGAAGCTCAACTTATACAGAGAAGCCACTCCAGGTATTCCAGCCAGTGGTCCCTGCTAAGGTCTCAGTAAACAATCAACTTTAACTTCCCGGAATGTATGATGCTGCTAAGTGACTCCAGCCTTAGCTGTCATGCTGCACCTTGTCCTTGCATCTTTTCAGTGGAGGCCTCAGAAATTGTAGAGCAGTCACTAAACATTGCTGCTGGGCTCTATCCACAGAATTGGTGGGGAGATACAGCAGTTGTTTTCAGCTAAGCTTGGGAGTCATTTATTTATTTATTTATTTGGCACAATAGTAATCTCTGGCATACCATCTATGACAATGACTCCCAAGTTTCTAAGTTAGGCCTCTCCCCTGAGTTATAGCCTCACATTGCCAATGGTTATTTGTTGTTTGTTTGTTTGTTTTTAAGAATTTCCCTTTGAAAAATCTGTCAGATGGCTTCTCATGAACATTCCAACTCAAACTGATATTTCCTGCTGCAAAGCAGCTCATCCTTCATCCTCATCTCAATAAATACACCATCCCTCAGTCAATACACAATTACCCAGGCTAGAAATCAACATTCCCTAGTGACTCCTCTCTTTCCTTCCCCCACCCATTCAATCCATTAGTTAAATCTTAGCCACTACCTTCAAGACATTGCAAATAGAGCCATTTCCCACCTGCTCCCTTGGTATTATTCTACTCCAAACCACATCATATTTTGCCTGAAACATTGCTATGGCCTCCTCTACGTCTCCAGCTTTCACTTCTATCTTCCTTATCAGGCCTCCAAAGCCACAATAGGGTTGTCCCTCAGCATCTAAGGGTTATTAGTTTCAGGACCCCCATAAATATAAAAATCTGAAGATGCCCAAGTTCCTGATATAAAATGGTATAGAATTTTCATATCACCTATTCACAGCCTTCTGCATACTTTGCCATCTTTAGATTATCTTGAATACTGAATACAATACAAATGCTAGGCAAAAAGTTGCCATACTATATTGGTTAGGGAATAACAAGAAGAAAACACACCTCCGTAAACATTCAGTACAAAGGCCAATTTAAAAGAATAGTTTCAGTCCTTGGTGAGTTGAATTCATGGGTATGGAGGGCCAAATGGAGTCATCTCAAGATTTAATTACATCAGGAATCTCAAGTCTTGCTAGTTCAGTTGCCTGCTAGCCTCTCCGTGTGGTCCGTGTTTCCTCACAATGTAGTGGTGGGGTTCAGAGACGAATCATCCTGAGAGGAAAAGAGTTAGGGGCCACATTGCCCTGTAGGACTTAGCACTAGATACCCTGAAGCATTATTTCTGTTACATCCTGCTGGTTGAAGCAGTTCCAAAGGCCTACCCAGGTCCAAGAAGAGAAAGCATGGATTCCATCTTTCATTGAGGGTTGGTAAACTCACATTCTAAAAAGAGTATATGGGATGGGGTATATATTGGTGAAGCCATATTTGGAAAATAAATCTCCTACATAATCCATGATTACTGAACTACAAAAGAAAACTGTCAGTTGAGCATAAGTGGCTCATACCTATAATCCCAGATATTGAGGAGGTTGAGATTTGGAGGACTTCAGTTTGAGGCTAGCATGGGAAAGGAAGTTTTCTTCAAAATAGCCAGCAAAAAGCAGGCCTGGAGGTGTAGCTCAAGTGGTAGAGGGCCAGCTGAGCAAACAAGCAGAGCAGGCATAAGGCACTGAATTAAAAACCCCAGTATAAGAAAGAGAAAGAAAGGGGCTGGGAATATGGCCTAGTGGCAAGAGAGCTTGCCTCGTATACATGAAGCCCTGGGTTCGATTCTCCAGCACCACATATCTAGAAAATGGCCAGAAGAGGCACTGTGGCTCAAGTGGCAGAGTGCTAGCCTTGAGCAAAAAGGAAGCCAGGGACAGTGCTCAGGCCCTGAGTCCAAGGCCCAGGACTGGCCAAAAAGAAAAAAAAAAAAGAAGAAGAAAGAGAAAGAAAGAAAATTATATACCAAAAGTATCACAATCAAAATGTAAAGAAAAAATAAAAAAAATGAAAGAAAGGCTAACTCCTCTTCCTTAACTGCTCCCCCCTGAGCCCCTTTGAATACTGTGGGTTGTTACTAACCATATACAGCTGGTGACTTTGTTTATAATTCTATAGGGAGAATTGTGTCTACTGTGCAGGCTTCCTCTTCTCTCTGAGAACTGAAGGGTGTCATATTATAAACCTTAAATATATTCAATTTTATATGTCAGTGATACCTCAACAAATCTGTTTTTAAAAGGAAGTACATTAAAAAGAAAGTATATTAATCTATAAAATTCTCAAGGAGAAGAGAGATATTTGGATTCATCACCTTTCTTTCCTTCTTGCCTGAGTCTATTCATGGCTCACAAGTATTAATTACATAGTACCAGTACAACTATTAATTACACAGTTACTATTAGTATTCATCTCATCACTAATGAACAATACTAGAATTCAGGGGGTGCCCAACTAAAACATGTTTTCAATGACAATCTACTAAACATCAGACACGTGAAGGAGAAATAAGTAGAAGATCTGCTCTATGCCTCCAGTTACTATCTCATCTTATACAAGAGAAGAGCTATTATAGAAGGCCATAATTATAGTATGCTGTCCATAGTCTATAGGTAAAAATAAGAATGATAGTGGAGGAGATTGCTTTTTGCAATTTTAAAATGAAAACCTCTATATCAACTATCTGTAAGGCCATCTGTGGTGGTCCACGCCTGCAATCTTATGAGGTTGAGGTAAGAGAAGTGAAAGTTTGAGATTAGTCTAAACTGCACAGTGAGACCTTGTCTCAATAAAACAAAACAACAAAAACTATTGAAACTAAAATTAAGCCAAGAAAACTTTGCCAGTGTATTGCTAAAGGGTAACATATGGAAGAATCTGGTAGCTCAGTAAGCAAAAGACAAATACCTTGCCCCCAAAAGAAAAGAATTAACATAGAAATACAGATAGTGATGGGTGCCAGTTCCTAAGCCTATAATCCTACTACTCAGGAGGCTGAGATATGAAAAGGGTGGTTTGAAGACAGCCCAGGCAGGATCTATGAGATTCTTTTATTATTATTAATTTTATTTTATGTCAAGGAGATGTACAGATGGGTTACAGTTACATATGTAAGGTACTAAGTATATTTCTTATCATACTTGTTACCCCCCTCTCATTTTTTCCCACCTTCCTTCCCCACAGCCAGCCCCCCCCCCCCAGTTGTACAGTTAATTTCCAACATATTGTCTTGTGAGCATTGCTATTGCATTGGTTCGCCCTTTATCCTTTGTATGGAATTCTCATTTCCAATTAACTAGCAATGGAAGTGGAAGCTGAGTGCTGGTGACTCACAACTGTAATCCTAGCTACTCAGGAGGCTGAGATCTGAGAATTGCAGTTCAAAGCCAGCCAGGGCAAGAAAGTCCATGAGACTCTTATTTCCAATTAACCACCAGAAAACCAGAAGTGGTGCTGTGGCTCAAAGTGATAGAGTGATAGCCTTGAGCACAAAAGTTCAGGAACACAGTGCCCAGGCCCTGAGTTTAAGACCCACAAACAACAGCAACAAAAGGAAGTGGATGTGTGGCTCAAATTGCAGAGAACCGGCCTTGAGCAAAAAATCTAAGAGAGGGCACTCACTCAAGTGCAAACGCACGTACACACCTCCTCCAAGTACATATAGTTAATAAATATGTAAAAAATGAACCACCAACCTTATTCGAAATCATAGAAAATCAGATTAAAACTGCACCAAAGTAACTTTTTCTATAGATATGGAGGAAGATGGAGATCAACATTTTCCTTTTATCAAATTGGCAAGAATATGCAACGTTGTCAACAGTGGGGAGACTGCAAATTGATGCTCTAATTTACGCACCATAACCCTTTAAAGTGAGCATGGATTGTAACCTGACATTTCAACATCTCTAAATATATGCCAAAGAATGTCTTTGGACATGAAGACACCCCATGAAATGCTGGGGTTTTTTTGGTTTGTTTGTTTGTTTTTGTTTTATTTTTTGACAGTCCTAGGGCTTGAACTCAGGGCCTAAGCACTATCCCTGGCTTCTTTTTGCTCAAGGCTAGCACTCTGCCACTTGAGCCACAGTGCCCCTTCTGGCCATTTTCTATATATGTGGTGCTGAGGAATTGAGCCCAAGGCTTCATGTATACTAGGTGAGCACTTTACTACTAGGCCATATTCCCAGCCCCCAAATGCTATTTTTAATAGCAAGAAATTTGGATAAATGTGTAGGCATTGAATTTTCAGTTAAATTAGTCACAGCCCCACTCTGTGAAGCATATAGTCATATAGTACAGGTAAATATATATAAAGTAAGTGTATGCAGTATATATTAAGTATATGTAAGCATATACGGTAAAGTATATAATCACTTCATATGCAGATATAAAATAATGAAATGGAAACATAGTCACATTATAGAGTTAAATGGTATGGTAGAAACCATCAAATGTATGATATCAAATGTTTAATTTTTACCATCTGTTAATATAATAGTCCATAAACATGAAAGTACATAGAAGAAACTAGAATGATTTGTAATAATTTTTTTGGTGACAGTACTAGGGCTTGAACTCAGGGCCTGGGTGCCATCCCTTAGATTTTTCCACTCAATGATAGAATTTTACCATATGAGTCACAGCTCTATCCAGCTGACTTTGTCCCAATTCTCAGATCTCAGCCTTCTAAATAGTTAGATGTTACAGATGTGAGTCATCGGCTCCCAGTGAGTCAAAATAAAATTTTAGTACTCTGGTGATTATATTTTTAGTGTCTATTTTCTATGCTTTTAAATATCTGACAATAGCTTATGTTACTTTTCTATTCAGGAAAAAATTACTATGATTTCCTTTTTAGTGGTATGAAAGTGGCCCCTTAGATCTGGGTATGTTAGTTTGGTTGCTCCCTTTGAAAACATCGGTAGGCCTCATGAGTACACGTTTTCTTCTTACTCTCCTCTCCTCCCCTCCCCTCCCTTTCCCTTCCCTTCCTTCCTCTTTCTTCCTTCCTTCCTCTCTTTCTTTCTTTCTTTCTTTCTTCCTTCCTTCCTTCCTTTCTTCCCTTTTTTCTTTCTTTTTTTCTTTCTTTTCTTTCTTTCTTTCTTGCTAGTCCTGGGCCTTGAATGTAGGGCCTAAGCACTGTCCCTGGCTTCTTTTTGCTCAAGGCTAGCATTCTACCACTTGAGTCATAGCTCCACTTCTGGATTTTTCTATATATATGGTGCTGAGGAATTGAACCCAGGGCTTCATGAGGTGAGCACTTTACCACTAGGACATATTCCCAGCCCCTGTATTGGTGTATTTTATTTTTTATTTTTGGCGACTATTCCCATCACTTTTCATTGCATTATTTTTTTCTGTATTTGCATAAAACTGAGAGCTAAGTAAAGGAAAAGATAAGCAAATTTTGCTTTCCTCTCACTAACTTTTCACCATAACACACTGGATTCCTCTGCAGGACATTTCCATTCATGGAACTAAAGCCCCATGTGCCATGCATGGAGCTCATTTATGTCATTCTTTCATTGCTGATGCAAGAGAGGAAAGCAAATCCATTGGAGTACTTGTCCATGGAACAGAAATGCTTGTGATGGGGTTGGAGTGGCACTTGGATAAATGGATCTTTCCATGGGACATACATAGGCAGAATGTTAAAGGACGCATGTTCTCCAATGCTAGGGAGCACAGAACACCTACTCCCACAGTCTTGAAGACTCACTGCAGGGATGAAATGTAAGTACAAACATTCACCAGTGTTCACCAGGACTGGCACTAAACAAAACACACATCAATAGCTCAACTTTTATGAATTCTTCTATTTCTAGATATAATTCCTATATAAAAGCACGTCACTATTCTTTAGGAATCACTAAAATAAGTAAATATCACAAGACAGGAAAAGAAGTTTTAGAAAAGTATGTGTCCATACCTCACTCCACCTTCCCGTTAACTTCTTCTCCACAATTCAACTCTCACCCTGCCCCTCTCTATATAACAAAACACATAGAATTATTCCTAACAAGACTAACACCTCAATCTCCAAACCACTCCCACTCTGGTAATAGAAGGTCTCCTAGGACACAAAGATATACCTAGAAACTAAAATAGGAGCAGTAACCCCTCTTGTTTTGAACCTAACAAAAGCACAAAATGGTGGCTTACAATCTATACAAACCTTTAAATCCAAGCCTTCCCCACCTGAGTAAGAAAAAACTTCCATAAAGAGTTTAGAGCATGAAGATTGACTGTCAAATGAACACTCAACAGTCAAATAACACCCCCCACCCAAGCCACTTCCACACCAGTTCATCTTAATGAAGCTTCAAGAAATCACTAACTAGAAATATTCTGGATACCAAAGCCACCAAAAACCCTGAACCCGAATGAATCAATTACAGTGAAAAATCATGGAATTCATGCTTAAACAAGACAAAGTCACCCTCAAAAGCCAACAATGACACAGTGAAAGACTTAAGTGAGCGTGAAGAAGAAAGGTCAGACAATGGATACACTAGAGGAATGTAGAGGAAATTGTTGATGGACGAGAGGAAAGAACAGCTCTTTAAAACACTGGAAGAAAACCAAGAGAAGTCAGACAAAAAGCTAAACCAAATGAAGAAGGTGAAGCAGTAGATGAAAGAGGAGTTCAAGAAAGAGATGGAAAGCATAAAGAGCTCTAACATAGTAATACAAAACACAGTTGCAAGCCTGGACAATAGAACAAAAGAAGTTGCAAACAGGGTATCAGAGGTTGAAGATAAAGCAGAAGAATTAGGTTAAAAAATCAAAGGCATTGAAAAGACACTGAGAAGATAACCAGGTGACATGAGTGAACTGATAGACTCTGTCAAATCTACATGTAATAGGAATGGATGAGGGAGAAGTCAGAACTAAAGGCATTGAGACCAATTCCACAAAACAATAGCAGAAAAACTCCCCAACATTGAGAAAGATAATTACATCTGTCTGTCAGTCTTATAAAACCCCAAAACAGAGAAAACCAGTGAAAAAACTCTCCTAGATATGTTGTTAAAACTCTAGGCTTACAAAATATAAAACTCTGGACTTACAAAATAAAGAAGTAATATTAAAGGCAGGAAAATCAAAGAGGAACTCTCTTACCATGAGAAGAAGGTTAGAATAATTGCAGATTTCTCAATGCAAACTCTAAATGCAAGGAGAGTCTACAGGGATATAATTTACACTCTGAAAGACAATCTAGACTAGTGTACTCAGCAAAGGTATCATTCAGGATTGATGAAGCAACAAAAAACTTCCATGATAAACAACAACTAAAGAAATTCACGATCACTAAACCCGCACTACAAAGGATCCAAAAGGAAATCATAGATTTAGGAAAAGGGAATTAAAATCCAAGAAATTCAGCAACAAATAAATACTGCTAGAGGACTAGATTGGAAAAACAGGAAGAGAAAAGAAGCATGCACTATGGAAATAAGAAAATGGCAGGAAACACAGAATATTTCTCAATAGTAATGTTCGATGTCAATGGCTCAACTTTCCAATCAAAAGATGTATAGCAGCAGCCGGGACCAAAAAACAAGATCCAACCTTTTTTTTTTTTGTCTCCAAGAAACATATCTCACTGTCAAAGATAAACACAAAATCTGAGTAAAGGGATGGGAAAAGACTTTATAAGAAAATGCATCCTGCAAGAAGACAGGACTAGTAATTTCAGTGTCTGATAAAATAGATTTCAGGCTAAAATCAGTAAGAAGAGACAAATAAGGCCACTTCATATGAATGAATGGAGCAATACATGAAGAAGAAATTACAGTGGTCAATATATATGCACCTAATAGTAGCACAACCAAATACATCATACTCTTAGATTTACATACTCTTAGACTTGTAAGAACTGATAGATTCCAACAAGATAATAGTGGGAGAATTTTATAACCCACTCTCACCAAAAGATAAGTCAACTAAACAAAAGTCCAGTAAAAAACCAAAATCAACCAAACAAAAACTCTGAAGTAAATGTTATCATAACCCAAATATATATAATAGATATGTAAAGAGTATTTCACCCAGTAACCACAAATAAACATTTTCCTCAGCAGCCCATGGAACTTTTCACAAAATAGATCATATCCTAGGCATGCAACAAAGCCTGAGCAAATATTTAAAGTGTTTTTGTACTGCATCTGATCATAATAGAATTAAACTAGAATTCAACAGCAGAAGATACTACAGAAAATACTCAAATACATGGAGGCTGAATAACATACAGTTGAATAACAGCTGGTCACTAAAAAGAAATAAAAGGAAAAATAAACAAGTTCCTGCAAACCAGTGAAAATGAAAGCACAGCCTACCAGAATCTCTGGTATACAGCAAAAGCAGTGTTGAGAAGAAAGTTCATAGCTCTAAGCATGTACATAAAGAGAATAGAAATAACTCAAGTAAATAACCTCATGATACAAATAAACTAGAGAAATAGAAAAAAACCAAACCCCAAACTACTAGACAGAGAAAGATAGTAAAAAAAAAATGAGTGAGAGACTAAAAATCTATATATAGAATCAATAAAACAAAAAGCTAGCTCTTTGGAAAAAATTATTATAATTGACGAAATTATACCTATACCTACCTATACCCCTATCTATTTTGACAAAAAAGGAGAGAAGAGACCAAATCAACAAAATTAGAGATGAAATAGGAAACATCACAACAAATAGCAACAAGATCCAAACAATTATGAGGGACTATTTCTAAAACCTATACTCAAATAAGTTGTAAAATCCAGAAGAAATTTCTGGAGGCATACAATCTGCCAAAATAGAATGGAAAAAAAATACAAACCACGCATAACAAGCAATGAGATCAAGGAAGTAATAAAAAGTATCCCAATAAAGAAAAGTCCAGGGGGCAATGAATTCACAGCTGAATTCTGTAAGACCTTTAAAGAAGAACTGACACTCATACTGCCCAAACTTTTCCATGAATTAGAAAGGGAAAGATCATTACCAAACTCATTCTATGAGTCCAGCATTAACTCATCCCCAAGCCACGCACAGACCCAATGAAAAAAGAAACTATAGACCAAATTCTTTAATGAATGTTGTCCCAAAGCTCCTTAATAAAATACTTGGCAACTACCAGGCACTGGTGGCTCATGCCAACAATCCTAGCTATACAGAAGGCTGAAACATGAGGGTCGGGGTTCAAAGCCAGTTCAGGCAGGAAGCACCCAAAAGGCTGAAAATGAAGTTGTGGCTTAAGTGATAGCATGCTCACTTTGAGCCAAAAAGGTCAGGGATGGTGCCCAAGCCCTGAGTTCAAGACTCAGGACCGGCACAAACACACAAACAAATGTATTGCATGGGGAAAAAAATCTGTGTTTAGATACATACTTAAGATTTTAAAATTTGTCAGCTAACAATGCCAGAAGATGACTTTCTCAAATGTATCTCAAAGACATTGCCTCCAATTCCAGGATCTATTTTTCCATTTTATTATTTTCAGGGATCAAAAGATCAGGAAATACTTTTAAATGCACAAATGTTTTACCTAACATTTAGCTAAGGTTTCTTTTGACTGTAGAAGCTTCAAAGGGCATAAATGAGCTTTGTACAGAAGCTTCTAGAAAGTTTATGTGTCATCACCTCAGAGGTTGCCAGGAGGCTGTAATTCTTTCACAACTTCTCCAGGGTTGGAACCTGCAGGCAGCACTGAAAATAAATTCAATGCCAAGTATGACTAGAACCTTTCCTGTGACAGCAGCCACCCCTGAGAGCGGCCAGGGTTCTAGAGGTATCCACCACTCAGGGTGAGAATCAAGTTGGGGAGAAAGCGAATAAGCTTCTGGTGTTTCTTATTTTACTCTTGGACAAGCTATTAAAATAAAATGCTCTTAGGATCTATTTAATAAGATGTCTTGCTTATTGAACTGGACTCTCTTTTAAAATGCTAAGGGAACATTAATAATCCCACAAATTCTTCCGCACTTTCTCTTCCTCTCTCTCTCTAAATTTAGTTTCCATGCCCCACAGCGGCCCAGCAATCTCTCCTCTTCCTCCACTCTCATTTCCCCACAAACCAGCTTTTGACTTTTCTTCATCATTTTCCAACTTCTTGCAGTAGCTGTCAGGTTTGTTCAGCGTGTCCAAGGATGCCAACCTCGGCCCTTCACATTTCCCAGCCGCTCCCTATCGCCCCTCCCCAAATCCACAAGGGCAGGCATAGAATCCTCTGTTAAGTGTGATTGCTCAAGCGGGTTGTGCATGGCTAACTTATCCCACAGATGGGAAACCCAGGACTGAGAGAAGGAAACAAGTTACCCGGGAAGTAGCAGAAGCAGTCTCCAAACTTCCTGCTTCCTAAGTTTAGAGAGTTTACAGAGCGCAAGGGGCGGGCGTGGATGAGGAGCAGACAGAAGTCATCTTTAGGAGCCACAGCCTTCTCCCAGATTCCGAGGAGGATCCATTTCTCCGCCCAGATCAGGAAATAGCCTTTTTCCCAGGAAGTTCCTTGGTGTGTCCAGCAGAACTGTCCCTCAGTGCATGATGGAAAAGGCCTTGTTCCCAGAGGCACAAGTCACCGTTTCCTGTGTGTGAGGCCCCAGCGTGCATGACACATTTGGTCTTGGCCACGTGTTCCCTTCCCTTCCCTTCCCTGCCCTCCTCCCTCCCTTCTTTCTCTTTCTCCCTCCCTCCCTCTTTCTTTCTTTCTTTCTTTCTTTCTTTCTTTCTTTCTTTCTTTCTTTCTTTCTTTCTTTCTTTCTTTCTTTCTTTCTTTCTTTCTTTCTTTCTTTCTTTCTTTCTTTCTTTCTTTCTTTTTCTTTTTTCTCTCCTTCCTTCCTTCTCCCCTTCTCTACTTCCTTCCTTCCTTCCTTCCTGGCTGGGACTGCCTAAGCTTACGTTTCACATTATTTTGACCTGTGAAAAGAAACTGCTCTGGTAATTGGAATTATTTTAAAGGCTCTGAGGAAAAGGTATATATATATATATATATGGTATACACACATATCTGTAAGTACACAATCATCTTCTGAAGAAGTTACTAGTGTATAAAATTCAAAACCCAACCACCTGCAGTTGATTCTATTTTGGTGAGAGAGGTGAAAGGTCAGGAAGGAGGCGACTTGGAAGTTTCTGCAGCAACAATTCTGGGGTGTAGAGGAACATCTTCTGTTTCCCTGTTCCTCTGCTGGCTTGGTCTTCCTGTTTACTGGGCCTTCAGCGTCAGAACTCCATTTTCTATGGCTGGGGAATTGCAGCAGCTTCCTACCCTTCCCACTAGCTGGTGGCCAATGGGTAGACCAAGTCAAGAGAGGGTTTCAGTGAGTGAAACCCCTGCTCCTCCAAGTTCATGTCTCATCTTTGACCTGCTAGGAGCACTGGCACCAGTGAACAGATAAATGTTTCTCCAGAGACAAATGGAAGTGGAAGCTGAAGGAGACTTCTAGCATATAGCCACCAAGCACTAAACTGCATCAGGCTAGGGATGTAGTTAAGTGATTAGTACTTACCTAGCATGGGTAAGGCCCTGAGTTCTATCCCCAGCACCACTAAAAAAAGAGCCATAGCTGTGAGCTGTGAAGGCTATTATCTGCCAGCAAGTTTCTCCAGTGAGATTAGTCATATTGGAGCAAAATGAAGGAAGTTATGGAGTCTATTTCCTTGTGTTCTGAATCAGTGCAGGTGCCAAACCTTACTATAGGAATTGGCTTTTGACTGAGAATTCCAGGACACTGATAAAGTTAGGTAGCTCTGGGGTGTGAGAATGGAGCTAAGGAGAGGCTTTGACTCTGCTTTGATTCCCCTTGTGGTTGAGTAGATTAAGGAGAACGAATGGTTTTAAACAGGCTATTGGATAAAACTATTTTCTTGGGTTTGGTTTTGTTTTTAAGTTAAAATGAGAACTCACTGGTGCATAGTGGTTCAGGGGCATCCTTGGAGTGTCTCGCCTGCCAGTGTGGACAGTTGGAAAGACCTGGTAGGCTGAGACCCAGATGTGAGCTGCTGGCTGGGTTGGTGCGGCTACACAAACATCTGAGCTGTAGACAACACATTGAGGGAGTGTTTTCCCAGCCTGGCCACGAACCAGTTCCCAGCTTGTTGACGTGCTTTCCACAACCACTGTGAGAGACATGGCGCCCACAACGACTGGTAGAAATCAAGTATGCTTACATCAGTTATTCAGGTTTGTTTTATTTGTTCTCTGGTGCTGGGGATGAAACTCAGGGTCTGGCACATGCTAAACGAGATTTCTGTCACTGAGTTACATCCCCAGTTCTTTTTTGTTTGTTTGTTTGTCTGAGACAGGATCTTGGTAGGGACATAACCTAGACTGGCCTCCAACTCAAGATCTTCCTGCCACTGTCTCCGGCATGCTGGGATTATGGGCGTGCACCACCATACTCAGATAGTCACGTTTTTATGCTATAAAATTCAATAATATATTTTAATTTATGATTCTTAGAATCAAAGTCTGTATAGCATGTGTATATACATAGGTACAAAAGTTTAAGCCACAAAAATAAGATTTTAGAAAGAAGTCTATTTACTTTCAATGAGTAAAACTCCTTATGCTTGAGAACTGAGGAGCCTATACTTCATAGTTCATTTCTAATACTTGTCTTTGATCTGCTTTGAGCACAATGATCAATCAGCAGCTATGTGAATGGCTACTTGAAGAAGCACTGATGTGGAAGAGAACACGCTAGACTCACTAGCTCATGTCCTTCCAGAACTCTGTGGAAGCAAAACAGTCTTCCTAGTATTTAGCATCCAAGAAAAAAAAAATCCCTTCATCAATTTATGTTGACATTAGCAATGTAATATATGGAAAAGACTAATAACAACTCAGTACAATCTGGTTAAAACTTAATAATCAATGGAAAAATGAATCTGGAAACAGAAGAGCATCTCCCACTGCATGATTGGGTAATAAAGCAGATGCCCTAAAAAAGTAAATACTACTCTGGGATAATTACTAGGCTTTAAATTTTTTTACATTCTCAACTCTGTACTTATTAAGTCAGGGCCATAATTTGTTAAATAAAAGATTTACCAGCTGCTGTAGTGTTGTCATCAATGGAAAAGCTGTATGATAGAGGCAAGCTGACAAATTACCTGTTACACTCTTTTTTTTAAAAAATTTGTTTATTAATTAAACACAAATTTTTTGACAAGGTGTTGTGCAAAAAGGGTACAGTTATATAGTAGGGAAGTGTGTACATTTCTTGTGGTATCTTACACCCTGTTTTTCTTTCCCTTCCCTGGGTCAGGTAGACATATATACAATACACAATGTACCAAGAGCCTATACAGTAGCCACGTGGCCTACGCCCAAGAAAATTTGCCTAGGGCTTTAAATGTAATGTCGACATTAGACAATATGTCCACAGTAGTCTTATATGAACGTACATACATAGCTTTTGAGCTATTGTATTCCACTGAGAGGTCAATTTTTGACCATTATATTGAAGTGCCAGACTTTGAAGTCAGGTCCCACTTTACCACGTGAACCCCACTTTACCACATGAACCCCACTTTACCACGTGAACCTGAGATAAGCAGGCCCTGTGAGCAAACCCAGGACAAGCTTATTAGGGCCCAGTTGGCCAAGAACTCTAACCACTGGGAGTGCTTAACTCTAACCGCCCCCAGAATGCCTCCAGCCCTGAGCCAATCAGATTTGTACCTATGTCCTAATCTTGCTTGAACACCTGATTGTTGTAACTTTGTTTTTTGCCTTTATAAGCCCTGTGTAATTGCAGCTCGAGGCTGCCTCCTAACCTCCACTGTGTCGGTGGGTAGGACGAGGCCCAAGTTGCAGCTCGCTTGAATAAAGTCTTGCCTTGCTTTTGCATTTTGGAATGTCTGAGTCTCGGTGGTCTTCTTGGTGGTGGTTTCGTGACTTGGCACAACATTTGGGGGCTCGTCCGGGATGGCCCCAGAGACACACCCCCCCCAAGACCCCAGACTCAGAAGGTAAGAAAATAGTGCTGTTCATTCTGTGTGTCTGTGTCTGTGTGATTTGTAGTTTTGTTTTCTGTTTTGGCTGGCCGCCTGAATCTAAACCTGTAGGTAGCGAAGGACCAGCCGGAGTGGACACGCTCGTATGGGCAGTCCTGGAGGACTTGGGGGACACCTCAAGCCCTCCAGAGGGGGCTCAGGCTTCCCACTACCACCTTGAGCCTGAAGGACTGGACTGGGAGGCCCTTCTAATGGGCGCCCGTCCAGTCCACTCTATATTCGGGGTTGTCTGGTCCACTCCTACACAGGAACGGGAGAGAGAGAGAGCCTCAAGACTGTGTGGTCTGCCCCCTCACAGGGGCAGGAGAGACACAGTGAGACTATGTGGTCTGCCCCCTCACAGGGGCAGAAGAGACACAGTCGAAACTGTAAGCTGCAGCTCCCTAAGTCTGTCTGTAAGTGTTGTCTGGTCTTTGTGCCTGTGATTATTTTTGTGTATTTCTTTCTTGTGCACAACAATATGTTGAGTAGTTGTTTGGTTTTAGTTACATAATGTTGGGTCACTGACCCAGTCCTGTGGGAAATACCATTTGACAAGCAGTTTTTGGTTTCACAGACCTGGTCTCTATTGTCTCTCTGTCACCCCTTTTTAACAGTCATATATCAGGGAGATCATGCCCCTTTGTTTTCTGTATTCTAGGCTTGTCTCGCTCAACATTATTTGTTTAAGTTCTGACCATTTCCCTGCGAATAACAATATTTCACCATTCCTAATCGCTATGTAGTATTCCATTGTGTATAGGTACCATATTTTTTGGATCCATTCATCTGTGGAGGGGCATCTGGGTTGTTTCCATATTTTGGCTATTGTGAATTGTGCCATGATAAACATGGAAGTATAAATGGCTTTTTGATATCTTGGGACCTGCTGTTCAGGATAGATGCCTAGGAGTGGTATGGCTGGGTCATAGGGTAGGTCTATATTGAGCTTTTTGAGAAATCTCCATACTGTTCTCCAAAGTGGTTGTACTAATTTGCACTCCCACCAACAATGGAGAAGGGTTTCTCTTTCCCCGCAGCCCCTCCAGCATTTGTTGTTGCCTGAGATCAGAGTATAGGCCATTCTAACTGGAGTGAGGTAGTATCTCAGGGTTGTTTTTATTTGCATTTCCTTTACTACCAGGGATGTTGAAAATTTCCTCATATGCTTCTTTGCCATTTTTATTTCTTCTCTTGTGAAGTCTCTCTTTAGCTCCTTTGCCCATTTCCTAAATGGTTTATTGGGCTTGGAGGGGCTTAGTGTTTTGAGTTCTCTGTAGATGACAGATATTAGGCCTTTGTCTGTTGCTGTGCTGGTAAAGATCCTTTCCCATATTGTTGGCTGTCTTTCTATTTTGGTGACTATATCCTTAGCTGTGCAGAAACTTTTTAATTTGTAGTAGTCCCATTTGTCGAGTCTCTCCCCTATTTGTTGTGCCCCTGGGACTCTATTCAGGAAGTTCCTTCCTGTGCCTATAAGTTCTAGTGTCTTTCCTACTCTGTCCTTCAGTAGTTTCAAGGGTTCAGGTCTGATATTGAGGTCCTTGATACATTTTGAGTTGCTCTTGGTGCATGGTGATAGGCTTGGGTCTACTTTGAGTTTTCTGCATATGGCTGCCCAGTTCTCCCAGCACCAGTAGTTGAAGAGGCTATGTTTATTCCATTGTATGTCTTTAGCTCCTTTGTCGAATATCAGCTGACTGTAAGAGTGTGGTTTTATTTCTGGGTCTTCAATTCTGATCCATTGGTCTGCCAGTCTGTTTTTATACCAATACCAGGCTGTTTTTGTTATGATGGCCCTATAGTAGAGCTTGAAATCTGGTATTGTGATACCTCCTGCACTGCTTTTTTTTGCTTAGAATTGCTTTGGCTATTCTAGGTCTTTTGTTGTTCCATATGAATTTATGGATTGGTTTCTCTATTTCAGTGAAGAATGTAACTGGGATTTTGATAGGTATTGCATTGAATTTTTATAACAATTTGGGTAATATGGCCATTTTCACTATATTGATTCTGCCTATCCATGAGCATGGGAGGTCTTTCCATCTCCTTGTGTCTTCTTTGATTTCCCTTATTAGATTTTTATAGTTCTCATTAAATAGGTCCATCACGTCCTTGGTTTGGTTGATCCCTAGTTACTTTATTCTTTTTTTGGCTACTGTAAATGGAATTGTTTCCATAATTTCCTTTTCTGCTTGTATATTGCTGGTGTACAGAAAAGCTGCCGACTTTTGTGGGTTGATTTTGTAGCCTGCTACTTTGCCAAAATGGTTTTTTAGGTGTAGGAGTTTGGGGACTGAGTTTTTTGGGTCCTTCAGATATAAGACCATGTCATCTGCAAATAGGGATAGCTTTATTTCTTCCTTGCCTATGTGGATCCCTTTGATGTCCTCCTCTTGCCTTATTGCTATGGCTAGGGATTCCAGCACTATGTTGAAAAGAAGTGGGGAGAGTGGGCATCCTTGTCTTGTTCCCGAGTTTAGGGGGAATGATTTAGGTTTCTCTCCATTTAATATGATGTTAGCAGTTGGTCTGTTATATATGGCTTTTATTGTTTTGAGGAATGTTCCATCTATTCCTGTTCTCTCCAGAGCTTTTAATAAGTATGGATGTTGTATTTTGTCAAAGGCTTTTTGGGTATCGACTGAGTTAACAATGTGATTCTTGATTTTAGTTCTGTTTATGTGCTGAATTACATTGATTGATTTACGGATGTTGAACCATCCTTGTGACTGTGGGATGAAGCCTACTTGGTCATGATGTATAATTTTCTTGATCAGTTTGTGGATCCTGTTAGCTAATATTTTATTGAGGAGCTTTGCGTCTGTGTTCATTATTGATATTGGTCTGTAGTTCTCTTTTTTTTGTTGGGTCTTTGCCTGGTTTGGGAATGAGTATGATATTAGCTTCATAGAATGAGTTTGGGATTTCTCTCTCTGTTTCTATTTTGTGGAAGAGTTTGAGGAGTATTGGTATTCGCTCCTCACTAAAGTTTTATACGATTCGTTGGTGAATCCATCTGGGCCTGGGCTTTTCTTTGCTGGAAGGTTCTTGATTACCCCCTGTATCTCGCTGTAAATTATTGGTTTATTTAGTTGATTTATTTCTTCTTGGTTCAGTTTGGGGAATTTATACTTCTCTAAGAATTGATCCATTTCTGTAAAATTATTGCTTTTTAGTGAGTAGAGGTTCTGGAACTAGTTCCTTATGATTGTTTGAATATCGTGTGTGCTTGTAATTTTTCCAGTGGAGTTTCTGATTTTATGTATATGAGTCTCTTCTCTTCTTTTTTTTTGTAAGTCTTGCGAGGGGTGTGTCAATTTTATTTATTTTCTCAAAGAACCAGCTTTTAGTCTTATTTACTTGTTGAATGGTCTTTCTATTTTCAATCAGATTTATCTCGTCTTTAATCTTTGTGATCTCTCTCCTCCTAGTCATTTTAGATTCGATCATTTCCTGTTTCTCCAGTTGTTTTAGTTTCATCATGAGGTTATTTACCTGCTCTGCTTCCATTCTTTTAATGTGAGTGCTGAGGGCAATGATCTTGCCCCTCAGTACTGCCTTAGCTGTGTCCCATAGGTTTCTTTGTGATGTATTTTCATTGTCATTGTGGCTTATGAATTCGTTGATTTCATCTTTAATTTGGTCTGTGGCCCAAGTGCTGGATTACAGTGTGGGGTTTAGCCTCCAAGAATGTGTATAGCCTCTGTGGTAACCGTTGTTATTGAGGGTTACCTTTAATCCACTGTGGTCAGATATAATACATGGGATTATGTCAATACTTTTGTATTTGCTGAGGTTCTTTGTGTGGGCTATGACATGGTCTATTTTGGAGTATGATCCATGTGCTGCTGAGAAGAAGGTGTATTGGGTCTCTGTAGGGTGGAAGATTCTGTATAGATCTGTCAGATCCATTTGGGATGTGGTGTTACTTAAGTCCTCAGCTCCCTTGCTGATCCTCGGTGTTGGATCTGTCTCTTGGAGAGAGTGTGGTATTAAAGTCTCCCACTATGATTGTGTTTGGGTCTATCTTGTTCTGTAGTTCTGTGAGTATTTGCTTGACATATGTAGGGACTCTTGTTCGGTGAGTATACATTTATCACCATAATGTCTTGATTCTGGATTTTTCCATGTATTAAAATGTAGTGACTTTCTTTGTCTTTTTGAGTTGATTTTAATGAAAAGTCCAGCTTGTCTGAGATCAGAATGGCTACACCTGCCATTTTGGTAGGTGCGTTTGCTTGGAAGATCTTGCTCCATCCTTTCATTCGGAGCCTGTTTTTGTCCCTTGCTGTAAGGTGGGTCTATTGTAGACAACAGATGCCAACTTTTTGTTTGCAGATCCATTCTGCCTGTCTGTTCCTCTTTATCAGAGAGTTTATACCATTTATATTCACAGAGATCAAGGATAAGAGTGTTTTTTCTCCTTCCATTTTTTTGTTGGGCTGTTTTTCCTCTTTTATTTTTCTTGTCTTTAGTGAGCTGCTCTTTCTGTTGGGCTCTGGCTATTGTAGTTTCTTTCTGTTTCTGTCTGTGTGTCCTGTACGATTTCTGTTGGGTGGGATTCCCCTCTTAGAATTCGCTGTAGGGCTGGTGTTTTATTCACATACTCCTTTAGATCCTCTTTGCTATGGAAAGATCTGGTTTTCCCCTTGAATGTGAACTCCACCTCTCAGGTGGTTCGCCCTCCTGTGTGGACCACTTCGGGGTGGGTGTTGTTGGGGGCGGCCCACCCACTTGTGCGAAATGCGCCAAACTAAGTGGGCAGGGGCCGCTGTGGCCCTGCCCACCTGTGTGGAGTATTCCTACCAGAGTGAGCTCCAGGTTGTTGGGGTGTGCTTGCGCCCTCCCTCGAGTCTGCTGTGGGGGGGGCGGTATGTTTGGGCCCCAGTGGGATTAAGTGTCTGGAAGGCCCAGGCGCCTCGGGTGGGACTTGCAATGCCTGCCGTCTCCGGGCCCCTGTTGGGAAGGGGGCGAGGCTGGTGTGGCTGATTCCGGCTTCTCTGCTGCCTTGGTGCTGCTCCGCCCTTCCCCTGCTAACTCCTGTGTCTTCCCAGAGCCTGATGGGATCTTGCCCCCTGATTTGGGGGTTCTTTGTTCCCTCGGGGTGGGGAGGAGGAGGGAGGGAGTTCTAGCTTCTTTGTAGGGTTTGGGTCTCTGATAGCTGGTCTCCTGTTGGGGGAGGGGGCAATGGGAGACTCACTGGTCCTGGATTGTGTGTGTGTCCCTCGCCGCCATTGTTCCTTCGGGGGTGGAGTGCTGGGGTGTGGCGAAAGGTCGTGGTGGTGGCCCCGGCTCTCCCCTTCTGCACCGCTTTGTTTCGATCCCGGGCGTGCAGTCCCGAACTTCCCATTGCCGCCATGTGTCTTGGTCCGCACTCTCCCTGGGGTCCGTGGAGTCCTGCTGTCTGGACTCTGCGCTCCCAGCGTGTGTTTTCGGCAGTTGGTCTGCCGTTCGCCGGGTGCCCTTTTCCAGCCTGGCCCTGTTTAGGCCAGGGTCGGCTGGTGGGGGGAGGGTACCCAGGAGATTCTCCAGCTCTGTGCAGGTTATAGGCTCTTCTTTTTTTGCTCCTTTTTTGTTTCCTGCGTTTCTTCACTGCTTCTGGCTGCTGGTTTTGCTGGGTTCTTGATGAGGTGTTGGGTGCTGGAGTTCCCAGCTTGCTATTCAGTTGGAGTGAGTTGGGGTGCCTCCCTACTGTGGCGGTGCCATCTTCCTCCTCTACCTGTTACACTCTTTAAAGAAAGAAGGGAGGGCTGGGAACATGGCCTAGTGGCAAGCGTGCTTGCCTCGTATACATGAAGCCCTGGGTTCAATTCCTCAGCACCACATATATAGAAAAAGGCCAGAAGTGGTGCTGTGGCTCAAGTGGTAGAGTGCTAGCCTTGAGCAAAAAGAAGCCAGGGACAGTGCTCAGGCCCTGGGTCCAAACCCCAGGCCTGGCAAAAAAAAAAGAAAGAAAGAAGGGAAACAAGATGTGCCCAGGACCCAGGCTCCATGAGGGAGCCATGGATTACAGTGCAGTCAGGACCAAGCCCAGGAACTGCACTATGTACAACTAGTCCTGACAATGGCACAGAAATGGCTTCAAGAAACCTTGATTACTGGGTGACAATGGCTCATGCCTGTAATCCTAGCTACCCTGGAGGTTGAGATCTGAGGATCTAATTCAAAGTCAGCCTCAGCAGGAAAGTCCATGAGACACTTACCTTCCAACTACCCAACAAAAGTGGTTACTTGTGAGGGTGGAGTTGTGGTTCAAGTGGTAGAGCCCCAGCCTTGATTTAAAAAGCTAAGGGACAGTAGCCAGGCCTTAAGTTCAGTCTCCAGTATTAATACACACACACACACACTCACACACACACACACACACACACACACACACACACACACACAAAAAGAAACCCTGCTTACAAAGTCATGAATTGCTTAAGGGAGCAGAGGCCCAGGATGCCAGTCCAGCTCCTACTCCAGCTTTTGCTTCTACTCCAGCTCTGGTCTAGGCTCCAGTTGGTACTTCCAATGGTGCCTAGGCCCCCGGGACCCTAGAGTAAAGACCTCTGTCTGCCAATGTGAGGAGGACAATGAGCTAGTGCAATGCCCTGGCTGCCATCTGTCCTGTATTGATTCTGCAAATAAACCAGAGGCACGATCTGTTTTCAGAAATGTTTCTCTAATGAATGCATGGACACCTCAAATGAGACAAACTGAGCCCTGCATTCTGCCAGGAACAAAGAGCACTTTCCCCTTGGCTTTGAGGAATGGTGGGGACAAGGGCCGAGAGGGATTTGGAGGACCCAAGTGGGAGCCATGCCGAGGCAGAGCAGAATTCAGGAGAGGCCAGAGGGGATGGAAAGAGAATGGTTTTGTAGGTGGGATTAAGTGGCTTGGACTGTGTTGTGGAGATTTTTGGGGAAGGAGGTGTCAGAAAGCTTTTAAGCTAGATGATGTAAGCATATTGGTACTTTGCAAGTTCTGTGCATGTGTAAAATCCATAAATATTTGTCACGTTGACTTTTTAAGAGATAATAGAACTGTAGCTAAAAATTCTTCTGAATATAATTACAGTGCTTTAGGTTGGGAACATTTTCATGCTAGGTGTGGTGAACACCTATTGTTAGTTTCCTAGCAACCACAGCATCTTTTCCTGGAGAAATCTGAAGGGTCACTTGAACATCTCCACTTCAGAATTACAATTTGTTCCCTTAGCCAGGTGTCGGTGGTTCATACTACAATCCTAGCTACTCAGGAAGCTGAGATCTGCGGATCATGATTCAAAGTCAACCCAGGGAGGAAAGTTCATAAGACTCTTATCATTTAGCCAGCAAAAAACCAGAATTGGAGCTGTGACTGAGTGGTAGAGGACTAGCCTTGAGCAAAAAGGCTCAGGGACAGTGCCCAGGTCCCGAGTTCAAGCCCAGGACCAGTGTGTGCGCACATGTGTGTGCGTGTGCACGCGCACACACACACAGTTGTTCCCTTAACTTTCAGAGAACACAAGTCTCATTCAGGAGCAATTACTGAGGGTTTTGCTTATGCGCAGAGTGCTTAGATATACAAGGTGGGAGACACAGAGGAGCACACTATGATGACAATGATGATGATGATGATGATGATAACCTATAAGGCTTTTTTACAGAAAGCTTAAAAGAATTTGAAGAGAGAGGCTCAGAGGTTATGGGGCAGGCGATTATCAGATAAGACCGTAAGTGTGAGATTGGGTGGGTGTGGGACCCTTTCACCGTGGCGCGTGTTCCGCCCCATCCCGCGGGTGCGGCTCCATGTGAAAGCCTTGGATTGTGAGTAGTTGCGAAGACGCCCCTCCCCTCTCTTATGCTTAAATGAGGACACATGACACGCAGGTGTTCTCGGTAAAGTTTCTCACAATCCCGACGTTTTAATTGGGGGAGGGGTTTATATGACAGTAATGGCGGCAGGAGGGGGAGGGATCTGGAGTGGCTAGCTGGACGCTAGTGACAGGCTGAGCTGGGCTGTCCATCCAAGGGCAGCGTCATAAGACCTCCTTCATGGGCTAATGGTCACATCCCACAGGACCGCTCCCTGGGCTCCATCCGGTGCCATTCTTGGCCTACACGTGCTCCGAGACCGGAGGCGGGGCTTGTTAGCTACCCTTTCTGGTTCCGGACCCAGGAGTGGGGTAGGAGCGGCTAACAGCCAGGCAGCCCCAGGGCGGGGGAAGAGGCCTCTCAAGATCGCCTCTCCAATGCCAAGCCGATGCCCAACAGGTGGGGATGGACAGAAATGAAAGGAAGTAGGGGCTTATCAAGAAATATCCTCAGGAAAGAAAGAAGAAAACAAAGGAAAAGAAAGAAATAGTGAATAAAAAGGAAAGGAAGAAAAGGAAAAGAAATAGGTAAGAAAGAAAAGAAAGATGAAGGAAGAGTTTAAGTACCTTTTCCACAAGAGAAACTCACTGAAGTCAGTGAGCAGGGCCCCATCCGGAGACATAGGACATGAGCAGGGCCCCATCCGGGGGTGCAGGACACAAGAACAAAAAGACCAGAGAAGAACATCCTGGCTTACAATGGCTGCCAGTGGTCAGCCAGGAAGTCCAATGCACTCTGCTGATCTTCCCTGACCTCTCCTTCCCACTTCCTTCTCAAAGCCCTGATGCCTTGCATCCCCATTCTTCCCATCTACCTTCTTCTAGGCAGTCTCTTCCTTTGCTCATCTCTTCCTTGAATTCAGGGCCTGGGCATTGTCCTTGAGCTTTTTTGTTCAAGGCAAGCACTCCACCACTTAAGATACAGTTCCATTTCCAGCTTCTTTCGTGGCTAATTGGAGATAAAAATCTTAGACTTTCCTGTTCCAGCTAACTTTGAACTACAATCCTCAGATCTCAGCCTCCTGAGTAGCTAGAATTACTGATGTGAGCCCCTGGGCCTGGCTCACCTATTCCTTTAAGGGATGGAATTCCCAAGGATTCAGTCCCTAGTCTCCTCTTCTCACACGACAATCTCTCTGCATTGACTAATCTACTACCCAGGCTTCAGGTGCCTCTCCTATGTTGACCACTCAATCTCTACTTGAGACTGTTGACCTGCCTCCCATCCCATAGTCCTCGGGTTTATGTGTGTCAGAGAATATGTGCCAAGTGGAATCTTTGGACCAACAGCAACAGCATCACTTGAGAACTCTTTAGAAGTACAAAATTCCACATCCTACCCCAAACTACTGTCTTAACATCTATGTTTCAGAAAGACTTCCCAGGCAACATCCATGTTTGAGAACACTTAAGATCAGATCTTCTCAGTGGTGACCTCAGCATTACCTGGGAAATTGTTTGAAAGGCAAATTTCTAAATCTAGACATCGATGTCAGACAGGTTCTCCAGATGATTTAGATACAAGCTTAATTTTGGAAAAGTGCAGCTAACAGGGTAATCACGTGGGCAGCTTCCTTCCCTACTCCTGTACCAGAATTTGAACTCAGGTCCTGGCTCTTGCTCAGTTTGTGTGCAAGCAAGCAAGTGCCTCCAGTCTAGAATTTTGCTGGTTATTTTGGACATGGAGTCACTTTTCTGCCCAGACTGGTTTTGAACTTTGATCCTCCAGATTTCAGCTTCCCAATTAGCTAGGCTAACAGATGTGAGGAACTAGTACATGGCAACTTGAGCTGCTTTTAAAATCTAAAAGCTTTGTCCAGTCTGCGTGCCTCCTGTATATAGACCTAGCTACTCAGGAGCCTGAAGTTGGGAGGATCACAATTTTTGCCATCTCTGGGAAAAAAGCCCACCAGACTCTATCTCAGTAGAGGAATCTGGATGTGTGGCATGCACCTGTCACCCCAGGATAGCAGGAAGTAAATAAAAAGTAGGATTTCAGTTCAAATAGGCACCCAGGCAGCAAGTAAAAGCCTATCTCAAAAATAATCACTGCAAGAAAGAAAAGGCTGGAGGAATGGCTCAATGGCAGAGTACCTGCCTAGCAAGTGAAAACCCCAAGTTAGAACCCCAGTATTGCTAAAAACAAAACAAAACAACAAGAATAATCCTTAAAGCCTTGTTCATCTCCAGAAAGTAACTTCAGTGGGTCTGGGATTCAGCTGAGGCTTTGGAATGTGAAGTAAAAAATACAAAACAACAACAAACATCATTAGGCTCCCCTAACATGTAGTAATCAGATCTGTTGGCACCTCCTCTTCTCTATGAACCCCCTGCCTCAACTCAGCCACAATACTGCTCACTGCTCACTGTGGACAACTCATTACAGTAGTCCTCTACTTCTGACAATGAAACTGCCTCCCATCCCACAGTTCTTATATTCGTACCTGGCTACCCCACAGTCATTTCAAATACCCAAGCAGAACCCACCATCCCTACCCAGAAACACCTATGGAATCAACAAATCTGTTGTAAGTTCCTCACCTTGTGTCTTGGGGGTTCCAATCACATCTCAACAATCCATGTCTGTGATTGCAGAGGAGTGTTCAATTACCATCTGAACTTAGTGCCAACAGTGTGCTTTCCAAACAGGACAGGAAAGCAGACCTTTCTAGAAATGGGGTCAGGAGCTGCCAGGAATGAAGTTGTTGTCTAGCAACAACTCCTTCTCATCTCCCCCCAGATATCATTTTATAAGATTACATTCCTCCTGATAAAGTACTGGCCTAGTATGTGCTAGACCCTGGGTTCAATCCCCTGCATTATTCAATCAACCTTAAAGAAGTTAATTCTCCCCACAGAAATCTGTGACTGCAGTAAATTTCAATACAAATCTGTGGGTATTTTGAGGCTATTCATAAGTTGATTTAAAAAATTATATAGAGAAGTAAAGTCTCAATAACAGCCATGGTAATTTTAAACACAAAGGGCATCGCAGGAGGCTTGGCCAAATAGCATGCTTTCTTATAAAGCTATAGGAAATCTGTCAATACAATATTAGTTCAGGAATAAAAAAATCAATGGAACAAAACTGGGATCCCTGAAACAGACTCACATATTGAGGGATCTTAATAGAGGTAGAATTACTAATCAGAGAAAAAGTAAGTGGTGCTATAAAACTGGCTCTCTATAGGAAAAAGAAAATAAATTCCATCCCTATATTCAGCATAAGTAAAATTTTATTTGGGCTATCTTAAATAATAAAAGTTAAAGTTTAAAAGACTCATGGAAGAATATATATGAGGGGCTGGGAATATGGCCTAGTGGCAAGAGTGCTTGCCACGTATACATGAAGCCCTGGGTTCGATTCCCCAGCACCACATATATAGAAAATGGCCAGAAGTGGCGCTGTGGCCCAAGTGGCAGAGTGCTAGCCTTGAGCAAAAAGAAGCCAGGACAGTGCTCAGGCCCTGAGTCCAAGGCCCAGAACTGGCCAAAAAAAAAAAAAAAGAATATATATGAGAATATCTGTATAAGCTTGGAGGAGGAAACTGTTTAAGACTCAGAAACATGTCAGGTTCCAGTGGCTCATGCGTGTAATCCTAGCTACTCAGGAGGCTGAGATCTGGAATTGAGGTTTGACGCCAGCCCAGGCAGACAAATCCAAGAGACTCTTATCTCCAACTAACCAGTAAAAAGCCAGAAGTGAAGGTGTGGTTCAAGTGGTAGAGCTCTAGCCTGAGTGGAAAAAGCTGAGCAAGAATACAAGAACCTGAATTCAAATCCTAGTACTGGTGCACGCGCGCACACACACACACACACACACACACACACACACACACTCAAAACCTAACAATGATTGAAAAGACTGATATATTTGTTAAAGAGAATTTTCAGAAGAGGTAAACTCATGATTCTTACCAGACATAAAATTACTATGTGCTAAAGGTTTTGTGCACCTCATTATAGCCAGGTATTTTTAGTCCATTGTGTTCTAATTCATAAAGAACAGTAACATGACTCTCAAAGTTCTGCAGCTAAAAGTGCAAGAAGTTGCGTGTTTGCTGAGGATCAGACATTTCACCATTCACCATTCACAAGAGGAGCCCAGATCACCCAATCACCTTCTGCAGGGGCCACCTTTTGTTGTTATTGTTGTCAGTCATAGGGCTTGAACTTGAGGCCTGGGTATTGTCACTGAGCTCTTTTGCTCGAGGCTAGTACTTTGCTACATTGAGCCATAGTGCCACTTTTGGTTTTCTGGTAGTTAATTGTAAAAGAGTCTCATGGACTTTCCTACCCTGGCTGGATTTGAACTACAATCCTCAGATCTTAGGCTTCTGAGTAACTAGGATTACAGGTGTGAGCTACTAGCACCCAGTGAGAGGCCACTTTTTAAATAACCTCATATTAGGAACCTGTGAGTTTCTATTCATTACATGAGGAAACCAGATTGATGTTATAATTAGTAAAATGAGAAAGCAAAGAATCACAGTTATAAGAAATAAAAAAAATGTTGCCAGTGACTCATGTCTGTAATCCTAGAACCTGGGTCCCAGTAGCTCATGCCTATACTCCTACATATTCAGGAGGCTGAGATTTGAAGATCACAGTTCAAAGGCAGCCTGGGCAGCAAAGTCCACAAGAGTCTTATCTTCAATTACCCACCAGAAAACCAGAAGAGGCCCCATAGCTCAAAGTGGTAGAGTACTATCCTTGAGTGAAAAAGCTCAGGGACAGGGCCCATGCTCTGAGCTCAAGCCCCAAGACCAACAACAACAACAAAAAAAAGTAGAAGAAAATATAAGAAAGCAGATTTTTTAAAATGTTGAATTTCACTAGAGAATTGAAATGTTATTGAAATCAAAAGGCAATTGTAGACGTAAAACATACAGTATGAACATAGACTATCACAAAAACAATATTTGAGTCCCAAGAGTACCTGAAACGTAAACCTCAGTTACCCAACACAAATTAAAAACATAATACTCCCAGCCCAAATCATAGATATTCAGGTGCTCTCTGAGGCCTTCCAAGCAGTGTCATCTTTGTACCAGCTCAGGGGTGGTACCAGTTTAACGACCAGAGCCAAAATATCAGAAGACATAATGTTGACAGACATTGTCAAGAATGACAGAAATCCTGGCACTCGTGGCTCATGCCTGTAATCCTAGCTATTCAGGAGGCTGAGACCTGAGGATCATGGTTCAAAGTCAGACTGGAGAGCAAAGTCTGTGAGACTCCTATCTCCAATAACCATCAGAAAAGGCTAGAAGTAGAGCTGTGGCTCAGAGGGTAGAGTGCTAGCTTTGAGCAAGAAAGTTCAGTGACATCACCTAGGCCTGGAGTTCAAGACTCAAGACCAGTACCAAAAAAAGAAGAAGAAAAAGAAAGAAAAAAGAAAGAAAGTGAAAGAAAGAAATGCTTGAATAAAGTCACCAGTGGATGTACAACTGTGAAACTGATTTGTTCCACAAGTGCACTGAAGTGGGGAGATTAAAACACGTGGATGAGAGGCAATTCCACTACCACCAGATGGGATTTATTTTCATGTCTAGAAACAAGAATTGTTTTGCATTGTTATCAGTATCTGTGACTTAAAATTTGTAAAATTGCTCAAACGGAATAAAGAACTAAAATTGGATAATTTTGTTAGCAGCTCAGCCCAGGTTCTTTTGTTCAATCCAAGACAGAAATCATGAATAGGCAGAGTATCAAGGCAACAAAAACTGGAGGCTTTTAAGGGGCTTAAGCACAAGGAAGGGAGGAGTTAGTTTATCTGATCTGCTAGTGACTCACAGTGGTGGCTTCAGTGCATGGTGCAGGACTTGGCTGCTCTTAGCACTCCATGGTGGTCTGTTCATGTGTGCTGTGTCCATTTGTGCTTGGCTTATGAAAGATGGCAGAAGTGCCTGAGAGTACGGAGAGGCCCAGCCACTATTGCTGCCCCTGGAAGGCCTTGGCACAGGAAACTGTGCAGCAGAAGCTGCAGGCAGGCCCTCCATGAGCTCTGAAGGGTGCCGGTGGTATACACAGGGCAAAAACCTGCTTCTTATTAACCATGAAAAACATGGTTGGGAAATCAGACCTTTCTTATTCCATCTCATTCTGACCAGTGGGTACTAAATAATTCGTGGATTTCCATTGGAGACTCCAGTGATCTTTTTCTGCTCATTTCAGACTTCATATGTATTTAAGTCTGTGTGTGTATGTATGTGTGTGTGTGTGTATCCAATTTGCTTTCAAAAATGGATGTACTAATTTACACTCTTAATAGCATTAAAGATATTATCAAGAAAGAAAGAAGAAAGGAAAGAAAAAGAAAAGAAGCCTCTGTACATTACCCTTATAATAAAAGTAAGAATTTTTTTTAAAGACAACCAAGAAGAAGAAAGCCGAGGTTTGAAAATCACAATTTGTTAAAAATAAATTCAACCTGACTAAATGGAAATTTCCAAAATAATAAACCTCTTCATAATTAAAAAAAAAGATGGAAGGAAAAGGAGGAAGGAAGGAAGGAACCCTTGTGGTTGGAGGCATGGCTCAGGTGGCAGGGTGCCTGCCAATGACTGATAGCACAGATACCAAGTTCTTAATCCAATCTTACTCAAAAAATGAAAAAGAAAGAAGGAAGGAATGACTGTGATCACAAACTGACATGTTGAGTTGAAACCCCTTTGTATAACTACTTAAGGATAATAAAAAATAAAATAAATGGCCATGTTGGAGGACTCTGGCATCTCCTGAGATGAAGCATCTCCTAAGACTCAGCTGCTGCCCTGCAACCATGATTCCTGACACCACTGTAGTTCAGCTCTCAAAGGAGAGGGACACAGACAAGGTGAGCAGGAAGGCTGTGGCCTGCAGCCACCATGTGGGACACGAGAGGACAAATGAAAGGAAGAACAAAAGTGGTCCACTGAGGCCCGGGGAAAATGGGCTCTTCTAGTGTGGTGGAGGGGCAATCACTTCGGGTTCTGCACGTGGAATGGATCCATGCATATGGAACCAAAGGTAGAAACAGATGGTATGGAATGCACAACCCTGAAGTAGACACATGGCAATTGTTAAAGACCTTGGCAGATCTGGACAGTGATTCTGTTCTTTGACCGACCATCTTACATGCAACATCCAGCTACAGGAACTACTAGAAAATATTGGAAACACAGCAAGGCCATAATTCCATGTAGCATTTGGAAATGAAAGAAGTTTTATCTTTGGTAGAAGAAGGAAGAGTCACTAACTACAGAATTACATGTCTCTGTTCAGATAGAGCTGGGATTAGTCTGTGGTTGTCTTTCCTGAAGATCTGGATCACAGAAAAGGCTGATCACTGCTGCTGGATGCTGAGGGATAATGGAAGAATGGCAGGAAGCAGGAGTTCTTCTCACAACTGTTCTAACATCACGAAGCCTTCATTCTCCATCTTCTCAGAAATCTTCCATGTACTGGATTTTCTGTTTCCCAGTGCAAAAGAGGTAGAGAAAGGAAAGAGTCATCAGTTACAGAATTGCATGACTGTTGAGACAGGACTGGGATCCATTTCTAATTGACTTTCTGGAAGCTCTGGATACAGCTTGAAGGTTGATTCCTGCTTCTGGAGGCTGAGGGTTCCTGGAGACATGGCAGGAAGCAGCTTCAATTACAGATGTAATTCACCATACCAAGTTTCTTCCATTAGAATGGAGTCCTGCAGACTTTTCTGCCCTGGAGGACTCAGGCATGGACACCAAGTGAAATATTTCTCATCTAAGCTTTTAGCAGTTGGGATATGTTTAATATTGAGTGAGAAGCGCTGGCTTTGAACTATGATTCACCTGATATCAGCTTCCTAAGTAGCTAGAAATACATGCCAGACCCACAAAAGCCAGTATGTCATTTAGACATTTCTGTGACAGAGAGAAAAATAGAATTGTAAAGATAAATCAGTCAGTGTCTGGATGCCTTCTGTTAGGGGAACTGTCCAGCTACCTCCCTGGTTTCTGAGACCTGTGAGCAGGTGCCTTCCCCTATGAAGCAGTTCCTCAGAGGCAGAGGAGCTGAAGGCCAGACAGGCAATTATTAGGTGATACAGGACATGAACTTACGTGGAAAGATAAACGAGGCCAATCAGATTGCCTCTGATGGGAGTCTGGATTGGGACAAACATGGAGAATTCAAGTTGGTTATCAGTAGCTCACACTTTCTCCAAATATTCTGTCCTAAGAAAAAAGGCTTGAGGAAATATTCCACCCACCAACAACAGAATACACATTCTTCTCCGCAGCACATGGAACATTCTCCAAAATAGATCACATCTTAGGGCACAAAGAAAATCTGTACAAATTCAGAAGTATCAAAACCATTCCCTGCATTCTCTCAGACCACAATGGAATAAAATTAGAGCTCAACTCAAACAGCCACCACAGAAAATCCTACAATTCATGGAGACTAAACAACACCCTGATGAACCATCAGTGGGTCATTGAAGAAATTAAAACAGAAATTCAAATGTTTATGGAACTCAACCAAGTTGAGGACACAAAGTACCAGCTCCTTTGGGACACAGCAAAGGCAGTACTCAGAGGAAAATTTATATCTCTGAGTACATACATTAACAAACTGGAGAAACAGCAACTCAGTAATTTAAGGAAGCATCTTAATTTTCTAGAGAGAGAACAGCAAGCCAAACCCCAAGTCAATAGATGGAAGCAAATAATTAAAATCAAATCAGAATTAAATCAATTAGAGACGAAAAAACCATCGAAAGAATCAACAAAACAAACAGTTGGTTCTTTGAAAAAATCAACAAGATAGACAGACCCCTGGCAAACCTGACCAAAAAACGAAGGCAGCACACTCAAATAAACAAGATAAGAGATGAAACAGGTAACATCACCACAGAAATAACCAAAATTCAGAAAATAATAAGGGACTATTTTGCAAACCTTTATGCCAACAAATTCGAGAACTTGAAAGAAATGGATGATTTCCTAGAAAAAATTCATATTCCCAAACTCAACCGTGAAGATTTAAACCTTCTAAACAGACCCATATCCAGTATTGAAATAGAAAAGGCAATAAATGATCTCCCATCCAAGAAAAGCCCAGGTCCAGATGGATTAACTGCAGAATTCTACAAGGCCTTCAAAACAGAACTCACACCAATATTTCTCAAACTCTTCAATGAAATTGAAAGAGAACGTTCACTACCAGACACATTCTATGAAGCCAGCATAACCCTCATCCCAAAACCAGGCAGAGACTCATCACGGAAAGAGGACTATAGACCAATCTCCCTGATGAACATAGATGCAAAAATTCTCAACAAAATTCTGGCCAATCGACTTCAACAGGTCATCAAAAAAATCATACACCACGATCAAACTGGATTCATCCCAGGGATGCAAAGTTGGTTTAATATACGCAAGTCAATTAATGTAATCCACCACATCAACCGGAGCAAGGTAAAGAACCACATGGTTTTATCGCTGGATGCGGAAAAAGCGTTCGATAAAATCCAGCACCCATTTATGCTAAAAGCCCTGGAAAAACTGGGATTCCAGGGAACATTCCTGAATATAATCAAGGCAGTTTATGACAAACCAACAGTAAGCATAACTCTAAATGGTGAAAAACTAAAGCCATTCCTTTTAAAATCAGGAACAAGGTAGGGATGCCCACTCTCTCCCCTGCTCTTCAACATAGTACTAGAATTCCTAGCCAGAGCAATTAGGCAAGAAGAAAATATAAAGGGGATCCAAATAGGAAAAGATGATGTTAAACTTTCTCTCTTTGCAGATGACATGATCCTATACCTAAAGAATCCCATAGACTCTACCCCCAAGCTACTAGAGCTGATACAAAACTTTGGCAAAGTTGCAGGATATAAAATAAACCTTCAAAAATCAACGGCATTTCTCTATGCTAACAACCCGAAGACCAAGGCTGAAATCAGGAAAGAAACTCCTTTTGCAATAGCCCCCCAAAACATAAAATACCTAGGAATAACCTTAACCAAATAAGTGAAAGACCTCTTTGATGAGAACTTTAAAAGCTTGAAAAATGAAATTAAGTCGGAACTAAGGAAATGGAAAAACCTCCCATGCTCCTGGATTGGGAGGATTAATATGATCAAAATGGCAATATTGCCAAAGGCTATCTACAAATTCAATGCAATACTCATTAATATCCCAACACCATTCTTTAATGAAATAGAGGAAGCAATCCAGAAATTCATATGGAACAATAAAAGACCTAGAATAGCAAAAACACTCCTAAGCAGAAAGAACAGTGCTGGAGGAATTACAATACCCAACTTCAAGCTGTATTATAAAGCTATAGTAATAAAAACAGCTTGGTATTGGCACCGGAACAGGCCTGAAGACCAATGGAACAGAATTGAAGACCCAGAAATGAACCCACAGAACTACGCCTACTTAATCTTTGATAAAGGAGCTAAAACAATAGTATGGAAGAAAGATAGACTCTTTAACAAGTGGTGCTGGCAAAACTGTCTCAACACTTGCAACAAACTAAAACTAGATCCTTATATATCACCCTGCACCAAAATCAATTCCAAATGGATTAAAGACCTTGAAATCAAAACAGACACCCTGAAAACACTGAAGGAAGGAGTAGGAGAAACACTTGGGCTCCTTGGCACAGGACGGAACTTCCTTAACAAAGACCTAGAAAGGCTACAAATCAAAGAAAGGTTGGACAAATGGGACTGCATCAAACTGCAGAGCTTCTGCACGGCAAAGGACATAGCTCGCAAGATAAACAGAAAGCCCACAGACTGGAAGAAGATCTTTACCGGACATTCAACAGATAAAGGCCTCATCTCTAAAATATATGCAGAACTAAAAAAATTACCTTCTTCCAAAACAAAACCGCAAAGAACCAATAGCCCCCTCATCAAGTGAGCTAAAGACTTACAAAGAGACTTCTCTGATGAGGAAATGAGAATGGCCAAGAGTCATATGAAAAAGTGCTCTACATCACTGGCCATAAAAGAAATGCAAATCAAAACAACATTGGGATTCCATCTCACCCCAGTAAGAATGTCATATATCAAGAAAACTAACAATAACAATTGTTGGAGGGGATGTGGCCAAAAGGGAACCCTACTTCATTGTTGGTGGGAATGTAAACTGGTTCAGCCACTCTGGCAAGCAGTATGGAGATTCCTCAGAAGGCTCAATATAGAACTCCCCTATGACCCAGCAGCCCCACTTTTGGGTATCTATTCAAAAGACCACAAACAATATCACAGTAATGCCACCAGCACAACAATGTTCATCGCAGCACAATTTGTCATAGCTAGAATCTGGAACCAACCCAGATGCCCCTCAGTAGACGAATGGATCAGGAAAATGTGGTACATATACACAATGGAATTTTATGCCTCTATCAGAAAGAATGACATTGTCCCATTTGTAAGGAAATGGAAGGACTTGGAAAAAATTATACTAAGTGAAGTGAGCCAGACCCAAAGAAACATGGACTCTATGGTCTCCCTTATTGGGAATAATTAGTACAGGTTTAGGCAAGTCATAGCAGAGCATCACAAGGCCCAATAGCTATACCCTTGTGAACACATAAGATGATGATAAGTGAAATGAACTCCATGTTATGGAAACAATTGTTATATCACAGTTGTAACTACTTTCAACATCCCATGTGTATCTGCAGTTTATACTGTTGATGATGTTCTTGTATCACCTTCCTGTGGTTGTACCTACACTATCTCTGTAATCTTATCTGAGTATATTGGAAACCATGTATACTGGTATTGGAAGTAGAAAATTGAAAGCGAATACCAAATTTGAGAGACACAGGGTAAAAAAAGACAAACAACTACAAAAGCAATACTTGCAAAACTATTTGGTGTAAGTGAACTGAACATCTCCGGGGGGAGGGAAGGAAAGGGGGAGGAGGGAGGGGGGTATGAGAGACAAGGTAACAAACAGTACAAGAAATGTATCCATTGCATAACATTTGAAACTGTAACCTTTCTGTACATCAGTTTGATAATAAAAATTTGGAAAAAAAAAGGCTTGAGGAGTCCATGGTGAACCATGAGTCAGGAGGGGATGCTGGTCAGTGAGAAGAGAGCAGAACAGATTCATAGAGACAAATAGAAACTTCAGGGAATGTCGAGAAAAATGAAAAGCCTGCTCAGTAGCACCAGGTAAAAGGAGGAGAAATGCTTTCCAGCTTGAAGAATCTATAACCTCATTTGACAAAGCTTAGGACAGTCTATTCTTGTCAATGAAGCATCCATAAACAGAGAAAAAAGACCAGAATTGAGTGAGATATTCTTATATGGAAAAATATTGATGGATTCTTCATTGTATTTTCTAGTTTACACTCAAACTCATACTAAGAACATGGATTTTTAGTATTATCTACTTGTGTTTAATCATGCTTTTATTAGGATTAAGGAAAATTAATGGAATGTCTAAGCTTTCCCAATATGGTAGCAATATCTGGAATATGGTAGCAATATCTGGTGATTAAGTATTTAAAATACGGCCAGGAAAGTGGAGCTGTGGCTTAAGCTCTATTCCTAAGCAAAAAAGTCCAGGGACAACTAAACTAAAATAAGATAAAATGTTTACTGGAGGAAGATATTGAAGAGAATTGAATCAGGTGGGCTGCCTTTGGGTTGAGATGAAAGTGTGTCTCTTAATTTTTGTTGCTGTTGTTGTTGGCTGGGCCTTGAACTCAGGGCCTGTGCACTGAGCTTTTTTTGCTCAAGTCCAGCGCTCTACCACTTTGAGCCACAGCTCCACTTCCAAGATGGGAGAGAATAGCACAAACATACTGCCTGGGTATTAAGAGCACTCCTGGATACTACGACTAAGAAGCTATTATAGCTAAGTTGCAGAATGCCTACAAAACTCTTTTCTTATGTTTCAAAGATGAACAAGTAGAATTTGAAATGAAGTATTTCCATTACCACTCTAAAAATGATATCTGTATGCTAACAAATATGTTCAAGATCTATATGAGAAAAACTATAAACGTCTGATGGAAAGTATCACAGTGATGTGAACCTAGTCCCAGCACTCAGGAGGCTGAGGCAGAATTGCTTAATCCTTGGAATTTGAGGCCAGCCTTGGAAACATAGTAGGAACCTATCTTTAAAACACAAAATAATCGTGACAAAAGTGTGTGTATGTGAATTGTTATAAATACACTATGCAAGAACCATCGCAGTCACAATGATAGATGTGAAAATAAAGAATTGTCTCTGCAAGGCAAAATTTACTTCTATAGGAGGACAAACCATCAGCAAAAAATTTGGCAAGTAAGCACAAAGAGCAGGCAGGCTGCTCCTCTATTTATCCTTAAAGCAGCAGCCCCCACCCCTCTGTTCAGATTGGTTGAACTCAGGTTCACAAGCTTCTGCTGATTGGCTAGTTTGAATAGAGTAAAATGTATTTCCATAAAGTGACTTTGAAATAAGATTAACAATACCTAAGTAATTTCAAAATACACCCTCACACTCTGCTAGTTCTTAAACTTTGAGGTTTGTCTCCGGAGTCTTCATAACATCTTGAAAAGAAACCAATAAAAGCCAAGCCTTACATTTCAAAAATCCTTCCTTATTCCAAAGCAGTTCCTCTTTTCCTTAATAAGAGCCCAGCCACCAGGCCTACGCAGGAACTTTTACGGGATACACTTTGATAAGAAAAAAACCAGTTTTCCTCACAGAATACAGCATGCTCTGACCACAGGCATCTTAAGCCATGACTGCCAGACCAGAATCATTTCAGCCAGTTTTTCCAGAGTTTCTCAGCATACTATAGAAAAACAAACTCTTTATAGTGGTATGTAGAGCTTTAAGACCAGACCCTGGAGCTATCAGTACCAGGAATGTGCCTAACATCTACAATATCAGCTTAAGATAAGCCAGGTACATTCCAGCTGACCCTTATAAAAACCCCTGCCTCTGATCCAAACTATGTAAATTGACTGTTTTGTTGGTTTGTTTGTTTTTTGCCAGTCCTGGGCTTTGGACTCAGGCCCTGAGCACTGTCCCTGGCTTCTTTTTGCTCAAGGCTAGCACTCTGCCACTTGAGCCACAGTGCCACTTCTGGCCATTTTCTGTATATGTGGTGCTGGGGAATTGAACCCAGGGCCTCATGTATAGGAGGCAAGCACTCTTGCCACTAGGCCATATCCCCAGCCCAAATTGACTGATTTTGCTGCTGTCTTTGGCTATACTTCTGTCAACAAATCCCCAGTAGATTGCAATCTGGTCCTATCTGCTTCTTTCTTGAATCTCATGTAATTTAGGGTTGGGTCTCTCTCTCTCTCTCTCTTTTTTTGATCATATTTTCCTGAGTCTGATTTCCAAATAAATGAAGATATTACACATTCATAGATAAGAATCCACCAACTCCTTGAGATGTCAGTTCTTCCTAACTTGATCTGTAGATCAAAATCTCAGCAAATCATTGTGTTGGTACCAATTCTAAAGTTATAGAGAACACTTGGATAGCCAGCCCAATATTAAAGGGAAAAAAATAAAGCTGAAGACTGACACTGGCTTCAAGATTTACTATTGTAATAGGGAGGTCAGATCTGGCCAGTGCCATCATTAACTGTGGAGGGGCATCAGATTGACTCTAGGTCAGATTAGAACAAAAGCCAACTCCATCTTCACTAAGATCTCCCCCACCCTATCCAGGGAAGTTCCCCTTCACTGTGATAAGATTGTGTAAACTGTTTGATCACCTGAAGCATGGAAGTTTCAAGGAACGTTCAAGGTTAAACCTGTGCCCTCCTATGAGTAGGTGTATCCATCTGCATCATGTGAGCCCTGCCAAATCCATGCACCAATTCTAACTAGAATGATAGGTTGGTTCAAACAGATACTATGAGACAGACTGTAACTCCATTGGCCAACTGCGTGTGACCTGGCATGCTCTGTAAGTGTTGTAACTCATTGGCCACCTGAGTATGGCAGGCCTGACCATGTGGTGTTTGCCTTTATAACCCTACCCTAAGTATGGCCCGGGGTGCGCAGTCCCAGCTCCCGAGTCTGGGCCATGACCCTGGCCAGTCAGTTTACTTTTTACTTCCCCAATAAATCCATCTTTTTACTTGAGACTATCTCTGAGTGGTGGACTCTTGGAGGGATGGGGGATTCCCCCCACCCTCGGACCCCATTACATTGTGGTCCCCTCCCTTGGGGGGGTCCCCATTACACTATAAAGCTTGACTGGGACCATACTTCAAGTGGAACAGTGTTTGCCCAGTGTACACAAGAGCCAAGGTTCAATCCCAGCACTACCCAAAAGAAAGCAACAACCAAAACTCAGCGTATTATCAAGACAGCTCAGATTTGGTGAAAGAACAGACAAATAAATCAAAGAAACAGAATAGGCAGCCCAAAATAGACTCACATAAGTGTAGACAAATGATTTTTGGCAGATTAGCAAATATCAAAGACAGTCTTTACAAGAAATAATTCTGCAGCAACTGATTGTCCATATATGAAAAATGAAATGGAAGTTGAGCTGGGTAGCTCAAGCCTGTAATCCTCACTAATTAGAAGAATAAGGTGAGGGCTATTTGAGGTCAGCCTGAGCAAAAAAAAGTTGCAAGATTCCATCTTAACCCATGGCTAGGCACAGTTATGCATCAGCAATCCCAGATACAAAGGGAAGCACAAATGGGAAGGTTATGCAATAAATAGAACAACTAGTAAGTCTAGATCTAGACCTTATATGATTCACAAAGATTAAATTGAGATCTGAATATGTAGCTCAGTGGAAGTGCACTTGCTTGACATGCACAAAGCCCATTAGATCTCCAGCACCATACACAGAAAATTAACAACAGAATGGATCATAGATCTAAATACAACATATAAAATTAGAATACAACAAACTCCAGTAATATAACATATAACAAGACTAGATGGGTAGAGGAATAACTTTCTGGACATAATATCAAAATCACAACCCATGCAAGAAATAACAAATAACAAGCAAACATATGAAACGCATTCTATATCATATCATTAGAGAATGCAATTAAAACAGCAATGAGATACAACTGCATCATCTATTAGAATGATGGAAATTTAAAACACTGACAACATCAAATGTTGATGTGGAGCAATGAGAACTCTCATTGATTGCTTGTGGGATTACAAAGCAGAATAGGCCCTTTGGTGGACAATTTGATAGCTTCTTAGAAAACTAAAAATACTTTCTGTAAGCTTATAGAATGGCCCTGGCCCAGATATAAGATCTGCCCTTTGGCAATGTGACTCCACCCTTGGCTCATGATACCTGAGGGGCAAGTGGAACACCTCCCACCTTAGTTGCATGAAGACCCTCTGAGAGAGAGTTCCAATGCCATTTTCCTTTACTCCTCTGTGGGAACTTGGCCTTGCCAGCCCTGCTGGCAATAAACTCTTTTGCTCTATGTGACTTCATCTATGGTCTGTGGTTTTCTGGGATAATTGTCCTTTCACTTTTGCCATAGAATACAGAAATTATTCTCCTTAATGTTTATCCAAAATAATTGAAAACTTATATCCACATGAAAACGTACCTCCAGGGGTAGGGATATAGCTAGTAGAATGTTCGTGCCTATCAAGCATTGGGTTTAATTTCCAGTACTGAAACAACAATAATAATAAATTTTACCAACCAATATTTATGGCAGTTTATTCATAAACCTGCTAAAAACTTAGAAACAACCAAGATGTCCTTCATCACATGATTGTAAAATAAGCTGTGGCACATTCAGACAATGGAATATTATTTAGCACTAAAATGAAACAAGCCACCAACAAATCCACAAAGAGATATAGAGGGAGTTCAATACACCTGAAGGGAAGAAGCCAGTACAAAGAGGCTATGTATTGTATGATTCTAGCTACCATAACCTATCCTTTTCTTTCTATGGATTTCAGTTACCTATGGCCAACTACTGCCCAAAAATATCAAATGGAAAATTCCAGAAATAATAGGATTCATTAAAAGAACAAATGGATAAAATAATGCAATTCATTTTGAGCATCATGATAAAATTTTTGCCCTATCTTACCCACCTAGGATAGAAACCTTTTCCCACTGAGTCTACACTGCACATGCATCTCAGTTATCAGATCTACTGAACTGGTATAGTTTTTGGGTTTTAGAAGCCCTTATTTTAGAATAATGGTCCCAAATGCAAACATAGAGATACTGCCAATTCCGATATACTGAAGTACTTCTTTAAATGGAAAGGTAGATGTTTTCCACATAATAAGAAGGAAAAATCCAGGCTGAGGTCAGTGGGAGCAGATGTAAGAACTGGCCTTGCAAAAAATTATGAAGGAAAAAGACATTCATGTTAGTTTCACTCTCTCTTTAAAATGTAAAAGTTATGGCTGATTACTGTTAGGATGGAATAGTAATATCTATGAAATGTCTGGATGGTGGTATGCATATATTTAGTTGGGGAAAGGAGTAGTATAAGATCTAGTGCTACCTGGGCTTCAGGAACACATCTCCCCTGGATAAGGAGGAACTTAGTTTGTGTGACATCCTGGGAAAGGCAAAACTACAGAAAGAGTAACAAGACCAGTGATTGACAGTGGATAAGAAGGAGGGAAGGAAAGAGGGATGAATAGGAACAACACTGATTTTCAGGGATAAGAAAATATATGATATACCATAGTGGTGGCTACATGCATTTGATGCATGTGTATATTTTGTTATTGTTGTTGGTCACGGGGCTTGAACTCTGGGCCTGGTTGCTGTCCCTGAGCTCTTCAGCTCAAGGATAGCACTCAACCACTTTGAGCCACAGCACCACTTCTGGTTTCCTGGTGGTTAATTGGAGATGAATTTCATGAACTTTCCTGCCCAGGCTGGCTTTGAACCACAATCCTCAGATCTCAGCCTCCTGAGTAGCTAGGCATGAGCCACCGGTGCCCAGCTGATACATGCATTTGATTATGGATGCATATCAGGGCTAATGCTCTAACACTTGAGGTACAGGTCCATTTCTGGCTTCTTGTGACTAATTGAGATAAAAGTCTTATGAAGGGGGAGAGGGGAATGAGGGACGAGGTAACAAACAGTACAAGAAATGTATCCAATGCCTAACGTATGAAACTGTAACCTCTCTGTACATCAGTTTGATAATAAAAATTTAAAAAAAATAAAAAATAAAAGTCTTATGAACTTTCCTGCCTGGAATGACTTTGAACCACTATCCTCAGATCTCAAGCTCTTGAGTAGCTAGGTGTTGGGCTTTTTAGCCCCTCCCGGCTCGGACTCTTACTTCTTTCTTTCCACCCTCCCTTTCACGCCCTCTCCCCTAGTCATCCGACCTGCGGATAAGCTAGAGGGGAATGGGGGAGTCAGCTCTGACCTGTCGCGCACATGATCTGCCGCAGATGTGTGCCCGCCTCCTTATCGCTAGAAGTCTGACGTAAACATGCAACGGGGCTAGCTTCTTAGAGCGAACTAACTTTATTGAGACAAGGACAAGGGGAGATGATTCCGAGGGAGAGGTTTGGCCAGGATGTCCATAGGCTGAAAGGTATCACCTGACCCCCAAGGGCTAATGTCACTGGAGCGCGCCGAACCAGGGCGGGGTTGGTAGGCGCCGGGATGGCTAGCAGATTGGGTTGGGGGCTGTTTGCCCAACCAGTTTCTCTGGATTCCGATCCAGAGAGGGTAGCAGGGCCGTATTCCCCAGGGCTGGGGGAAGGGCATCAAGCCCCTTCCATCAAGGGGAAAGATGGATCCCAACACTAGGATTACAGGTATGAGCCATAGGATCCTGGCTTAAATAAACTGTTGTTTTTTTTTTAAATTAATTGGACATAAATTTTTTTACAAGGTGTTGTGCAAAGAGGGTACAGTTACATAGAAAGGCAGTGTGTGCATTTCTTGTGATATCTTACGACCTGTTTTTCTATCCCTTGTCTAGGTCAGGTTGACATATATGCAATATACAATGTATCAAGAATATATACAGTATTCACAGACTTGGTCTCTACTGTCTCTCCGTCTCCCTTTGTTAACAGTCATATATCAGGGAGAGCATGCCCCTTTGTTTTCTGTGTTTTAGGCTTGTCTCACTCAACATTATTTGTTCAAGTTCTGACCATTTCCCTGCGAATAACAGTATTTCACCATTCCTAATCGCTATGTAGTATTTCATTATGTATAAGTACCATATTTTTTGGATCCATTCGTCTGTGGAGGGGCATCTGGGTTGTTTCCATATTTTGGCTATAGTGAATTGTGCCGCGATAAACATGGAAGTACAAATGCCTTTTTGATATCTTGGATTTTGCTGTTCAGGATAGATGCCTAGGAGTGGTATGGCTGCGTCACAGGGTAGGTCTATATTGAGCTTTTTGAGAAACCTCCATACTGTTCTCCAAAGTGGTTGTACTAATTTGCACTCCCACCAACAATGGAGAAGGGTTCCTCTTTCCCCACAGCCCCTCCAGCATTTGTTGTTTCCTGAGTTCAGAGTATAGGCCATTCTAACTGGGGGGAGGTGGTATCTCAGGGTTGTTTTTATTTGCATTTCCTTTACTAGCAGGGATGTTGAGCATTTCCTCATATGTTTCTTTGCCATTTTTATATCTTCTCTTGTGAAGTCTCTCTTTAGCTCTTTTGCCCATTTCCTAATAGGTTTATTGGCCTTGGAGGGGCTTAGTTTTTTGAGTTCTCTGTAGATGACCGATATCAGACCTTTGTCTGTTCCTGTGCTGGTAAATATCCTTTCCCATATCGTTGGCTGTCTTTCTATTTTGGTGGCTATGTCCTTAGCTCTGAAGAAACTTTTTAATTTGTAGTAGTCCCATTTGTCGAGTCTCTCCCCTATTTGTTGTGCCCCTGGGACTCTATTCAGGAAGTTCCTTCCTGTGCCTATAAGTTCTAGTGTCTTTCCTACTCTGTCCTTCAGTAGTTTCAAGGATTCAGGTCTGATGTTGAGGTCCTTGATCCATTTTGAGTTGATCTTGGTGCATGGTGATAGGCTTGGGTCTACTTTGAGTTTTCTGCATATGGCTGCCCAGTTCTCCCAGCACCAGTAGTTGAAGAGGCTATGTTTATTCCATTGTATGTCTTTAGCTCCTTTGTCGAATATCAGTTGGCTGTAAGAGTGCAGTTTTATTACTGGGTCTTCAATTCTAATCCATTGGTCTTCCGATCTGTTTTTATACCAATACCATGCTGTTTTTGTTATGATGGCCTTGTAGTAGAGCTTGAAGTCTGGTATTGTGATACCTCCTGCACTGCTTTTTTTGCCTAGAATTGCTTTGGCTATTCTAGGTTTTTTGCTGTTCCATATGAATTTATGGATTGCTTTCTCTATTTCAGTGAAGAATGTGGCTGGGATTTTGATAGGTATTGCATTGAATTTGTATAACAATTTGGGCAATATGGCCATTTTCACTATATTGATTCTGCCTACCCATGAGCATGGGAGGTCTTTCCATCTCCTTGTGTCTTCTTTGATTTCCCTTATTAGATTTTTGTAGTTTTCATTGAATAGGTCCGTCACGTCCTTGGTTAAGTTGATCCCTAGGTACTTTATTCTATTTTTGGATACTGTAAATAGAATTGTTTCCATAATTTCCTTTTCTGTTTGTCTATTGCTGGTGTACAGAAAAGCTGCTGACTTTTGTGGGTTGATTTTGTATCCTGCTACTTTGCCAAATTGGTTTATTAGGTGTAGGAGTTTGGGTACTGAGTTTTTTGGGTCCATCAGATATAAGATCATGTCATCTGCGAATAGGGATAACTTGATTTCTTCCTTGCCGATGTGGATCCCTTTGATGTCCTCCTCTTGCCTTATTGCTATGGCTGGGGATTCCAGCACTATGTTGAACAGAAGTGGGGAGAGGGCATCCTTGTCTTGTTCCTGAGTTTAGGGGGAATGATTTAAGTTTCTCTCCATTTAATATGATATTAGCAGTTGGTCTGTTGTATATGGCTTTTATTGTTTTGAGGAATGTTCCATCTATTCCTGTTCTCTCCAAAGCTTTTAATAGGTATGGATGTTGTATTTTGTCAAAGGCTTTTTGGGCATCGACTGAGATAACAATGTGATTCTTGATTTTAGTTCTGTTTATGTGGTGAATTACGTTGATTGATTTACGGATGTTGAACCATCCTTGTGACTGAGGGATGAAGCCTACTTGGTCATGATGTATGATATGCTTGATCAGTTTCTGGATCCTATTAGCTAATATTTTATTGAGGAGCTTTGCATCTGTGTTCATTAGTGATATTGGTCTGTAGTTCTCTTTTTTTGTTGGGTCTTTGCCTGGTTTGGGAATGAGTATGATATTAGCTTCGTAGAATGAGTTTGGGATTTCTCCCTCCGTTTCTATTTCACGGAAGAGTTTGAGGAGTATTGGAATTAGCTCCTCACTAAATGTTTTGTAGAATTCGTTGGTGAATCCATCTGGGCCTGGGCTTTTCTTAGTAGGGAGGTTCTTGATTACCTCCTGTATCTCACCATAAGTTATTGGTTTATTTAGTTGATTTATTTCTTCTTGGTTCAGTTTGGGCAGTTTGTACTTCTCTAAGAATTGATCCAATTCTGTAAAATTATTGTTTTTTGCTGAGTAGAGGTTTTGGAAATAGCTCCTTATGATTGTTTGAATATCGTGTGTACTTGTTGTAATTTTTCCTGTGGAGTCCCTGATTTTACGAATATGAGTCTCTTCTCTTCTTTTTTTTGTAAGTCTTGCAAGGGGTCTGTCAATTTTGTTTATTTTCTCAAAGAACCAGCTTTTAGTCTTATTTATTTGTTGAATGGTCTTTCTATTTTCAATCAGATTTATCTCTTCTTTAATCTTTGTGATCTCTCCCCTCCTAGTCGTTTTAGATTCTGTCATTTCTTGTTTCTCCAGTTGTTTTAGTTTCATTGTGAGTGTATTCACCTGCTCTGCTTCCATTCTTTTAATGTGGGTGCTGAGTGCAATGATCTTGCCCCTCAGTACTGCCTTAGCTGTGTCCCATAGGTTTCTTTGTGATGTGTTTTCTTTGTCATTGTGGCTTATGAATTTGTTGGTTTCATTTTTAATTTGATCTGTGGCCCAAGTGTTGGATAGCAGCGTGGGGTTTAGCCTCCAAGAGTGTGTATAGGCTCTGTGGTATCCTTTGTTGTTGAGGGTTACCTTTAATCCACTGTGATCAGATATAATACATGGGATGATGTCAATACTTTTGTATTTGCTGAGGTTCTTTGTGTGGGCTATGACGTGGTCTATTTTGGAATATGATCCATGGGCTGCTGAAAAGAAAGTGTATTGGGTCTCTGTAGGGTGAAAGGTTCTATATAGGTCTGTTAGATCCATTTGGGAAATGGTGTTATTTAGGTCCTCAGCTCCCTTACTAATCCTCTGGGTGTTGGATCTGTCTCTTGGAGAGAGAGAAGTATTAAAGTCACCCACTATGATTGTGTTTGTGTCTATCTTGCTCTGTAATTCTTTGAGAATTTTCTTGACATATGTCGGGCCTCTTTTGTTTGGTGAATATACATTTATCACCGTGATTTCTTGATTCTGGATTTTTCCTTGTATTAATATGTAGTGTCCTTCTTTGTCTTTTTGAGTGGACTTTAAAGAGAAGTCCAGCTTGTCTGAGATCAGAATGGCTACACCTGCCATTTTGGTGGGTGCATTTGCTTGGTAGATCTTGCTCCATCCTTTCACTCGAAGCCTGTTTTTGTCCCTTGCTGTAAGGTGGGTCTCTTGTAGACAGCAGATGTCAACTTTTTGTTTGCGAATCCATTCTGCCAGTCTGCTCCTCTTTATCGGGGAGTTTAAGCCATTTATATTTAAAGAGATCAAGGATAAGGGTGTTTTTTCTCCTTCCATTTTCTTGGTGGGCTGTTTTTTCCTCTTTTTTTCTTCTTGTCTTTAGTGAGCTGGTGTTTCTGCTGGACTTTGGCTATTGAAGTTTCTTTCTGATTCTGTCTGTGTGTCTTTTATGATCTCTGTTGGGTGGGATTCCCCTCTTAATATTCGCTGTAGGTCTGGTTTTTTATTCACATACTCCTTTAGCTCTCTTTGGTGTGGAAAGATCTGGTTCTCCCTTCGAATGTGAACTCCAGTTTCGCTGGATATTTGATCCGAGGTTGTAAATTGTTATTCTGGAGTACTTGAATGGTGTTCTTCCACTCACTTCGAGCTTGGTAAGTTTGTGTGGATAAGTCGGATGTTATTCAAATCCTCTTCCCATTGAAAAAAGTTTCCTTCTTCGCTTTGGCTGAATTCAGAATTTGCTCTTTAATCTTGAGGTCTGTAGTCTTGAATATTATGTGCCTTGGGGTGGCTTTCCTGGGGTCTGGCCTGCCAGGTGTCCTATAGGCTTCGGTTACCTGGATGGGGTCCCCTGTGAGATTGGGGAAATTTTCTGCAATAACTTTATTGAGAACATGATTAAGCCCTCTGCTCTGGTATTCGGCTCCTTCTTCTATTCCAATTATGCGCAGATTATATCTCTTGTCTTTGTCCATTAGTTCCTGGATTAGTCTTCCCTGAAGCTTCACCTTTTCTTGGAGAGTGGTCATTTTCTGGTTGTTGTCAGCTGCTTCATCGTCCAGGTGAGAGATTCTGGATTCTATATGGTCCACTCTTTGTGTTATGGTTTCAATTGAGGAGTTTATGGATGTCAGAGAGCTATTTATGGTTGTCATATCAGCTCTGATCGTGGAGATTTCTTCCTTTAAAGAGTTGTATTTTAAATCTATTTTTTCATGCATATCCATTCTCAGGATGTGGAGATTTTCTTTAAAGGCAGCTTGCATTGTATCCATTTTTGCTTCCATTTCTTTAAAGCAGGCTTGCATTATATCCAGTTTTGCTTCCTTTTCTTTCTTGGCTTCCTGGGTGTCCTTCCAGATTTCCGCTCTAAATTCCTGGAATTGTTTTCTGATTTCATTTCTGACGCTTTCGATCATTCCTGTTAACATGGCCTCATTTGCTTTTTTAGTCTCCATCTCCTCTTCAGTCGTGCTGCTTTTTGGAGCTGGCGAGTTGGCTTGCCCTTTGATGAACTGAGTTATGTTTCTTTGTGATTTGTGCATCTGGAAATCTGGATGGATTCTCAGGTTTGGTTTGTAGCTCTTCCCTCCCTCCTGTGTGGGCATGACTACGGCAGCAGGTGCTGCCGCTGTGGCCCCACCCACCAGTGCAGGGTACGCCTACCAGCGCGGGCACTGTCACCGGGGGCCCTGCCCTCCTGTGCGCTGTGTGTCCATTTCAACAGGCACTTCGGCGGTATATGCCTCCCAGAGCAAGTCCCAGGTTGTTGGGTTGTGCTTGCGCCCTCCTGCGAGTCTGTTGGGGGGGGCGGTATGTGTGGGGCCCAGTGGTATCGACTGTCCGGGTGTGGCTTGGCACCTTCAGACCGCACCTCCGCTGTGAGGGCGGGGCCGTGATCAGGCTCAAGTGACCCTGCTGGGCTGGTGTTGCCCACCAGCACCTGTGGTTTTAGTTGTAAGAGTCTGTGAGGTCCAGGCGCCTCGGGTGGGGTTTCCACAACAGGCCATCTCCCGGCCCCTGTTGGGAAGGGGCGGGGCCGGTTCTGCCGGTTCAGGAACCTGTGGGGTGTTGGTGCTGCTGCGCCCTTACCCTGCTAAACTGACTTCCCAGCGCCTGATGGGAGCTTCCCCGCTGATTTGGGGGTTCTTTGTTCCCTCGGGAGTGGGGGAGGGGGAGGGAGGGAGATCTAGCTTCTTTGTCAGGCTTGAGTCTCTGATAGGTGGTCTCCCGTTGGGGGAGGGGATAATGGGGCACTCACTTTTGCTGCTTTGTGTGTGTGTCCCGCGCAGCCGTTGGCCCTCCAGGGGTTGGCTAAGTGTCGTGGTGGCTTCCCTGGTTCCCGATTTCTGCCACGCTGGGTTCCCTTGTCCGAACCCGGTGTGGACCCGAACTTCTCGTCGCTGCCGGTGTGTGTCTTGGCCCGCACCCTGCCTTGTGTCCGTGGGGTCTCCCACTATATGAATTCTGCGCTCCTGGCAGCTTGTGTGCCGATCGCCGGGTTCCCCTTTCCCAGCCTGACCCTGTTTGGGCCAGGGTCGGCTGGTGGGGGGAGGGTGCCCCGGTGAATCTCCGGCTCCGTGTAGGTTTTCAGTTCTTCTTTTTTGCTCCTTTTTGTTTTCCTGCGTTTCTCCACTGCTTCTGGCTGCTGGTTTTGCTGGGTAATTGATGGGGTGTTGGGTGTTGGAGTTCCCAGCTCACTACTCTGTTGGAGCGAGTCGGGGTGCCTCCCTATTCTATCAGCACTATCTTTCCTCTCCTTGTTTTTGTTTTTTAAAGACTGATGTCTGACAGACACGTTGCATTAATCAGTTAATAGCTTATGCATGTTTTTGAAGTGTAAAAAATAGTTACTTTTCTCTCTTTGCAAGATAACCATAAGGGAGAAAAACTCAATTATAACCCATATCATTTATATTTCTTCAGTCTTGCTACTTGGTAAACAGCAATAAAATAGCTTCACAGTAGTGAAAGAATCTAATGAACATATTTGATCTAATACTATTTAGAAAAAGAAAGCCACAGTTGTAAGTTTGAGAAGATTGTTTAAAATAGCCAACTGGTGACTGTCCCCATAATAACATTAGACTACAAACGTTAAGGTCATAAAAACTGAAGATCTTATTTACTCTACAGTTTCATAAACAGGAATGATTGTGTGAAGACAAGTTTAGATGATGATATGCCCCATCTTTCTTCTTGAAGAAGAAAAGAAAAAAATATTTATTCCATTTGACAACAACACACTTTTGTCTTCTAAAGAATTCAAAATATGTGTACAAATATTAACTGATAGTGTAATATAGAGGTCAGATCTGGCTAGTGCCATCATTGGCTGTTAAGGGGTGTCAGATTGACTCCATGTTAGATTAGTGAAAGAGAGCAGAAGCTAACTCCATCTTCACTAAGATCTCCCCCGCCCTTTCCAGGGAAGTTCCCCTTGTGTACACTGCTTGACTACCTGAGGCATGGAAGGTTCAAGGAAATTCAAGGGTAAACCTGTGCCCTCCAATGAGTAGGCATATCCACCTTTATCATGTGAGCCCCGCCAAATCCACATGCCAAATCTAACTAGAATGATAGGTTGGTTCAAACAGATACTGTGAGACAGACTGTAACTCCATTGGCCACCTGCGTGTGACCTGGCATGCTCTGTAAGTGTTGTAACCTCAATGGCCACCTGCATGTGGCAGGCTTGACCATGTGGTGTTTGCCTTTATAACCTGACCCTGAGCGTGGCCGGGGTGCACAGTCCCAGCTCCTGAGTCTGGGCTGTGGCCCTGGCTGGCCAGCCTGCTTTTTATGGTTCTGCGCTGTGACCCTGGCTGGTCAGTATACTTTTTACTTCCCCAATAAACCCATCTTTTTGCTTGAGACTATCTCTGAGTAGTGGACTCTTGGAGGGATGGGGGAATCCCCCCACCCTTGGACCCCACTACATTGTGGTCCCCTCCCTTGGGGGGACCCCATTACAATAGCATAGGGGAGGAGGAAGAGGAAAAGGAGCAAGGATCAGATGATAAGTGGAGGAAAAGAGATGGAGGAGAAGGAGAGGCCAATTAGAAGGTGGTAAGATTGCCAGGTGCTGGTGGCTCACTCTTGTAATCCTATCTACTCAGGAGGCTGAGATCTGAGGATTGTGGTTCAAAGCCAGCCCGGGCAGAAAAGTCTGTGAGACTCTTATCTCCAATTAACCACTAGAAAACTAGAAGTGGTGCTGTGGCTCAATTGGTAGAGTGCTAGACTTGGGCTGAAGGGCTTAGGGATAGTGCCCAAGCCCAGAGTTCAAGCCCCATGACCAACCAAAAAAAAAAAAAGTGGTAAGATTATTTTATGTTTTTCTTTCCCCTCTCTCTTTTTCTTTGGTGGAAGGTTGCTAGGGATTGAACATAGAACCTCACATGGGAAGTGTGTGTTCTACCTCTGAGCTATACCACTTTCCCCCATATGTTTTTTAAATTCCTAACATACCCAAACAAGTCAGCTACAAAGTTCTCTGCTCTCACCCTGATATTTAATGTATAAATGAACACATCTTGTTCTATAAAGCTGTCCAATACTTTTGCATTTCTGTCTCAGGTAGAAAAAAATATTTGCATAATCTGATCTCAGACCCCAGGAGTCATTCAAGTTGATTTTAATTTGCTCTAGTGAACACTTATTGAACATCCACCAAATTCTAAACATCTTAAGGATTTGATGGTGGATATATTACTGCATTGGTCCTCAGAGTGTGACCTAGGGCTGCTAACCATCTGTAGTACCTGCATGTTATGAAGTCCCTCACCCATGGTTACAGATTTCCATTTCTATAATAAGTTATCTGAAGTAATCAAATTATAAAGAAGAAAGGTTTATTTTGGCTCACAGTTTGGAGCCTCCCTTTAGTAGTGAGTTAGCACATCATGACACGAGCAAAGCCATTCACAACATGGCTAGGAAGCAAGAGGGGGAGGACTTGGTGTCCTGCCATCTTCTTCAAGGACATGCTCCCAGCAACCTAAATACCTCTCACTAGACCCCGCCCCTTAAAAATTCTATTACCTTGCAATGATACCAGGAACCAAGCCTTCAGCACAATGAATCTTCAGAGGGTATTCAAAATTACAGGTATAATACCACAGAATGGGAAAGGTGGGATACAGGATCCGGCATCTATGTTTTCACAAATCATCCAGGGGATTCAGATACACTGAAGTTTGAATCATCCCTTAAACTGCATTAAGGGATGACTTTCAATACAGCACCTCACATGTGACAGCTCAATAGATATGAATGCGTGGCCAAATGACAATTCAAGCTGTTAGTAGAGTTCAAAACAGAATGAAATATTAACATATTTGTAAGAATGTTATTCCCTCTGATTTGGGATGGTTTGTTCATTTCCTTTTGTGTTTATTTGTAAGTTTATTTAGGATAGCTCACCCCCAGCTATAGGAAGAACAAAACAAACAACAAAACAGCATTAACAACAGACAAAACCAGAAACAGAAGCTTGTGGGAATTCTACGGACACCACTTTAGTTTTGACTGATAAATGGGGATAAGAGTGAGCCCAGTTTGGCTTATTTATGTATAATAATTTGTTTTGTTCATAGAATTTGTACTTTGTCTGAAGCAGCAAGAAGAGAGCTACTTCTCCTTTCTGGAAGAAGATTGAACTGGTTGGCACAGCTTAGCTCAGCTTTTTAACTTAAGTTTGAATTTCCTTGGGACACAGGATTTCCTCCACAAAAGGCTTCTTTCCCCCAGTAAAGGAAATGTTTGTATCTCTTCTAAGCTCCAACTGGCCCTCTGCCTCACTCTCTGTGACCCCTTTTCCCAGTCAGACTTTGGCTCTGCAGCGGCTTTCTTCACCATTTAAAATCAAGAACATATTGCCCAGCCACAGATCCTTTGGAAGCAAGTTTCTGCCATCTCAGATGGAAGCCTGGGAAGAGTCTCTCTGCTCCCAAGGAGACTTGGGCTTCTAAAAAAGATGAGGACACTTTGGTTTTGTAGTGTGGCTGTTGTCACAGATGACCACACGGGTCTCTTACTTCCTGTTTTAATTCTACTTGGAAATAAGAAAATCTGCTGAGATTTGGTTTCAAAAGAATTCCTGAAGAAGCATTCTCAGCCAGCTAGAAAAGTGAATGAGAACAAAATAACAGTCAGGCAGCACTGACAGCCAGGGATGCTACTTAGCAAGGTAATTTGGCTTTGTTGACATAGGAAAGGCTTCATTTGGAAAGAACTATGGTCTAGAGGTAAGTCAAGGTTTTCCTGAGAGGAACAAAGAGCTGAGGGGTGAGAGAAGTGGAGTGTTGGGAAGAAAACAGTGCAATATCAAAGCAATCAAAGGCACCAGGAAAGGCATTGTGCCAGGATATAGAAATGAGGACTTGTGCCAGGCACTGCTGGTTTATACCTGTAATTCCCATACTGAGGAGGCTAAGATCTGAGGACCATGGTTCAAAGCTAGCCTTGGCAGAAAAGTTCAGAAGACTCTTATCTCCAATTAACCACCAGAAAACTGAAAGTGGTGCTGTGGCTTAAGTGGTAGAGCTCCAGTCTTAAGCAAATAAAGTTCCAGGGGAGCTCCCAGGGTCTGAGTTCAAGCTATAGCGCACACACACACACACACACACACACACACACACACACACACACACCCACTAAACAAGGACTTCTTTAGGCCACAGGAATGCATTAAAATAATATATGTTAACAAAGGAGAATGTGCTGAGCTAATTTGGTTTCAAAAGACTATTCTGAAAGATGAGCTTGTTTGCTGGGATAATCCTGGTAAGTGTGCAAGCTATCATGTCTTCAGCAACAGAGACTTCTGCATGTTGCCCTTACTGTTCCTGGCCCAGTGCTCTTTCCCCTACCCCTGATGGCCATCCACTCTTTCCCCCAGAGCCCTATTTGGCAGAAAAGAGCACACAGTCCCCCTGAACCAGAGGCACAGTGGAAAATGGAATATAGCATGCCAGGAAATGCTTTGAAGTATTAAATTTTGTCTGAAAAATACTTATGCAAACACTTGTATTCTGCTTCATAGAATTGCTGTTCCAGGGAGCTGGGCCATATTTGTTTCTCATGACCTCCAATGCCTTCTTGCCCCAAGGATGACATACCTATTCTCCAGGTTGCAAAGGAGATGAGCTGTGAATGCCCCCTTCTTACTTATATGAACAAGTATGCCAGGTTCACTGTGGACTAGTAAGCATCTTTACACAAAACATACTCATTTGTGTCCTGGAGACAAGGGAATCCCTACAGTGAAAAGGTTCACTGAAGTGGACTTATTCCAATGAATTTCATGGTCATTGTCTTCATCTTCTGGTGCAGGTATTCAGTTGATTGCCATCCTGCCTAAGATGTGAATTATCCCTATGTCCAGTGTAGCCATGCTATATAAATAATCCCACTGTTAAATCATTTAGTAGTCATCTATGTTATCAAATTGAGTGTAGCAATAGTGTAGTGCTTGTATTCAAGTATCCCTTAATTTGTTTGTCAATTGTACTAAACTGCAAGTGTAATGTTGGCAATTCAGAAACGCCAAATAAAGGAGACACAGGAAGATGGCGGGGATGCAGCTCAGCACTAACTGAGCTCTGTCCAAGATCCCAGTTTTAGTCTTCCAGCAAAAAGTCCACAGCTAGAGAGTCACACCAAGTGAGCCATAATAGTACAGAGATTTTGGTCAGAGAGGGAATATTTTGGCAGATGAGGATTGCAGACAGCTTGACAAAACAAGTGGAATATCATTGAAGTTGTTATTTTTTTAATTAAATTTTATTGACAAGGTGTTGTGCAAAGGGGGTACAGTTAAATAATAAGGCAGTGAATACATTTCTTGTGATATCTTACACCTTCATTTTTCTTTCCCTTCCCTAGTGAAGTTATTTTTAATATACTATGTGAAATTATTTCTTTTTTTTCTGTTTATCTTTCTTCCTTATGACTAAACCCCTGTTGTCCCTGTATTTGATTCTGGCACTTTGGGTATTATGTGTATGTTTGTCTGAAAGGAAATATGAAAATGGTGAGACAAAGGATAAAAGGCAAACCAATGCAACAACAATACTTACGAGACAATATGTTGCAAACTAACTGTACAAGTGGGGGGAGTGGGGATTGGGGAGGAGGGAAGGTGGGAGAAAAACAAGTTTGACAAGAAATATACTTACTACCTTACGTATGCAACTGTAACTCCTCCGAACAACTCCTTGACTGTAAAAAAAAAAAAAAAAAAGAAGAAAAGAATAAGAAATGCCAAATAAAAATCAAATAGTACTTCCTTTAAGTGAATAGGTGAAACTTCTGGACTTAAGGAAAAAAGTGTATGTTAAGATTATTAAGAACAAATCTTCTTACCAAGAAAATTATGAAGGAAAAATAAGTCTATGCTTGTATGGCTGTTGCATCAAAAACTGCAAAAGTATGGCTGCTGTGGCCAACTGTTCATGTATGTAATGGGGGAAATGGCCATGAATATTGAAAAGAAACTTAATCAGAATAGTAGGTCAGAGGCTCCTAATTAGGCAGCCCAAGATTCTGGTTTCTATTGAAGAACTGAAAACATAGAAAAAACATAAAGGAAAGACAAAATAATCAAACTATTATATAAGCAGTGCCATACACTCAATTTTTTAATTTTTAATTTTTTTAATTTTTTATTTTTTGCCAGTCTTGGGCTTTGGACTCAGGGCCTGAGCACTGTCCCTGGCTTCTTTTTGCTCAAGGCTAGCACTCTGCCACTTGGGCCACAGTGCCACTTCTGGCCATTTTCTGTATATGTGGTGCTGGGGAATTGAACCCAGGGCTTCATGTATAGGAGGCAAGCACTCTTGCCACTAGGCTATATCCCCAGCCCATAGTGCCATACATTTAAGAAGCAGTTAAAATACTTGGTATAAATTTTGGAGAATTTGAATAAAATTGGCTGAGATTCATTTAAACAAAAGAAATGCAAATCAGAATAGCATTGAGATTCCACTTCACCCCAGTTAGAATGGCCACTATCAAGAAAACTAACAATAATAGATGCTGGCGGGGGGGTGTAGCCGAAAGAGAACCCTACTACAGGGTTGGTGGGAACTTAAACTTGTTCAGCCACTCTGGAAAGTAGCATGAGGTTCTTATCACCAATTAATCACCAAAAAGCTGGAAGTGGAGCTGTGTTGCAAATAGTAGAACACTTGGGGAAAAAAAATGTCAAGGACAGCTATTAGGCCCTTGAGTTCAAGTCCCAGGACCCAGCGGGGGTGGGGTGGGGTGGGAGACCACTAAGGAAAAAAAAATAAGTAATTTTCCTGATGGATATTAGTGAGGATGAGGATAAAGCTTCCTCCAAACCCCAACCAGGTGATGAATTTCAGACTCAATTTCAATGCAGTGAATCTTCTAGTGAAGACAAAGTTCAGGGTTTAAGGGCTTTACTATTTTTAGAATCCATTTGACGCCTCCCATCCCAATTTTGGGAAGTAAAATAAATGTTTAGGACTTTTTGTCAACTTGCTTCTGAAGAAGAACCGATTAAAAGTCTCATATAAAATATTCCAGAAACTTTGAGGACATCAAAGAATTCTAAAGAAACAAGGGAATTAATTCATTGTAAAGGAATCTGAAAGACACTAGAAAATTGTATTTAGTAAGCACAGAATGACTCCTGAAGACATTCAAAGGATTTAATCAAGTTGCTGTTCAGTGATCCCACAGTCATGTCTCAGATGAATAGAAAGGTGAACTGTGAAAAGACAGAATGCTTATGGAAAGACAAGAAATTCTCATGTGAAACTCAGCATTGGGAAGCATGGGAAACAGGCTATTTTCGGAGGAGAAGAAACTAGAAAGGAAATGATGTCAGTGATTTGACTTGTGTTTCTCAGGCAAGCTTTCCCAGGTGACAGAGTTGCTGAACACAAAAACATTGGACAGTGGACACTCTTACATATCTTTCATTCAAAGAATACCCATGTTAAGATTTAGTGGACAGTCTCTTTAAGCTCTAAAAGTCACTAACAAGAAGCACTGCCTGACCTTGGAAGGGTTTATTCCTGAGCCAGAACTTACATAACCAGTTGCTTCCTTACAAACAGGCCCAGAGTTCTGATGTGTCCTCTCTTCTCATGAAAGCTGATTTTCCTGGGAAACAGCATATAGTCATTACAGGTTAGCATCATAATCCAAAGTGTTCTAAATCTGAAAATTTTCTAAATCCAAAACATTTCTCCTCCTCCTCCTCCTCCTCCTCCTCCTCCTCCTCCTCCTCCTCCTCCTCCTCCTCCTCCTCCTCCTCCTCTTCCCCCTCCCTCTCTTCCTCCTCCTGTACTGGGGCTTGAATTCAGGGCCTTGTGTTCTTGCTTGGCTTTCTTGTTCATGGCTACCACTTATTTATGTCTTGGCTTTCTTGTTCATGCCTCTATCCTAGCATTTTGCTGGTTAAATGGAGCCTCAAAGATGTTTCTTTTTGGGCTGGCTTTGAACCATGATGCTGTGATCTCAGCCTCTAGAGTACCTAAGACAAGTACGAGCCACAAGACATGAAGTGCAAATAGAAATTTCTGTACCTCATCTGATATAACAGCCTGCAGTAAAATGGAGGTACATAGCTTGTTCAGCAACCACAAGTAAAAAAGACCTTCCCATCCCCCTCCAACTTTTTTTCATGCACAGATTTGTTATATTGTATACCTTCAGTCTATGCATATATTATATGCATAGATTATATGCTTAAACCTGGGTCCCATCCCATCCCTTCACACACACATACAGACACACACACACACAAGCAGAGTGTTTCTGGATTGAATCCTCCTATGGGAACCTTGAACATTCACTTTACAGAGCTATTAATTCTGCCCAACATTGCAAACATTGGCTTTGGAATTGTAGATGAGAAACTGAATGGAGGGTAGACAGCAGGACACTTGAGAACATTTGTTGGTTGGGGAGATAAGTTCCACCTCATAGATTGAAAAATTACTTATGGGTAAATTTGATCCTAGTATATGGTATATATGTTACAGAAATATCACAATGAAACCCTTTGAATAATTACTATATACTAATACAAAAAGGAAAGAAAAAGTTGCTCATACCCAGAATGGGAAGAGGGAAACTGGAGATTTTTTTGTATCTAACTACACTTTTTATAATAAGCCGTATTAACAATCAGCCAAAAACTCTAAAGAATCTACTTTTTATTTTTTAAATTCTGTCTATAAATTATTTTCAGTGGGGCATCCAAATTTCCAATTTGTTCTCCCCACTTTCCTGAAACTGCTTCTTAAAATATTACTGCAGGAAAATTCTGAGAATTACTCTGGCTGTAGCATCTGATTAGACTGATCAATGTTGTTTGTCCCAATGCCATGGACAGCTCAAAGGATTAGATGTTCCAACCACACTGGTGTGTGGACAGGTTGCCATGCTTGGTTTGATTGAAAGAGACAGTTGGTGTGGTTTTCAGGATTGTTCTGACCCTGTGTAGGGACAGAGTTAAATTGTTGTTCTGTACTTAAAACTAAAACAACACAAATACTGTACATGAGTTTACAATCCTATCTCCCCTATTTGATTGTAGAGGGACAGGGAAAACAGGTATGGATTTTACTTTTTTTTTTTTTTTTAACAATGATATGAGTGGCTGAATATGGATCCCAGGACATAGCTTCGACATGGAATCCCATGAGACCTGCGCTGGAAAGGGGAGCAGGTGTTTCCAGTGTATTAAATGCATTATTTGTCAAATATATGGTGTGTTAGTTGTTGGGAGTCATCATTTAGGATTGAAATGAAGCCAAAAACTGCACAGTGCTGATTAAAATTCTCTTGTTTTGGATATTTACACTTTGGCAAGGTTATGTCAGGGGTTCAAGATGCTTATTTTGGGAGTAGGGTCTCCTATTCTTTGCAGGGCAGCAAGAGTCCTTCCTAATGTGCTCCCTATCCTACACCCGCTTGTACCCTCACAAGGTGTCTGAGACATTCACCTGTCTGGAGTGGAAGGCCCTGTTGTTTTCATTCACAAGTCTTTAAAGGAAAACTTGTATGGGTATGTCGGGATCTGACAGATCCCTTTCTCCCCGATCTCCCAGGGAAAATGTTTGAACCCCAAAATCTATGAAAGAGCACTCGGCCTTGCCTTCCGCAGAAGGCCAAGGCATACTCTTATGGAAATACGCTAAGTTGAGGAAAGGTTGCTGAAGCCTCCCCTCCCCCCATCCCCTCACATGTCAGGAGTGGAGGCGGAAGAAGGCATCAGGGAGACGCCGTGATGGTTGAATGGGTCTCAAAGGATTTAATTGGGAGGGGGGTTTATATAGCCGTAATGGTGGAAAAGGGAAAGACTTGGGCCACTGGCTAAGCCGGGCTGCCCATCAGGTGATGTCATGAAACTTCCTTTGTGGGCTGGACAACCCTATCATGGTGGCATGCACATGTTCGCCTCCCGAGGGGCGGGGAGCTTCTTTTCCGGTTGAGGCCGGAAGGTGGGAGGGGCTCCCTCCCACACTGTGCCAGGGCTGGGGGAAGGGCAGTGTCTCGCTCTTGGCGCCCTTCCCCCACCAAGGCCAAAATTGAGTCCCCAACATGGGTAGAAGCTCTTTTAGTTTCCACAAAGACAGACCCCTCTGAATGTCATCTCAGCTCTGTACTCTTCCTCCACTCAGGTCTGGATTTTGCATATTTGGAGTCTTACATCCTGGAAGGAAATCGCAACTTTGATAAGCAGCCCAGGTCACCCAAGGGCTGGAACAGATGAGCTTTGTTGAAATCAAGATGGCTTAGGAGAGTTCAACCATCTGTTTTAGTCTAGCACCCTTGGGATGGTTTCTATGTTGGCAAAGTCTCCATGTTCCAAGCCCTCAGCTTTGCAAGGTCATGTGCTCAGCGTCAAATCCCCTAGAGAGAAGCAGGTTTGGGTGGCTGATTCCAAGTAATTAAACTCACAGAAGGCGGACGGCTAAACCTAACTCATAATGTGCTTGTAAAGAGAGAGAGAGTAGGAACAAAGCTTATTTACCTCTGGCCTAGCAGGAATGTAGAGTGAGGGAGTTGGAGAGCACAAAGTTTTTCTGTGAATACCTGCTTATGATGTGGAGCTGGGGTGGGAGTCAGGGTACCAGGTACCCAGGAGCCAGGAGGAAAGCAAATCACACCCCCAAGTAGGTCAAGGAAAGAACAGATCTGCTAAAAAAAAAAAAAAAGGAGAGGGAACTGACATAAGACACTACCTTCATTGCGAGGGTCCTGCATGGAGAGGCTCAATCATGCTAGTTTTCCTGGAATGAGATGCAATTCATTTAGAATGCTAAGGTCAAGGGAGTATGGTTGCAACTCCATCTGGCTTTGCTTTCCTATTGGGGGAGTCAGAGTTGGATGTCTGCAAATAGCGAGCCTTTCTGGGTGATAGACATTTGGCATTATTTCATAGGCTACATGGCAATCCATCATCTAGTTGTCTGCAGTACTTAGATTGAATGGGTCATAACTCTTTCACATTGTCTCAAAAGACATGCAAGAAATAACAGTTTCCTTTAGATTGTGTCTTAAAAAGGAAAACATGTACACATTGTCTCAGGTTTGAGCCAGAAAGTCAATAAGCCTAACTACCAGGGACATCCTCTTACAGTCTTTGTGTAATCATGTGTAATCAATGTGCCTTTGGACAGGGGTGGAGATGGGGTAAGATGTCACCATAGGTGCTCTGTTTCTCCTCGGTGTTAACCCCACTGAGGCTGTTTGAGTGTTCATCCCACAGAGCCATGTCAGATCACCAGTTGGAATGAGCCAGAAGCAGTGAGGCTTGGCCAGGACCAGCCCTCCCTGCTTCCTGCAGTTATAGGACCGATTGGGGGATTCTACAGCTATTCTCATGCTTCCTTGTCCAAAGAGACCCTCCCCAGTGTTGTAGGAGTGTTGTTTGCATCAGAGCCAGACTGCCCTCCTGATTATGTCCACAATGGCCTGTGGAGTGAAAACTCGAGTCTCTGGATGTGTGGAATGTCCCCGCAGGCAAAGATGGTGTGGAAGGGTGAGGCTGCACTCACGATGCAGGTAGTATCAGCCTGGACCAAGCTCTGAATACCAAAGACCCTTGAGGCTCTCGTGTGACACACTCTTATTTCCTCTGATGACTCTAAGGTGACATCAAGAGGAAGGAAGTTATCCAAGATGCCCTTGGCTTCTTCACCTACATGTCAATCTCCTTCTGCATTTGCTGTGTGGGCATGTGATGCTTTCCTACTTATCTCTCAGCTCAAAGCCCTCTTACCCACAGCCATGCTACTGACACAGCACAGCTAGCCCCTTTCATCCATGGTTTTGCTTTCCATGCTTTCAGCAGCCCACAGTCAAACAGTGTGAAAACAGAACACAATATTAGGTATTGTGAGAGAGGAGAGATCACATAACTTTTAACTCAGTGTGTTGTAATTGCTCTATTTTTGGTTATTGTTGCCAATCTGTTTCTGTGACTAATTATCAGTTAAGCTTTATCATAAATACATACATACAGGGGTAAAACATAGTTATATAACATCCATGGCTTGGTATTATCTACTATTTCTATCAGCTTTGCCTACAGTGGGCAGTACAGGGAAGAGGGACTGTTGATTTCTCATGTGATTAACTCTTGCTCTGACTCTTGCCACCACAGCAATGGTTCTTTACCTTGGAAACAACAGCTGCTTCTAGTAGCTACAAGTTCCTGTTTCCAGATTCTCCCATACTGGTTAGCCTCAGAGACACTAGCCATAGCCAGGCCCTAATAACCTCAGCCCCAGGCAAGGTAGCTGCTTCCTAAATTAGTATGCTTTGGGGGGTTACCTCATGCTTTCTCCTTTCTGTGTTCCAAACATTATTGTTAGCTTATCTTTGTTAAAATATATAGTCTAAGTGGCTCTTTCAAGAATTCAATCAATCAATATTTGTGCAGGGCAGGTCTGGGCTATACTCTGTGCTGGGTGCTATGGCTTCTAAATAAAATGTAGTCTCTATTTTTTTTTGAGGAAATTCACATGGAAAAATAATAGCAAAACAGTATAGTACTTTTTTTTTTTGGTGTGTGTGTGTGTGTGTGTGTGTGTGTGTGTGTGATTGAGAATTGAATTCGGTCCCCCTAGTGCTTGCTAGGTAAACACTATCACTTGAGCCATACCCCAGTCCTTTCAACTTTTAGTTTGTTTTTCAGATAAGGTCTTGTGCTTTTTCCCTGGCTGGCCTTGGACTGAGATCCTCATTTTCTAACTTCCATGTAGCTGGAATTACAGGTGTTATCTACATGTTTGGCTTGTTTTTGAGATAAGGTCTGGGTTTTTGCTTAAGGTTTCCTTGAACTATAAATCACCTATCTTCACCCCCTGAGCAGCTGGGAGTTTGAGGCATGTTCCTCCATGCCTGACTGGGAAACATTCTTTTACATTATTTTTCACTTAATCTCTACATTGATCTTTTAAAAATTTCTTTATTGTCAAAGCCTACATTGATCTTGTAATGTATAATTTCCATTTACAGAGGAGGGAATGCTGCTAAGAGATGTAATGGGGTCCCCCCCAAGGGAGGGGACCACAATGTAAGGGGGTCTGAGGGTGGGGGGAATTCCCCATCCCTCCAAGAGTCCACCACTCAGACAGTCTCAAGTAAAAACATGGATTTATTGGGGGAAATAAAAAGTAAACTGACGGGCCAGGGCCGCAGCCCAGACTCAGGAGCTGGGACCACACGCCCCAGGCCACGCTGGGATTCGAGTTATAAAGGCAAACACCACATAGTCAAGCCTGCCACACACAGGTGGCCATTGAGGTTACAACACTTACAGAGCATGCCAGCTCACAGGTTGGTGGCCAATGGAGTTACAATCTGCCTCATGGCAACTGTTTGAAGTAACCTATTACTTTAGTTAGACTTGGCACACGGATTTGGCGGGGCTCACATGTTGCAGGCAGATATGCCTACTCATGGAAGGGCACAGGTTTAACCTTGAGCGGTCCACTACTCAGGTGGTCAAGCAGTTTATACAATCTTATCACAGCGAAGGGGAACTTCCCTTGATAGGGCTGGGGAGATCTTAGTGAAGATGGAGTTGGCTTCTGCTCTCTTTAATCTGAGATGGGGTCAATCTGACACCCCTCAACAGCCAATGATGGCACTGGCCAGATCTGACATCCATATTACAGAGATACCAAGTAACTTTTGTGAAATCACACAGGTAGTAAATAGAGAAGTCCTTGAGCTTGTTTAGGAACTTTCTCAGATGCTGAAAGCAATCAGCAGTTGGGTTAATTGGAAACTGATGTCTTTGTCATTTCTCACTTAGAGGTGTTGCTCACTATTTAAACTGAGAGACACTTTGAGGTATCTCAAACAGCAAACTGTCCAATAAGAGAGGGAAAGAAGACAATTTTGCAAGTGATCAAGGGTGTTTATCTTTAAGATTGTCTTTACATTTTTCGATTTGGGTTCTTGGGTACTTCAGGTTGAACTGTTAAAGGATCAGCATATCACCGCCCCTGCCTCTTGTTGCTAGGATGTTGGAGGGGGCCAGTAGGTACAGAATTCTGCCTCTACAGTTTCATGGGAGGTAGGAGGAAGTGGAGAAGATGGGGGAGAGGAGTGAGCACTCACATTTCCTTCCTCCAATCCCTACAGTGGCTGGTAGCTACCTGAGTAAAGGGGTCAGAAGGGGCTCCCTTACTTCATGACAGGAGTGAGTCTCATGACAAATGTGGCTTGACATATTGCATCCAGGAAGTGTATTTACTGCAACCATTGATTTGTTAAATATGGACAAAATACATACTTTTGGTAGTTCTATTTTAGGACTCTCCTCCTTATACTCATCTTCTTCTCCATCCCTTCCTCTTTCCCTCCTCATCACTGATCTTAGTAGCTGAACTTGACCTTTTCTCTAAGTTTGTTGCAGTAGAGTTGTTTAAAGATACTGTGAGGGGGACTTTGCGGAAGACGGCAGAGGAGAAGCAGAGCGCTTGTGGAGCTCCCTCCAATATCGTAGTTTTCTCACCCCATAGAAACTGTTACTCCTAGAAAGACAGCCAAAGTAAGTTCTAACAGTACAGGGATTCTGAACAGGAAGGAAAAATCGACTTTGCTGGTCTGAAAACACAGATTTGAGCTCCGGGCGGTGTCCTGCCGCCGCGCCAGTGCCGGCACCGGCACAGCACCCGGCACAGCACCCCCGCACTTCACGCAGCTAAAGCGAGAAATACTCCAGACGGCAGCTGAGCACGGACGACCTGACATCGCAGAGACAGCGTGAGTACCCCACAAAAGTTATTCTCACTTGAGCCCACAGACCAGCTTCTGGAAGGCATCCCTGTCCCCACCACCAGAGCAAAGCGCCATCTTTGCCACTGGCATAGGGTCAGGCCAGACTGGAACTGAAGCGGGCCTGGGGAAAGCGAGGTCAAAAAAGCCATCTTTGAAAAGGGCAGGAGGGGCGGAATCAGTGAGAACCAGCTCCGCCCAGAAGAACGCCCCCTGCCCGGGCGGGAGGCTAGTCCTGGACTGCGGCTTAGCCAGAGGTGCCCCGCCCTGCCTGCCGGAATTTCTAATCTTAAAGCAAAAGCTGCGAGCAGCTACCCGGGGCACGGAAACACCAGAGGGAGGAACAAACAGTTCCTGGGACAGCTAAACGGTCCCGTCACAGAGGAAGCCCAATTCCCAGCCCAAAACGGAGCTGCATTCCATACCCACCTATGCCAAGGAGGCCGCCTCCCTCAGGCAAGCAACTCTCAGCCGAGCAAAACAGGCCAGAGGTGCCCCGCCCTGCTGAGTTCACAGCCTAGTCAAGTCCAGGCATCAAAGGCAGCAGCCCCACAGCAGACAGAGGAGCCACAGTTCCTGTGACTGCCCACGTCCCCATCGACAGAGGACGCCCAAGGCCAGCCTGCAAGCTGTGAGAAACTCAGAGACCCACGATGGCACCAACGGGAGAAGGGTCAGAACAGACCCAACCCTTGCCAACTGAAATCAAGTCAAACCAGCCAATCAGGAAAATAGACTGCAGTCCATTGCAGGGAAACCAGAGACTGGGGAGAAACCACCCAAAGAAGGAGGACTCTTTTTTTTCTTCTTCTTCTTTTTCTTTTCAAACATTTTTTTAAACTTTTTTTTTTAAATTTTCTTTTTAATTTTTTCATATCTGAAACATCATTGGTTTTTTTTTTTTTGTTTTTTTTTATTTGTTTGTTTGTTTTCCATTTTTACCGGTTTGTTTTATCAAGTTTTTTTTGTGTTTGTTTATTTGTTTGGGTTGTTCCTTTTCTGTTATTTTCCTTTTTATTTACTTTTTCTGCCTTTTTAAATAATTTTTCTCTGTTTTGTGTATCTGTCTTCCAGTATTTTTACTTTATTTCTCTCGTTGCGTCCTCTTCCTTTAAAAATTACTTTCCTATAACACCTCCACTCTTTTCTGCTAACTCTCCAGTGTCTGTCATTTTACCCTTGTTCTTTCTACTGATTCTACTCTTCTGCACATTTCCACGTCACTGAAACTAAACCAAAATCACCACCACCACCCCAATACATTTTACTCTATTCTCTTTACTACCTCCAACTTACCCTCCTGACTTACTGCCTGGACCTCCAGGTTCCATTGACTCCTGGTTATTGGATAGAAGGTATCCCAGCTTAATACGAGTGAATCAAAGGGGTTCTTAGAGAAAGACAGTCCTAAAAGAACTTAATATAAAAACAAGAATTGCGTATAGGGTTGTAACAGTAAATAAGTAACTACTGAATACAGGGCCCAGGATCGGTTGTTATATTGAAATTGTATTCTTTAGGAACACCAAATCTAACATTATAGACAGGTATACAAGTTATCTGTATATAATTGTAAAATTGTAAGATTTACACAACAGTGCTTGGTAAGGGCTGCTTTGGGTCTTAAACAGTGCTCACAGGTGCTGGGAGACTGGCATTCCCAATTCAAATGGGCAGAAGAAACACAAGAAAGATGGCAAACAATGAAGTCTTATTCCCCACTCAAAACAAGCAGGATGCAGAGCAGTCAATCAAAAACATAGAAGAAAACCCCCAAAATGCTCTACAAAGTCTACTGATAAACATGATAAATGAAAAGTTTGAATCTCTTCAGTCAATTATGTTAGAGCGTGAGGAGGCAAAGCAAAAATTAATGGAGAATTTCATGGCATCCACAAATAGAAAGATAAATGAGCTTCAAGAGTCAAATGAAAAGATAGCTACCCAGCTTAAAGATTTGAGAGACAACACTCAAAACCAAAGTAATGAAGTTAATGAAGTAAAGAAGTCCATACAGGACCTAAGAAATGACATGGAAATCATCAGGAAAGACCAGTCAGAAGGAAAAGAGATTCGAAATCAAGTAGCTAGCCTACAGTCCCAACTAACTGAAGCAGAGGATCGAATCTCAGGAGCTGAAGATTCCTTAGAGTCTATGGAGAAAGATAAAAAATCAATACAAATCCTGTCCAAGCAACAAAACAGATCGCTACAGGAGATTCAAGACATGATCAGGAAGCCCAATTTAAGGATAATAGGTATTGAGGAAAACTTGGAGAAAGAGGTTAATGGTATAGGCAACCTATTTAACAGAATATTAGCTGAGAACTTCCCAAACATCCAGAAGGAAAGGCCTATACAGATACAAGAAGCATTTAGAACCCCAAATTGACCAGACCAGAATAGGACATCCCACTGACACATTGTGATCAAAACAGCTTCAGCAGAGTGCAAGGAAAAAATACTCAAAGCTGTTAGAGCAAAGAAAACAATCACATATAAAGGAAAAGCAATCAGAATCACCCCAGACTTCTCAGCAGAGACCATGAAAGCAAGGAGAGCCTGGAATGAAGTATACCAAACTCTAAATAAAAATAACTACCAACCAAGAATTCTGTACCCAGCCAAACTCTCCTTCATAGCCGAAGGTCAAATAAAAGTCTTCCACAATAAGGAAAAACTGAAACAATATATCTCCACCAAATCAGCTTTACACAAAATCCTTAAAGATCTACTATACAGGGAAAATAATCAAGATCCCAACACAGACAGAGAAATGAACCCTAATTAGTAAACACTAGATCAAGAAATGGGAAGACACAGCTTTAAACAAGATAGTGATAATGAAAGGAACAAACAATCATCTCTCAATCCTAACTGTCAACATTAATGGACTTAATTCTCCAATCAAACGACATAGGCTCATAAGTTGGATCAAAAATCAAGATCCATCTTTCTGCTGCCTCCAAGAGACACATCTATCCAGCAAAAGTAAACATCTTCTAAAGTGAAAGGCTGGAACAAATCTATCAAGCAAATGGCCCCCATAAGCAGGCTGGAGTTGCAATCCTAGTATCAGACAAAATTGACTTCAAATAAAAAAAGGTAAGAAGAGACAAAGAAGGTTACTACATACTAGTAAAAGGATCTCTCCAACAGGAAGAAATAACCATCCTAAATATCTACACATCAAATGCAGAAGCACCCAACTTCATCAAACAAACCCTACTGGCTCTAAAAACATTCAAAGACCCAAACACATTGATAGTGGGGGACTTTAACATTCCACTATCACCTCTGGACAGATCAACACGCCAAAAACTGAACAAAGAAACCACAGAACTAAACAATTGCATAGACCAACTAGACTTAATCGACATCTACAGAATATTCCACCCAGCAAGGACAGAATACACATTCTTTTTGGCAGCACATGGAACATTCTCCAAAATAGATCACATCTTAGGGCACAAAGAAAATCTGTACAAATTCAGAAGTATCAAAATCATTCCCTGCATTCTCTCAGACCACAATGGAACAAAATTAGAGCTCAACTCATTCAGCCACCACAGAAAATCCCACAATTCATGGAGACTAAAGAACACACTGCTGAACCATCAGTGGGTCATTGAAGAAATTAAAATGGAAATTCAAATGTTTATGGACTTCAACCAAGTTGAGGACACAAAGTACCAGCTCCTTTGGGACACAGCAAAGGCAGTACTCAGAGGAAAATTTATATCTCTGAGTACATACATCAACAAACTGGAGAAACAGCAACTCAGTAATTTAAGGAAGCACCTTAATTTTCTGGAGAGAGAACAGCAAGCCAAACCCCATGTCAATAGACAGAAGCAAATAATTAAAATCAAATCAGAATTAAATCAATTAGAGACTAAAAAAACCATCAAAAGAATCAACAAAACAAACAGTTGGTTCTTTGAAAAAATCAACAAGATAGACAGACCCCTGGCAAACCTGACCAAAAAACGAAGGCAGCACACTCAAATAAACAAGATAAGAGATGAAAGAGGTAGCATCACCACAGAAATAACCAAAATTCAGAAAATAATAAGGGACTATTTTGCAAACCTTTATGCCAACAAATTTGAGAACTTGGAAGAAATGGATGACTTCCTAGAAAAAATTGATACCCCCAAACTCAACTATGAAGATTTAAACCTTCTAAACAGACCCATATCCAGTATTGAAATAGAAAAGGCAATAAATGATCTCCCATCCAAGAAAAGCCCAGGTCTAGACGGATTCACTGCAGAATTCTACAAGGCCTTCAAAACAGAACTCACTCCAATATTTCTCAAACTCTTCAATGAAATTGAAAGAGAACATTCACTACCAGACTCATTTTATGAAGCCAGTATAACCCTCATCCCAAAACCAGGCAGAGACTCATCACGGAAAGAGGACTACAGACCAATCTCCCTGATGAACATAGATGCAAAAATTCTCAACAAAATTCTGGCCAATCGACTTCAACAGGTCATCAAAAAAATCATACACCACGATCAAACTGGATTCATCCCAGGGATGCAAAGTTGGTTTAATATACGCAAGTCAATTAATGTAATCCACCACATCAACTGGAGCAAGGTAAAGAACCACATGGTTTTATCACTGGATGCGGAAAAAGCATTCGATAAAATTCAGCACCCATTTATGCTAAAAGCCCTGGAAAAACTGGGATTCCAGGGAACATTCCTGAATATAATCAAGGCAGTTTATGACAAACCAACAGCAAGCATAACTCTAAATGGGGAAAAAGTAAAGCCATTCTCTTTAAAATCAGGAACAAGGCAGGGATGTCCACTCTTGCCCCTGCTCTTCAACATAGTACTAGAATTCCTAGCCAGAGCAATTAGGCAAGAAGAAAATATAAAGGGGATCCAAATAGGAAAAGATGAAGTTAAACTTTCTCTCTTCGCAGATGACATGATCCTATACCTAACGAATCCCATAGACTCTACCCCCAAGCTACTAGAGTTGATCCAAAACTTTGGCAAAGTTGCAGGATATAAAATAAACCTTCAAAAATCAATGGCCTTTCTATATGCTAACAACCTGAAGACCGAGGCTGAAATCAGGAAAGCAACTCCTTTTGCAATAGCCCCCCAGAACATAAAATACCTAGGAATAACCTTAACCAAAGAAGTGAAAGACCTCTTTGATGAGAACTTTAAAAGCTTGAAAAATGAAATTAAGTCAGAACTAAGAAAATGGAAAAACCTCCCATGCTCCTGGATTGGGAGGATTAATATAATCAAAATGGCAATATTGCCAAAGGCTATCTACAAATTCAATGCAATACCCATTAATATTCCAACACCATTCTTTAATGAAATAGAGGAAGCAATCCAGAAATTCATATGGAACAATAAAAGACCTAGAATAGCAAAAACACTCCTAAGCAGGAAGAACAGTGCTGGAGGAATTACAGTACCCAACTTCAAGCTGTATTATAAAGCTATAGTAATAAAAACAGCTTGGTATTGGCACCGGAACGGGCCTGAAGACCAATGGAACAGAATTGAAGACCCAGAATTGAACCCACAGAACTATGCCTACTTAATCTTTGATAAGGAGCTAAAACAATAGTATGGAAGAAAGATAGCCTCTTTAACAAGTGGTGCTGGCAAACTGGCTCAACACATGCAACAAACTAAAACTAGATCCTTATATATCACCCTGCGCCAAAATCAATTCCAAATGGATTAAAGACCTTGAAATCAAAACAGACACCCTGAAAACACTAAAGGAAGGAGTAGGAGAAACACTTGGGCTCCTTGGCGCAGGATGGAACGTCCTTAACAAAGACCCAGAAAGGCTACAAATCAAAGAAAGGTTGGACAAATGGGACTGCATCAAACTGCAGAGCTTCTGCACAGTAAAGGACATAGCTCGCAAGATAAACAGAAAGCCCACAGACTGGGAGAAGATCTTTACCGGACATTCAACAGACAAAGGCCTCATCTCTAAAATATATGCAGAACTAAAAAAATTACCTTCTTCCAAAACAAAACCGCAAAGAACCAATAGCCCCCTCATCAGTGGGCTAAAGACTTACAAAGAAACTTCTCTGATGAGGAAATGAGAATGGCCAATAGACATATGAAAAAATGCTCTACATCACTGGCCATAAAGGAAATGCAAATCAAAACAACATTGAGATTCCATCTCACCCCAGCAAGAATGTCATATATCAAGAAAACTAACAATAACAATTGTTGGAGGGGATGTGGCCAAAAGGGAACCCTACTTCATTGTTGGTGGGAATGTAAACTGGTTCAGCCACTCTGGCAAGCAGTATGGAGATTCTTCAGAAGGCTCAATATAGAACTCCCCTATGACCCAGCAGCCCCACTTTTGGGTATCTATCCAAAAGACCACAAACAAAATTACAGTAATGCCACCAGCACAACAATGTTCATCGCAGCACAATTTGTCATAGCGAGAATCTGGAACCAACCCAGATGCCCCTCAGTAGACGAATGGATCAGGAAAATGTGGTACATATACACAATGGAATTTTATGCCTCTATTAGAAAGAATGACATTGTTCCATTTGTAAGGAAATGGAAGGACTTGGAAAAAGTTATACTAAGTGAAGTGAGCCAGACCCAAAGAAACATGGACTCTATGGCCTCCCTTATTGGGATTAATTAGTACAGGTTTAGGCAAGTCATAGCAGAGCATCACAAGGCCCAATAGCTATACCCTTATGAACACATAAGATGATGATAAGTGAAATGAACTCCATGTTATGGAAACAATTGTTATATCACAGTTGTAACTACTTTCAACGTCCTATGTGTATCTGTAGCTTCTATTATTGATGATGTTCTTGTATCACCTTCCTGTGTTTGTACCTATACTATCTCTGTAATCTTATCTGAGTATATTGGAAACCGTGTTTACTGGTATTGGAGGTAGGAAATTCAAAGGGAATACCAAATTTGAGAGACACATGGTAAAAAAAAGAGAAACAACTACAAAAGCAAAACTTGCAAAACTGTTTGGTGTAAGTGAACTGAACACCTCCGGGGGTGGGAAGGGAAAGGGGGGGAGGGAGGGGGGGAAGAGGGACAAGGTAACAAACAGTACAAGAAATGTATCCAATGCCTAACGTATGAAACTGTAACCTCTCTGTACATCAGTTTGATAATAAAAATTTGAATTAAAAAAAATAAAGATACTGTGAGTTTTTTCCCTCCAAACTTTCTTATTCCAATGAAACTTCTGCCAGTATTGGAACTTAGGGATAGGGTTCTAAATGTGCCACTTTCAGGAGAGAGTTGACAAAGAGCCAAATTCCTGGCTCTGAGATCTAAAATAGGGGCACTGTCAGTTGTGAGAAACATCTTGAAAGTAAAAGTCCATTGTTAGGAGCTAGGGTTTTTTGAGAGAGAAAAGTAGAATTTTAAATTCTAAAAATTTGTTCTTGGCTATCAATAACCTCAGTATCAATATCAATGATCTCAATATCCAGTCATGTGACAGAGCTGGCCTTATTGTGGATTCTGTCCAAACTCCAAGTTTGGTGACATTTTGTAGCTTGAAATAAATTCCAGTGGAAGTCTTTACACCATAATATCTTCAAATGCTGCCTACCACAATTGTTTTTTCCAGACAACCAGTTGTTAAATACTTATCACTGATTTAGTGTGTGAAACAGTTAAAACAATGAATGATGATGTAAGGGATTAGGAGGAAAGAGTTCAAGTGACATGCTGGGACAGATGCTTCCTAGGTTGGACACAGAAAACAGGAGGGAAAGGTCTAGAAAAATGCCAGATTAGGTTGAAGACCCCAGGCCAGAGGTGCCCGTGTGCTGCTTTCTCTTGTGATTCTGTGAGAAGATGTAGTACTACCAGATACTATATGTTAAGTGGGCAGAAGTGACAGCAGAGCACCAGAGATAAGCACACCTGGAGAGCTAGACTCCCTTAAAGACAACCTGACCGCCATTAGCATTGGCTGGATTGGTTCAGGGGCATGGGATTCACAGGCCCAGAGGGATCCCTGATCTTCTGTTAGGAAAGCAGGGCCAGTGATGCCTGTCAACATCTTTAGGACCAGTTTATCACAGAAGAAGCTACTGTAGAGGAAGTCAATGGGCATGTACCAGGATTCTTCTCTTATAAGGTACTAGTTCCCTGCAGCTTACTCATCTCCCAGTAGAAAAATAAGAAAGAGTTCTTTAGGAATGACTAGGTTTATCCTGAATTGGTCAGATGACATTTCCCATTGTTGGGTAGAAGTAGCGGTTCAAGAGATAAAATCAGTTAAGGGAAAATAAAGTAAAAAAATTCCCCAGGCATTTTTTTTTTAATGCCAGTCCTAGAGCTTAAACTCAGGGCCCGGGGTGTTCCCTGAGCCTTTTTGTGCTCAAGGCTAGCACTCTACCACTTCAGCCACAGTGCCACTTCTGGCCTTTTCAGAGAAGTTTATCAGAGATAAGAGTCTCACTGTTTCTGCCCAGGCTGGCTTCAAACTGTGATCCTCAGATCTCAGCCTCCTGAGTAGTTAGGATTAGAGGTATGAGGTGACTCCCAGGCAACTTTTAAGATAATAAAATACCAAAGATATTTATAAACTATCTGGTGAATAAGCTTTTGGTGTTGATTTTCTGTTTTGTTTGTTTACTAGTGGTTGCAAATATGGGAGAATCTTATTTTACTCCCTAATGTTGTGTAGCAGCAAAGAGATGGTGGGGACTGGGGGAAAGAGTATCATAATTTTCCATCTCTTGTCACCCAGAGAACAAAGATGAATGAAAATGAACAAACCAGCTATTTAACCCAACAGGGCAACTTGCTTATGAGAACAATATTCATCACATTAAATTATGTTTCTCATTAAAATGCTAATTATTTTGGTGGCTTTTATATTTTAGTGCATGCTTGTATGATTACATGAAGATTATATTTATGTCTAGTATATATTTGTAGTGTATAAATTGCATAATAAAAATAACTTAAAGCAACATGAAAGTTAATGAGGTTAGTTTTTTTTTTGCAAAGGGTCTATAATAATATTTTTCTCTCCAAAGGTCCACAAGCTACATAATATTGGAGAATCAGATATTATTGAGTCTTGAAAAAGAAAAATTTAAATATATCCTCTAGAAGTCTTCACTATTTTTATTGCCTTAATTAAAGGGTTTAACTTTTTTATGCCACAATCTTCTGTGGTATGCTTTTTTCATAATGAAAACCCATACAATAAGCAACTACTCTAGTATCCAACTTGAAATGTATCTTGTGCTGTAGCCCATTGGTATAGTGTTTGCCTAGTATGCATGACACCCCAAGCTCCACCCAAAGCACAGCAGAAAAAAGAAGAGGATGATAGAACCTGTAGAGTTGTTTCCCTTTCTGCTGATTGCTGAATTCATTAAAATGGGGAACACTGTCAGAAAACAAAAGAAAATGTCCCCAAAAGACTGAGCTTGCTATAGGTTTCCTCTTAGTCGTCTGGTAGATGAGGATTCCTGTGGTCTGATACCCTTTGTAACAGAAGAAGAAGAGAAAGAACAGGGGAGAACAAGGAGATACCAACCAAAACATTGACAGGAAAAAGGAAAGTGAACCAGTGGTGAGAAAGCTAACACTGCACCAAGAATAAAAGAAACAAAGAGAAACAGAAATGCATAATTGACAATACCAAAGTGAGTCAGAAAGGAAAGAGAAGAAAGTAGAACATCTGAGAAATCCTATTCAGAGAATGCTGCATCTGAAAAATGACAAGACCCACAGAGTCAGGAAAACCATGGTTTCATGATTTTCCAAACTTGTTATGTACTTGACAGAATTGATTACTAAATTTCAGAAAATGTATGACCTAAGTTGCTCGACATGGCTATTAAAAATAAAATTATATAAACTTATAATGAAATAAATGTTAAACACATAAAGAACACAAAAAATACATCACTTCCTAATTAGTATAGCTTCTGTTCATCAGTGTTCTGAAGATTGTTCATATCTCTAGGATGAAAATGCCACACGATGGTGTATTACCTTCCTAACTCTGCCTTTAGGTGCGTTCACACTAATGGGCTGTAGTCAGCCATTGTGGGAATATTTACTCAACCATGCAAATAAGAAAACACCGAAAGTCAAGGCTTCAAGTGTCATTTGAGCCTGGTGCTTGTGGCTCACACCTGTAATCCTAGCCACTCAGGAAGCTGAGATCTGAGGGTTGCAATTTGAAAACAGCCCAGGTGGGAAAGTCAATGAGACTCTTATCTTCAATTAACCACCAAAGAGCTGGAAGTGGAGCCGTGGCTCAATTGGTAGAGAGCTAGCCTTGAGCAGAAAAGCTCACAGATAATGTCCATGCCCTGAGTTCAAGCTCCAGAACTGGGAACAACAACAACAACAAAATCACTTGATTAATTATCGGATTGGAACAACATGGTGGAAGAAATGTTAAAAATGCAGATTAAACTTAAAAATTGTTGAGCCTACAGTTGCTGTATTATGGGTGGATAACACAAGACATTGAGGATGTATCCATTCAGTATTCACAAACTCTCATCCACTTCATCAAAAATTGCTACTATCATTGAGAAAGAGTGGCATTCCAGCATGTGGCTTTGTTTTTTCATTTTTATTAACTCATAAAATGAAAATGTCAAGCAATCACATAGAATATGTTTTTTTAAATCATTATATTCATTATTGGCTGTAGATACAAGAGTTCAGAGTCAGTTAAATCATTCCCTGAATTGGCAATGTGGAATTTAAAATAAAGGTGTTGTTTATCTTATTATTTGTAAACTATGCAACACTCTTACTAGCCAAGCATATAATAAATTTATGAGCAATTTGCGCTCAGATATTTTTTGTTTGGTTGGAGAGCCAGGTGTTGAACATTGGCCAGTAGACCAGTGGGTCATTTGATCACTCACTAACCATTGCTTCATCAATGGTGACCACAGAAGTCTCCCTTTAGAAAAAGTTGTAGCCAAGTGGAAGCATAACAGATTTTACTTTTGAAGATGGTAAAACATGCTTAATATGAAACTTACTATATGAATCATTTTAAATGTGTGCCTCAGTGACATTAGATATATGAACATTTTCATGCAACGAGCATCACCATCCATCTCCAGAATTGTTTCAACATCCAAAACTGAAGTTCTGTTTTTGAGTACTAATGCCCAATTCTCCCTTCTCCTTAGCCCCTGGTAACCTCTATTCTATTTTTTTGTCTTTGTAAATTTGCCTGTTCTGGTACCTCACAGAAGTGGACTCATAACTCATTTGCCACATTTGTCTTTTTATATTTATTTCACTTGTCATGACCTCTTCCAAGTATATCCATGCTGTTGAATGTCAGAAATTCCTTCCATTTTTAGGTTGAATAATATTCCATTGAATAGCTGTATTTTTTTTATTCACCTGTTGATGGACATTTGGGTCACTTCTACCTTTTGGCTATTGTATGTAATGCTGCCGTGAATAAGAGTACAAATGTCTGTTTGTTCCATCCTTTTCCTTCTTCTATTCAGGATTTCCTATAGAGCAAATTAGAATTGGGAGGACCAAAATGAGGACTGAAGACTATCTGTAGCTTTTTTTTTTTTTTTCAGAATTGCAATTTTATTGGTTGTGTAAAGGATCAGCACACAAACATTTCGATTTGTACACAATTCTTAGCACACGTACCAAAAGTTGAAAGCCATGAACTGTTTTGAAAAGTATTCCAGTGACATTCCAGCTTTAAACCTGGAAGAGAATTTTCCATAAGAGGAAACCAAGTACCCATATTTCAAATGTTGGTCCTGTTATGTAACTTCCACCACGGCACATCGCAACGTCACAGTGTGCGCAGGACACGCTTTCCATCGTTCACAGCACAGTAACAATTAGGAAAACTGCAGTACCATGAGCGGAGGTGTGACAGAGCACACAGTTCTGACAGAAAGGATCAAGGAGTGGACTGCACTCTCCTCGTTCTTAGTCTCTCCATTTTCTGCAGGCAAGTCTTCTTTCGTGTCCTGGCTGGTCACCTCGGCCTGTTTGCCCTTTGCTCCTCTTTTTCCTTTTGTTTGCCCTTTTTTGTCCAAAGCTTTATCCTTTCCCGCGGGCTTTTCTGGCTTGGGTTCCACTTGGCCTGAGCGGGCTTCACCCACAAGCCGGCCAACCCCTTCTTGGGCTCCTCCTTCGCCGCCCCCGCCCACCCCCCCACGCCCCCACCCCCTCAACAATCTATCCTTAGCTTTATTCTTTTACTTCTGGTCTTTCTCCTCAAGAGGCTGTGTGCTACAAAAGCAGCACCCAGAGGGAAAGTTTAGTTACTGGCTGATGCTTTTGCAAGTAGCTGAGTGACAAGTACAGTGTGAGCTACTATCATAGCACAAATCACAACCGTCTTCACAAACTACTTGACAGATACTCTAGGATGTTTCTGGTGAAAAAAAAATGTCTTTGCTATTGTGAGATAGTAGCCTTAAAGGATGAGGGAAGTAGTGAAGAACTTAGCCCTGGGGCAGGATCAGGGAACCCCATGGATGGTGAATGCCTGGAGTGATGTGGATCTACATAAACTTTTTTTAAATGCTAGAAGCAGTTTATTCTGATGTGTGCCTAGTTGCTGAAAGGGTGATCGGTCCTTACCAGATGGAACAAATGATTTGCTATTAAAATTTATTTTACAAATAGCATGACAATCATTATATTTGTTTGTTGGCTTATCTTCCCCTAAAAGAGCTGGAAATAAAATTGAACATGGGAAATTTTTTCTTTATTTTTGAAGGAGAAAAGTAGATTTTTTTTTGTCTCTTCTGAAAAAATGGTAGAGGTGTGGTGAGCAGGGCAAGGTCAGTGTGACAACTGTGTTTAAGGGACACCAAACCTTATAATGGAATCAAAGACACCAAGATGAAGAGCACTTTCATCTACATATTTCTAAAGCTTTTGTCAGGCTGCGAAAATCTACCTAAGTTGTGGAGTTCTGGCCTATGTTGATATACTAAGAGAGCTCAACTATTTGAATTGCTGACTAAGCTCCAGTGAATACTTACACAGCAGCCACCTCCATGCTGGCTTTTGAGTCTCTCCTTACTAAGAACTTCTGTTTATACATGTTTGCAGTTCTGCTCTTTGACTTTTGCCCACATCTCTTGGTCTTAAGCCCTCTCTGGAAGACCACATAAATGAGTCTGTTCTTGGTAGTTAGTAAGAGTCAGTATTAATCCCTCAGCAACCCTCTCAGTTCTGGCCAGGTGACTCTCAAGACTCTCTATACAACAGGAACCGATGGTGTGGACAGAAACTAACCATGTCAGTTCATCTCTTCACCTGTTCTAGGTCCTATTCCTGGTTGACACTCCCTCAGTGAAACGGACATAAATCAGCAGAGCTCCAGAACACTAGCCTGAGAGGAAATGTAAAGGAAAACTAATTCTCTACCTACAACACTTTTTACACCAAATGTAAGTTAACTACACTAGAAAGTTTTTAATTCTCTGTAGACATCAACTGGGTATCTATAGATAAAGTCACTACAGCAATTTCAAGAATGAAATTTGCAAAGAACCTGGTAGGCTTCCTATTGACCAAAGGAAATAGATTTCTATTTAAATTAAACCATTACTGAGCAAGTAGAAGTTTTCTAAAGGTTAGTTGCAAGGCAGAATATGAAACTATAATAGTAAAAACTTTTGGTACTGTTTCATAAAATCCATAAATTTGTAATTTAGATTGTTTGTACATGCATAATTATTTAGCATCTTGCATTGGTCATTTGTAAAATGTTGTTTCAATAAGTATTTAGATATCCTATATATTGACCTGTTTCACTATTTAACAAAAAACGAGATACATTATTACCGTCATCAACCTCATCATAAAACTCTTGAAGTATTGAGAAGTGGTCAGATCTACAGTAGCAGATGCAAGTTTTCAAAAACTTCAAGTTTTCACTTGTAAGTTCAATTTATTTATTTATTTGTTTGTTTGTTTATTTTGGTCGGTTGTAGGGCTTGAACTCAGGGTCTGGGTCATGTCCCTGAGCTCTACCACTTTGAGCCACTTCTTGTTTTCTGGTGATTAATTAGAGATAATAGTCCCACGGACTTTCCTTTCCCAGGCTGGCTGTGAACCATGATCCTCAGATCTCTGCCTTCTGAGTAGCAAGGATTACAGGAGTGAGCCACCAGCACCCAGCTAAAGCTCAGTTTTTTTTTTTTTGTTTGTTTGTTTTTTTGGCCAGTCCTGGGGTTTGGACTCTGGGTCTGAGCACTGTCCCTGGCTTCGTTTTGCTCAAGGCTAGCACTCTACCACTTGAGCCACAGCGCCACTTCTGGCCATTTTCTGTATATGTGGTGCTGGGGAATCGAACCCAGGGCCTCATGTATATGAGGCAGGCACTCTTGCCACTAGGCCATATCCCCAGCCCCTAAAGCTCAGTTTTTATCACTGATAAAAATATTTGGAATTGTTTTCCTTGAAATAGTAAGCTTATTTCATTAATTTTTGAGAAAAATGATCTTTCAAATAATAAAATCTGAATAATAATATGGTTATTAATCCTTTAACAAAATAGTATTCCATGAAGAGTGGCTAGGTTAGCTTGCAGTTCAACTATAAAAGAAATTTAACTCAAGACAAGCATCCCTACACAAATACAAGAAAGATGCTGAAAGTTAAATTAAAGCAATAGCTTTTTATTGCTTCACTAAGTACATTTTTTCTTTTCTTTTTTCTTTTCGTTTCTTTCCTTTCTTTCCTCCTTTCTTTCTTTCTTTTCTTTCCTTTCTTTTCTTTCTTTCTTTCTCTCTCTTTCCTTCCTTCCTTCCTTCCTTCCTTCCTTCCTTCCTTCCTTCCTTCCTTCCTTCCTTCCTTCCTTCCTTCCTTCCTTCCTTCCTTCCTTCCTTCCTTCCTTCCTTCCTTCCTTCCTTCCTTCCTTCCTTCCTTCCTTCCTTCCTTCCTTCCTTCCTTTCCTTCCTTCCTTCCTTCCTTCCTTCCTTCCTTCTTTCTTTTTGCCAGTCCTGCGGCTTGAACTCAGGGCCCGAGCACTGTCCCTGGCTTCTTTTTGCTCCAGGCTAGCACTCCACAGCACCTTTTTTTTTTTTTCTGTTTATGTGGTGCTGAGGAATTGAACCAGGGCTTCATGCATGCTAGGCAAGCACTCTACCACTAAATTCACAGCCCCTCAGTACCTTCTTTTCTTAACTTCTAAACTTATAATTTTTCTTTTTTGCCTGAGACCAGGACTCAAACTCAGCATCTGATGCTTTCACTCACTGGCTGGCACTCTGGCATTGCAAATACTATTAGCAAAATTATAGGCATTCAAATTTTCACCCGCTTTCTATTAATTTATTTTTACAGGCACTGGTTCCATAATCAATCCAGGATCCCACGTGGCATGTTACTGCCTCATTTTTCTCAGCTTCTTTCCCTCTGTAACAATTCAGAATGACATTATTTAGTAAAAAAAAAAAAAAAAAATTGGCCTTTTCTCCTCTCATTGTAATAATGAAGAATACACTTATTTTGATTCATGTTCAAAATTTACCCACCATTACTTTTGGGCTGTTGATGAAAATGTCAACACAATAGAAAGGCAAGAATGTATTCGTGTTATTATAACAGTTCTTGCAAATTTCTGAACAATCTCCGGGTCTCTCCCAGATCTAGGAGAATGTTGTGCAAATCCCAGCAGAGGTAGAGCTATTCAGATTGTTCTTTAGCATCAGATCTTCTGGGCCTGGTGAGGCACCATCAGCAAGGTGGTAGTGATTCAAAGCTCCTGGTAGATGAACACAAGTTCTGCTCAGATGAAATACCAGAACCAGAAGCTGAGAAGACCTTCCATGGCACTTTGCCAGGAAACTTCTCTTCTTCTTCCCAGCAAGGCCAGGTGCCCATGGCTTCCTCCATCAAAGGCCCCACAACAGAGACTCTTGTGCAGGGTTTTACAGCACTCAGAATAAGCCTGTTGCCATCCTGGCTGTATGTACCCACAACTCTAGGAACCTACAGGCATTCCACAAGCTCCAATTTGCACCTATCCTTGCTCTTCCCAGCAATGCCTGGTCTCTCTGGGGAGTACTTGGTGCCTCAGACATTTCTCTCTTTTTTTCCCAAATCATACTCTCCAGAAAACCCTTCCCTGAGACCCAACTCTCCTTTTTCAACAGGACAGCAGGTTGAGGATGGCTGTTAAAATGTTCAGGAGGTGGTGCCGGTGTGGCTCACACCGGTGACCCTGGCTACTCAGGATGCTGAGATGTGAGGATTGTGGTGGGAAGCCAGCCTGGGCAGCAAAGTTGATGAGATTCATCTCCAATTAACCACCAGGAAACCAGAAGGGGTACTCTGGCTCAAAGTGGTAGAGGTAGAGTGCAAGCCTTGAGACAAAGAGCTCAGGGACAGCACCCAGGCTCTGAGTTCAAGCCCCATGATTTACCCTCCCCCCAGCCCCACCCCCCAGCCCCCCAAAAAATTCTGGAGTTAGGTAGGGATGTTCAGTTTTAACAAGAGATGCTTGAAGGTAGTGCGACTTTATAGAAATAACTGTGAACCATACAGTATTTCAAGTAAGGCTCAAAGGTAAGTGGAGGTGATTCTAGAGCACTTGAAATTATATCAAAGACTGGTTCAGCTGAGGGAAAGTCAGGGATTAAACTATTGGAGAAAGGAATCAAAATCTACACATCAGTGGTTCATCTCCTTGTGAGATGAAGACTACTTTTTTAAATCTCAATTTCTAATGAGTGAAAGTATATAATATTCACATTGTCAAAGGACAAACAGATTATGCATGATCATATTTCTACCATTTCCATGTTGTTCTCCACTGTGGCTATTTGGACATTGCTTAAGTAGACCATGTTTTAATATTTGAGGAGTTGACCTCCTCCTTGTACTTCTCCACTGTACAGGTTTCCTGATTGAGGAAGCTTTCCCTTGTTTTCTGTGCAGAGGTGTGTGGTGTGGGGGCAGATGGCAGGGAGCATATTTGGGTAATTCTGAAGCTGTGTCAGTTAACCTGCTCCCCCTTCACCCTATCTGGAACAAATGGGGCATCTAGGAAAGTATATGTAGGGGACAGTTAGCACTGCCAAGAGCACACCTTGTACCTGAAATGCATACCTGCCTACTAGCAGAACTATCAGCCCTCTGCATGCTGCATCTGCAGTTGCTTGAGCTGGCTTCTCTTTCAAGTCTTGAATTATGAAACAAGGCTATGCACATTTTGGAAAATCCCTTTGGGGTTGTTTTTCTAAAAGTATGCATTTGGTTTTTCTGTTCTCACCTGGTCCCAGAAAAACTTTTCACCATCTGTCTCTGGTCTCTGCTGACTTCATTATGAGCAAATTAAGAAGTGGTCAGTGAAAATTCATAGACTGAAATGCACTCTTCAAAAATGATAGTTACTTTAAACAATTTTGGACCAGCAGTGACACCTGTTCCGGCTGTGTATTCCCCTTTCCCAGAGTTTGGACATTCAGAAAGCAAGCAGACTGAGAAAGGGTATTTGGGAGGTGAAGCCCCTTTGTACAATGTATCTAGAGACAACTGACTTACCCATGCATGCTTGCTCTAGTGGGTTTTGACTGCCCCAGTGGACTCTCCTGCCCAGGCCAACTGTCTTCTTACATTCACCACAACCCACAACTCCCCTCCCACCTCCAGTCCTTTGCTTATGTAACCACATTCTTTGTGTGACATTTTCTCTGCTACCTTTCTCCCCCAGTCTCCATAAATCTTATCTCATCTTCAAGGTCCAATACCAATTCTGACTTCTCTAAGGGGCATTCTTTCTTATCCAGTGCCATCATCTCTGCAATACTGACAGTAATTTGATGGCAACTATCAATTACTGGAATTACCATGCACCGGGTGCTTAATCCTCACAACAAATTTGTTACTTCCAGGTATGAAAAGCTCAGATAATTTGAATGTGCTGATCATATTGTACTCTGCAGTGATGGAGCTGAACTCTGTATTAGTGTGCTGGCTCTGAAGACCATGCTGCTGACTGCTCTCTAGACTTAATGCTCCTGAAGGGTGCTAAGTACCCAACTGCAGGAAGCTGATGCAGCTATATGGGACCTCAAAGGTGATAGTGTCCTATCCTCTGATTTTACAGATAAAAAACTTACAGCCTCCCAAAGCAAAGACCTGACAAAAGTGACATGGTGAAATGTTGGCAGAGGCTAAACAAGTACTTGTTTTCCTAGTTCCTAGACTCATTCATTATTTATTTGTTCAACAAACATGGTGTTCCCATTACAACTTCAAAGTACACCATGCAAACATCCATAAAAATTTGATAAATTGGATAGCATAGTTACTTTGTGCTGTCAGATTAACTCAAATTTTATAGTAATTCATATTAAAAACCCACCTATCTCTGGGCATGTAAGTTCTTATAAATGTAGAATTGATCAGAAAGGTTGTACATAACTCTTTAAAATTTTTGGCCTAGTTATGAGTACTCATAGAAAATTGCACAATGAATACAACAATTACAGTCAAATCACAAGTATCCCAGATGTACTGAAATAGAAAGCACGCTTTGATTGTATTTGCCTATATCAGGATGATACAGTGAATATTAATGCATAGTTTAAATATTTATTTAGCTACTTACATGATGTTAGACACTGCAAATGATTCAACTTGGTTGTGAAATTTCTTTTATTACTTTTCAGGTGTGTCTGGAACAGTTTAATAGCGTATTTTGTAATGCAAGTTAGAGGGGTTTTTTTGTTTGTTTTGTTTTTGTTGCCAGTCCTGGGGCATGGACTCATGGCCTGAGCACTGTCCTTGGCTTCTTTTTGCTCAAGGCTAGCAAGTACTCTACCTCTTGAGCCATAGAGCCACTTCTGGCTTTTTTCTATATATGTAGTGCTGAGGAATCGAACCCAGGGCTTCATGTATACGAGGCTAGCACTTTACCACTAGGCCATATTCCCAGCCCTCAAGTTAGAGGTTTTTAAAAATGTTTTCCATTGCTAAGAATTTTTATCTGGGTGGATAAAGATAATCTTGAAGCTAAGTGACCAAAATGCTCAATGTACTTTACTACTAAAGTTAGAATAATATGATGACTGTTGTTTATAACTACAAGGTCCAAATCCACATAGGTTTTGTGGTGTGTGTGTGTGTGTGTGTGTGTGTGCGTGCACGTGCATGCATGTGTGTGTGTCTGTATATGTGTAAAGGGGAAAACTACTCCTGAACCTCCAAACAACATATTTATCATGAGAAATTGGACTAGATTATGAATCTGTCAATAAAAGGTATACTAAGTAGAATATTTTTGTACAACTTATCTGATTTTCTTGAGCTTAACATGCTTTCTATAAAATTCACTCAGTAAAATTCTGACAATAGGCACATCTTAGGTACACTATTTCCAGTGTTCCTTTCCTATACTTACATGTTTTCATTTGGAATAATTTCCCTTTAATCTTAAACACTTAGGATGTTATAGTTCAAGTATAGTGGTAATGACTTTTCTCAAGTTTTCTTTGAAAATGGGTGGGGTGGTGGTGGTTTGTACCTGCAATCTTAGAAACCCAGGAGGCTGAGATCTGAGAGAGGATCAGGGTTCAAAACTAGCTCAGGCAGGAAAGTGTGAAACTCTTATCTCCAATTAATCACCAGAAAACCAGTGGTGCTGTGGCTCAAAGTGGTAGAGCACTAGGCTTGAGCTGAAGAGCTCAGGGACAGTGCCCAGGCCCAGAGTTCAAGCCCCATGACTGACAAAAAAAAAAAAAAAAAAGATGCCATTGGTATAGAATTATATGTTGCTATTTAAAATTTTTATTCCATTGTTACCTATACTCCTGTTTAAGAAATCAGTCATCTTACTGTTACTTATTTGAAAGAAATGTAATTTTTCTTTTTCTGGCTATTTTCAGATTTTCTTTTTATGATTTTCAAAATCTTACTAATGTGTCTAAGTGTTTTATTTTGAATTTCTCCTCCTTGGAGTCTAAAGGGATTCTCTTTTTCAGACTTCAAAAAAGTTAGCATACATTAACAGATGTATACAATACATAATAGATATATGCAATGTACTTTAAATGAGTTGACCTATCATATTCACTTAGTCCCTCTCCTTCTCCCCTTCTAAAACTGCACCTGGCTGTTGAATTGTTAAATTATTATTATTATTGCTATAGAATACACATAAAACTCACCTTTAATCATTCTTGTAAAATAACACTATGGGTTCTTAGCTTCTCATCTTACATAATTTCAAAAACTGACAAAAATCTTAAGAAAAAAATGTAAACGAGGCTCCTCAGGCATCCAACTTTGTCACTGTACCCTGTGAGACTACCGTTCTCTAGGTTTTTTGCTACATACAATAGCAACCTCTGGTATGTGAAGCCTGGGTTTCTTAGCCTCTTGTTCCTAGGGAACAGCAGAATTCAGCTTACCTCTTAGAGGTGTCTCTGTTCCAATATCTTAGTATCTGTTGGTACTTCAGCAGCTCTCTAGTACCTTTAAATAGAAGGATAAAACTGAAAACTAAAGGAATCTGCTAAACAAATCTACAAGAGAATAGATACTCTTGAGAGTGTCTATTTGTTTCTGAACTTGTTTCTTCCCCTGGTACTAGGGCTTGAACTCAGTGCCAGTGCTCTTGCTTGACTTGCTCATGATTGGTGCCCTACTACATGAGCCATGCCTCCAGCAAATTTTTTGCTAGATAATTGAAGATGTCTTTAGGCTTTTCTGCTTGGGATGCCTTTGACCTGGATTAAAGGTGAGCCACTGGTGTTCAGCTTTCAATTCTTTAATTTTGAGACACGGTTTTGCTATGTAGTCCAGACCACTCCTGTCTCAGCCTCCTGAGTGCTGGAGCTGCAGCTTTGAGACACCATGTACAACTAAAGAATCAGATATTCCCGTATCCTCCCAACCTCTGGGAGTGATCTAACCTAGGGCTCATGTATGCTAAGCACGTGCTCTACCACTGAGCTACACCTCTAGCCTCAATGGTTTTAAAGTCCATTTTAGAATTAGGAATTCCTATTTTTAAGTTACAATTGACACAAAGATCAAGGATCTTCATGGGGAGGGGGACCTAGTCCAATGGTTCTTACTTTGTATTGTCCCTTATTGCCACTAACTGGAGAAATGATGTCATGCTGAGCTTTGTATTCTCAGATCCTGTTTGTGGTATGTAACATACAAAGTGGTTGCTTACAATTTTTTTTTTCCTAATTTCACTCCCACCATCTTGGCCCTGTTGCTGGTTATACTTGGAATATAGTAATTACGATTCTCCTGTACACCTGATAATATGCCTGACCTACCCTTGCCCCACCCCCTAAATCCATTTTATATACATAGCTGGCCTTAGAACTTTATCTAAATTAATGCACTATTACCTTCAAAATATTTTCTGCCACATGTATGGAATTTTGACATATTTCTTACTTACATACATGTTCATATAGGAGAAAATTTCAATTTGCCTCACACTAATAACTTGGGAAGTTAATACAGATATTCAGGCTATCCCTCTATTGAAATTCCTGGGAGAAAAGCCTGAGAATCTCCAATCAAAATCGGTGTGATTTTTTTATGATTGGGCCCTTGTGGCCCTTTTGTTGGTAGCATTAACATCATCTGGGAACATGTGAAAACTGTAAATGCTAGGGTCTCAATGCTTTATGTGGCTTAGCAATGTGTGGTTCTTATGCATGCTAGCTTAAGTGGCAGTTTAAATGCTACTGCCCTAGTGTGTAGCAATAAGACTATGTTCACAAACCTGGCTGCACCCTAGAATTATGTACAAACTTAAAAACAAGTACTGACACCTGTGTCTGGCACTCAGATATTAATTAGTCTGAAGTACAGCAAATGTTTGATTACTCTACCATGGAAGACCAAGCTGATATAAAACATAATCTGCCATCCATAATTCATTTCACAATTTTGTGGTCTTCTTGGTTGAACTTATAAGGTGGCAGATTTGATTGAGAGAAATTTATGACATTAAAGAATCACTGTTTATTGAAGTTCTGTGTAAGATTTAATTTGAATAAAGGGATCTGCTACTCATGGTTTAGAAATCATAGGTCTGTAAACACTGGACTCTAAATTCTTAGATCTTACATTACATTCAAGACGCAAATTTAGGACATCCAGCTAATGCCTCAAAGGGACTGTGTTCTGTAAAGAGACACATGCACCTAGAAAGCGTAAACAAATTAACAAACACGAAACTTCTAAAGTCCCTAATATACCACAGTCTAGTTTCTGTCTTTTGGGACCTTGGCAAGCACTATTTCTTTAGGTTTCATTCATTAAAAAGTGAGACAAGAAGCAAGTTATCACTAAAGTTCCTTTGGGCTCCTTAGTATTTTAGCATTTTCACATTCACATTTACTGCCCCGAAGATTGCACCTTCCCTACATCTGTTCTCTAGATTAATGAATCTAAAGCACAATTTGGGTTCTGATCATCTTTTCATGCTGTTTCCATCTCCCACTGGGTAATGGGCTCTCCTCTAACTTTGTTTCCCCAGATGTCCAGTATATGACACATGTTGACATCCTCCCCCTCTCAGGACTGAATTCTTGCTTTTGTCATTTGCTTTATTCTATCAAGAGCTATTAAATGAGTTGTCGTTATGGTACCAAGAGCATCCAGCTCATATTCTACTTAATTTAGAAGTTTTCTCTTATGGTTACTTATGCTCTTGTGTCCAACTAATTCTCCAAAAATAGCTCTCTTCTGGCCTCTGCTGGTTTGACAGCAGACAACTGTTGCATGAATTCTTTAAGTGCATACTAGAGAACGTGCTGAAGGACACTTTACACTTTCATTTCACTAAGACCCTTTCCTACAGCATCTGCCTAACAGAGAAAACCTTGAGATGTATTTTTTTTTACTGTTATTCATGTTTTCTTTCTTGTTTATTTTTATTTATTTTTTTCCTTTATTGTGAAAGTGAAGTATGAGATGTACTTAAACTGTTAGGAAAGCTAATAAGATGAGAAAGATGAATGGTAGAATTTGAGATATAATTTAAAATGTTTAATCTTGGAAGAAGTATTTTTCAGATTTAGGTTCGTGCTTGATAACGTACCAGAGACAATGGACTGACTCAGATTGGAGAGAGTGCTTCAAAGTCTACCTGATTTTGTGCCTACTAGAAATAAAGCACTTGATAAATGTTAAATGAATTATTATGGTTTTATTTATAAAAACAAATTTTGTAACTGACTTTTGAAATAAAGACAATCTTGGAAAAGAAAAGAATAAAAAGGATTCTTGGGAGAAATCTCTAGATTTTCTGCATTTGTAAATGCATGTGCTAGCTGCAGATTGAGTTACTAACACAATGCCATCCATCAACAGTAACTTTTCCAACCGAGATTCGGAAAAATTTTCACTGCCTGAAAGGTGTTAGGGAACATTGTTTCATTTCGCTTTTTCTCAAGGTAACAGGTCTTCTACAACATTTAGGTACCCATGATTAACTCAAATAGTTTCACTGAAAGCCTTAAATTTTAGTTTAACTGAAATAGGTTATCAAAAGTGGGAAAAGACTACTTTAATGTTGAGCTGATATACAACAAGTTCTGCACATTCTTTTTTTTTTTTTTTTTTTTTGCCAGTCCTGGGCCTTGGACTCAGGGCCTGAGCACTGTCCCTGGCTTCTTTCTGCTCAAGTCTAGCACTCTGCCACTTGAGCCACAGTGCCCCTTCTGGCCATTTTCTGTGTAAGTGGTGGTGGGGAATCAAACCTAGGGCTTCATGTATGGGAGGCAAGCTCTCTTGCCACTAGGCCATATCCCCAGCCCCCTGCATTCTTAAACATTTAAATCAGAGCTGAACTTCAAACTCTTAGAGGCAATGTGACATGACATGTAATTATGTATAACCAGTGAATGGTATCTATCTGCATGAGAATACAATGTATAAAGGTATTATAGACTTAGAGAAAAGTTTGTCAGGTGCCTGTAATCCTAGTTATTCAGGAGGTAGTGATCTGGAGGACTACAGTCAAAAGCCAGCCTAGGTAGAAAAGTCTTTGAGATTCCATTTCCAAAATAATCAGGAAAAACTGCCAGGCTAGAGGCATATTTGAAGTGGCAGAGTTTCAGTTAATCAAGCTAGCCAAGCAAGACTGGTAGTACAGTATCTCTCTGGAAAACATGGGGCCCTGAGCTCAAACTCCAGTACTGAGAAGAAAAGAACAAAAAAGTTTGAAATTCCATTATCTTAGCTTCTGTTTACATTTAAATGTATCCAATTAACTCAAGTGACTTAAAAAAATGTCCATTTCAGGACTAGGCATGGTGGCATTTGTCTGCAATCCTAGCTATGCAGCGATGACAGCAAGACTGATTCAAGGCTAGGTCAGGCAAAAGTTGGCCAGACCTTACAACTATGTTCATCGCAGCACAATTTGTCATCACTAAAATATGGAACCAACCCAGATGCCCCTCAGTAGATGAGTGGATCAAGAAAATGTGGTACATATACACAATGGAATTCCATGTCTCTATCAGAAAGAATGACATTGCCCTATTTGTAAGGAAATGGAAGGACTTGGAAAAAACCATATTAAATGAAGTGAGCCAGACCCAAAGAAACATAGACTCTACAGTTTCCCTCATGGGGAATAATTAGTATATGTCTAGGATAATCCTAGCAGAAGATCATAATAGCTCAAATAGCTATGTACATATGAACACAAGATGATGCTAAGCAAAATGAACTCCAAATTATGGAAACAAGTGGTTTAGCATTGTTATTTTCAATATACCATGTGAAATTATACCTTTTTCTTTTGTCTTTTTTCCCCATGGTTTTACTCCTGATATCACTGTAACTGATTTTGGTACCCTGGATATTGTATATATGTGTACTGGAACTAGGGAAGGGAAGGAGAATATCAAAATGGAGAGACAAAGGATAAAAGAGAACCAATACCACAGAAATACTTACATAACTATAAACCAACTGTACCACTCATGGTGAGGGGGGAATGGGGAGGAAGGCGGGGCAGGGAATGAGGGAGGAGGTAACAAGTTGGATAAGAAATGTACACACTGCCTTACATATGAAACTGTAACCCCTCAACACATCACTTTGACAATAAAGAAATAAAACAAAAACAAGAAAAACAAGATGGATGTGCTGGCTCATGCTTGTAATCTTGGCTAGGCAGATGTAGAAAGGTCACAGTTGGTTCCTGGCACTGGGGAAAATGAAGAGACCCTAACTGAAAAATGAGCTAGAAAAAAAAAAGCAGGGGGGAGGGGTTGAAGCATGGCTGAAGTATATAGTAAGTACAGGCCATAAATTCAAGCTTCAATAAAAAGGGGAGGTGGGATGCTCTATCCATTCTCTATTTAATGACAGAGCTGATTAGCAGCAAATAAAAAACCAGTGCTCAATTCACCTGAAAAATACTAGCTAAATAGGTTAGGTAGCTGTCAAGCTACTGTCAGGTAGATAATCTAATCCTTTCTGCTTCGGCTGCTTTTCCCACATTTCTTTCCCCCCGCCATACTTGCCACTTGCCACTTGTCATTGCACTTGCAAGGCAGATACTTGGCCAGTTGAACCACACCTTCGATCCTCTTGGCTCTGGTTATTTTTGAGATATGGTTTTTTTCTTGGGCTATCCTCACTACAATCCTAAATTTCCTAACAGCTGAGAGGACAGGCATGTTCACTTTGCTTAGTTTGTTTGTTGAGATGGGGATCTCATCAATTTTTTCGTTAGACTGGCCTGGAACTTTGATCCTCCTGGTCTCTGCCTCCCAAGAAGCTGGGAGTGCTATGCTGTGCTCAGCTATTGGTAGAGGAGTGGTCTTGTGAGATTTTTAGACAGGCCTGCCTTGAATCTCAATCCTCTGAATCTCTATCTATTAAAAGATTAAGGTGAGAGCCACTGGCACCTGGGTAGGCTGTTTAAAAAGCAAATCTAGTGGAGGTATAATACTAGAACTATATTTCTGGTACTCTGTAGAAGTGCTTCTCCAACTCCTGGCCTGTAGAGACGCTATAGTATGCAGGAGGCTGACATCTTTTCTCTGCCAGGTGCTATTTGGTTATTTATAGCATCATGTGCAGGCCACATAAAATTATCAAAACAGACAGGTGGCTATGGGTAGCCAATGACAAGAATTTGAGAATCACGTGTCTGGCCCATAATGTACCAAATGATTTCAAAGGCCTTCACAGCCTGCTGGCTGGACAGTCCCTATTCTTTGCATATAGTAGATAAATGAGCTCCAATTCTGGCATAAGGCATTAGAGGTGGCAGATGACAATTCTGGCCATTAAGAAGTAGAAGAGTGGGCATCAGTGACTCACACCTGTAATCTTAGCTACTATGGAGGCTGAGATCTTAGGATTGCTGATTCAAAATCAGCTCAGGTAGGAGTCAGTAACTTTTTTTTTTTTTTAAATCAATCATTAAAAAGCTGAAAGTGGAGCTGTGGCTCAAGTGGCTCAGAGCCTTGACCAAAAGGGCTAAGGGATAGTGCCCAGACCCTGAGTTCAAGCCCCAGAACTGGTATGTACCCATACATACAGAAGGGAAATTACTGGATAGAGCTTTAGAAATATTTTTCATGGGGTGAAAAACAAATAGTACTTGCATTCATTATTTTTCTTCTCCTTTCTTCTAGCATAGAACACAGATAGGATTCTAGAGGTGCAGTACTATTCACTACCCATGAAGATGAAGGTAATATATGAAGTACAGAAGAACAGAAAACTAGGAGCAATCTAGCTCCTTCTAATAGCCTTTGATTTCTACACTTTTGAAGGTGAGAAAAATAAAGCCAGTCACAGTGTTTAATCTGCTCTTTGGGGGACCCCATTTCTTGCATCTTGACATTATTAAGTGATATATATATATATAATTTACATATCAACATTTCAATATTTAGGATTAGAAGAGAAAAATACAATAAAAGTGAAGAGCATAGCATAATTCCTGATATATAGCAAGAAACCAACAAATGATTGCTATTACTTTTGTGTATGGGTGCTGGTCCTGAGGCTTGAACTTGGTTGGCCTGAGCACTATCAAGAGTTCTTCTGTTCAAGGCCAGCACAATTTACCACTTGAATCACACTTCCAAATTCTTGGAATTGGAGACTACAATACCAGGGATTTTCCTGCCTGGGCTGGCTTCAAACTGTAACCCTCAGAGCTCAGCCTCCTGAGTAGCTAAGATTACAGGTGTAAGCCACCAGCATCTGGTCAGCTGCTGTTAGTTTTGAGAGGTCAGTTAACTACCAATAGAAAAAAAAATGAAACAAGGGACAATTTGAGAAGTACTGAATAGAAGGATGATAGGGTTGTAAAAAATTCAGAATAAAATTCAGAGCCAAACAATGTAGTAAAAAGTGGTCTGACATGTAATATTTGATGTATGCAATCTCTTTTGCAAGCCTAATCTGTCAAAGTACAAACTGATGCAATTTATTTATAGAACAAAAAGGAGATTAAAAGAGATGTAAGCAACTCTGAGGAGTAGGTATTTAAACTGCCTCTATAGTGAGGCATTCTACTCACTGTCTTTTGTATTCCTACTTACATAACTAATGTGAAGATGTGGACTGAAGAAACACACACGCATAAAAGACATGGGTAAACAAAATGCCACACTAAAAGGTGACACAGGAAAGAAAAATGACAAAGGAAAGAAAAATGAAGGAGGATGCAACAAATATGACAAGAAATGTACTCACTACCTTATTATGTAACTATACCCTCTCTGCACATCATCTTATCAATAAAATTTAATTAAAAAAAAAAAAGGTGACACAGATGTGGTCAGTTAACTAGGACTTAAAGGAACAGAAGGTTGCTCTATAGAGAAATCTACTTGGAAGCTAAATTGGAAGTTCATATCATTAATCAATCTGGAAAAAATAAAACAACTGAAGCTGATCAAATAGGAAAAGAAGTACTTAATGAACTCATTTAGTACACTGACCATAACAAAAAATATGATGTAAAGAAAAGATGTGAAGAGCTGGAGTATTATGATCAGATCAGAAAATGTTCAAATATACTAATACTTGTAGTAACCTTGAATGGACTTTACAACAGAGTAGGTCCTTTCAACAAGAGCAGGGCTTTGGAGAGTCAAAAGGATTACTGAAATTTAGCACCCCCTCCCTTTAAAAAACAAAAACAACAAATGTAATGTCAGGCACTGGTATGAAGTACAAAACAGCAACTGATTAAAAATGAAGTCTATAATGATTAACATGAAATCACTATTGAATGAAAAGATGAAATAAAAAGAAAAAATCCAAATAGACTTTGCTAGGAGTGAGCATGTGGGAGGGGAATGGGCTAACAAGGAGGATGAAAGAATCTGGATACAGAAACAGATTGTTTTCAACTATGGCAACAAAACAATGAAGCCTGTTGAAACTGTTTGGGGAAGGGGTTAAGGGAGAGTGATAAAGTGGGTGAGATTGAGTGGAATACACCATATTACAAGTTGTGGAAATGTAACAATGAAACTCTCTTTCCCTCACCCATATAACAAATGTAAGCTAATTCTTTTAAGTTTGCATGAAAGAAATCACAATTCCAATACCATATTTTCAAAATTGTAATTATCAAATAAAGTAAATAAAAACCCTTAAATAAGAATGCAAAATGGAACTACCTCATTGGTTTAAAACAAGGTGCAAAAGCAAGAAAACACAACATAAACATATCCACATTCTAAATAGTTTTTGTGTGGTAGAAAATGCCACTTAAAAACATTTTTAATAGAAAACTGATTTATAAATCAATTTACAGAAGATCAAAAAAAATCAATGTTTGATACCACCTTAAACTATAAATAACTAAAATGCAAAAAACTGTCTTCAATCATCTGGTTTTGCTTTAACATCTAGGTCTTCTGCTCCTTGCCTTTTGGAGAAAACATTGCGTTGTAAGGCTGCCGTCTTTTTGGACGAGGGCAAAGATCAAGATCTTCCTTAATGTAACCTTAAAGAAAACATTATAAATTTAGAAGACTATATTGGCAATATGCATTTTTAGCACATATCTAATGAATATTTATCTTATGTAATGTCCTCTAAGTTTACATGGTTCTAGATTTTGTGACTGATGAATGATTTTACTCAGTCTCTTGCACACTAAAAATACAAACAATAAGCATTTACTGAATGCTTATTCATTGTCTCAGATAACTCTTACACTCCTTTGAAGTAGCTTCTACTGTGTTTATTTCACAGGTGAGGTAACTGAAACCCAGAGAAACTGAATAACTAGTTCAGGGTCACAATGCAAAGAACTGTACAAGCACTAATTCTAGTACTGAGAACTCTTAGGCATTTTCCTATTCTGTTTCCCATATGTTACAAACTGGAACAAACTGCTAAACACAAAATACTATTATGGATAAATCCTGAGTGCTAATTTAAAAAAGTTTTATGTAAGTAGCTACTTCACTGGATGGCATGCCTCTACACTCTTCACACATTCAGATTCTCCCCAAGGTTGTCTCCAATCACCTAACTTTCAAGGGAGGACTGTGGCCTGCCATACCTCTGGACCATAAGAGGAGAGGGACAAGGTAACAAACTGTACAAGAAATGTATCCATTGCCTAACGTATGAAACTGTAACCTTTCTGTACATCAGTTTGATAATAAAAATTTGAAGAAGAAAAAAAAAAGAAAACAGACTCTAGTCGGATTGTTTGATTCTCTGTGATAAGCAGGCAGAGAGATCATGTCAAAGGGACTTAAGCTAACTTGCTATAATGAGGAAAGTGAAAAATACTTTCTATCAGAGACTTTGTATCTTTTGGATAAAAGTAAATCTCTTAATTATCTTAAGGTTTCTCTAAAAGTGAAGAAGATACCCACAATTTCTTGTCAGATAAGTAGATCTTTAGAATTCTTAACTGAAAAGGGAAAAGATGGCAAGAGTTGAGCAAAAAGTCTAAGTGGTGATTTTATGGATTTAAATTCATTAATATATTATTTTCTTATGGGTAAAATTGTTTTAGATGTTTATAACTTACAAAGGCCACTAATGAAATAGCATAAACTTTAATATTCTGAACACTATATTTTGACATCACAATTCACAAAACATCTCACATTTTCATAAATCTCAGTGTAACTATATTTTTTTTAGAACTGTGATATTGTGAATGATAACGGTGGTAAGACAGAAGAAAAATCCTGACTTGTGACTTTTTATACATTACTTGAAAGTTACATGTATTTTCAAATTATGTTACATAAAATACCAAATGTGAAGAAACTAGCAGCATGCCAACTACCTAACTGACATCCATATTTAATTCGGACATGGTTTATAAATGCTCAGCATTCTGTGTAAGTGAGGTTTCAAATAGAAAATTCAACCTCTTTTTTTTTTTTTTAACAACTTTAGCAACGGAAGTTCTGTGAAGCTTGTATTCTGTTAAAAGTAATTTTGATGACAGAATGAAATTTCTTTCTGAAATTTGAATGTTATAGAGGGCTAATATATACATAACTACATTAAAGTGATCATAAACAATGTCTAATACAATTAACAGAAGAATCAAGGTAAGCCTTTTATATATGGGAATTTATTTTTATGTATGGCATGGAAGTAGTACCCAAGCTGAAACAGAAAATAAGGAATAACATAGAAAAAGAGTTAATGTTCCAACTAGAACAGATCATGTTACAATCTATATTTTTACCTCTTTCTATGCAAGTCTGAGTGGAAGGAAAACCAACTTCCCAGAAATTCTCTGGTGTGTTGGGTGGAATGTAACGAAATCGATGTCTTGAGCAGGAAGCCAATTTCTTTTCTCTTTCTTCTTCAGGCATATCTGCATAATACTAACAATAAGAACTAGTAAGGTTTTTTTTTTTATTTAGGAATAGTAGATTGTGTGTATCGTCTAACTATAAATTAGAAGATAAAGGTCATTTACTAAAAAATTCAGCATTCTAAGGTAATAATATTTACTGATAATATTAATAGATAACAGTTTAGTATTGATTACAAAAAATAATCAGTACTGGTATTGGTCTGTGTTATGTAATTTCACAAATGAGAAAAGGAACTTGAACTCAGCCTGGGTGCCACTATCCTTGGGCTTTTGTGCTGGAGGCTGGAGGCTGGTATTCTACCACTTTAGTCACAGCTTGACTTCTGGCTTTTTGGTGGTTAGTTAGAGATAAGTCTCATGAACTTTCCTGCTTTGGATGGCTTTGAATTGTGAGCCTTAGATTTCAACTTCCTAAGTAGCTATGATTACAGGCATAAGCCACTGGTGCCTGGCTTGCTATGGTTTTTTTTAAACTAAACATTTACATTTATATGTTCCAGGACCCAGGACTTTTCCCTTTAAGCTGTTATTTTAAGACTAGGATAAAAGCATACTACACTGGGCACCAGTGGCTCACGTCTATAATCCTAGTTACCTGGGAGGCTGAGATACGTTAACTGTAGTTTAAAGCTAGCCAGAACAGGAATGTCTATGAGACTTATCTTTTTTTTTGGCCAGTCCTGGGCCTTGGACTCAAGGCCTGAACACTGTCCCTGGCTTCTTTTTGCTCAAGGCTAGCACTCTGCCACTTGAGCCACAGCGCCCCTTCTGGCCGTTTTCTATATATGTGGTCCCCAGCCCGAGACATCTTTAACCAGCAAAAAGCTGCAAGTGGAGCTGTCTCAATGACAGAATGCTAACCTTTAGCAAAAGAGCTCAGGGACAGCACCCAGGCCCTGAGTTCAAGCCCCACTGCGCATGAGTACACATGCATACACACACAGGGCATATTATTCTTGTAGTGGTGATCACAGACAATCTGAACTTCATGTTAACATGGATTAAGCTTGTATAAGAAGTGTATAGGTATTCAAGCTCATTACCTCAAGAAACAAAGCAGAAGTTTATAGTCCAATAGAACAGATTATAGGGCCATTTTATCCAGGGATCTTTCATTTTATCTTTTGAGAAGCTGAAAACCTAAGCAGTAATTTCCCCAGATATCAACCTACTAAAAGGGGCAGATTTAGGACTAGGATTTAAATTTAAATTTTAAAATACATTTAAATTTTGTATACATGCTTTCAGAGAATTTCTGAAATATCTTATTTATTTTTTTCATTTTAAGATATCTTTTTCTGGCATTCTCATTGCCCCAGTTTATAAGCTTAGTCTGGACTTTGGGATAGGATGGTTTTAGAGAATGATTGGGAACAACAGTGTCACCAAAGGAAAAGATGCCTGAGAAACAATAATAAGCTAGTGAGGTTGTAACAGTGATTAGGTGAAGAGTGGAGGAGGAATGAGAGAGTTTCTTCTCCTTGACAATAATTTTGTATTGCCTCTTTTCTTTTTCTTTCTACAAGCTGAACTTAGGATTGCATGTGTGCTATGTATATATTCTATCACTGAGCTACATTCACATTGTTTCTTTTTTAATTAACTTTATTATTATAAAGGTGATGTATAGAGGGATTACAATTACATGAGTCAGGCAATGAGGACATTTCCTTTCATACGGTGTCTGGTGTCTTCTGTTCCCTTACTCTCTCTCAGTCCCTCCCTCCTGTCTCCACCCATGAGTAGTATAGTTCATTTTCTTCTGTGTTCAGTGAGCTCCACTGCTGGGGTTCAGTTTCTTAGTAAGCTAAGAAGACACAGAAAGGTTTTGGTAGAAATTGACATTAATTAAATTTCATTCTTAAAGGTCATTAGTAAAAAGAAAGACCATTCATCATTTTGTTGAAAGTGTATGCCTGGGAATGGTGGCTCATGAATGTAATACTAGCTACTCAGGAGGCTGAGATCTGATCAAACTTATTTCAAAGCCAACCTCGGCAGTAAGTCTGTGAGACCCTGTTCTCCAATTAACTAGGCACTGGAAACAGCACTGTGGCTAAAGTGTTACAGCACTAGCCTTGAGCAAAAAAGCTCAAGGACAGCACCCAGGCCCCATGAGTTCAGGCCCCATGACTGGCATAAAACAAAACAAGACTGGAAAGGCTCATGCAGACCATGTTCTTTCATTAATAAATCAGAATACATTCAATCTATGTTATAAAAATTCATGACAAAGGTGGTTTGTTTGTACTGCCAAGCAGCTTTTCAAAATAGTAATCTCAATTTATATTCCCACTGTGTCTAAGAACATAATTTTGTGAAATGCTTACCTGCACTGAAATATATATTTTCTTTCACTGAGAATCTTAATTTGCTTGATTATAAAGTTTTCTAGCTCACAAGTGTTAAAAAGGAACTCTAAACAGGGAAGTTAGTTTCTAGAGGCAGGGATCTGACAGCTAATGGGTAATAAGGAAAAAAAAAACCATAGCATATTTTCAGATAACGAAGAACCTGCCTGGCACGATTTACTAACAGGACAGTAAGTACTACAACTTGAGCATCTAAGACATCAACATATAAGAGCAAAAATATAAAGTGTCCTAAGGATGAAGAAAAGCTTATTCATCATATTTTGTTTTGGAATAAGAATGTTTATAGGGGAGGAAGATGATGGTGGTGATACAGCAGCACCAGTTACTTAAAAAAAAACAAAACAAGTAAATCTAATTTCCTAAGTGTGTTAGCAAAAAGAATATAGTAAAGTTTCCTAGTGAAACATCAGCGTTTCCCCCAATAGTACACATATAGACACCTTTGCAAATAAATATGGGAAAGAAAAATGGCAAAAATGGGCATGCAACTAAGGTTTAGGCCTCAGACTCTTTTAGTCTATGAGAATTGAGGGCTTTCATTTTTATCAGTTCAGATCTTTCCCATCATAATTAGTACTCTTATTCTTTGTATTATTACTGGCTCAAACAAGGTTTCTGGATATAAATGTGGTTTGTATCTGTAATTTGGGGGTGGTGGGGAGGAAGTACTGGGATTTGAACTCAGCACTGTACCTCTCAACTATGTTCTTTTATGCTTTTATTGTGTTTTTCTTTTTTACACAGGGCCTCAAATTTTGTATTTCAACTATCCTAAGACCATGATCCTTCTTCCCATGCTGAGGATTCCTGTATGGTGAGGATTATAGGACTATACCACCACTCTCAACTTTGTTGTTGAGATAAGGTCTTCCTAACTTTTGTCTGTGCTGGCCTTAAACTATGATCCTTCTATCTCTAACTCCCAGGTTAGCGGGGATTACATGTGAGTCCCTGGCTATGATTTTAAAATCATGCATTTGTGTTTTATGAAGCTGTACTTTAAGAAAATTTTTTTGCATCAGTACTCACAATTTCACATTCCTTACATGTATGCCCAAGCAATTTTCTTCTCTCTTCTTTTTTCCGAACAACCTCAATATGAGGGAAATTTTGCAAGCTAGTTTCTCTAGAGGAAAATGAATTAAAAATTAACCAATTTGCCACCATATAGGTCTTTTGTTTAAAATATGAGTTAACAAAGCTGAGAGTTCAGGAGAGAAATAATCTCAAAAACATATTAATTTTCTTTGAAATATTACTTCTCATATAGGCAATATACTATTTATATATACTATACATATTATTAAATATATTTCATCTACAGATATGAACATATCTATAAATACAAATATATATAAATTAAATGTATATGCAAATAATATATTATTATCTCTATGAGAAGTAATATTTCAAAGAAAATTAATATATCCTCAGATCTCAGTCTCCTTAGTAGCAACCTTATAGGTGTGAGCCAATGGTAGCAGCTCAAATAATTTTAAGTGCTTACTATATATGTCCAATATTTTGGGGTGGGAGAGTGATAGTGGGGATTGAGCTCAGGGCTTCATGCTTGCTAGGTAAGCACTGTTACCAATTAAGCCACACTTCCAGTCCTTCTACTTTTAGTTTGTTTTTCAATTACAGCTTTGCGCTTTTGCCTGGGCTGGCCTCAGATGACAATCCTCCGTTTCACCTCCCCTATAGATGGGACTATAGATGTGTGCCACCATACCCAACCCTCTGGTTTTTATAGATTTTTTTCTAATCAATAGTTTAACTTTGCCTGAAAATAATAAAGGTCAGAAGGTAAAATACAATAACACTTAAAAATGAATGCTTATTATTAAGCTCAGGAAGTAATACCATATAACACACCTACGAAAAAGAATAATGCCTCAATTTCCAACTACTAAGAGCCCACTTAACCTACTCCTATTCCTCTCTTAGAATGAATTAATCTGTTTGTATGCCTTTTGGCACTTTGACTAGAAGAAGTATTTCTTTTTTCTTCCTTACTCCATCCTAAACACTTCAAAATATCATCAGGCAGAATTATCATTTGTCTGTAAATGGTTCAGGTCCTACTGTGAACCACTGAGATACAGATCAATGTGGTATAGCATTTACCATGGAGTACTTTGAGAAGGAAAAAGCAAAAAAAAAAAAATAGTATACTTTACGAAGCTCTGCAAAGCTCAGTACATAATACTTACAGGCCTGGTAAATGAATAGTTATGTATATAATCATTTATGTACTTGTTTCTAATAGAAACATATTCAGTAAGCTTGAACAGTTTGACTCACAAAAACTGACTTCTTTGGTGCCAATCCTGGGGCTTGAACTTAGGGCCTGGGTGCTGTCCTTGAGTTTTTATGCTCTAGGCTAGCACTCTATCACTTGAGCCACAGCTCTACTTCCAAAACTGTATTTTTAAATGACTTTGTGATAACATGTGAATCTCATGCCCCTTTAGTTAGCACTTTTCTTCAAGAAGCTTTAATAGCTGTTTCCAGGTATAGGTTTATAAAGGTTATACATGTTTTAACACAAGAACTAAAGCAGGGCTGGGGATATGGCCGAGTGGCAAGAGTGCTTGCCTCCTATACATGAGGCCCTGGGTTACAATTCCCCAGCACCACATATACAGAAAATGGCCAGAAGCGGCGCTCTGGCTCAAGTGGCAGAGTGCTAGCCTTGAGCAAAAAGAAGCCAGGGACAGTGCTCAGGCTGAGTCTAAGCCCCAGGACTGGCCAAAAAAAGAAAAAAAAGAACTAAAGCAGTATATGTACTTTAGAAAGGGAAACAAAAAACAGATAAAATATATTTTCCCAGTCATATATATATATTTTTCAGAGTTGTGAAATTCTAAGCTTTTGTAGAACATATATTGGCTAAACCCTTTTTTCTGAATACTAATCTCTATTTCTGAAGTATACTACAATGAAGTGGGAAAATCATGAACAGACTATCATTCATAGTAGACTTCAAATGAAGCATCACCTAAAAAGTTTACTGAGCTTCTTGCCATTGGTAAAAATGTTCTTACATGTAAAACTGGTTATTTTTATTTCTGAGTTCATTTTTGGGGTTATGATCTAAGTAAACAACTCTATTTTTTTTTTTTTTGCTTGTTTTTGAGATAGGGGTCATACTAAACAGCCCAGGTTGACTTCAAAATCACTCTATTGCTTAGCCTGGCCTGGAACTTGGGATCCTTCTGCCTTGTCCTCTCGTGTAAGGAATATACATTATATATTATACATTACCCGACTGATTCTAAATAACTCCTCTAGTTTAAACATAGTAGCAATTTCATAGCTACTCTGACAAAGACAGCTCCACTGTACTTCTACTTGGTTGGTACTTGTTGATATTAAGACACTTACCTTTCATTGTCTTTAAAATATGGCTCCACAAATGCTTTCTGTTTGACCTTTTCTTGTTTATCACCATGTGCTAAAACCATAAACAAAACAAGCTTATCACAAAGTTACCACAGAATTTATTAAGAAACAGTATACTGGGGGAGGGGGTAAGAACCTAACATATACCAAAACTTACCTATTTATTGAATTTTACACCATAGGCCCATAAGCCAACTCATTTAAAATTTCTATCACTATTTTTCTTCTTTTTCATTTCAGTAATGAAGAGGATCCTGTTTGTGTTTTTCAGTTACTATTATTACTACAAATTACAGCTCAGAAAATATTTTCTATTTTAAAAGAACTATCCATCTGTTGTTAATACTTGGCATGAAAAAAACAGCTTTTAGTATGTCCTAGTTATCTATTCATTGAATCTGACAATATGTCTTTAAAGTAGATTATGAATAGAAAATTAAAAGATTATAAAGAATTTTGTTAGGCAGGATATTGTGGATCATACCTGCAATCTTGGCTACTTGGTAAGCAGAGACTGCCAAGACTGCCAAGCCTTGGATAACACTGAGACCTTAATTAAAAAATAACCAAAGCAAAAAGGACTAGGATGGTCAAGGCTGCAGAAATGGAAAAAGTGATATAAAATACATTTTGGAGATAGTCCTATTTCCAGGGTATTAGACTGGACATGAAGGGGAGGTGACTAAAATGTTTCATAAAGGGGAGGTAAGTAAATAACAGGAGAACCCTTTGAGCTGCTTTTTGAAACTCCTCCATCAATCTGAAATTGTCTCAAAATTTTAAAAAGTAATTGAAAAAGTAATTTATACAAGAAACTTCTTTAGTATATTTTATCAATCCTGTTAATTAGTTTAAATGACTTAGCGTAGTGAATGCAGTGTAAGGAAAAAGGCATAAAAAGAAAACAGTCTTACTGCTTGGTTTCTTGGAGGCAGCCACTGATTCCTTCTCTTCGTTTGCTACCTGGGGGCAGCTATCTGTCAAACAGGATTCATACTCTTCGTGTGTGGTCCTATCGAACATATCATCCAAGCTATCATTCATTTTTCTTTCTCCATCTATGTGAGAAAAAAACAAACAAACAAAAAACTTTGGCTTAGAACAAGCAAACTCTTGCATTTTTTTTTTGGCCTGTCACAGGGCTTGAACTCAGGGCTTGGGCTGCTTTGTATTCAAGGCTAGCACTCTACCACTTTGAGCCACAGTGACACTTCTGGCTTTTTCTGTGCCGTTTACTGGATAAAGAGTCTCACAGGGGCTGGGAATGTAGGTTAGTGGTAAAGTGCTTTCCTAGCATGTGTGAAGCCCTGGGTTCCATTCCTCAGTACCACAAAACAGAAAAAAGTTGGACGTGGCACTGTGGCTCAAGTGGTAGAGTGTTAGCCTTGAGCAAAAGGAGCTCAGGGACAGTGCCCAGGTCCTGAGTTCGAGCCCAGGACTGGCCAAGAAAAAAAAAGTCTCACAGACTTTCCTGCCCAGGATGGTTTCAAACCACAATCCTCAGATCTCAGCATTCTGAGTAGCTAGGTTTACAGGAGTGAGCCACTAGTGCCAGGCACTTCTTTGCTTTTTATGAAACAAATTGAAATTTGTAGTAGCTATTACAAAATAATATAATGAGAGTTTCAGGGGGGAGACACAGTCTTGAGGTTTGAACTCAGGGCCTTATGCTTGCTAAGTAGGTAACACTGCTAAGCCATACAACCTTTAGCTCTCTTTTTCACTAGTAATTTTTGAGAAAGTCTCTCACTTCCTGCCTTTGTATGTACTAGGACTGTAACACTTTATTTTTGCTTCCCATTATAACTTGGATAATACAGTTGCACATTACCCTGTCCAACTTTTTATTGGTTGAGATGGAGTCTCTCAGACTTTTGTGCCTTTGAGTAGCTAGGATGATAGGTGTGAACAACTGTACTCAGCTCACTTTGGTCTATTTTTCAGATACAGTACTTCATTTTTGCCTGGGCTAGCTTTAGACCAATATTCTCCTACTTCTCTACCTCCTGCTTAGCTAGAACTTTAGGTGTGAGCTACCATACCTGGACATGTAATAAGGCAAGATCTTTAAAGAGCCTTTTAAAGGCTTTCTTTAAAAGATGACTCTTACATGTGGAGTCTATTGGCTTTCTTGTGAACATCTATGTGTTCACACATAGATGTATAAAGTGCTTACAGAAAAATGTGTAAGATGAATTTAAGAATGTTAGTTGTGTGCTGTCTACATTCAGTGAGTTTAAGTTGGTAACAAACTGTAATATATAAAGTCTGTAAAGGCAATTAAAAAAAACAAAACATAATAGTTACCATATAGGTTTCTGTTGTGAAAAGTGTTCTTTCAGTGAATAGATTTAAGTAGGGATGTATATTAAAAATAAGACTCTAAGAATACTGTAAGTTGTAACATTAGAGTGGTTACTCATTAAGACTTTAAGAAAATGTATGTATGTAATTAAAACATTGCTTTAACCATGATTCTTAGAAAGGAGTTTAATTCTTACTATTGATACATCACGCAGGAATAAACTTCTACATCCTGATAGTTATTGTACACTTACAAAGACTTTATGTTGTGATTTTAAATGTCCTATTTGAAGAAAATTCTCATTTGTTATCATGATATAACTAAATTCTTTATAATTTCCATCCTAATTTCTTTCCTCTATCAACTCATGTATAATTCATAAAACCAAAAGTAATCTTACTATGAGCAATATAAACTATATTACAATAAAGGATAAAAAATGCCAAGTTTAGGACTGGGAATGTGGCCTAGTGGCAAGAGTATACATGAAGCCCTGGGTTTGATTCCCCAGCACCACATATATAGAAAACGGCCAGAAGTGGTGCTGTGGCTCAAGTGGCAGAATGGTAGCCTTGAGCAAAGAGAAGCCAGGGACAGTGCTCAGGCCCTGAGTCCAAGGCCCAGGATTGGCCAAAAAAAAAAAAAAAAAAAAGCCAAGTTTAAATAGTAGATATTAAAGTCTCTAATGAATGTTACTTTTTTGCTATTTTTCTAAATGATGCAGAAAAAAATGTATTTTGAATCATGATTAGTACTTGACAGCTTAAAATTGATAGAAATAATATACTGAATTCCCTGTTTTCTTTGTAAAAGTACTAAATTCATCTTATTTGACCACATTTCTCATTTTCATTATATAATCAACATCTTTAAAATACCAAAGTTTAAGAAAAATTAGAAACAGATTCAATTGTGTATTAAGTTTGACAGGCCAGATTGTCCAGTATTAAATAATTAGCAAAGCTTCTAATCCACAGTGCTGTCACTTTTACGCTGTTTATCTTCCTCCTGGATTTAGCACTGTTTATCATACTATAAATGTGATTCTTTGTCCTCCACTAGAATGTAAATTCCATGAGGCAGATACGTTTGATCTGTTCACATATTATCTCCAGTTTTTAAAATACTTTCAAGTACAGAATTTTTCCTTGATTTTTATTGGGTAATTATGCCTTTATTATTTTTGCACAGGGTTACATTTGTATATAAAATAAAACTTTTGGCTCACTTCACTTAGTATAATTTTTTCCAAGTCCTTCCATTTCCTTACGAATGGGGCAATGTCATTCTTTCTGACAGAGGCATAAAATTCCATTGTGTATATGTACCACATTTTCCTGACCCATTCTTCTACTGAGGGGCATCTGGGTTGGTTCCATATTTTAGCTATAACAAATTGTGCTGCGATGAACTTGTTGTGCTGGTGGCTTTAGTGTGTTCTTGTTTGTGCTCTTTTGGGTAGATGCCCAAAAGTGGGGTTGCTGGGTCATAGGGGAGCTCTATGTTTAGCCTTCTGAGGAATCTCCATACCACTTTCCAGAGTGGCTGAACCAGTTTACATTCCCTCCAACAATGAAGTAGGGTTCCCTTTTGGCCACATCCCCTCCAACATTTATTATTGTTAGTTTTCTTGATGTAGGACATTCTTACTGGGGTGAGATGGAATCTCAACGTTGTTTTGATTTGCATTTCTTTTATGGCCAGTGAGTTAGAGCAGTTTTTCATATGTCTCTTGGCTATTCTCATTTCCTCATCAGAAAAGTCTCTTTTTGACCCAAAGAAACATGGACTCTATGGTCTCCCTCATAGGCAATAATTAGCACAGGTTTAGGCTAGTCACAGTAGAAGATCACAAGAGCCCAATAGCTATGCCCTTATGAACACATAAGATGATGCTAAGTGAAATGAACTCCATGTTATGGAAACGACTGTTATATCACAGTTGTAATTATTTTCAACATGCCTTGTGAAACTGTAGCTTCTATTGTTGATGATCCTCTTGTATCCCCTTCCTGTGGTTGTACCTGCACTATCACTATATCTTATCTGAGTGCATTAGAAACTGTGTATACTGGTATTAGAACTAGGAAAGTGAAAGGGAATACCAAAATCGAGAGACACAGGATAAAAAGACAAACGACTACAAAAGCAATGCTTGCAAAACTGTTTGGTGTAAACCAACTGAACAACTCAGGGAAATGAGGGAGGAGGTAACAAACAGTACAAGAAATGTATCCAATGCCTAACGTATGAAACTGTAACCTCTCTGTACATCACTTTGACAATAAAAAAATAAAAAATTAATAAAATATAACTTTTGTAGACCAGACAGTATGCCAAACATTTCTAAGTACTCTACAGCTGTTCATATTTCTCAATGCTAAGTTGCTGCCTTATTATTACTATTTTTTGTTTGTCTGATTTTCACCTGTGAAATACTTGCAGAGACTATATCTCTTTTGACCTTTCTGTCACAGCACCTAGTATGTCTAATATTAAGGTAATAGTAACTGGGATTTTAAAATTTCACTTTTAAGCAATTCGAAGTGCTGAAAGGGTTTAGTTTACAAGGTACAGGTTGATTCAAAAAAAGCTGTGTAAGACTGCATGTTTCATTTATGTCCTTGATTCTGTAAGTCTATAGAAAATCAGGGGTGATATTGGTCAAGGTGTATTGTACTTATAAACTGACATGTTGAATTGGTTACCCCTCTATACAAATAAATTTTTTAAAAAATTTCCAAACACACACACACACACACACACACACACACACACACACAGAGAGAGAAAAGAAAGCAGAGCAGCAGCAGATGAGAAAAAACACATCTAACCAGAATCTTCTGAGTTTGTAAGAGATACTGAGAAATCCTTTTGCATCTAGCAAAGTCTTTTGTATCCCCAAGTAGCAGGTCATGACTCTTCCATACACAAGGGTGATAAATGGCTCTTTCCAGCTTAATTACTCTCATTTCATGGGCCCACTTAACAAGGAATGTTCCTAGTTCCCTCCATTGTTCACACATGTTTGGAAAATCAAGATTTTAGGCAAAATTAAATGATTTTATCACTCAAAGGTATACAGAACTTGATTTGGCTGAATCTCCTCTGTAGAGGCAGATTAATTCAGCATACACACATCATTCTTAAGAGTAACTTGCATATCTATATTTTCAGAATTCCTTCTTTCCTCACCAAATTGCTTTAGAAAAATCTTAATTTTAACATCAGACTCTTAAGATCTTCTTCTACACTAGGAAATAACTGTCCAAATTCAAACCAATACTAGAAAGAGAAGGAGAGACACAGGGAGAGGGAGAGGGGGGGAGGGAGAGGGAGAGGGAGAGGGAGAGGGAGAGGGAGAGGGAGGGAGAGGGAGAGGGAGAGGGAGAGGGAGGGAGGGAGGGAGGAAGGGAGGGAGAGGGAGAGGGAGAGAGAGAGAGAGAAGCTCTCTAAACCAGGGGTAGGCAAACTTTTTCTTAAAAGACGGGAAAATAAGTATATTAGGCTTACTAGGCTATACGATCTCTGCACTACTACTCAGTTCTGCTTTTGTACAAAGCAAGCAACCACAGGCAACACATAAATGAATGAGGCTATGCTCTGCTAAACCTTTATGTACAAAATTGGGCGCTGGATATAGTGTGCTGACATGTGGAAACCATGTGAGTTTCTGAAATAAAATGATTTTTATTAGCCTTCTTTTCTAAAATAGTGAAACTAAGCTTTCCTAAAAAGGTACATGGACTTAAGAACAAGAAGTAACTTGGTGTGTAAAGAAGTCATTATGCCCATCAGTACAATGGTGTCATTTCAAACTTGATCCCATACAACTAAAGTTAAAAAGCAAACAAAATAAAAAGAATCTTACTTGGACTTTTTTCTTCTTTTTGCTCTTGCTTCTTCGATTTCAAAAGCATGGTGTCACTCACTAACGTACAGTCCATATCTACTGTCTCTGCTCCTAATCTTGACTGACTGCCATCCTGAGAAAACAGTTTAAAAATCCCAAATGTATGAATTATTTTTATGGCCTTATAACTTAGTTTTTACTAAAATTTTTGGAAAAACGTACACAATGCCAATTTTTACTATTTTAAAGTATTAAATATTTTGGCTTTTATATCTTCAGAATAGAGACTTAGGTTTTATTGCTTATGAAACACTTTAGCTTTGATATACAAACCTAGGAAAAGAAGACTTATTTACTGCTGAACCATTTTCCTACCTTCTTTTCTAATCTACCTCACAGTAATGAACATCAATGTACACTAAGAACAACAATAACCAAATTTGATTCTTCTGATGGCTAGGTATTATTGTAGCAACTATTAAAAATGTTATTATTAATGTGCCACCAAGTAAAGAGAATTTTTCAAACTATATAGAATCTAAACACAAGGAAAAGAAGTACTTCCACTACATGTATTAATTTAAAATAAAGTACTTAAAGCCAATAGAGAAAAAGTAATTATTTTTCTTGATGGTATATTAAAGTAAATTAAGACATATAATGGAGCCAGGTGTGGTGGGACACACTGAGGAAGTATTCTGAGTTTGGGGAAAGCCTTGGGTGACATAGCAACCTCTTGTCTCAAAAAAATACAAAGACATATGATGGATCATTTTGATAAAAATAAATTTAAATTATGGAACTATGATTATATATATATATATATAAAAACTGTATTACTTTTTTTTGGCAAAGGCACTTAAAGTCAAAAGTACTACTGCTCTTTCAAGAATAACATAAAGTTAGGAAGAACACACATTTTAAAATTTTCTTTGTTTTCTGAATAAACAGTTCAGGTTTAGGATGTATCTGACTATCATAAGGTCATAAAGAGACTCAAGAGAAGAGGCTAAAATCTCACTAGAACATGGACCAAAACATTCTATATTTTCCTTACCTTTGTATCTATTACAGTAATATCCATTTCATACTGAGAAAGGTCCACTCCAGGGTCTACACTCCATTGGATATTTTCGAAGGACACATCTTAGATAAGAAAAAAGTGCAAATTGAAAGCTGATTTTGAAAACTCTCCTCACTTTAAAATGTTAGGATACCCACAGAATGGTATAAAATATTTTACAAATCACATTTCTGGTGAAGGACTTGTATCTTGGATAAAAAAAACAAAACTTGAATAACATATAATTAAAAAATAAATATCCCAATTTAAAACAAAGGATCTGAATACAGTTCAAATGGCAATATTATATACAAATATACTCAATATGACTAGCCATCAGGAAAATAGAAAACAGAGTGAGATACTATTCCACTCCCATTAAAGATAGCTAGAATAAAAAGAAAAGTGTGAACAACTGTTTCACACTATACTGTATGGCATATAGTACAGTGAGTTGTATATGTATAATCATCCCCTCTCCCACAAATCCACATGTGCACAAAAACTTGTATACAAATATCCACAGCCAAAAAAGCAAAGTTCATAGCAGCATTATTTGTACAAGGGATAAGAAACTTGCATTTTTTTTATTCACTAATGAAAAGATACATAAAATATGATATACAATGAAATGGCACTCAGCAATAAAAAAGAATGAGATATTACTATGTGTTACAAAATGGATAAAAATTGAAAAAATTACTCCAGGTAAAAGTGAAAATAGATTCCAAGAATATACATTGACTAATTCCATTTAAAGCTAGAATAGTTAAACCTATAGACACAAAAAGGAGATCAATGGGACCTACAACTAGGGAGGGTAGAAAAAGGATAGAGGACGATGGGAGTGTTCTAAACTTAAGAATGTAGAGACAATTGTACAACTATGAATGTCCCTTTGACCACTAAAGCAGACAGTTTATTTTATTTTGCCAGTCCTGGGCCAGAGCACTGTCCCTGGCCTCTGCCACTTGAGCCACAGTGCCACTTCTGGCCGTTTTCTATATATGTGGTGCTGGGGAATGGAGCCCAGGGATTCATGTATATGAGGCAAGCACTCTTGCCACTAGGCCATATTTCCAGCCCCAAAGCAGACACTAAGGGTGATTTTTATGGTATGTGATTTGTAGTTCCATAAGTATGATTTTTAAGGCTGGAGGCATGGCTTAGTGATAGTGTAGGAGGCCTCAAGTTTAAACCCCAGTACCATCAAAAAAAGAAGTTTTTTAACAAGTTAAAATTATAACTTGGATTTTCAATGTGTCATATCATGCTTCTATCAGAAAGAATGATATTGCTCCATTTGTAAGGAAATGGAAGGACTTGGAAAAAAACCATATTAAGAGAAGTGAGCCAGACCCAAAGAAACATAGACTCTATGGTTTCCTTCATTGGGAATAATTAGTACAATGTCTAGGATAATCCTAGCAGATCACAATAGCTCAATAGCTATGTACGTATGATCACACAAGATGATGCTAAACAAAATGAACTCCAAATTATAGAAACAAATGGTTTAGCATTGTTGTTATTTTCAACATACCATGTGAAATTATGGCTTTTTCTTTTGTCTTTCTTCCCCATGGTTTTACCCCTGATATCACTGTAACTGATTTTGGTACCCTGGATATTGTATATGCGTGTATTGGAACTAGGGAAGGGAAGGGTTATATCAAAGTGGAGAGACAAAGGATAAAAGAAAAACCAATACAATAGCAATACTTACAAAACTATATGCTGTAAACCAACTGTACAACTCATGGGGGGGGATGGGGGAGAAGGTAGGGGGAAACATGAGGGAGGAGGTGACAAGTTGGATAAGAAATGTACATGGGGCTGGGGATATGGCCTAGTGGCAAGAGTGCTTGCCTCTTATACATGAAGCCCTGGGTTCGATTCCCCAGCACCACATATACAGAAAACAGCCAGAAGTGGCGCTGAGGCTCAAGTGGCAGAGTGCTAGCCTTGAGCAAAAAGAAGCCAGGGACAGTGCTCAGGCCCTGAGTCCAAGCCCCAGGACTGGCAAAAAAAAAAAGAAAAAAAAAGAAATGTACACACTGCCTTATGTATGAAACTGTAACCCCTCCATACTTCATTTTGACAATAAAGAAATAATTTGTTTAAAAAGGGAGAAAAAGAAAGGTTTAGTGGTTCAAAAACATGAGGACTTTCTTAAAACACACTAGAATTAGAAAAATATTAATATAAGTATTAGGACAAATGACATTTTTGAATAAGAAATTTAAAAACCCATACAAATGTATATGTGTATATGTTTATTGATAAACACATTAATGAAAAGAGAAAGGACAGGTTACCTATTGGGTGATGAACAAAGCTTAGATAATCAGTTTTCATTTTTATTTTGTTTTAATTCTGTATTTTAATTTTCTTTTTGTATGCCAGTACTGGAGCTTGAACTCAGGACCTGGGTGTTGTCCGAGTTTTTTTTGTTTAAGGCAAGTGCTCTACCACTTAAACCATACATAGCTCTACTTCCAGCTTTTTGGTGGTAAATTGGAGATAAGAGTCTCATAGACTTTTCTGCCTGGCCTGCCTTAGAACTGCAATCCTCAAATCTCAGTTAAGATTATAGGTGTGAGCCACCAGTACCTGGCTGTATTTTAAATTTTTTTCAAAAGCTTCTGTATAAGAAATGAGTAAGTAAATACACAATGTCACCTTAAAAAATATTTCAACTCATTTTGGAAAAAAGCACAAAGTCAGAAACATCATAAGTGAAACTAACAGGAGTCATCTGATAAACACAGAAATATGCAGAAGAAATGGGATTCCTGCCTTGAAGCAATTTAATCTACTCAAAGAATGTAATAAAGATCTAATTTAAACCCATTAAAAAGTAGAATTAAGTAGAATTCCTACTTACAGTGTACATACCTTGGTTGTTTTGCAAAGTGGTCGTTTTAGCACGTCTACAGGGATTTAGCTGTAGAACTGATGCAAGTTCACATCCTCCACGGACTGACCTGGTTTTCACTCTTGACTCATGAGAACCAGCATCCTAAACAGAAATGTTTATTAGCAACTAGATGGAATCACAAACAATTAATTTTAGTACAAATTTTTGAATAGCTAGAACAAACCTTCATGTCATTAAAAAGATTCTCTGTCTCCAAACTTTCACGTGGACACAGAGGGATTTTGAAGACAGGATTTTCTTCTTTTATTTGTAATGGTATTTTATGGTCCAGAGAGGATTTACTCAAAGACTGGATAATACACTCCTGTAAACAGAGCTCTTCTGGGGAATCTCTGGGTAACACACAGCTTCCACTCAAGGTCCTACGGCTCGAGGAAGAGCCCTTTGAAATGGGCTTCAAAGCTTCATAAATAGTCACTTGCTTAAATTTGTTTTTAGAAATTTCACTTCCTTGGCTTTTCTCTTGACGCTGAATAGCTGAACATCGATCAGATAGATCCAGAGGTTTATCCATCATGTGGTCCCCATTCATGGAAAACTGACTATCCACTGGAAAAGGATACGCATTTTCTTTATCAAAAGAGGCTTGGGGACAGTTTATCTCATGTTCATTTTCTTCCTCAGTCTTCTTCCTTTTAGATGTTCTACTTCCCAATGATTTCAGAGATATCACATATTTATCAGTAATAGCTTCTTTAATGTGCTCAGTGTTATCCTGCTCATCTACGGATTCACTAATATTTTTCAGTATTTGTTTATTAGACGATGACTGGCTAATGATCTTGTTCATGTCAGATCCAAGACTATGATGTGTGGAAAGGGTATTATCTTCAGATTTTGATCTAACTTTCTCTTGTCTAGAAATAGAAATGTTGCTAAAGGAGGGTGTTTTTAGGGTATTTTTCACAGTCTCTAAAAGAGAAGGGGACAAACTTGTATTCAAGCCCAAATTACTTTTCAAATTAGAGGTAGCTCCAAAAACAGGAGATGATACCCGAGTACTCAATTCTTCTTTAGGAGGAGTCTTTGAAGTAGAATCTGAAAATCTAAATAAATAAAGAGTAATAAGCTTTTCCTAATAAAGAAATTTGATAAAATCAAAAGACAAGCATAATAAGAAAAACTTCTTTGATAGAGAATAGTAAGGTCTCATCTACCTTTTAAAGGCAGATGACAAATCAAAATAGAGTATGATACATTGGTAGCCCTTTCATTGGGCAGAAAAAAAGAGGGAAATGGAATATGAAACATGCCCCTTCATCTCTCTGTGTATGTGTGTTTTATTTTTTTTTAAGTTTTTATTATAAAACTGATGTACAGAGAGGTTACAGTTTCATATGTTAGGCATTGGATACATTTCTTGTACTGTTTGTTACCTTGTCCCTCATACTGTATGTGTGTTTTAAAAGACAGTGTTTCACTATGATGTTCAGGCTGGTCTTGAACTGTTTGATTCAAGTGATCCTATGTGGCTGAGAAGCTAAGACTACAGGTGTAGGCTACTATACTTTGTCGTAAGTAATTCAAATAACTTAAATAAAAATTTAATAAATTCTATTGAGGACTCAGTCCTGTTATGAAAACTTATAAGTAATTCCAAAGAACAACTTTTTATTTTTACTTTTTGCTGGTATTAGAACTTAAACTCAGTTCCTCATACTCTTAATTCATTTTTTCATTAACTCAAGGCTGGCTCTCTACCACCCCAGGCACATCTTTACTTCTGGCTTTTTGCTATAATTGGAGATAAGAATCTCAAGGACTTCCCTGCCCTGGCTGGCTTAGAACTTCAATCCTCAGATTTTAACCTCTGAGTGCCCCGCCAAAAACCAAAATTCTTATACTATAGAACTGAACAAAGGAGACAGTCTTAGAAAGAGCATTAGGTTTAAATTTGAAGATGTGGGCTTAGTAACAACAACTCTGAATCTGGTACTTTATAGCCTATATCATCTTGAAACAAGACATTTAACCTTCCTGGAGAGGTATTTGTTTCAGTTGTTTTTAAAAAATGTATGAGTAATAAAACTTAATGGGTTACTATAACAACAGATTAAATGTGATATAGGTATTTAAAAACCAAGTAAACAAAATTCTGTATCAATACAGGCATTATTATTTAATATTTGTTCTAAAATTAGTAAGAACTGAGAAGCAGCACAATCCTAGAAGCTCACTCAAACTTAGACATATTTTGTACAACATCCAGTATTTGAAAATGGATACCCAGAGGGAGGACTTGGTCTTGAAAGGGGAAGAATAACAAGGATGGAGCTCTTAAGTATTGCTAGATGATTTACAAAAAGGTTAAACACTTATCTTCTTATTGTAATACACAAAGCTCTCAATTAGTCATAAACTGAATAATCTTAAAAATAAAACTGTAGACAATAAAAAACTATGTGTTGAAGGAGAGAAGGAGTTTACTTAAATGATTTAATTAGAATAGAATTACATGAAGAGTTTTTAAGTTGTTACCAAGTGCCCCCAAATTACCTTGAACTATTTTTACTATTCCTCATGCATTCCTCAAACGTCTGTTTCTTGTGATCTTCTTCCTGACAGTGGTAGAACTCATCACCAAGAGGGCTCATAGGACCTTGTGGTTCCTTCAATAGTAAATATGAAACACACCCAAACAATATTATTCAGCCTTTTAAAAGGGATAAAGAACTGATCAATTCTACAATCTGAAAAACATGCTAAATGAAAGATGTCATATGTAATGTATGATTTCATTTATATGAATTGTCCAGAATAGGTAAAACCATAGAGACAGAAAACAGGTCAGTAACTGCTAGGGGCTTCACAGGAAGGAATGGAGACTGAAATATTTAATGGAGTTTTTTTCTGAGGAATAAAAGTGCTCTGCACCTTGACAGAGGTGGTAGTCACAGAATACTGTGAATGTACACAATACTTCTCAATTGTTTTAAATGGATTTAGATTTGAGAATTTAATCAAAATAAAAAACAAAGTATGTCAAGCTTAAAGAGAGGAGATTATTATATTTTAATCATCTATGTAAGTAAATTTTACTACTGGCTTATAAAATACCAATCCCCAAACATGTTAAGAAGAAAGGAAGAGGATATAGCTAAATTTGAAAAGATCCTCCAGAGAGAAGCACTTCTCAAAATTCAATGTTTATGCCTGACAACTGGGAATCTTATTAAAAATCCAAGTTCAGTAGGTCTGAAATTCTATAACTCATACTGAAGCTGAAGATCACACTTGGAGTAGTGAGTCTTTAGATATTCATCTCTCAATATATTTGAGGTCTAAACTACTCACTTGCCAAGTTTATGGGCAGGAGGGAATTAGAAAGTATTAAAACAGGGCTGATAAAGTGCTTGCCTAGCATGCATGAAGCCCTGGGTATGATTCCTTAGTACCACAAAAGCAGAAAAAGCTAGAAGTGGTGCTGTGGCTCAAGTAGTACAATGCTAGTTTTCAGCAAAAGAAGCTCAGAGAGAGTGCCCAGGCCTTGAGTTCAAGCCCCAGGACTGGCAAAATAAAAATAAAAATAAAAATAAACCCACAAAAGTGTTATTATTTTGAAACTTTGAAGACAATAAAAATTTAAATAATAATAAAGAGATTAAAATTCAAAATTTTCTAGATATCAATTAGGAAAAAAAGTAGCTAGCCACTGGAGGCTCATGACTAGCTGTTCAAGAGGTTGAGAACTGAAGATCTCAGTTCAAGGTCGGCCTGGAGAGGAAAGTCCATGAAACTTATCTCTAGTTGACCAACAAAAAGCCAAAAGTGAAGCTGTGGCTCAAGTGGTAGAGTACTAGACTTGAGCATAAACACTCAGGAACAATGTCTAGGACCTGAATTCAAGCTGTAGGACTGGCACAAAATTCAAACAAAATGAAACAAGAAAAACAATGTAAACTTGCCTGATATAAGAAAGTACTAAAAGAACAAAAATTAAGTCAATCTCTGATCTAATTCCTAACATAAGGCCTAACTACTGGCAGTGCTTGATAGTTGTAAGAATTCAGTCTCTTCTAAAATCAAACCAGGTTTAATGGATGTCATAAAGACTCAATACATAATGAAACAAATCTAAAGGTTTAGGTCTTTTCTTAGAATGAAGGTAAGGAGGAAATGAGAGAGGGGGCATGAACAAGAGTTGATTAATTTTCAATGCTATCATTACTCCTCAAAATTTTGACTCAGTCTATGACACAGTAATATTAATAATTGTATATTTTAGGGACTGCCTATGTTAGATAATATAAATAAGCCTTTTTAACACATGAATTTTATCCTAGGCATTTTACTGCCTTTGGATAAAATAATTCTTGTGTTACCCATTCTCTAAGAATGGTCTAAAAGGACACCAATTAATCTGTGTTAATCATCAAAATAAGTACTTACAGACTCTTCTCCAACACTAAGCCCAAGTGTTTCAGCAACAACTGTAGCTAAATTAAAATTGTTCATTCCTCGAGTTTCTAAGTAAGGAAAAAGAAACTCAATTATGTTATTATTGAAACTAGATACATAAAAATTATAAGGAAAGACCAAGAACTACTAGGACAAATTTTAAAATTCTATTCCAGAAGGTCCACTTTCAGATATTTAGCATCTATACTTGCTAAACTTTTTCATCTAACTTTTCTAATTTTTTTTCTAAATAAATTGAATGTAATAGTTTTCTTGTTGACACTGGAAATAATCATAAAATAGATTTGAGAAAAGATTTGAGGAAAAAAAACGTGCTGAACATGTTGTAATAATCCATCTTGATTCCTTTTTTTTTTTTTTTTTTTTGCCAGTCCTGGAGCTTGAACTCAGGGCCTGAGCAGTGTCCCTGGCTTCTTTTTGCTCAAGGCTAGCACTCTACCACTTGAGCCACAGAGCCACTTCTGACTTTTTCTATGTATGTGGGGCTGAGGAATCGAACCCAGAGCTCATGTATACGAGGGCAAGTACTCTACCACTAACGAGGCCATATTCTCAGCCCCAATAATCTATCTTGAAAAAACACAAAACCTATTCTTGATTCATTTGTTAGTTATTGCACCATTTTTGCCTTCTCTTTACTATAAAATACCCTGGAAGTCCCATATGTATGTATGTGTGTGTATATAAATTCACATACATATACACATTTCCTACTCTCTGGTTCTAGTTCCTCTTAGTTGACCACTTTTATATTTAAAGTGACTTAAGTTTATAACTCAATGATGAATGCCAACCAAATTCAATGGTCAGTTCTAAGAAGTTTTCATCTTATTTGACCTGCTAAGCACTGTTTAACATACTTGACCACTTTCTCCTCCTCTAAGTACATGCCTTAAAGGATATCACTTTTAGTCCTTCTATCTCACTGGCAGCTTTTTTGACAATTTTGTTAGTTCCTTCTCATTTTTACAACCTGCAACACACAACATGAACAGTTGCAATACTGTATCCAAAAATGGGGTTAAAAAAGGCCGTTCAGTGGGGCAAGAAATTCTTAACTTTTATGTATAAAAAGAAATAACACATATACTATACAAATAATACATATATGGTATATATGCAGTACTAAATTTCTATGAGGAGGGTGATTAGGGGGAAAAAAAAAACCAGTGGGAAAGGCTCCTGGGAAAAGAAATGGTCACAGAAAAGAGCTGAGAAGCATTATTTTATATAATGAATTTGCCCAGACCTTGGGACTTAGGCATTTCTCCCTCATCCATCCACCAACAATTTTGGTTTTGGATATTCCGCCAACAATTTCCACTTGTGTCTCCATTCTAAACGTCTCTAAACTTGAACATCTACGATGCTCCTCAAAATCTTTATCTAAATATCTATGCTGCATTTTAGATAGAATATTCTCAAACCCAAACTCCTGAATTTTGATTTTCCCCAATCCTTCTCTGTAAACCTGAGTCTCTTTCATTTCAGAGAGCACCTTATTTTTTCTTTGCCTATAGTACTCTGTCTCTTTCACTCACTCTGCTTTAGTCATTAAGCCTTTTGTAATGTCCCACTAACAAACCAAGTGACACTTTTCTTGTCTGTTATTTTCTCACCCGAATATTCACATGCTTCCCTTACTCTCTGCTCAAGTGGCACTTTATGAGTGAAAGTTTGTAATAGCCCTCTCTGTTTTATTAGTCTTCAGAGCCCTTGTCTCTGTATATATTCATTCTCTTTTTCCTTAAACTACATTATGACTTTGTCTTGTTCAGTGCCTAGAGTGGGCACTTGTTTAATGGAAAAAAAAAACACAATAAAGCCTTCCTTACCTAAATCACTAGCAATTTACATTTTAATGGATATTAACATGAACTAATATCTAGGATAACATTACTTATTTATATGAAAAGTCTTCCAAACAACTAGTTTCTAAACAAAATCATACAAAAATATCTTTTAGATATTGATCAATTCTGACTATTGGTCACTCTTTTCTATATATACCTACAAATTGTAATCTTATAATCTCATATACATAAACTTATATACATATATAAAATCTCATATGTATATATAAATCCGTATTCATAACCCATATATATATATATAATCTCATATAGATATAAATATATAATCTCAACATCTTACTTACTAGCCAGTGGAGAATGACTTTGTTCACAACTGTCAGCTGCTAGAATTTCATTTTCTTTAGAGTTATGTTGTGAATGAGTTGAGGCCTTACAAACTTTTCTTAAATCTATGAGAAAAAGATGAGAAATTACATAATTAATAACTTAAAATATCAAATATTATTCTGATAAGCCAATATAAACTTGTCTTTAACTGTATTACACACACACATTTGCTGAGATAAATTCTCACATTTAAGAAGCTTCTTTAGGGGCTGGGGATATAGCCTAGTGGCAAGAGTGCCTGCCTCGGATACACGAGGCCCTAGGTTCGATTCCCCAGCACCACATATACAGAAAACGGCCAGAAGCGGCGCTGTGGCTCAAGTGGCAGAGTGCTAGCCTTGAGCGGGAAGAAGCCAGGGACGGTGCTCGGGCCCTGAGTCCAAGGCCCAGGACTGGCCAAAAAAAAAAAAAAAAAAAGAAGCTTCTTTAGTTTCATGGTAAAGCTATAAGCTAGGACAGTTGGGGAAAAAACAACACTAGGCCAAGTATCTTCTGGACTAAATTGTCTTGGGTGTCTGTTACAAATCAGCAGATTTATTTAAAATATATACTGTATTATGCATCTCCATAGTCCTTTAGAATCTTTATTTTATGGAGGGAGACTGTGAAAGAAACATATTTTATCAGAATTATTTCCATTGTTTAAGGATTTAATTCAAAGAAAGCCAACAAAAAGTAAAGAGAGCTTCACTTTTAATTAAAACATGAAAGTAATATTAAAAAGTGCTACAAATTTTAAAATGAAGAATGTTTAGAAAGAAAGTAAAAGTTAATCGTTAAAATTTACTTTAAAATAATTTTTATGACTCAAATTACATTGGCCCTGAAACCCAAATTTCAGAGTTTAAGTAAAAAAAAAAAAGACCAGAACAAGATAAAAACAAATTCAGTTTTTAAATGTTATTATGCTGTCTTCATAAAATGAAGAAAGAAGTGCTAGACTCAAAGGAAAGACTTTCCTAATTAAAAACAAAAGAAAAAAAACTACTGTTTTGCTTTATGGATATTCATATTCATAGATTTATATGTGATCTACTTTATACAGATAACTATCTGCAATAGTTCATGTTCTGACAGCAGGCTAACAGGCCTGTTTTTAATGTTCATTCAAGATCTATGATCTTACATTTAATTTAGCTCCTAGTTAGGTATATTTATTAAACAACTCTTTAGATTTCCACTAGATGGTGATGCACACTCATATAAAATGAGGGAAAAATCAGCCAATTTTCCAACTGCAGTCAACAATAACTTACATTATACAAATATTTCTCAAACCTTCTTCTTCCAAATGCTTTCCTTGTTTCAAAGTCTTTGCCATTTACTTGGTATTAAAATGAATGAAATAATCACAGGAACATGTTACATGATGCATTTCAGAGCTGAATGCAAAAGCAGTTTCAAAACACTTAGCAGAAAGAGTAATCTGGGTTGGAATTAGAAATGTGTTCACTGATACAAAGCATATATATTAAAACACAAAAACTGCCTAAAATTATAAGCAAATAAAAAGAGCAAGTTAAAGACAGCTCCAGCCAGGTGCTGATGGCTCATACCTGTAATCCTAGATACTCAAGAGGCTAAGATCTGAGGATCATGTGGGCAGAAGACTTGTACCTCCAATTACCTACCAAAAAGTTGGAGCTGTGATTCAAGTGACAGAGCACCAGCCTTCAGCAAAAAAAAAAAACTAAGAGTCAGTGCCCAGGCCCTGATTTAAGCTCTTGTATCACACAGAACAAGCCCTGGAAAGTTTAGAAAACCTTACAAAAATTTAAAACCAACAAGATACTTGAATCCTCCATCATCTCTCTATTGGACAGTGACCTTGAGTGAGTTTTTGACCTTTCTCAACCTAACTCTACAATTACAATCACAGTATCTTACTAGCCAGTGGAGGATGACTTTAAAACCAAGGAGCTAATATCTATTTAACATGTCTGTTGAGTATTAACAATAGTAACAATGGCTGGTCTCACACTAGTAATCATAGCTACTCAGGAGGTTGAGATTGTAGGGTTATGGTTTAAAGCCAGGAAAAAGGTGAGATTTTTATCTCCAATTAGGCACCAACAAGATGGGAATAGAGCTTGTCTCAGGTGGCTAGTCTTGAGCAAAAATGCTCAGAGTGAAGTCAGGAGGATTGGGAGCTTGAGGTCAGCCTAGGCTACACAGTCTGAGTTCCAGGCCAGCCTGAGCCAGTCAAACTCTGTTGCAATATATATATTTGTGTGACTTAGGTTTGTTCAGGGCCTGTCAATATTTTTGAAAAAGAATCAACTTTTTGTTTTGTTGATTCTTTGAAGTTATTTTTAAAGTGTCTAATTCATTTATTTCTGATCTAACTACTATAATTTCTTTCCACTTACTGACTTGGGGTTTGGCTTATTCTGTTTTTCTAGTGTTGATCTGAGATTTCTCTAATTCATTGACATAGGCACTCAAAGCTATAAATTTTCTTCTGAGTACTGCCTAGGAGCTGGTATTTTGTGTGTTCATTTATATTCATTTCCAGAAATGTTTAAATTCCTCTTCTTATCTCTCCAATGACCCATCGATGGTTCAGCAATGTGTTGTATAAACACAATGATTGAAGTATAATGGAGTTCAGGGCTCAAATTGTATAGTTCTTTAGAAAGACTAAGTCAAACTGCAACAAAATAAGTATCAGGAAAATGGGTACTTGCAAGTGGAGAGGGAATGTGAACAAGGGGAGAGGAGTAGATGAATGAAGTAGGGAAGGGGGTAAAATGCAATCAAGAATTCATTGTCTATACCACCAAATTAAGAAAAATAAGAGAAGGGATGGATCAAAGGGATGTAAAAATGTTGAAAGGATGACACACATCAAGATGCATTGTATACATAAACTGCTTTGATAAGTGGCAAAAAACCCAATATTTATCCTAAAATTAAGAAAAGTGAGGGAAGGGGTATTTTGGGAGGGGTAGGTGAGAATGATGAGAGGGGTGGCATTGATTAAGATGCACTGTATTCATAAACTGCTTTGTTGAAGGGCAACTCCTCTGTACTGCTAACTACTTAAAGATAATAGAAATATTTTTAAAAAATCAAAAACACAAACAAAAATAATTGTTTATAAAATACTCAGTATATATATCTATACATAATACAGGTAAATAATGCTTTACTAATGGAAGTTAAATTCACATGGGTTCTATAGGTTACCTGAACAGTGACCATCTCCATTCTAGATAGATGTATAATTTTTTACAAAGTCAGTTAACTAAAATACAACTCTAATCTTTACCATTTGTACCAGAGTGCTCCAATTTAGTATGTGTTTCTTCTACATATCGAACATGGAGATTCTCCTTTCTTCGTAGCCGATTAATGCCAGAAAACGAAAAGGCTGTTATTGGCGAATCCGGAATAATATTTTCTTCACCATCAAGCTCAGCTGCTTGAAGCTGCTGATCATTCCTAAAAGAAAATGACACATTGGGAGAAATGAATTCAACGATTATATGATATGGAACTACAGAACACAAGTAGAAAGACGTGATTAGCATGTCTCTAAGAATAGGCATATAATAGGCGTCGCATATTCATTTTGGTTGAATGAATAGGAGGTATTCTCAAATCCACTAAAAAGTAAATCTATGCTTTCCTAGGCATATGTTCTTGCCAATTCAGGACCAGTAGTAATTAAAACACTGAGTTTGGACTGAACTGTGATTATTCATTAAAATTGTGTTCGTTTTTCCATGTCTAATTATTATTAACCTTTTTAGTCGACCAATTCTTACCAGTCTGCTAGCCACTTCAGTCTTTACATAACCAAGCTAGTTCTATAATACTAATACTAATATGTAATATTTCAAACAGAAAAGTACATTAAAATTTTATAAACTATATATTCAGAGATTTCTAAAAAGTCACTAGAAGCAAATATTCATGTTAACTAACAAAAACTTACACTCTAATTTAGTGGATTATATTAACATTACTTGTGGTCTATAATCACACATACTACAGTGAGGAAAAATCTTTAAAGCAATGACAATTTAAATTTCATTTTCTTTTATTCCATATACTAGTTACACAAGAAAAGGGCTCATTGTGACATATCCAACAAACTTCCATCACTCACATCCCTTCTATCAGTCTTTTTAGCTCCCTCCCTGCTTCTTAAGATTAATTCACGGCTGGGGATATGGCCTAGTGGCAAGAGCGCTTGCCTCGTATACTTGAAGCCCTGGGTTCGATTCCCCAGCACCACATATACAGAAAATGGCCAGAAGTGGCGCTGTGACTCAAGTGGCAGAGTGCTAGCCTTGAGCAAAAAGAAGCCAGGGACAGTGCTCAGGCCCTGACTCCAAGGCCCAGGACTGGCAAAAAAAAAAAAAAAAAGATTAATTCAATGTTTATTTTCATACATGTAAACAAACTACTTTGATCAAAAATTTTCTAACTAGCAAATATTGATTCTATATATTTTTGAAGCAAAATGAAAGATTTGGCACATGTTTACACGTTGTGTAATGGTTAAATAAAACTAACAAATCCATCAAAAGATCCATCAATTCACAAACTTATATGGTACAATATTTAAAATTTACTTTTTTACCATTTAAAAATATGTATAATGCATTATTTGTTTTAGCCACCTCCATGTGTAAAAAGCTTAATATCTAACTTCTAATCTCTTCTACTCTTACTTTGAAAAAACAGAGTAAGCTATAGTTATATGAGAATGCCTTACAAATTAATGAAGTGTAAAATCTACCTGATTTAGCTTTAATTAATCATAGTATAGCTTGCATTCCTACTAGTAATACAAATTCAATCTGAAACATGATTTGAGTCATGAAAAGAAACTGATTCTCTAGTATCACAAAAGAAGAGAACAAAAGCCAAGCCAGGCACTGGTGTCCCATGCCTGCAATCCTGAATACTCAGCACGCTGAGAGCTGAGGATCCTGATTCAAAGCCAGCCTGGGCAGTTAAGTGTATGAGACTCTTATCTCCAATTAACCCCCCTAAAACTGGAAGTGGCACTTTGGCTCAAAGTGGTAGAGTACTATCTGAGTGAAAAATCTCAGGAACAGAGCCCAGGCCCTGAGTTCAAGCTGAAAACAGACAAAAAAAAAAAAAAAAAAGAAAAAAGAGAAGAAAAATTAAAAATTACACCAGAAGCCCAAACTAGCTCTAACCCAACTAAGCAAACAAGTACCTGTTTTGTTTTCCTTTGTCAGAAAGGGGGAAACAACACAATTTTTGTGTGTAAACCAAGTTTATTCTAAGATAATAACTAAAACATTAGTTCTTGCTCTGATTTTCTAAAGAAATGTTCATGGCCTCTGTTCATTTTTGGGGTTATTTATAGTCCTTTTAAATTCCCATCAAAACTGTTGAACTGAAACACCTTTGTACAACTACTTAAATACATTTAAAAATATTTTTGAGGGCTGGGGATATGACCTAGTGGCAAGAGTGCTTGCCTTGTATACATGAGGCCCTGGGTTCAATTCCCCAGCACCACATATACAGAAAATGGCCAGAAGTGGCGCTGTGGCTCAAGTGGCAGAGTGCTAGCCTTGAGCAAGAAGAAGCCAGGGACAGTGCTCAGGCCCTGAGTCCAAGCCCCAGGACTGGCCAAAAAAAAAAATTGTTTTTGAAAATTAAAAAAATTTCCCAGGGTTATTACTTGCCTTTGTTGCTGTTATTGTTGTTCGTGGCGATTAACTCGGGACCTGGGTGCTGTCCCTGAGCTTTTTCACCTAAGGCTAACACTCTACCACTTTCAGTCACAGCACCATACACCTGGTTTTCAGGTGGTTAAATGGAGATAAGAGTCCCACAGACTTTCCTGCTTTGGCTGGCCTTGAACTGTGATCCTCAGACCTCAGCCTCCTGAGTAGGATTACAGGCATGAGCCCCTGGTGCCCAGCTTTTACTAGGCTTATTTATTATTATTATTTTATTTAAGTAACATGAATAATGGTAATCTTCACAAGTAAAGAAAATCCATTTAAAGCAGCATGATCAAATTTCAAAAGAAAAAAAAGCCAGTTAAAATATTGATATAAATGCTCATTAGCTCTATCCTTTCAAATATAAATAGGTTTATCAGATCATTTGTTTTTAAATTTATAAAATACCTCCTCCTGGGAATATGGCCTATTCCCAAGCACCACATATATAGAAAATGGCCAGAAGTGGCGCTGTGGCTCAAGTGGCAGAGTGCTAGCCTTGAGCAAAAAGAAGCCAGGGATAGTGCTCAGGCCCTGAGTACAAGGCCCAGGACTGGCAAAAAAACAGTGCTTGGCTCGTATCAGATCATTTTTAATCATGAATTTGTTAGCTACTAAAGCAAACTATATTATCTCAATAAATGTACTGGGAAATGTGAAAATAGGTTTTTGTGTGGGTCATGAATCATATACTTTAGGGATTTTATTGCATTATCATAATAAAATCCATTAACATGTCTGGGGGATTAACATAGGGCCTGCTGTAGGAGTTTCTGAAACTTGACTGTGTTTGTACATATTGTAGGCATTCTACTTGTTTTCAAAAAAGCACCATTCTCAGAAGGTTTTCTTAACATTCAGACTGCTTGCAACAAATGTGAGCTGGTCACAATGCAATCTCACAGTAATATTTTGAGTACCTACAAAGTGCATAACCTTGTGCCTCATTGTAAATGCGTAATCAAAAGAATAAAATAAATAAATGCAGAAAGAAAAAAGTGAAGAGAAGGTGGGAAGAAAAAGAAGGGAAGAGACAGTGGGAGATTAAGGGAGAAAGAGAGAAACAGCGAGGAAGAGAAAGAAAGGAAACAGAAGGTGGATTTTCATACTGTTTTTAATCTAGAACAATTTAGATTCTAACATGTCCCTACACTTTAAATATTCTACAGGCTAAACTCATCTTATTTGAAGCAGGCAGGATTCTACCCAATACACTTTGAACAAAGCCATTTATCTGTTTCTTGGCTGCTCCAATGGAAGTTCAGCTTATGCCAGGCAAATGCTGTCCCAGAGTAGCCTTTCTTATAGATCACTGCACCTGACAGTACTCAAAAATAGCTGTCATGCTAGGCACTGAGTTTCTCAGGAGGCTGAGATCTGGAGGAACAAAGCTGGAGGCAGACATGGATAGCAAAGTCAGAAAACCTCCTTCTCCAAAATAACAAGCAAAAGGCAAACCTGAAGAAATTGCTCAAGTGGCGTAACACCAGCTTAAGCAAGAAAGCTAAGCAAGAGTCCAGTCTTGACTTCAAGTCCTGGTACTAGCACAAGTAAAATAGATTTGTTATGTTATAAAATAGAATATTCAACTTTGTATTTTATATATTAGTAGGTATTTTTCTCATATATTATTAGTAAGTAATGAGTGAAGCTAAACATATGTGTGTATGTGTATATATGTATATTGTTTTAGTATTTATATATAGCTATATCACTACTTTAATTTCATGTTGTCAAGTATATATCAACTTTTAAAAAATATCTTTTGCTACTGCCAGTCCTGGGGCTTGAACTCATCAAGAAACGAACAACAACTACAAGTAGCTTGAAGAGTTACATGTTCTAGTACAATGCTGTCAGACTAGGAAGATATGTGGATAGATATTTACTTAATAAGCAATCTAAAGCACAGAAATAGTGTTAACATATAAAAGACAGGTTGGATGCTGGTAGCTTATGAAATGTGAGGATTGTGGTTGGAAGCCAGATGGGACAGGAAAGCCCATGAGATTCATCTCCAATTAACCACCAGAAAACAGGAAGTGACACAGGAATCAAAATGGTAGAGTGCTAGCCTTGAACAAAGGAACTCAGGAACAGCACGTAGGCCCTGAATTTAAGCCTCATGACCAACAACAATAGTAACAAAGAAAAAACAATACAAAGAATGAATTCCTAAGAAATGGACAGAAATCATTTAGCTCAAATTATTTCGCTTCCAGTTATTAAGACAGACATTCTGAAAGTTCTCTGACTTGGGTACAAAAAAACTTATGACCTAGAGCCCTCATTCTGATAGGAACAGTATGCAACACAGAACAAAACTGAGGACATTTTTCAAAGGACTTTTCCCTTACTTAAAAAGGATTCACTGATTTCTTACTAAAGCACTTAGCATCAGACTAAAAAGAAATACTTTATAATCAGCTTTACTGAGTGATATTTATTTAATCAGAATTTTGCTTCTGCTGTTTGACTTCTGTATTGGTTTCCTGATCACAGAAAACCCTGTGTTAAATAACTAACTCCACTTTAGAAATAAAATGTGTTTAATGCTTCATTTAGAATGTCTTTTTTTTTCCCCCAGAACTTGGGTGTGAACTCTGGACTTCAAGCTTCCTGGGTTTGCTTGCTTCTACCAGGTTAATTTTTAAAAAACTGTTTTAGTTGTGCTTTTTTTCCAAAACCTGTAAGGATCTCCTCACAACGACTCTGTGAGCATTTATTTTTCCCCCAGTCCTAGGGCTTGAATCTAGGGCCAGGGTAAGGTCTCCAAGCTTTTGCTTTCAAGGGTAATACTCTACCACCTGAGCCACAGCTCTACTTCAGGGGTTTTGGTGGTTAACTGGAGATAAGAGTCTCGTGGACTTTCCTGCCTGGGCTGGCTTTGAACCATGATTCTCACATCTTAAGACTCCTAGGATTACAGGCATGAGTCACCCAATCCTGACAGAATTTAGATTTTTTAAAAATAAAAAGTCATATATAGCACATATATTATGTAACACTTCCAGTGGAATTTGAAGTATTATGAAATCAAGCATATTGACATTTTCACTACAAAACATACAAATACATTAAATAAGATAAAGGCTACAAATAGTTTCTTGGCAGCTGAGATCAATATAGTTTATGAATAACATTTCAAAATAATTTATTTAGGCTTTGGAATCATACCTAATAGATCCTATATGTATGTTCTATCCTCTTTGCATCAGAAAGCCTGAGTAAAACAGAAACATTTTGGCATTTTCACACTCATGGTTTATAGGCCCAGTCTAAATCTCATAACAACCCAAACTCATCTGGCTATGTCTTCTTTCTCAAAATTCCCTTTAACTATTAATGCTCAGCAGACTGATGTTGTGGGAGGAATACCAGAATTCCCTAGGACATCCAATACCTAAAAGTATACTGTCAAGAATATTAATTCCAAGTAGATTGAAACTTGATCCTTATCAATTGAAACTTGATCCTTATCAATCACCTTGTACAAAAATCAACTCCAAAATGATTAAAAAACTCAAGGTAAGACCTGAAACTTAAAATCCACTGTAAGAAAACTCTGGAAGTTACAACATAGGTAATTATTTCCTGAATAAGTTCTCAGATATTTAGAAAACAAGACCCAGGTGCTGGTGGCCCACAACTGTAATCCTAGCTATTCACAGACAGCATCCTGGCCCTAAATTTAAGCTCCAGGGCGCACACACACACACACACACACACACACACACACACACACACTTTCTATGTATAATCTCAAACCTGAGAAGCACAAATACTTTGCATGTTCTTCCAAAGCATGAGCACACACACACACACACACACACACACATTTTGTCTTTTTGTAGGGCAGCACTTAATTCTTTTTAAATGCTATATGTAACAAGATATTTTTAGTTTGTATAGCTAAGTACAACAAAAACTGGAGAATACTTTGTTGCAATTTATGAAAAATACTCACTCAATTTTTTGTTGCAGTTGTTCAGAAAGCTTTTTATTTTCATCCTGAAGAGTGTTCTTTTCATTCACTTAAATACAATGTGAAAGAGAGGAATATAATTGATATTCATATCAGGCTTTTAACATAAAATGTTAACATTTGTGAAGAAATTAGGATTTCTAATCCTAAATCATGTTATTGAGCGGTAATGCTATTGCAGAAAACAAATTTGCTACTAGGTAATGATCACTACATCTCATTGTGCCACTTCTATACAACTTACTAATAACTTTATGTAATGTTTGTGAGGAAAAAAGCCTACTTCATGTATTAGAGGATACACTCAAATTATTCACACTGAGGACAATAAAGAATTCCATCTGGGTTAATCAGTCCTACTAATTTTATTTTTTTTAATTTTTATTGTCAAACTGATGTACAGAGAGGTTTCATACGTTAGGCATTGGATACATTTGTTGTACTGTCTGTTACCTCCTCCCTCATTCCCCCCTCCCCCTCTCCCTTTCCCTCTCCCCCCAGTTGATTTACACCTAACAGTTTTGCAAGTATTGCTTTTGTAGTCGTTTGTCTTTTTATCCTGTGTCTCTCGATTTTGGTATTCCCTTTCACTTTCCTACTTCCAATACCAGTATACACAGTTTCTAATGTACTCAGATAAGATACAGTGATAGTGCAGGTACAACCACAGGAAGGGGATACAAGAGGATCATCAACAATAGAAGCTACAGTTTCACATGGCATGTTGAAAGTAATTACAACAGGGATATAACAGTCGTTTCCATAACATGGAGTTCATTTCACTTATCATCATCTTTTGTGTTCATAAGGGCATAGCTATTGGGCTTTTGTGGTCCTCTGCTGTGACTAACCTAAACCTGTGCTAATTATTGCCTATGAGGGAGACCATAGAGTCCATGTTTCTTTGGGTCTGGATCACTTCACTTAGTATAATTTTTTCCAAGTCCTTCCATTTCCTTATGAACGGGGCAATGTCATTCTTTCTGATAGAATTCCATTGTGTATATGTACCATCCTGATCCATTCGTCTACTGAGGGGCATCTGGGTTGGCTCCATATTTTAGCTATGACAAATTGTGCTACGATGAACACTGTTGTGATGGTGGCTTTAGTGTGTTCTTGTTTCCCTACTAATTTTAAATACCTTTTCAGTGAGTTATTTATTGTGAAACAAATCTGCTCATAAAAATAATGTGTTTGAACATCGGTATAATTTTTATTATATAACCATATATTCATAATTTATAAAGTCAAACTTTCTTAGGCATACTGTTTCATGAATGATTACAGTATCAGTAATTTAAATATGTCTGTTTATATATTAAATGCAAAACCAATACTTACAAAACTATATGGTATAAACCAACTGTACAACTCAAGGGGGAGAGGGGAATAGGAAGGGGGGAAGCAAAGGAAAATGAGGCAGGAGGTATCAAGGTGGATAAGAAATGTACTTACTGCCTTAAATATGTAAATGTAACCCCTCTATCACTTTAACAATAAAGAAATGAAAAAAAATTTAAAAAGGACTAGTGGGATTTATCAAATGCAATGTCCACTTGCATTCTGCTGCCAAGATCCTTATGCTCAAATTTTGTAAATTTTAGAATAAGTTCATTATTAATACACAGCAAAAAAAAAAAGAAGTATACAAGAAATGTTAAGGAATTTTCAAGGAAGAAAAGTTACATTAGCCACTATAAAGTCATAAAAGGATTCATCAAAGGAAAAATGAGCTAGACAAAAGACTATTAAATAAAGAAAATGGGGGAAAGAAAGACTAGGTAAAAGGCTTTTAATATGATGATATGATATCAGGATTTTGCCTAAAAGATTCCATATAAAGATTCCATATACATTGTGTATAAATGATGGGAAGATTGATTTTTCAGTATATATAATATATACCAAAATGAGAAGAAAGTACTGACAAGATATTATGTCAGGTGATCATTAGAAGAAATAAATACCTAGCAAAGTGTGGTGTATCACAACTATAATCTTATTTGGAAGAGCAGAAGACTGTAGTTCAAAGTCAGTCTGGACAAAAAGTTATCTCAACAAAAACAAGCTAGGCATGGTAGCATATATCTGTAATCTCAGTTTGGCCTCTGTTTGAGGCTAGCCCAGGACAAAGAACTCCCTAATACAAAAGGCTGCTAGGGTGTGACTCAAGTGGTAGAATGCTTCCCTACAATTTTCCTACCATGAGATTGAGTTCAAACAACAAAAAATCAACCACAAAAACAAAAATCCACCCAAAGTCCAATACCTCTGCTAAAATAGCATATAAATGGAGGAGATACGCAGAGCTAGTGTTTAATGTTTTTGTATTATTCAGAAGAGGGTTAAGATATTAACTTTACAAAGAGATCATAATTGCTAGATGCTCTGGCACATGCCTGTAATCCCAGAACTGGGAAGGCAGAGACAGGAAACTCAACTGTTGGAGGAAAGCCTGGGTATGTACTAAGTTCACTGCCAGTTTGGGGCTACATAATAAGATTTAGGATGGAAGAAGGGAAAAGGGATAGAGGAAAGTGGGGAGGAAGGGAAAATACATACATAAATAAAAATGCATGGTAAAACTTTGAAATTGGGCAAAATAATAGAAATAAGGAAAACAAGGATACAAATACCCTCAAATTTTAATAATCTGGAAAAGTAAAAAACAACAAAGAAAAGGAAGCACAGAAAGAAAAAAAAAAACATTTGTAGTAGAGTGTTGTTAGCTTATGCCTTTAATCCTAGTTATTCAGGAGGTTGAGATGTGCAGGATCATGGTTTGAGTCCAGTCTGGGAAGAATAGCCCTCTAGACTTCATCTCCAAAAGAACAAGCAAAAAGCAGGGGTAGAGGTATGGCTCAAGTTCAAGGGCCTTAGGATTCAGTATTGTCATTGCTTCAGCTGTGGCTCATTTCCTTGTTAAGCCTTTCTGGGGTGAAGGTATAAGTCAGTGCAGAGGACTTGCCTAGAAAGCATAAGACTGTGAGTTCAAACCGTATCACAAAATGTTTGAAGGAGGCCTGGGCAAAATTAGCAAAATCTTACCTTAAGAACAAAATACAAAAGTAAAAGGGCTCTACAATTGGTAAAGTGCTTGGCTAGCAATCATGAGGCCCAGGATTCAATCCCTAGGAGTGCAAAAAGAACACAGCAATAAATCCCTAGTACCGCAAAAAGAATGGAGAAAAAGAGAGGAAGAGAAAGAAGAAATGAAGTCAGGGAGAGGGAAGAAAAAAGAAAAATAAACTTGGGCCTAGAGAGATACAAAAGAGTCTGTTAACCCTCTTGGCACCAAATAAAGCTGTATTTTCTTTCCTTTTAAAAAGATAATAAGCAAGATACTTGTAGGACTGGTTTGAAAAAGAAGGTAATTAAATTTTGGATATGTTGATTCTGAGTTGTTTATGGGAAATCCAGGTAAGATTCACTATGGGAGATAAATAGTTAAAAGAGTAAAAAGTTAATTGAGATAGAAGAGAAGGAGGGTACGAGAAAGCTAAGAATGTCTTCTAATACTGAATGGGTAAGAATAAGAAGCTGCAAATAGCATATTCATAACAGTGTATCACAAAAACCAAAAAGGTATACATCTTCAGAGAACATTAAACTTGGCTTTGTATTTAACTTTACTATGCAGTCAATTACATGAAATAAAAATAAGCCAAAGAAGCAAATTTGCCATAAATTTGCTTCTTGTGTTAAAGAACTGGGCTTGGGCACTGCCCCTGGACTTCTTTGGTTCAAGGCCAGTAGTCTACCACTTGAGCCACAGAACCACTTCTAGCTTTTTCTGTTTATGTGGTACTGAGAAATCGAACCCAGGGCTTCATGCAAGCTAGGCAAGCACTCTACCACTAAGCCATATATTCCCAACCCACCAGTAGGTTTTAACCATAGTACAGTATGCTCGTTAGTGCTTAGTATATTAAGAAAGAAAACTCACTGAGTTCTGTAATAAGTTTAAGATTCTGCTGCCGGATATTTTCAAATTCTTGTTGCTTTTTCCGCATATGTTCTTCAGTTACTGCACAGCGGTCACACAGTCCTGCTCTTAATCTATACAACAAAAGCAAAATATTCTCCATTTGTTAAAAAACATTGACATATATGAGTTGATTATCCTTTTTATGAAATGACTGGGATTCACCAAAGATTTCAGTTTGTAGAATTTTTCAGTTTGCATCGATTTACTGGTTACACATTCCTAATCTGAAAATCTAAAATTTGAAATGACCCACAAATCTGAATTTTAACGTTCACGGCATACTGAAAAGGTTTGGAATTTCAGAGTATACTGAATTTTAAATTTTTCATTAGTGATAATCAGTCTATATGTTTGCATTTCAACAGTTTTATAGTTTAAGAAAATCTAAAGAACTGAATTGGCATACATATTGAAAATTAACTAGTTTAATATGAGCACTTTAACTTTTTTGTGTGCCAGTCCTGGGCTTGAACTCAGGGAATGGGGTGCTATCCCTGAGCTTTGTTGCTAGCACTCTATCACATGACAACAGCTTCATTTCTGGTTTTTGGTGGTCAACTGGAGGTAAGAGCCTCTTGGGTTTGATTGACCAAGCTGGCTTGACAATGATCCTCAGATCTCAGCCTACTGAGTAAAGAGAATTACAGGTATGAGCCACTGGTGCCTTGGCTCTGCAAAGAGAATTGCTTTGTTTCTGAGACAGGGTCTTAGCTACTTTGTCCAGCCTGGCCTCCAGCTTATGATCCTCATGCCTCAGCTTCCAAAGCCGAAGTAACTTTTTTATTGAAGAAATTTGCTCTCATTTATTGTAGTCAAAATGTAAGTCCCAACCCACACTAAGGGGGTCAAGTTATATAAATCATCCACCTGGCATCTACTTTGCTAAGTACAACATACAACACTTTTTTTGTCATTGAATAAATTATTAATGGTCAAAGAACACAAAGGAAACTTCATATTTTCCTTTAAGTATTCAAAGAAACCAATAAATACTTACAATATATTATTATAAAAGGGTTACTGTTTTTGCTAGTTATCTGAGATGTTGAGAAGGGAAATATATATAAAATTGATGTGTTGGCAGTGTGCAGAATAGTGTATTCTAAAATGTTAGCAAAGACAATATAGGAGATTTTATTGATCCATATTTTTCAAGATTTCTCCAATTTCATTACTTGTACAATTAGAAAAAAACACAGTTTAAAAAAGAAACATACACAGCACATTAGGAATTTAAGAAACATTTTATAATTATTTCAACTTAATAACCTTGGTTATTTCCTTATTTTTTTTTCTTTTGTCTGAGACTGGAACTCAAACTTTCTATCTGACACTTAATTGCTCACTGGTAGGCCCCTTACCACCTGAGCCATTCCGCTATCCACAACTTAATAACCTATGTCAATAGAATAAGAAGTATTTGAATCACAGCCTTGCAGAGGATATAATGAATTTTAAAATAAGGAGACAAAACTGGAGAAACTATATAATTAAAACAAACAAAAATCCTAAACATTTTATATGAAAGTAAAACATAAGCAATGCTGACATGAATATAGAAATAATTGTTAGAGACCACAGGATATACTAATCAAATTATAATTTCTAGAATGAAGAATCTAAGAGAAATTAAAATGAACAAAAGAGACTTGAAGCCATGATGTAAGAAGAACACTATGCAAGTAATGCTAACAAGGTGAAACTTTGCATCTATTTTTGCTCCTCTCCTAGAACTCCACAAAACTGCAGTAAAAGTATATGAAACTAGAAGCCTGGAATACATGGCAGAGTACTAGCTATGAGCAAAAAAAAAGCGATGTGAGAGCTCAAGGCCCAAATTCAGGCCCAAGTACCAACACAACCACCACTAACAACAAAAAAGATATGTGTGTATATTTTAACACACAAGAACAGGAAAAAAAAAAGAGAATGGATAAAAAATGACAGCAAGGCAGGTGTTAAACAAAAACTAAGAATACTGAATGGTGGGAAAAGTCTAGAATTTCATTGTTCAATAAACGACATGTAAACTGAACAGAAAGAGATCATTTAAGATGTGATACAATAATAAGACATAACATCCACATGAAATTAATGAGCAAAAGTAGAGTAGATTCTAAAGAGAAAAGAATCTAGTTCTAAGAAATTACAGAGTATTTTTCAAATTAATTATTTCTACTGCATAAAGGAAAACAATGGGAAAGATGAGGGGTACTCATCTACTGACATTTCTTCTCACAGAAAGTTAAAAAAAAAAGAGTACAAAACATAAAAGATAACCAAACAAACTGGAAGTATAATTTAAGCCATAAAGTAAAAAAGTTTTTTGAAGATGATGTGCATCTAGTGAGAAGAAAATCACCTCTCACTTAAGCATCAGATTGACTCACCGATCTTCCAAAACTTTAATTGTTTCATGAAGAACCTTCTGTTGCTCTCTCAGCTGTTGATTTTTGGTGAAGAATTCTTCTAGTCTTTGTGCATCTCTAAAAAAATAAGTAAACAGAATTTTCAGGGAAAAATACTTGGAAAAGATAATTCTGTTATTAGAACTCCAAAGTTTAGTCTTGCTACATATGTACTTGTATATTTGCTGCCGTGTGTGTGTGTGTATACATATGCCATGAATTGCTTATCTCAAAACAACTAAAAAGGTGATTATTTGTAATTCTCTAATTAAAAACAATTGAAAAGACAACAAGAGCTTATTTGTAGGTGAGCAATCTATTTTTCAGCATCTAGCAAGGGGATTTTCTTTGCAAGTGCTAAAAAAATAGATGTCTACATTAGATGTCACAGTCATTTATTCCCTCTGTGTAAAAGAAGCCATTCTTTTTCTTAAAATAATGGCTAGTGGCTAAGAAGTGAAGCTGTGGTTCAAGTGGTTGAATGCTAGCTTTGAGTACAAAAGCCAAGGGACAGTGGCAAGGCCCTGAGTTCAAGTCCTAGGACGGCACAAAAAAAGAAAAGGCTAAATAGTGGCTAATAAATAAGACTATCACTATAATTTTGATAGTCATGGTAAGTAATGTATTTATATATGATAGATAAATCCAAGTTCATGGTTCTATTATGCAAAGACTTAACTTACTCTAAAGAAGGTAAAATAAAGCATCCCTTTAATTATTTACTGAACAAATATAGCTACTCACCTGTGTTTCTAAACTGTATCACCTCAACCTACCTGAGCTACACAGGAACAGATTAATAACAACTCATTAAAAATTGGTATTAGGACCAGATAACTGCAAACTGTACAGTGAAGTAAGACATTGTTATCAGCTAGTGAACAATAAGCTGTGTTTCTGTTCTTTGATATTCAGAGATATTACAAGTGAGTTTTGAGAATGTGGTATTCAACATTCATTTACAAGCTTATGGCTTTTTGGAAATGGAGGTGTGGCTCAAGTGGTAGAGCAACAGCCTTGAACAAAAATGCCAAGTGAGAAGAGCATGAGGCCCTGACTTCAAGCCCCACTACCAAACCACCCCTCCCAGTCACCAAAAATCTTAAAAACAAATGAGCTTTTTCTTATAGACTAATAATTTTACAGAAAGTCTACTATAAAAGATGTTTTTAGGAAGTGAGGCTGTGGCTCAAGTGGTAGAATGCTGGCCTTGAGCTGAAAAGCTCAGGGATAGGGCCCAGGCCCAGAGTTCAAGCCCCATGACCAACAAAAATAAAATAAAATAAAATAAAAGATTTTTTTATAACAAGCAAATCTCAGTAGTTTCTAATTGTGTTTAGTTCAATCTTCAGGGAAGTAACTTTGATTCAAACTAAGGTAAAATGTTACTTTGTGGCTATTAAACTATCATTTAAACTAGTAATAATGGCTGGGCACTATAACCCTAGCTAATTAGGAAGCTGAGCTCTGAGGACTGTGGATTGAAGCCATTCCAGGTAAAAGTTGAGACTCTTTATCTCCTACTAATTACCAAAATACCTAAATACCAAAATTTGGAAGTGGAGGTGTGGCTCACGTGGTAGAATGTCAGAAAAAGCTAATGAAATGCCCTGGTCTTGAACTGAAGACAGGTAGTGGCACAAAAATAAAGTAGTAATACTTCAAAAACCAAGAGAGATGACATAAATAGTCTGTAATTCTAACTATACAAGAGACTGAGATCTGATTATCATAGTTTGAAGCAAAACTGGGAAGGAAAGTCCATGAGACTCTCATCTTCAATTAACTACCAAAAAGCTAGAAGTGGAGCTGTGGTTCAAGTAGCACAGTATTAACCTTGAGCAAAATAGCTCAGAGACAGTGCCCAGATTCTGAGTTCAAGCCCCAGGACAGGCTCAAAAACAAAAAAAGAAACAAACAAACAAAAAAAAACCACTATCCCTATACAAAAGATATAATAAAACTATTTTTCTTCAAAAGAACATTCAGAGACTGTAGCTTAAATTGTATAAACAGTAAACACAATGACTTCTGGGTTTTTGTATTGCTTTTCATAGTGACTAACATTTTGACTCTAAAGATATCATTTTTATTAATGGTTACTAATTCAGCATTTATAAGGTCAGTAAACAATGAATCAACATAAACACAAAAAAAACTGTCTACCTACTAATCACTTCTGAAAACATAAAACTTTTAGTAGTAGAGAAATGAGAGGAACAAAAAGTCCTATACAGTACTATTATGCATGCAAGGGGAGACTTGTAGAATAGCTCCAGCCTAATAATTATGTATTCCTTTATTTGGGGAGATGGAGGAGAGCTAAACAAATACTTCACTATATGTGAAATTCACTATATGCTTCACTATATACTTCAAGCTAGCTTTGAATTCACAAACCTCCTGCTTCAGCTTTCCAGAGGGCTAGGATTACAGGCCCATGTCACCACATCTGGCTTAGCTGAGTTACTTCACTTGGCACATATTAAATTACCATAATAAGTCATTGGTAATACACATCTTCTGATTAATGATATTTATATAAAGAATCACCATAACAAAAAGTTTTAAAAAGGAAATAAGTGTATTTCATAATTTTAAATCCCAAACCACTCAAATATTTTCACCAGTAAAGAAAAGCTTATCTATTCCTAAGTAAAATAAAAGCATTTCCCTTTAGTTCAGAGTTAAAAATGTTTTTGCCAAAGAATTTTATTTATTAGCTAATAAAAGTCTTATTTTTGCCTCATCCAATTATTTGTACTTTATTATATTTAATGATGAGTAATTTTATAAGGAGAATTTATAGATCTTCCTTGTAGTAATATAGATAATTCTAGCATATTTAAACAAAAGGAATATTAATTATATTAAAAGGCTTATATGAAATGTCTATTACTCACAGAAACAAAATTTGAATTCCATAAGGAGCTGCCCTGGCTACTACTACTTTACTGGCTATTGTAGAAAACTCACTAGTCGAATCCTAACAACATTTTTGGCTGTTTCCAAATGTTCATTTTTCTTTTTCTCTTCTTGGTAAAATTAATCCTTACTCCTTTCAGTATGTAGTAGCTTCTTGGAGAGAACCTTATCTTCTTTAACATTTAACTTTGGAAATAATTTCAGACTTTTGTATAACTTCTAAACAAAGAACATACAGTACTTATCTATTACTCAGCTTTACAAATAAGTTACAAACATGGAACAGAGTACCTTACCTGCCATGCCTATCAGTTCTTCTCAAAACGTTAGCATCTTGCATAATCACAGTCCAGCTATCAAAATAGCTATACCCTTATGAACACCTAAGATGATGCTAAGTGAAATGAACTCCATGTTATGGAGACAATTGTTATCTCACAGTTGTAACTACTTTCAACGTCCCATGTGTATCTGTAGCTTCTATTATTGATGATGTTCTTGTATCACCTTCCTGTGGTTGTACCTACACTATCTCTGTAATCTTATCTGAGTATATTGGAAACCGTGTATACTGGTATTGGAACTAGGAAATTGAAAGGGAATACCAAAATTGAGAGACACAGGGTAAAAAAAAAAGACAAACAACTACAAAAGCAATACTTGCAAAACTGTTTGGTGTAAGTGAACTGAACACCTCAGGGGGGAAAGGGTAAGGGGGAGCGGGGAGGGCGGTATGAGGGACAAGGTAACAAACAGTATAAGAAATGTATCCAATGTCTAACGTATGAAACTGTAACCTCTCTGTACATCAGTTTGATAAAAATTTGAAAAAAAATAACTATCAGTCCAGCTATCTAGGTGGTCCAATACAACGTTAACTAGATCTTTTCTACTTATCTCACTCTACATTCTTTTTAGCCTCTTCTATCAAACTTAGGTCTCATCTTCCTTTCCTATACAACCACATAGCTAGTAGTATTCATCAGTATTATTCCCACTATCTTCTTCTTCTTGGTTAACTAAGATATTCAAGATCACAAAGACACATCTTTGCTTCTATAGTCATCTAAAGATATTGGAGCAATAAGTGACTATTCTTCACTAGGGATTGCCACAAACATCAGGCTGCATTTAATCAATTGCAATAGCTCTTGTTGCTCAACTTCCACACTTTGTGGAAAGAGGTCTGTACAGTATCTTGATCATTGAAACTGTTTGACTACTGAACCACATCCTTCCAATCTATTAACAGAAAAAATATACCAAAATATTGTCAAATTTGTTTTATTAGATGTTCCCCATTGTGAAACTTGTTTTGGGGAGAAATACAATAGAAGCAATGAGCCATTTTTTTTTTTTGCAATGAGCTATTTTTATCACCCCACATCAGGAGACACATGAAGTAGATATATCTCATTATTAGTGATGTTAACCTGGATATTTGGTTGCAGTAGACACTGTTAAGTTTCTCAGCTATAACATCACAACATTTCTGACTAATTAATTTACAAAATTTGCAAATACTTTTTCTCATGAACCTGCCATCCATTTATTTTATCCTCCACTGATAATTCTTTAACCATTAATGCTGTAGTGTTTCTCAAACAGTGATTTTCTCTATCATGCTTTCAACATTTACTAATTGGAAATGACTAAAGAGTTGTTCCTACTCTACGAAAAGTATAATTCATTACCATCATTATTTCCCTGCTCAAGTTGTCCTAGGGATTGCCATTTTTCCCCCCAAGTTGCTTCTATTATCTTTTAATATCCTGGCTTTTTAAGCAAGTTCCTATTTTCTGGCATGGTAACATTGTCCAGTTTATCATGTAGCCACTTTCCTAAAGAACACAGATTTCTTTTACTGGAAAAAAAAAATGCATAGAGATCATGATCTAAGATTAAGGTATGTCCATGATTGCGGGGGTGGGGGGGGGAGATAATGTCACTGTTTCTAGGCCTTTCAATGGACCAAGCCTAGGAAATACATGTATGTACTCATACACACTGAGAAAGATCTTTATTCTTTTGTCTTTTTTATTAAAAACCATGAAGGTTACACTGCTAACTTCAATTTCTACCCTGATTGGCATACAATTTGTTCAAGCTTCTTTCTCCCTTTCTGTATTTAACTTTTTTCTCTTGGCGGGGAGGATCCTAACCCTCATTATCAGCAATGCATTTACTTATATGTGCTGTTCTGGAATATAGATAAAACAGTGTCAACATCTTTATTATCCTGAACCAATCATGCTAGCTATGATTTAGGAATAACTATACAATTATGGCCAGGAAGTCAGAGAAAATCGGCTGAGGATCTGTACTAGGAAATGTTTACAACTAGTAAAAGGGACACAAAGACATTCTATAAGTGATGACAAAAATGAGAATGGTCTTCTCTTCATTTTGTTCAGGCTAGGAGGAAAAGCCAAATACTAGCCATAGCAGAAAACAGAAGTAACCCAAATTCTTAATGATTTTATGTCACTGAATATGAAATGCAAGAATGTTCCTTTCTAGCCTTTTATGTTACAGAATGTATTTTCTTCACTGTAAAATTCATTTCTAGATTTTTTTGCCCACAGTAAGAAAGTATCTACCTATAAAGATATTTATGTCCTATAAATCACTGCTGGGACTGTTTCTGCTGCTTCTTTTCCCTATCCACGATGTCGGCCATATGGACTGTGTGTTTGATAGTGTTAATAAGGGCTAGTTTATGTTTTCTGGCACAACTGACCATTTTCATCTTAAAACACTTTTCTTCTCACTTTTTAAAATGCTCCTTATGCTCCCCTATAAAGAATAATACAAGTTGGGGTATTTGACAACTGTGAGTTATGAAAATGTGATGCATCATTTTGTTAATAAAGGCCTAATGTAACTAAAGAAATTTAATTTCTTATCTAGTAAACAGTTGCATTTCTGTTTAAGAATGAATGCTAGGCTGGGAATATGGCCTAGTGGTAGAGTGCTCACCTCGAATACGTGAAGCCCTGGGTTCGATTCCTTAGCACCACATATATAGATAAAAGCCAGAAGTGGAGCTATGGCTCAAGTGGTAGAGTGCTAGCCTTGAGCAAAAAGAAGCTAGGGACAGTGCTCAGGGCCTGACTCCTTGCCCCAGGACTGGCAACAGAAACAAAACAAATAAACAAAGAAAGAATGAATGCTAGAAGCCAGGCACCAGTGGCTCACACCTGTAATCCTAGCTGCGCAGGAAGGAGGCTGAGATCTGAGGATCCGTGGTATGAAGCCAGTCCAGGCAAGAAAGTCTTTGAGACTCTTATCTCCAATTAACCACCAGAAAAGCAGAAGTAGCACTGTGGTTTAAAGTGGTAGAGCTCTGAGACAGCATCCAGGTTCTGAGTCCAAACCCCATGGCTGATCAAAAATAATAAAATAGGAGCTGGGAATAAGGCCTAGTGGCAAGAGTGCTTGATTCGTATACACGAAGCCCTGGGTTCGATTCCCCAGCACCACATATATAGAAAATGGCCAGAAGTGGCGCTATGGCTCAAGTGGCAGAGTGCTAGCCTTGAGCAAAGAGAAGCCAGGGACAGTGCTCAGGCCCTGAGTCCAAGGCCCAGGACTGGCAATAAATAAATAAATAAAATAAAATAAAACAAATAAAAAAAACAGTAGAGACTCATTCCCATGTGGGAGTGTAGTTACATTTAAAAATAATAATAATAAAATAGAAAAGAAATAATGCTAGAAAAAGGAAATATAAAAATTGATGTATCATGAACATATTAAAAATTCTCTGACCAGGCTCCAGTGGCTCATGCCTGTAATCCTAGTTACTCAGGAGGCTTAAATCTGAGGATAGTAAGTAATTCAAAGCCAGCCCAGGCAGGAAAGTCTGTAAGACTTTTTTTTTCTTTTCTTATTTATTGTCAAAGTGATGTACAGAGAGGTTACAGTTTCATACGTTAGGCCTTAGGTACATTTCTTGTACTGTTTGTTACCTCCTCCCTCATTCCTCCCTTCCCCCCTCCCCTTTTCCCTCCCCCCTCATGAGTTGTTCAGTTGATTTACACCAGTTTTTCAAGTATTGCTTTTGTAGTTGTCTTTTTATCCTTTGTTGCTCGATTTTGATATTCCCTTTCACTTTCCTAGTTCTAATACCAGTATATACAGTTTCCAATGTACTCAGATAAGATATAGTGATAGTGCGGGTACAACCACAGGAAGGGGATACAAGAGGATCATCAACAACAGAAGCTACGGTTTCACATGGCATGTTGAAAGTAATTACAACAGTGATATTAACAGTCATTTCCATAACATGGAGTTCATTTCACTTGGCATTATCTTATACATTCATAAGGGCATAGCTATTAGGCTCTTATGATCCTATCTCCAATAAACTACCAAAACCCTGGAAGTGGAGCTGTGTGTGACTCAAGTGGAAGAGTGCTAGCCTTGAGCAAAAAAAGCTCAGGCCCAGGCTTCAAACCCCAGGACTGATACAAAAAAGAGAGAGAGAGAGAATTCTCATAGTAATAATTCAGCCGGTCCACTGCCAAAATTAAAACCATATAAGTGTGTGTGTGTGTGTGTGTGTGTGTGTGTGTAATATATGTCCTAAATTTACTCTTCAGAAAAGGCTTATTTAATTTCCTATGAAACAACTCTCAGATGTGAAAACTAAACACAGCTGTATCACATAAGTAGAGAAATGGATTATTCTATTTAAAATGTCATCTTTAGGAACATGTGCCATTTTAACACTACAAAAACACTTAAGTGTTACTTAAGCAGAACAATTATCATTTGGAACAACTTTTTAAATTTTATGATTTTACATTTCTGACTTAACATGTATACCTTAAAACATGACTTTGAAGATGTGAAGGAAAAGTTCTCAATTTTTGTTTAGATTATAACAAATATACTGGGTATGTGCTAATGGGTGGTTAGTTACTCAAGTTTTCAGTCATAGACTTATAAGTTACAGAGAGACATGAAGAAACTGAGATCTGTAGGAATGTACTGGAAAGAAAATACAAAATTATGTATTATAATGATACTGACTTTTGTTATATGTACTAAATCCTATTATACCACCTGTTTAATAGTCCTGAGTATAAAAGTTTCTAAAGAACCATGAGTTACATCTACTTTTAACTTAGAAAAAACTAGATCTAATTCAATACTAAATAATAGAAACAATTCAGGGGACCCTCTAGTAATCTTAAACTATTTAAAATTGGTCTTGGAATATCTAATTAGCCTTGGTTTCTTAAACTGTTTAAAATCCCAGAATCATTCTGAAGAACTCTGAATTCCAGGTATTAGCATAGCAAAGGCTACCACTGAGAGATCAAAATGAACTCACAGATCAGTTCTCATCTTAAATAATCTATGAAAAAAATTGTATTTTGTTATAGTAAAATGTATATGTTCACACAAGTAAGGTTAAAATGATGTTGTTCTTTTTACTTTAGAACTTTATAAAAAAAAACTGCTGACAATTGGGCTAATTTATTTTTAAAATAACCTCAACTCCTTTTAAAATAAAGCACCAAGTTCAAACAGAAGAGCAATACCAATTACTTTGTAACTAAAACACCAAAGTTACTTATAGTTACAGATACTTACAAAACTCTTTCCTTTTTCAGTTTGGTTACTTTTACTTGTAAACCTGAAAAGAAAAAAAAAAGCAACAGTATTTTATTTATACCTGTACTATTTTTAAAGTAATCACCTAAGTTCCCGTACAAATTAAATGTTATATTAAGTCATTTCAATCAGGCCTCTTATTTGTATTTCCTTTCCTTTACTGAAGTCATAAAAGTAAATTTGCAATATTATTGCTTTAGTTTAAAGCAAAGTAGAATAAAATTTTCCTCACCTAAAGCAAGTTATTTCCTTTCTAATAGTGAGAACAAACATGTAATTAGAAGTTCACTATAAATACAGGTCAATGTTCTGACACAGCCTACATGTTTGCTACCAGCAATAGTGTTTATGTAGGATTTTATCTTCTGGATTTAAACCAGATTGTAGCAAGGCATAAGCCATCAACTCCTGGTTTGTTAGATGTACTTTTAATTTTAATGAAGTCTGACACAAAATAAATAAGAGCACTGCCAGTGCTACTCAGGTAGTTACTGAGAAGAGACCAAGCTCATAGGCACTGAAAGTACTATGAAGGATATGGATAAAGTTAATAATGTGGCATTTTTAATTTTCACGAATAGTAAAATAAAATAAAAACAGCCATTTAAAAAGCACAAAAGGGCTGGGGGTATGGCCTAGTGGCAAGAGTGCTTGTCTCCTATACATGAGGCCCTGGGTTCAATTCCCCAACACCACATATACAGAAAACGGCCAGAAGTGGCACTGTGGCTCAAGTGGCAGAGTGCTAGCCTTGAGCAAAAAGAAGCCAGGGATAGTGCTCAGGCCCTGAGTCCAAGCCCCAGGACTGGCAAAAAAAAATTCCAATACCCAATAACAGTAAGGGTTGCATAACTATACTTCCATATTTTATTAGATACTAGAAATTGACATAAATCTTAGGAAAACTTAGTTATCAGTTATATCACTTCTTAGTTTCTGATTTAAAAAAAACTATAGTCACAGAAAAATACTGAATAATTTATATCAATATAAAACATTCAAAAGAGGGATATAGTTAAGTAAAATAAAATATGAGCATTTGAGGGAGTAACACAAATTGTTAGATCCTTAAATCACAATTTTAAAATGGTAGCCCAGGGAAAAGGTTAGCTACCTCATCTCAACAAAAAAGCTGGGCATAGTGGTATATATCTTTCATCTCAGCCACTTGAGAAAGTTAAATAGGAGAATGGAGTATGGTAGAATGGGCTGGTAGAGGCAGGGGAGACTTGAGAACCTATCTGAAAAACAACAAAAGCAAAAGGGCTTGGGCTTGATGCAAATGGTAAGAGTTCTTGCCTAGAAAGTACAATGTCTTGGGAGTGGGGGAGACCTTGTGACCCTTATCAAATCCAAGTCTAGTCAGCAGTTTTCCTTTCCTCAAAACATGGGTAATGTTTTTCTTGTTTTTAATTTTGGCTAACTTTTAAAACACAGATCTGCCTTTAGAAGTAGAAAGTATAACCAGAGATCCATGGATGAAGTGGATTCTTGCCAGGAACCATTTTAAGGAAAGAAACAATGAGATAGAAAATCCATATAAACTTCAAAAGAAAATTCTTGGGAAATATGGAAAGACTACTCTTTTATCTTGCAAGCATTTAACACCTGCAAGGCATTTGTTCTGTCATGCAGAGCAGTGCCAAAACAGGTTTATATGTGTGTGCATGTGTGTGTGTGTTTAAAATTTTAGCATCTGCTATTCATCAAATCAATTAGGCATCTACAATTAGAACCCCTATAAAGTGTGCTTTAATCCTGCTCCACACCCATCGGAAGGAATGAGGCTATACAACAATGCAGTTCCTGTACGAACAGGTTGTCTGTTGAACAGAGTATTTGGGATTGTAACACTGGCAACCTGAGATACCTACTGAGGAAATAGTGCCCAAAGCACCAAGCATTAGAACATAACCCTACTCTTACTCATATATGAATTTTGGAGAAGATGAAATAATCAAGGACATGTATATGTAGTTATAATGAACCAAACAAATTTAAAAAGAATTCAAAATGAAGAAAAGATCAATTTGTTATACATGAACAAAAATCATTGCTATGTTAATTATTTTAATTCTTTACCCAGAATAAACCATATGTAATACATAGTGTCTCCTATTTTGCTTTGAATTATAAATAAGATTAATGCCACATTTCCTGCCAAATGACTCTATTTATAAATAATTTAACCATCAAAAATACTAACGCTAATATAACTATATATAGATATATTATTTCAATTACAAAGTAGAGCTCCTTAGGTAAGGTTTGCTTACTTTGCTCAATATTTTTCTGACTCACAATAGGTAAATTAGCTTTTGTGAAATGTATCTAATTTATAGATAGGAATGTAATTAGAGAAAACAAAACAAAACATGAGCGTTACTAAGTATTACTAATAATGACCAGAATACAATGATGGACCAAAATTACAAACAATTACTTTCATTGTTAATTTACATTGTTTTTGTGTAAATTTTTCTTTGTGGAATTTTGAAACATCTAAGAATAAATGAGACAAGTAATTGGAAACATCTAAAACTGAATCACAAAATATTCGCTCCAAACTATGATATATCTTCAAATCAGTTCCAATTCTTCTCCCAACCAGTATCTTCATACTTTTCTATGAAAGTGATTACCATATTTATCAGATATAGAAATTACTACCTTAGCTAAGCTGTTGACAGCAGAATCTAGTATTAACAAGAGACAACTTACCAAATGATGATGCTCTGAAATATATTCTAAACTCTTTTACTGTTTGTGATTTTAATAATAAACCTTCTACTGAAAGATCGAGACTTAAAAAGACAAGATAATTTAATCCAAATAAATACTAGGGGCTGGGGATATAGCCTAGTGGCAAGAGTGCCTGCCTCGGATACACGAGGCCCTAGGTTCAATTCCCCAGCACCACATATACAGAAAACGGCCAGAAGCGGCGCTGTGGCTCAAGTGGCAGAGTGCTAGCCTTGAGCAGGAAGAAGCCAGGGACAGTGCTCAGGCCCTGAGTCCAAGGCCCAGGACTGGCCAAAAAAAAATAAATAAATAAATACTAAAGAATTCGGAAATTAGTATTAAATTCTGTTAGAACAATTCTAATTCTATATTCAAAGCATAAAGGCGGCTTCCTTTCAGTAACAATTTGTGTTAAGCCTTGAAAATAGCAGACTTTGTCATAAAAGGAACTTAAGACACTAGAATGAACAATTATGAAAGAAAATTAATGATAAAAGATGCAAAATCTTGATGATAAATATCTTCAGAACTTTTCCCCCATAATGATCTGATCTGGCTTATATATTGCTATATTTTAAGAGCAGATGTGAGGTTTTAATTATTTCCTAGTTTTAAAGGAAATTGTATATACCTTATTATATATACTGTGATCAGTGGAAATACAGTCTTTTATGAGGCATATTTTGCTACCATTTTATTATGTTTTCATCAAATACCAAAACTTTACATATAGCCTATACATTTACATATATACACATATACATATAACTTTACATATTCACACATGTAAGTTTACATCAGTGGGTTTTTTTGGCTAGCTAAGCAAAGATTACATAGGTTTACTTAGATATGTAATCCAAGATTTTATATATATATATGCATGTAATGTATGTATATGTAATACGTATGTAATTAATAGATATGTAATCCAAGATTATATATATATATGTATACATATATATCGAGTACTATTATTTGTCTTTTACTGACATGAAGTATTAAAAGTAGTGAGGTACCAGTGGCACAGACCTATAATCATAGTTACTTAGGAGGCTGATATCTAAGGATCGCTGTTGGAAGCCAGCTGGGCAGGAAAGTCTCTGAAACTTTTTTCTTCAATAAACATCAAAAAGTCGTAAGTAGAATTGTTGCCCAAATGGTAGAGCACTAGCCTAGTGTTAAATCTCAGGGACACCTTCCAGGCCCGCAGTTCAAGCCCCAGGACTGGCACCAAAAAGTAGAAAATAAAAACAGTGAGTCAATTTTGATTTCTATATAAACTTCAAAACCTGCAATGTCCAGACAAGTCCTGTTTGATGTCTTATAAATAGCCACCTAATACTGGTTTTTGTAAGTAGATCCCCCACCTTTTGAAAGTACCCTTCAGGCAAGTGTTTGATGTTATCATATACTGAAAGGATCTAATTTTCTATGGAACACATTGACAAAAGAGTAGTACCATGAAAGTTTTCTGTTCAGCAAATTTGCAGTGGCCCTAACCAAAATGTTTTCAATGGCATAATAATTTTCAAAAAATGCTTATTCATTTAATATCTTCAAGAATTAATTGACTTGAAATTGGTAAAAGCAGCCTGGAAATTGGAGAAAGTGGCCTAATCCATACACTATAGTGTATGAAAGGTTACCTTTTCTCCTTAGGTCAAACATATCCAATACTTACCAGTCACTTACAAGACACATGGATATGGATATTAACCACATTAATACTTGCTGTCTTTCTCCCCTAATGTTTATTATAATGCAGTGACTTCTCTGGGAACATTATTAGAGCACAGCCACAAGGATTACATAATTTAAAAGAGCTGTCTACTATGCATTATGTGAGTCATCTACTAAGTAATATTTGTCAGATTATATAACTTGATAAATATGGCATAATACTACTATTAAAATTACATTCTCTTTCTGATGCTTCCTTTTATAAAATAGAAATCTTCTAAAAATACTTTAATACTGGAGAACATAAAGAAAGCTTTTTCTTTCTAGGGAAAAAATATTTTTCTCCATTAAATAGATGAGGTGGGTGCTGATGGTTCATGACTATAATCCTAGCTACTCAGGAGGATGAGATCTGAAGATCATGGTTCAAATCCAGCCCAGGCAGGAAAGATTCTATGAGATGCTGAACTCCAATTAACCGCCAAAAAACCTGGAAGTAGAATAGTGGTGGCTCAAAGTGGTAGAGCGTTAGAGCCTTCAGCAAAAAAGCTCAGAAACAGGTACTGAGTTCAAGACATAGGGCCAGCACAAAATAAATGAACAAATAAACCAACTAATAAAATGAAATGATTGGCACTAAGGTTTGATTTTTATTTGTTCATTTTCTTTTTTTGGTATTCTGGTTGGGAATTGAACTCAGAGAATCATGCTCTTAATAGGCTTTTTTGCTCACATTAGCTCTACCACTTGAACCACACCTCCACTTTAGGGTTTCTGCTAGTTAATAAAAGAGAATTTCAGACTTTTTTCCTTTGGCTTGCTTACTTGAATCCTCATATCTCAGACTCCTGAATACCTAAGTTTACAGGCATGAGTCACCAGCATCTTGCTAAATGATAGCTTTTATTTATTTTATTGTGTATTACATTATTTTTATGCTGGTACTGAGCTTGAATTCAGGGCCTGACAGTCTCTCTTGTCTCCTTTGCTCATGGCTGGTGCTTTATCACTTGAGCCACATCTCCAGTTCATGGCTCAAAAATCTGAAGGCTCCAGTCCAACACTGAGTGAGCCCCTTGCTTTGAATCTCTGGTGAGTATGATGGCAACATGAGGAACACACTGCAGAATAAAGTGTGTAACTCATAACAGTGAAGCAGAAGAAAAAGAGGAAGGAGCTACTGGGCCCCCTGACATTAATCCCTTAGAAAAGGCATGTCCTGCTAGGTGCCAGTGGCTCACATGGTAATACTAGCTACTCCAGAGGCTGAGATGTGAGGATCACAGTTCAAAGTCAGCCTGGACAGAAAGCCCATGAGACTCTTTATCTCCAATAAACTATGCTTCCCCCCACCAAAAAAAAAAAAACAAAAACAACAACAACAACAAAAAAAAACTGGAAATGGAGTTGTGACTCAAGTGGTAAAATGCTTTGAGCAAAAAAGCTCAAGAACAGTGCCCAGGCCGGGAGTTTAAGCTCCAGGGCTGGCACACACCCCAAAAAAGGGTATGTCCTTTCCCCAGTGATGTAAGGTCTTACTGTCAGGTTTTCTTTTCTTTTCTTTTTTGCCAGTTCTGGGCCTTGGACTCAGAGCCTGAGCACTGTCCCCGGCTTCTTTTTGCTCAAGGCTAGCACTCTGCCACTTGGGCCACAGTGCCACTTGTGGCCGTTTTCTATATATGTGGTGCTGGGGAAATGAACCCTGGGCTTCATGTATAGGAGGCAAGCACTCTTGCCACTAGGCCATATTCCCAGCCCTACCGTCAGGTTTTCTAAAGGTACCACCACTCCCAAAAACTATGACCCTAGGAACACTTAGATTTTTGTAGGGTACTTACTATCTAAGCTACAGCAATGATTATGCTTTTAGAAAAGTTCTAATGTGATAGTTATAAAATGAAAAATAATACTTTGGATAATAAAGTCTAGCAAAAGAAAATAAGACTACATGCATTTATTTTAATAGTAGGAAAGAGGGGCAGGGTTGTGGGTTGTAGCTCTGTAGTACAGCATTTGCTATGTTAATGTATAAGGCCCTGGGTTTAACCCCTAGCAATACAAAATGCATACGTAACAAAGGGTGAACAAATGCAGCAGTGGTGCTTACTAGGCACTATGTTGAAAATGAACTATATAACTTGTGGGTGGGGAAGAGAGAGAAAAGCTGGGGAGAAAGCAAGGGAGGGAGAGGGTGATAATTTCCAAAAAGAAACATATTCATTATCTGACTTATCTAACTGTAACCCCTCTGTATATCATCTTTATAAAAAGTTTCTTAAAAAGTAAAAGTATAGGGCTGGGGATATGGCCTAGTGGCAAGAGTGCCTGCCTCATATACATGAGGCCCTGGGTTTGATTCCCCAGCACCACATATACAGAAAACGGCCAGAAGTGGCGCTGTGGCTCAAGTGGCAGAGTGCTAGCCTTGAGCAAAAAGGAAGCCAGGGACAGTGCTCAGGCCCTGAGTCTAAGGCCCAGGACTGGCCAAAAAAAAAAAGTAAAAGTATATGTAGCTGGCTGGGAAGGTAGCTGAATGGTATAAAACTTGCCCTGGGTTCAAACCTAGTACCTGAAGGCCGAGGTAAAAAGAAGTACATGGAGCTTATTATATTGGTATTATCAGTGGTATCAAAACATACTGTCTTATATCTAGCTTATTTTTGCTAGTATTTCATCTCATTACTTATTTTATACAATTATTTTCCTAAAGAAAATGAACGTAAGTGTCCCTAAAACCCGACAGTGACATCGTCATTGCTGTATCCTCAGTAACTACCACCACACAAAGCATATATAATTCCCTAATTATTCATTAAATGAATGGCAAATCCATACCAGATCTCATAATCTTTCTTCAATACTAAACTTTCTGGGGTGAAATTGTGTTGCAAGCAAAAGGAAGAATTAATATTTGTCTCTGAGCATATATCTAAATATAGTTCACTGTAAGATTAGGAGTCAGGGATGGGTATTGTAGGGCATGTCTGCAATAACAACACTTTGGAGGCAGCAGCAGGAGAGTCACAATTTAGACAAATGCAATGTTAAGGCTGTTAAAACACATCTGAACAAACTAAGGGGAGAAAGACATTTGAAATAACATTTTAGGAAACCTGAATATCAACATGTATTACTAAAATTTTCAATACTAATATAGGATAATATTAAAGAATTTGTTTTGAGGGTTGCAGCTCCATGGTGAGCAATATGCAAGAATCTGGTTTTAATGCAACACACACACACAAACCCAAAATATATTTTTGCTGCTTTGTTAGTATTAACGGCACCTAAAAAACAAAATAGAAGAAAACCTCAAGAGGCTGGAGCACTAAGTAGGAGAGCACTTTTTTAGCAGATGTGAGACCTGGGGCTCAATCCCCAGTGCCAGAAAAGTAAATACATAATAAAAGACTACAAGAAATACATATTGCAATATGTATTTAAGAGACATTTATGGAAGAAATTACATCAGATATCAAAATAACAGTGAAAAAAGGATAGGGAAGTATGTGGTCTATAAGCAGAACAAGGCATATTGATTTGATGGCCATGTGTGACAATAGTTAAAGTTAAGTGATTATATTATTTGCTTTACTTTTGTACAGGTATACAATTCCCAAAATAAAATATCAAATGGAAAAGACCGTGCTTTTACATTTCAGAAAACTTAAAGGATATGTTCTCAAAAAAAATAATACAAATAGTTCCTAAGCTGGGAATTGGTGGCTCACACCTGTAATGCAAGCTACTCAGAAGGCTAAGATCTGAGGATCACAAAGCCAGCCTAGGCAAAAAATTACTAATTACTTTCCATTGTTTAATTATTTAAAAATTATGGGAGCAGCAGATGAAGAGAGGAATGAAAGGTGAATAATAACAATCAATGTACATATGTGAAAAACGGACCTAGGAATCTTGAGGGGATGGATAGGCAGGGTTGGAATAGATGGGGGAAGAATGATGGAAGGGATGATATTGATCAAGATGAAATGTATTCATAAACTGACATGTTGAAAGCTCTTTATACAACTACTTAAAGATAATTTTTAATCTAAAAAAGTTTTTATTTCAGCTAGGAATTAAGAAAAAAGAAATGTAGAATTTTAGAAAAGTTGTAGAATACAAAAAAAAATCAACATTTAAAAATCAGTTGTGTGTGTACAAACTAACAATGACCAATTTGTAAAGGAAATTAACAAAATAACATTATATAATGTAGCATCAAAAAAGCCAAAACACTCATAAGTAAATTTGTGCCTGAATAACATGGTATGCTGCATTAAACTTCTTTAAATTACAAATTCCCTTAAACCTGAGTGTGTGGCTCTAGCTTGTAAATCCCAACCACTTGGAAAAAGAGATCAGGGGTTCAAGTTTTAAGGCTAGCTCAGGCAAAAAAGAAGTTCCCAAGACTTCATCTTAACTAATGGCTGTATACAGTGACATGTGCCTGCCATCCCACACCACATAGGGAAGCTCAAGTAAGATGCTTGCAGTTCAGCCAGCTTGAGTGTAATGCAAAAAAAGACCCTAACTTGAAAATAACCAATATAAAAAAGGTATTAGAGGTGTGGCTCAAAGGATAGAGTGCCTGCCAAGCAAGTGCAAGACCTTAAGTTCAATTCCCAGTACTGGGAAAAGAAAAAAGCAATTTCCTTAAATTTAGGACAATATATGATCCCTCTTATTCATAAGGTCTGGCACACCATAAATCCCCAAAATACATTTCTGAAATATATACACTGTCTACATGTCTCTACAGACCTGAGAGCCTGCAAGGCTACTTTTGAGGTTCATATTTAAAAATCCATTAACTAATGATGAAGCTATTATTCTTAAGTTCCACCAAAAACAAAGCACCACAGGAAAATTCCAAGACATCTCACATATTACACTTTAGAATCAGACTGCATGATGTTTTAATGGCATTGTAATATTAAATCAATGACTGTGATGAGAGATCAAGAAACAGTTGCAGGACTGGATATAGCTTAGTGGTACTGCACAGTGCACAGGAACAAACTGACTCCCAAGATCTGTCCCAAGATATTCTTACATTTACAAATAATCCTGAAAGTAATTTTACAGCAGAAAATTAAGATGAGAGATTATGTAATTTAGCTAAGGACACAAAGCAAGTAAACACATAAAATTAGAATTGAAAGCCAGAACTTCAATAAACAAATCTAGCTCTTTTCACCACTCCAATACATGTAAGTAACTACAAGTTTAGACTTTCTCAAGTAGCTATTTGTAGGTAACACATATCTCAAGGTAGAGCATGTCCTATCTTTAAGGGGCATTTTTTAATAAAAAATTTTTTAATAAAAATGCCCCTTAAAGATAGGACATTTGAACCTAAACAAGGTCATTTCTTCTATAAAATATGTAAAATAAGCCTGATGATAGAGGCTCATGTCTGTATCCTTAGCTAATCACCAAGCTGAGTTCTAAGGATCACAGTTCAAAGCTTTGAGTCTCTTATCTTCAATTAACCAGGCAAAACTGGAAGTGAAGTGTTAGAGCACCAGCCATAGGGTAAAAGCCAAGTAAGAGCTCAAGGCCTTGAGTTCAAGCCCCAGTATCAGTATCAGAAAAAAAATAGTGTAAAAATATCCATTTTTGCTATTAACATCCCAACAAAATATTCAAGTATTTAAGATTTTTACCTTGTACTTCTTTATCATGATACTCCTTTAGTTTTGTCCAGAGTTCCTTGAAGTCACTAGATACATCTGTAGAATTAGGGCTTCCACAATTGCTTCCAGAGACATTCATCTTGCTTAGTAGGCTCCACACTTCTATGTACTATTTTCTGGCCCTTCCTGTTACATTATATAGATTCGAAGTTGTCTTTGGATAGCTGAAATGACAGAATGAAACAAACGCTGCCATGATGTTACGTTTCTGTTATTTACCCATTTTGAGAATTTTGGAGGGGAGGGGCAAAGTGAGGAAAGATGATAATAATGATGAGAAAAACTACAATTTTAGTTATTTGGCGTTCATGTAAATTTTCAGGCAAATTGTTTTATTCCACCTAGAAATGAGTAATTATCTAAATTATGTTAAATTGTAAAGGAGTTTGATATAAGAAACTTCATTTATAGAAGATTTTAGTGGCTGGACTTGATCTTATAAACCTTTAATCCAGCACTTTAGGGCTGGACACAGGGGGATTAAGAGTTTGAAGTCCATCTGGACTATATAATGAGATCCTGTCTCAAAAAAAAAAAAGCCCAAGGATATTGATCAGTGGTAAAACATTTGGTTTTGTGCCCATGAGAGATAATCAGGGTTAAAATATGATTTGTTTTAACTTTTGAATTGATGTGGAGTATAACAATTTACTGATCCAGAAATTGGAAAACAGAAAATATTCTTAAATATTCCAGATTTCACACACATACACACAAATCTGTATATATAGGAACACTTCATAAAAAAGCAAAAGAAGCCCAGGAATTGGTAGCTCACTCCTGTAATCCCAGCACCTCAGGAGCCTGAGCTCTGAGGATCATGGTTCTAAGCCAGCCTGGGTAGGAATGTCCGAGACTCTTAACTACAATTAAGCACCAAAAAAGCCAGAAGTGGAGCTGTGGTTTGAATGGTAGAGTGCTAGCCTTGAGCAAAAAAGCTCAAGGATAGTGCTGAGGCCCTGAGTTCAAGTCCCAAGACCTGAACAAAAAGGAAAAAAAAAAGAAGACAGTTGTTGACATAGAAGGATCAGTGTATCCTTCTAAGAACAGGAGAAGTTAGAGACAGACACAGCAAAGATCTATGAACAAAGAAACAAGGTGATCAGAGTAATACTACTTTATGCCTCCTTCAAACTAAAGGGGAACAATTAAGTTTGTTACTTATGTAGCCCCTGAAAAGTAACAGGCTATTAAAAAAATTCAGATAGATTAATATTCTAATACATTTTCATAAACTAAACTAATTGATTAGCTACCATTAAAGGTGTAAAACAAGGCAAGAATACTGAAAATTTCAGGTCAGCCTGAGCTGCATAGTGAGATGCTGACAAAAGGGGGGGGAAGGAGTAAAATTACCAACAAGTTTACAAAACTCAACCTCTGACACCTACCCAATGATGAGCCACTGTCAGCAAATGTTCAAACTGACTTAAGAGTCTTTTGCTAACCTGATATGAGCTACTTGATGAAGGAGGTAAAATAAGCAAGAAAAATTTTAAATAGAACAAGAGTTTGTATGCAACCAATTGGTAATATAGAAACAAATATACATTTTTATTAAGCTTCTAACAAACTACAATTGAACTTTTAAAAAAAAGCAGAACTAGGCATAAATGAATTTCAGATAATCTAAGAAAATTATTGTCACTCTTCTCATGTAAAATACTGGTTAAAATGATTATAAATCATTATAAAGGCTTTTGTCTTTATATGTTGCCGTTGTGGAGAACATCTGGCTCTCAGGCCATATAAGGCCAGTGACATCACATCATTTAGTACACCACAGGACAGATATGTCAGCTTTTTCTCAGACTGTAGCCAATCTGCTGGTATTGATTATTTTGTATGGTCAGTAAGGATGTTATAAATACAAAAATGGTCCTTAGCAGAAAAAGCTTCCCCTCTCCTAAAGGAATATATTGTATACTTAAAGGTAAACCAATATAGTCTCTGTAGCTGGCTTAAAAGTACTCAGCTAAATCCAATATTTTGTTGGCTGGGTGTGAGGGCAGGAGTTATGGTTTCGGTGGTAGAGCACAAGCTATGGGTAAAAAAAAAAAAAGGTTCCAGCAAGAGCTGGAACCCTAAGTTCAAGTGCCAACAAGAATCAGCACCAAAAAAAAAAAAAAGTGCTGGATGGGGAGATGAAACAAAAATAGCTGAGGCTGAGAATTACTGAGTTGAGTGAACAATAAGTACATGTTCTAATCCCTTGTGTAGTGTCTATTTCTGTGTTAGTTTTTTTCTTTTTCAAGATAGGTACTGGTGGCTCAGATCTACAATCCTTGCTACTCTGGAGGCTAAGATCTGAGGATTCTGGTAAGAAGCCAGCCTGCACAAAACAAGTTTGTGGAACTTTAATCTCCATTTGACCAGCAAAAAGCTGTAAGTGGAGGTGGCTCAAGTGGTAGAGCACCAGTTTGTGGGAAAAAGCCAAGACAGAGGCAAAGTTCTGAATACAAGCCTCGGTACCAACACACACGTTTTAAGCGAAGTTAGGTGCTCTACCTTAATATATGTTTCCAAAGAGGCCTGTGTTCAACCACTTTTAAAAAAACAGATAAATGAATAGTTCTGTACTATTGATTAAAAAAAATCATACGTGTAACAAACAGCAGAGGAATTATTTTATATTCATTATTTTAATCAATTTAAAAACATTGTTAATTTCATTTTAAAGCTGGAGAAAAGATGTAGTAAATTAAGTAACTTGCTTAAGAACATAGCTATGTCAAGGCTAGAACTCAGGTTGAGTCCAAAATATAGCCAGTAGCAAACAACTACAAATAAAATACGCTATTAAAAAGCATGCTATTCCTATTAAGTAGTTGAAAAAGTTTTATAACTTGACTGGGCTCCGATGGTAACCCTATCAATTCAGGAGATCTGAGAGCCTCAGTGTGAAGCCAACCCAGGCAGGAAAATCTACAACACTCTTACTTCCAATTAACCACCAAAAAGTCCTAAGTGGAGCTGTGGCTCAAGTGGTAGAGTACCAGCCTTGAGCTAAAAAGGCTAAGGGACAGAGCCCCAGCCTGGAGTTCAAGTCCCAATACTGGCACGTGGACTGACATACAGTACTATAAATTAAATGATTTTTTTTAAAGAAATGTCACTAAAATCTCGAAGAAAAAAATGCTTTTGAGCAAGCCCAGATAACACAAATGAAACACTGAACCTTTTTGCATTAGAAATGATTAACGAAGAATGTTGCAAAATAAAAAAAGAAGAAAATGCTTTAAAACAAAAACTTAAGAACATCAATATTGGGGCGGGGAATGTGGCCTAGTGGTAAAGTACTCATCGTATACATGAAGCCCTGGGTTCGATTCCTCAGCACCACATATATAGGAAAAGCTGGAAGTGGCGCTGTGGCTCAAGTGGCAGAGTGCTAGCCTTGAGCAAAAAAGAAGCCGGGACAGTGCTCAAGCCGAGTTCAAGCCCCAGGACTGGCAAAAAACAAGCAAACAAAACAAAACCAAACAAAGAACATTAATATTAACCAATCAAGCGTGCAAGTTCGGGCCCAGAGCCCTTCTGCCTACTCTGCAGGCCCAGAACATTCTGTTGACATCTTGTCGCCTTGGACCGTTATTCGCCGCACGCGTGCCAAGTCGCACCGCGCGCTCCCACGCCGGGGAACAGCCCTCACGTTGCTTGTCAACTTATGTACTATCACACCACACGGGTACTCTCATACGGGTGAGTCTAGCGAAGCCGCACGGAGGACCTGAACTTCCCTCTCAGAATCCAGGCAGCGGCGCCGCGGCCCTCATTCTAGCTCGCCCGTCATCAGTCTCCCTGCAGGTTTCGCGCGCCGCAGCGACCGGACGGCTTTTAAGATCGCTCTGGAAAAGCGCGCCCCACGCTCGGCGCATGCGCGGACAGGCCGGGCGCAGGGAGGCGCCTACCCCGTCGGCACTGAGGTGTTGGAACTTCACGGTCCTTTCCAGAGAATTTACGTCCCGGCCAGCCTACGTCTGCAGACGCAGCTCGAGGGCCTGGCAGCTCCCGCAAACCTGGAAACTAAAACCCCTTTGCCAAGCTCCCCGCTGCAGACCGGAAGTAGCCGCTAGGACCTCCAACTCTGTGTAGGGGGGAGGGGAGGGAGGAGATGCCACTTACTTACGGCTTCCAAAGTCGCTTTCAGATTCCCGGAAACTCCAGGAGGGGAACGAATGCCCTCTAGGATGCGAGGAGATGGACAGCTCGCGGCTCTCTTTCGCCCGCTTCCCTCACCAGACAGCAAGACCCAGGGCTGGAGGGAGTTTTTGCCTCCCGGGTGGGGGAAGGCCCGAGGGCGGCCAGCCCAGCCTGGCTCAGAGGCTGCCGCCCCCGCCCCACCTCACGCGGGAGTCCTGCGACGACGTCACCTGACGTCACGCGGGAGTTCCCACGGCGCCACGCCCCTTTCTGCGGCGCGGGGCTGTGGTGCCTGAGGTCCGCGCTGTGAGCCTCCCACAAGAGCCTGGCGACTGCAGCCGCGTTTGAGGTGCCCTGGAGAAAATGGCAGCCATTCTGGGTGGAGAGCTTCAAGTTCTGGGTGTCATGTGAAAGGGGTCTTGACTGTCGGGCGTGAGTGACCCGCTTTAAGTGAGTGGGGATGGACTCGCGTCCGCCTGAGTGGAGCCTAACGCCACGTTCCTAGAGGATGTTTTGCTGAGCTCACGTGAGATGTTTCTAGATAAACCTGAAATAAGAAGGAATCCTAGTGACCAGTTTATTTGTTGGGCCAACATCCGGTTAGGTAATGTTTTCATTGTTTGAGTCAAGTTTTCCTGTGCCTGTTGGCGGTTGTTTGCTATTCAAACTGGCAGGATATTTACATATTTATCTCGAGTTTCAAAGAAGCGTTTTTTAGAATTAGAAATTCTACCAAAGAAATTCAAAAATCGCTGTGCGTGTGGTTTGGACCCAAGAACCGAGCCCTGTCCCTCAGTTTTTTCCGCATAAGGGTATTACTCCAGCGCTTGAGCCACAGCTCCACTTCAGCTTTTTGCTGATAATTGGAGATAATCTCTAGGACTTCCTGCCCCAGCTGGCTTCTAGTGGACCCGCGGATTTCAGCCTCCTGAGTAGCTAAGATCTTTTAAACGAGCCCAAATACTTCTGTAATTCCCCTGCTTGCAAGAGCTGGAGATATTATAAGCTTAAAATTTTAGTAATGCTTATAAAACCAAAAATACCAGGTGTATAAGTAGTTTTTCCATCCATGTTATTTTTAATTAATCTTAAGGATTAATAATGTATCCTAATTTATTTTGAGGGGAGTGAATAGTATGAAGGTATTTGTGTTATTGCAACTTTGTATACCAATACTATACCTATGTATTGTTGGTATCATTAAAGAAAGTTTGCTAAACACTAGTTACCTTATTACAGTAATTTATTCCCTAGTTTAATAACTTTCTACATAGCACATTTTGAAACAAGTGGATAAAGAATGATAATGCCATTTTTTTTTTCTTTTTGTGGAGCTAGAGATCAAACCCTGGGCTCTAGATAGCACAGACGGATGTTCCAAGCCCAAGTGTGTCCTTTGTAAAACAACATAGAATGCATAATTGGCAGAGTGAAGCTGTATAAATGCTTATAAGAAAAATGGAGACCTGGACTAGAAATGTTAGAAAGAATCTGACATCAGTGTAGTATTATGGAAAGAACTGTAGTTGTGGCCTGGGAATATGGCCTAGTGGTAAAGTGCTGGCCTCATATACATGAAGCCCTGGGTTCAGTTCCTCAGCACCATATATATAGAAAAAGCCAGAAGTGGCGCTGTGACTCAAGTGGTAGAGTGCTAGCCTTGAGCAAAAAGAAGCCAGGGACAGTGCTCAGGCCCTGAGTTCAAATCCCAGGACTGGAAAAAAACAAGAACTGTAGTTGTAGTCTGCAGAAAAACAGAGTAGAAACTCCTTCCTATTGCCTGGTAATCTACTTATGCAAATCAGAATCCAAAGTATCCTATCCTCTCCAATTTATCTCCACATCCTGTTAATTGTATTTACCAGGTGTCTTCTAAATCCATCTCCTTGTATTTATCACTACTTCTGTTTTCTCAAATACTATTACCTTTTTATCTAATCTTCACATAGACAGTTTTCTATATCCAGCTAACTATACCTGATTTAAATCTTTTTCTTCTCTGGTGTTCAGGAAAATATTTGAGTACCTATTCTAATTTGATACACAAATCTTATTTCAAATTATTAATTATTTATTAATTATATATGTGTATTACTAGAAATCACAAAATTGTATGTAGTCTAATGAATAAGGTACAAGATTTGTAGCCAGACCTCCTAGCATTGAATCCTGTTTGCAGTAATACTTTCTGACAGAATGATCTTGGGCTAATTGCTTATTTAACCTGTGTCACATTTTTCCTGCAAAATGGGGATTATCATCGGACCAACCTCATAGGGTATGAAGATTAAATACATATATTTAAATACCATGTAGTGGGCTGGGAATATGGCCTAGTGGCAAGAGTGCTTGCCTCCTACACATGAAGCTCTCAGTTCGATTCCCCAGCACCACATATATGGAAAACGGCCAGAAGGGGTGCTGTGGCTCAGGTGGCAGAGTGCTAGCCTTGAGCGGGAAGAAGCCAGGGATGGTGCTCAGGCCCTGAGTTCAAGGCCCGGGACTGGCCCCCCCCAAAAATTAAATAAAAATAAATAAACAAATACCATGTAGTGCAATCTTTAGATTATATAATGTATGCTTGACAAAATCTATTAGGCCAGCCTAGTGGTACAGCAAGTAATCCCAACACTTGGAAAGCAGAGATGGAAGGATCTTAAGGCAGGGGTGGGGGGGTGGGGGGTGTCATGGGGCTTGAACTCTGGGCCTGGGAGCTGTCCCTGAGCTGTTCTGCTCAAGGCTAGTGCTCTAGCTCTTGAATCACAGTGCCACTTCCAGTTTTCTGGTGGTTAATTGGAAATAAGAGTCTCACTGAATTTACTGCCTGGGCTGGCTCTGAACCGTGATCCTCACATCTCAGCCTCTAAAAATGTAAATGAAAACCTAGTATCTTCTCCCACACCTTAAAATGTGCCCACTTTGAGACTTTTCTGCATTACAACAATTGTGATCCTGAAAAGTAGATCTGATCATTTTATGCTGCACAAATCTCTCAGTGACTTCCTGTTTGCCATTGAAAGCCCCTATGGTCTGCTTCTCATACCTCTTTAGCTTCATTTCCATTTTCTGCTCTTAATTTCACTTGCCTTTTCTTTATTTTTCTCTTTTGTCAGAGACTGGGACCTGACTCTGAATTAATGCTTATTGCTTATTGGTAGGCACCCTACCACCTGAGCCATGCCTCCAACCCCATCACTTTCCTTTTAGTCTGCATGCTGTTGCCTGTCTCTGGAATTTTCCACCAAACTTACCCCCTACCTTTTGCTTATTTGTTCTCTAATCATCTTATTTTGTTTCAATAGTCTTTTAGTTGCTTTTATAGCACCCTTCACTTCGCTATTTACATTTAATCTTTTCCAGTTTTAATTAATTCAGTTTTACCTTTAATTCAATTCACCATGTTTTGTTCACTGTTTTATCCTTTTTTTCCACTAGCTCTATAACACAGAGCCTGTCACAGAATCAGTACTCTGGATAAATAAATGAATTCTGCATCCCTGATTCTGAGTGGATTATTTTTATTATTTGTTTTGTTGTTTGTTTTGTTATTTTGATGTTTTGTTATTTGTACATAAAAATCATTGGATACATTCAAAAATGTTGAGGTTGCTGGTTATGGTAACATACTACTATAAATCCTAGTACTCAGGAGGTAGAAGCAGAGCATTGAGAATTTGAAGCCAGCCTGTTTTGACTCTCAACACATAAACAACAACAAAAAAAATAGCTAATGATATTTTATAATAATCTCTTTAACGATGAAAATAGTGATCATAATCATAGGTGTTTGCCCTCAATGAAGAGTTTTAGAATCTACTATGGGAATAAATTATGATATCCCAAAGATCTGTTAAAACAACAAAAATAAGTCTTTATCAGAGAAGCAGTCACTCTGAACACTTCATAAGTTTTTCATATTTTGTGGCTTAAAACTACTTTTCAAATATTTTCAATTTTGGCATTCTTAGAAAATAAATATAGATGGTCCCTGACTTAGGTCTATTGGATTTATAATTTTTTTTTTTACTTTACAATGGTGTGAAAGCAACATGTGTTCAGTAAAAGCCAAGCTTCAATTTTTGGCTTTTGGTCTTTCCCCAGGCTAACCACAGGCATTGAAATTCTCTGTCATGATGCTGGGTCAGCCACAGCTAGACACAGCTCTGTCAGCTTTGAAATAGGAAAAGGGAGATGTTAGCACCCCTTCCTGCTATATTTGATATTCTACAGAATAGTATGGCTAAACTATGACATTCAGTAAGTGTGTGTTAAAGGCACTTCTCACTGAAAAAATTTTAAAGTCATCCTGAGTTTAATGGGATGAAGCCCCACTATAAGTAGAGAGGCATCAGTACTTGTATTACATACTGTGATGACAGAATAACGCTATTTCCATTCAAAGGCAGCAGAAGTTGCAGCTCCAAGTCACCTCATGCTCAGCATTGCCATCTTCAGAGCCAAGAATATAAATCTCTGCACATCTACAACCCATTGGAAGTCCTCAGTTGGTACACTCAATTTTAAAACTATGGTGAATTGGCTAAAGTGGTAAAATCTGTGTTAATATATAACCCCAATTTTAAGGAAACTGTGTGGCAGCAGTAAAACTAGGGTTCTTAAAATTTTGGAACTCAATGTAGATTTTAAAACTATCCTATTTGGGCTTGGAGGCATGGCTCAAGTCATAGAGCACAAACCAGATACTGAGATACTCAGATACTGAGTTCAAGTCCCAGTCTCCAACAAGAACAACCAAAAGCCATCTAACTCAAGAAATTTTATAAATGAAACTTAATTTTACAGTCCATGATTAATTTCTATATCACTGGATAGATGAGCATTGTGAAGGAAAAAAAAATCACATCAGATTAGGCTGATAACCCTAAAATTACATGGTTTTTAAACCCCATGCCACCTATTTGTTAATCCCTAAAATAGCCTTCATTCAGCTGATTCTGTTTCCTTTGCTGTCTTCCAAACCTTTATTATAGTCCTTAAGCTTGTTTTTATAGTATTTTCACTACAGTTGAAAAGCGAGCTTGATTAAATGAGATAACTGAGCTCAAAAGATGTTAGTTTTTTTCCTTCTAAGAATTAGGCAGTCCACATTGCATATTAAAAATATAACTAATTCAAATGCTTCTCACCACCTCATTTCATATACCTAATGTCAGCCACCTACCTCATCATCTATCAATACCTTCCATTTAAAAACATTGCTGGGCCCTGGTGGCTCACACCTGTAATCCTAGCTACTGGCTGAGATCTGATTGCAATTTAAAGCCTGCTTGGGCAGAAAACCCCCTATGGGACTTTTATCTCCAATTAACCACTCAAAAACTGGGAGTGGAGCTGTGGTTCACAGTAGTAGAGTGCTGATCTTGAGCCAAAGAGCTCAGGGATAGCACCTAGGCCCTGAGTTCAAGCCCTATGATTGACAAAAAAAAAAAAATACCATTTTCTCCCTACTCTTACTCCTACTTACAATCTATCCTCTAATGACAGAACCATCCTTAAAAGCTACCAGGACTCCTGGGCACCAGTGTTTCACACCTGTAATCCTAGCTACTCATTAGGCTGAGATCTGAGGTTCATGGTTTGAAGCCAACCTGTGACAGGAGAGTTCTCAAGACTCTTATCTCCAATAAACTACTGAGTAAAAGCTGAATTGGGACTATGGCTCAAATGGAGTGCTAGCCTTGAGCACAGAGAGGCTCAGGGACAGGGTCCAGGCCCTGAGTTCAAGCCCCAGGACCAGGAAACAATTGGCCAGAACATCGTACTTCCCTGTTCAAAGTATTGTAGAGCATTCCCATCACCTTAGGGATATCCAAACACTTTTCCAAAAAGTCAGGACAGGTCAGTCACGGTACATCACTGATATTACCTCCTAAAGTTTCAAGTTAATGTTTTCTTCACTTCCCCAGTTTTACTGCCCTGGCTCCAGCCCTATTTCTTACCTAGATGACTGCCTTTCTGATGTCTTACTCATTTTAATCTAGTCTCCACACAGCTGCCTGAGATCTAAACCTTTATTTGTAATCTTATCACTATTTGCTTAAAACCCTCCTTTTCCAAAGTTAAAATTCAACCCCTTTAAAATGTCACAGAAACTTTTCTTAGCCTTGAACATTCTCTACCACATACCTAGTCCTAGCACTTTTATCAGTAAGAAAATGCACTTATTGTTCTCTCCACTGATTGGCTGTGTGTGTGTGTGTGTGTGTGTGTGTGTGTGTGTGTGTATGTGTGCTCACCAATCCATTTCTCAAATTTGTACTTATCCTTTAAGATTTGGCTCAAGTAGTTCCAATAGATTAACCTAGTATTTCTCTTTACCTCTCCTTCGAAGCCAACTCCACAAGTAGTCTTCCTCATTCTCCCATACTCCTCAATACATAGTTTTATCAGTACACTGATGTCATTGCATTGTAATTATTTTCATAAAGTTTCTGTGTTTTCCATCTAGGCTATGGACTTCTCAATATCAGAGACAGCTTTCTTTAATCTTCTTAAATTTTCTAGTTCTTATCAGTCTTAACACAGCACTATCTCAGAATCACTTGTGTAATTTCCAATGATCTAATAGCCACATTAAAAAATAAAAATAGGTGAAATAAGCATTTTATTCAACTTAATTCATCTAAAATTTTAAATGGAATTAATTAAAAGTTAATGAAGCTTTTTACATTCTTTTTTCCCATACTAAGTCTTTGAAATCCTTTAAATTTATGGCATACCTCAGCTCTGACTAGACACATTTCAAGTGCTCAAGGCCACATGTGGCTAGTGACCACTATTTTGGACATCACAGGCCTAACAATATATAATTACACACTGCTGTCAAAAGAACAAAGTAGAACCAAGATGAAGCTGGAATAAGACATACTGTCTGATTCTCAGTAATGCTAATTCTTTGGGCACTTCCCATCTCTCTGTATTCCTCATGTTGTTCCCTCCTCTGCCCCAACACTGAGTACTTGCATGGCTAGACTTAAAGCTTTAAAATAAGTGATTAAACCAAGTACTGGCAGCTTTTGTGGAAGTGTAAGAGAGGGTCCAGGCCAGTGGCAGAGGTGGTGTGGGAAGGTGAAGGTGGTTGTGAAACTCTTTCTCTACTAATAGCTAGATATGGTGGCATGCACCTCACATGCTATATTCATGAGAAATGTAAGTAGATCTTGGTTCAGAAGAATGCTCAGGGAGGAAATGAAACTACTATCGCAAAACTAATCACTGCTGGAGTGCCCACCTAGCAATACTACCAAAAAAGTGATTAAATTACTATTAGTTTAAATTTTTCAGCACCTCTAATGTAAGCACATACTGATAAATTAAGGCGAGCTCTCATATCCGTGGTCAGTGTAAAGTCTACCCCCAGGAGAGCGCCATGCAGATGCTCTGCACCTGTTTTAAGTCTGTGCCCAGTACCTGTGTTACCTAGGTAACTGGCACACCTGGAGGCAGTTACCTCTTCCTTCTCTGAGGTCACATCCAATCCACCTGGCCATATCTCTTGCCTTTCCCTGTATAATCCAGATCAACACAAGTCCCTGCTCTCTTTCCCTTTCTCTCTTTCTTTCTCTTGCTCTTTTCTTTCTTTTTCCCTTCTTCCTTCCCTTTTGTCTTTCTATACCTCCATCTTGTGTGGGCTGGCAGTTTGCTTCTCCCCACCCCCCCCACCCCCGCAATAAACTCCTTTCTGCCTGAACCATGTGTCAGGTTTCCTTTCTGGGATCCTTACAGTCAGAACTGTTTTAAGAACAGCACAAAAAGTTGCTTGACATAATAGGAAAAGTACATCAAAAGGGAAATATGCTGTCAGTATTTGTGTCAACTTAAGTGAACACTTGATTTAATTTTTTAAAAATTGTTTATAGTAATTAGTAAGTATGTTTGTGTGTTGGAGTATACAGCACTCATGATGTTGCTCTAAGTGCCAAAATACTTAGTTTATGGTATGACTTGATAGTGCCAAGATTCCAAGTCAGTTTAAGAGTTTTATAATTGTTTTGAAAGATACAGTTAAATATTACACATTGCTTCAATTACAAATAGGATCATATGGTCTGGCCAATTTTCAGCATACATAAAAAAGTTTAATTTTGATAAACTATATAGCTAAAACTACACTGGACTATTAGAGTAGTTTCATTTGTTTTTAAACATCATTTACTGAGCTACTTCATTTCATGGGGAAGATTTAACTGAAAGGAAAGAAAGAAGGAAAGGACTGGAACTAAGAACTACAAGAAAAGAGTTTGAAGTTTCCTAGTACAAAGAATAAATATTTAAGGAGCTAAATATAAGAATTACCCTAACTTTATTATACATTATACATTATTATACATTATATACATGAATTGAATTATATTGTTCTGCATAAATATGTACAATTAAAAATAGCCTCTGGGCAGATTCTCATGCCTGCAATCCTAGCTACTCTGGAAGCTGAGATCTGAGAATTGTGGTTCAAAGCTAGCCCAGGCAGTAAAATCTATGAATCTCTTATCTCCAATTAACTAGCCAATAAAACAACAAAACAAAGCAAACAAAAACACCCAGAAATGGAGTTGTAAATGAAGTCGTAAAGTAATAGCCTTAAGGACAAAAACCCAGGGACAAGGCCCAGGCCCTGAGTTCAAGCCCCAGGACACACACACACAAATTAATAGTACCAGTGGCTCACACATGTAACCCTAGCTGCTTAGGAGGCAAAGATTACAAGATTTCTATTCAAAGCCAGACCCAGCTGAAAAGTCTTCAAGACTCCATCTCCAAAATAGCTAACAAAAAGCTGAGCTGGAACTGTGACTCAAGTGGTGGAGCACCAGCCCAGCAAGCAATCAAGCTAAGCAAGGTAAAGGCTATGCTATGAGTTTAGGATACAATATGAACACGTGCACATGCGCTTACACATACACACATATACAAATAACCTTAAAAAGTTAGGAAGACCCTGAGTTTTAGCCAGTACTTTTTTTTTTTTTGCTATAATGAGAAGTATTTACTTTTTTGTGAAATTATGTCATAACTCACTTCACACTTTTGTGGGATATTTAAGATCCTAAGGCTGAAATAATTTTCTTCTTCCCACATCTAGTAGGCTTCTTATGTAAGTACTAGCTTTTACTTTCAAAAATGAATCAAGCAGGGAAGATTTAAATGCCCTTTTTCATCCAAGATATTTCCTTCTTATCTATATACAGACCTAAATTCTCTTTATAGTATTGTGTACATAGAATCTATGAAAGAATTATGCTTTTTTATTTCCTAATAGTACTCTGAAATTCCTATGAGTTCAGAAGTAATTTATTACAAGAAATTAATTCCAGAGAATTAACAGTGATAGTGTACAAAGTATCTTTCCTATATATCTTCTCTTTTCAACCTAAAAATCCCTGTCATAAAGTAAAACAAATATACATATATAACCTATGCATGTATAATGACCAGAATATATGTACATTTACATGTGTATATGTATATGTGTGTACATATGTATATTACTATCAGCATACCATGATGTTTTTGAATAATAGAATCTATAGAAAGCTTATCCTTTTTTTATTTTTTTAGGTTAGAAAACACTTTTGAAAAAATAATTAAACTTTCTAATATTGACCAAAATGTTAGTATTTAAAAATTAATTAATTAATTTCCAGTATGTTCCAGTGCTTTTCTATTCATTCAGAAATTGTTACATTTCAAGAGTTTATGAAAAAGATTTCTTTAAATTTGGCAGCAATTTAATTTAATCTCACAACCGAGAAGACAATAAACTGTTCTCTCTTAGTCAAGGATAGAGTTATTATGAACCATCCAACTTCACATTTTTAGCCTTTTTTCCACTAATACTTTATTTTTTAACAATTTCACACACACACACACATATACTTTACTTTGCTTTATAAAAGGTATGGGATGAATATCATTTGAATTTTAATGGAATTAACAAAAATGTTTATACTAGCTTTTCTGGCCCAGAGTTGTGGATTCTTTCAGGTACTAAGTTTAAAATTTAACAGACTGACGTGGGCATGGTGGTGCACATCTGTAATCCCAGCACTTGAGTATCTGAGGCAGGAGGATTGCCAGTTTGAGGACAACTTGGAGTATTTAGTAAGACCGTGTGTCAAAAACCAACACAAGGCAACAAACACACAACAAAAGATGAAAGAGCCTTGAATTATAGTAATCACATGAGGGACCAGAGCAAGAAGTGCTCTTGGTGATACTGTTCTCTATTCAGTGATGGCATTTTGCTATATTGTTGGCCTATGACAATGAGAAAACAGCCCTAAGCTGAGAGATAGGACCGGGCTTTCAAGTCTGGCCCAGTCTCTGATTATCTGCATATTTTCGTTATCTGTCTTATTTCCTTGAGAGCTGAAAATTTTAATACTTAATATACAAAGTGGTGGTGGTTGTAAGAATTAAATAATATTTTGAAATTTCTTTTTTTTCAAATTTTTATTATCAAACTGATGTACAGAGAGGTTACAGTTATTTTGAAATTTCTTAAAGAAGACTAGGGCCTGCTGTGATGATACAGATCTATGCTACCACATTGGGAAAGCAACAGCCTCATTCAATTTGCTGATTAATTCTAATTTTTAATTCTAATCCTGTTGATCAAATCATGCAACTTTGCTTTGGTTGTTTATTAACAACATGACAAATACACACACGTTGGATATTTCACAGAATTGTTGATGAAACTGAATGAGATTAAGGACTTTTTTTTTTTTTTTTTTTTTTGGCCGTCCTGGGGCTTGAACTCAGGGCCTGAGTACTGTCCCTGGCTCCTTTTTGCTCAAGACTAGCACTCTGCCACTTGAGCCACAGCGCCACTTCCGGCCTTTTCTATATATGTGGTGCTGAGGAATCGAACCCAGGGCTTCACGTATACAAGATGAGCACTTTACCACTAGGCCACATTCCCAGCCCGAGATTGAGGACTTTTAAATTATTACATTGTTAACCAATGTAAGAAATTTGTAGCCGGACACTGGTGGCTCAGTCCTGTAATCCTAGCTACCTTCGAGGCTATGATCTGAGGATCGAAGTTTGAAAGCAGCCCGGGCAGGAAAGTTGGTGAGACTCTTATCTCCCACAAACTACTCAGAAAAAGCTGGAAGTGGTGTTGTGACTCAAATAGTAAAGCACTAGTTTTGAGTACAAAGAGGCTCAGGTACAGCACCCAGGCCTTGATTCCAAACCCTAGGACCAGCAAAGTGAAACAAAAGCAAAAACTTGTTTAATAGCTAGATTTAAAAGCTCTGGCTAATCAGTGCTCTTTCCAATTGCTAAAGTTATATTATTATGGTAAAAGTGTTGAATTGCTATGCAAACCGTGAGATATTTGTATAGACATGGTTTGAATATATATTTATAATATATAACCTTATTTGATTTACATAATTAAGTTTTGGTAAAGCAACATGGTTGATACTATTTTCATTAAATAAACTTCAAAATTATATAAAACATCAAAATTATATAGAAAGGAACACAAAAATGGACATGTTAAATTGTAACCTCCTTGTACAGCCAATTGGAGATTCAGAAGTTCATAAAATACTTTTTAATTATATTGAAATGGAAAACTAATTTTATTTCAGGAAATAGTATGTATAAGAAATTCCTTATTTAATAGTGATATGTAGTTTATCCAGCTATTAGTTCAAGTAAGGAAATATTATAAATGCCAGCATATTTTGATCTGAGGCAATATTGTAAGACCAGAGTACATTTTATTCTTTCTTTTGCTTTTTTGTTTTGCCAGTTCTGGGTCTTGAGCTCAGGGCCTGAGCACTGTTCTGGCTTCTTTTTGCTCAAGGCTAGCACTCTACCATTTGAGCCACAGCACCACGTCCCGCTTTTTCTGTATTTGTGGTACTGAGGAATCGAGCCCAGGGCTTCATGTATACGAAATGATCACTAGGCCATATTCCAGGCCCCTCTTCTCTTTCCTTTTTTGAGGTCTTGCTCAACAGTATGTGTTTCTACTTGTTTTTTTTGCTATGTACTCCTTAGCTCAGTTTCTTATTTATCCTTATTCATTTCATTAGCTACTTTACAGCCTAAGAAATATTTATGATAACAGAAGTCAAGTTAAATGAGAAAATATACTGTCATATTTCTTTTTATTTATTTACACCAATTTCTTCCTCAACTTTTTCTTGCGTAGGGGCCATGCTAATCTTCTCTGTATCATTCCAATTTTAGTATATGTGCTGCCAAAGCAAGCACTTCCTCAATTTTTTCTAACATCATACCTTATACAAAAGAAAATGATATTCACTCAATTAGAGCATATGAGTAGTTTGTTCAGTTTTTCCATTTTAATCCACTAGAGCCTTCACATAATGTATTCTTCAGAGCTAAGCTCCAAAATCACATTATAGGTTATAATGAATTACTTCTTGTAACTAGACCATCTTGAACACAGTCCAAAACAAACTTGTTCCAATAAAAATTCTATGTCTCACTATAATGAAAAATGTTACTTGTGGGTCCAGTGTGGTCAGTTTGTTTTTCCTATGGTTTTAATATAAACTTAAAAGATCATCTTTGCATCGATGCTGGGTCTAAATGCATTTTAGTATGTACTGTTTATTTTGCTCTTTAAAACTCAGGAAATGAATTGTAGATTACTAGAAAATACTTTGATCACAGAATATCAACTTTCAGTACAACTCAGGTTTTGTGGGAATGAATTGAGTACATTGGACAAAAAATAGGCCTACTTTCTATTTGAAAATGCTACAGTAATTTCTCAAAGTCCATTGTATTGTGTGTTAAAATTACACTAGTAAAACTAAAGAAAAAGCATAATAAAAGATGATATTTGTTCTATCATATGATACACTGGATACTTTTTGGGCCCTGATTGTTCTAGCCATTTCAGTAGCAACCAGATTCATGCAGGTGAAACCTGACAGTCCCTCACCTGACTTTGTGGCCTAGGGCCCTCTCAGAAATTAATAATGCATGAGGCCACCCTTAACTGAAGGAAGTCAGAATTGGCACATACATACTTCTCTCTTCTGCCCTCTGGCAGGCAACATTGAGTAGTTTCACCACTCCTAAAACATACTAGGTTTGAGTATTATTAGCTTTTAGTGGAAAATGAACTCAGACATGCGCTCTGTGTTGATTTTCCTTTTCTGTTTCCTTCTAATCCCTCACTCTAGTACCCAGGATGACTTCCGAAGTAAAGGGCTTTTACATAAATTATAGGACTCAAGCTTTGTTCTCCATGTAGAATGTACTCTAAGAGATAAAAGGGAAACAGAAGATTTCCATTTCACTATTTTGTATAATGGAAATTTAAAAGTTTCGAAAGTTTGTACTCATACAGGTTTGAAGGGGATAGACATGGCAATTATATGAAGTTGTTTGTAAGGTTGATAATGCTGACTCAAGATTGGGTGAATATGTTCATTCAAGTTTCTTTGTCTGATAGTGTTAATGGGTTGGATTTGAAGGAACTTATTTGTAGTGTTACATTACTTTCAAAGTACATTTTCTGGTTACTTGTACAGTTGTCAGTCTTTTGTTATGGGGGAGTAGGAAATGGTTTTAGGCACTTGAATTCAGAAGTTAGAACTTGCTAGTCAGGTGCTCTATCACTTGAGCTATGCTTCCAGTCTTTTTGGTTTTAATTATTTTTCAGATAAGATTTCTTGCCTTTTTCTGGGCCAACCATAGATGATAGTCCTTCTGTCTGTACTCCAAGCAGCTGGGATTACAATCATAAGTCATGAAGCCATTTTTAATAAAATAAGCTACTATTTCCCAGTTAGGTTTTTATTCATAGCCAGTTTTGTCCTGAATTATCCTAAATTATACAAATCAGTTATGTATGTAGAGTTGTTTTAAAAACATTTAATTTTTTATATCTCTAAATTCTTTTCAATTGCTTCTAGTAATATCTACTCTAAATGTATGAAAATAACTTAATAGAAATTAAATGTTAGTCAAATGACTGATTATATAGGCTAAATTGCTTATATCTCTAACAAAGTAGGGTGTGTGTGTGTGTGTGTGTGTGTGTGTGTGTGTGTGCGCTAATACTGGGGCCTTAGCTTTTTCACTCAAGGCTGATGCTTTGCCATTTAAGCCACACTACCATTTCCAGCTTTATGGTAGTTAATTGGAGATTAAAAGCTTATGGACTTTCCTGCCCTAGTTGGCTTTGAACCATGATCCTCAGATCTCAGTCTCCTGAGTAGTTAGAATTGTAAGCCTGAGTTATCAGTGCCTGGCAACAAGGGAGTTTCAGTAAGAATATTGGGGCTGGGAATGTGGCTTAGCAGTAGAGTGCTTGCCTAGCATGCATGAAGCCCTGGGTTCGATTCCTCAGCACCACATAAACAGAAAAAGATGGAAGTGGTGCTGTGGCTCAAGTGGTAGAGTGCTAGCCTTGAGCAGAAGGAAGCCAGGGACGGTGCTCAGGCCCTGAGTTCAAGCCCAAGGACTGGCAAAAAAAAAAAAAAAAAGAATATATAATTAAAGCAGAGTGCTGGTGGCTACCAGCTGTAGTCCTAGCTACTCAGGATGGTGAGATTTCAGGATCTGAGTTCAAAGTTAGCCAGGACAGGAAAGTCCAGAAGACTCTTATCTCTAATTAACCACCAGAAAACTGGAAGTGGTGCTGTGGCTCAAAGTGGTAGGGCAGTAGTTTTGAGTAGAAAGTGCTCAGGGACAGTGAGTTCAAGCGCTATGACTGACACATATTATGCATACATACATACGTGTGTGTGTGTGTGTGTGTGTGTGTGTGTGAATATTGGTTAGGCAGTACTTTTTCAGTATACCACCTACATAGAAGCTCTATCATGTAAGAAAAAAATCAAATTCAATTACCATGGTTATAAATCAAATTATAGTATGGTTTCAAAAAAGCTTGTGGGGCTGGGAGTTTGACCTAGTGGTAAATTGCTTGCCTAGCATGCATTAAGTCCTGGGTTCAATTCCTCAGTGCCACATACACAGAAAAAGCCAGAAGTGCCACTGTGATTCAAGTGGTAGAGTGCTAGCTTTGAGGAAAAAAAGAGAGAGAGAGAGCTCAAGGACAGTGTCCAGGCCCTGAGTTTAAGCCCCAGGTCTGGCAAAAAAAAAAAGGAAGGAAGGAAGGAAGGAAGGAAGGAAGGAAGGAAGGAAGGAAGGAAGGAAGGAAAAAAGAAAGAAAGAGAAAGAAAGAAAGAAAGAAAGAAAGAAAGAAAGAAAGAAAGAAAGAAAGAAAGAAGGAAACAGCAAAAGCTTGTATGTATTTCATTTAAACATTTTTTTTCAGGAAATTGAAGTTGGTAACAAGAGCTGTATATGTGTACTTTGTATTATAGATTTATGAGTTGATTCTAATTCAAGTGATTTCCCACCACTTTTTATTTGTTGAAATATTCGCCAATAGATAGGCTCTTAGAATACTTGTCATAGATCCTGAACTTCTCACTAATGTTTCACAAAAAGCTCCTGTGTGATCTTTGCTCACCAATTATTCTGAGATAAATATCCTTAGAAACTGTCAAGTCTTACTCTCTGACACTTTTTATACTGAATATGGTTTGGACTCACTCTTTGCATTTTGACTTATATTACAATAATGCAACATAATTTAATATTAGCTATAATAAATTTAATTTGTAAAAGAATCTTTTGGAGGAATAAACACATTCTAAAGCCCTGAGGAAATAATTCAATTGACAATGGAAATAGCATGATCTTGCTGGGAATATGGCCTAGTGGTAGAGTGCTTGCCTTGTATACATGAAGCCCTGGGTTCGATTCCTCAGCACCACATATATGGAAAAAGCCAGAAGTGGTGCTGTGGCTCAAGTGGAAGTGTGCTAGCCTTGAGCAAAAAGAAGCCAGGGACAGTGCCCAGGCCTTGAGTCCAAGCCCCAAGACTGGCAAAAAAAAAAAAAAAAAAGGAAATAGCATGATCTTTATAGCATATGGAAGTCCTTGGCCAACTAATTTGATGTCAGATGAGATAATAGATGTAAATACCTTTCGGAAACCTCAGTTAATAGACACACATAGAGTATTTGAGTTATTGGATAATATATTCTGTCAGTAGTACTGTATATGATAGAAATCAGATTTTTTTTTTTTTTTTTTTTTTTTGCCAGTCCTGGGCCTTGGACTCAGGGCCTGAGCACTGTCCCTAGCTTCTTTTTGCTCAAGGCTAGCACTCTGCCACTTGAGCCACAGCGCCACTTCTGGCCGTTTTCTGTATATGTGGTGCTGGGGAATCGAACCCAGGGCCTCATGTATACGAGGCAAGCTCTCTTGCCACTAGGCCATATCCCCAGCCAGAAATCAGATTTTTTTATTTTTTATTTTTTTAATTTAATTTAATTTTTTTTTTTTTTTTTTTTTTTTTGCCAGTCCTGGGGCTTGGACTCCGGGGCTGAGCACTGTCCCTGGCTTCTTTTTTGCTCAAGGCTAGCACTCTGCCACTTGAGCCACAGCGTCCCTTCTGGCCATTTTCTATATATGTGGCGCTGGGAAATCGAACCCAGGGCTTCATGTATACGAGGCAAGTACTCTTGCCACTAGGCCATATTCCCAGCCCAGAATTTTTTTTTAAGTATTTAAACTTTAAACATTTGATATATTGCTCTCAAAATATGTTTACAAAGCCTTCTTTGAAATTAATCTTTAATTTAATTGGATTATGTGAGAACCACGTGTCTTGTACATAACAGGCAAGCACACTACCAATGAGCTAAATCCCCAATTTAGTTTTTTTTTTAATTTTTAAATTTTAATAAGATTAAAAATGTTCTTATGAAATGATAACCCCTCTGTACATCACCTTTATAATAACAAAAAAAAGATTAAAATGTTCTCCAGTATTAAATCTTAATGCCTTCCAAGATTACTGGCTTAATTTTCATCGCTCTGACCAAAATGAATTGTGTGTTCTAGGTAAAGCTTTGACTTCTATTACTGGTAGTATTTTTGAAAATGTATTACACATTTTTAAAGGAATAAGAGCATCTTAGCATTTGCTGAGCACCTGCTATGGTCTAGACACTGTTAAGTGTTTTACACATGATACATCATTTAATTCAAAAACTTGTCTTTTTTTTTTTTTTTTTTTTTTGCTAGTTCTGGAGCTTGAACTCTGGGCCTGAGTGATGTCAGTCAACTTTGTGCTCAAGGCTAGCACTCTACCACTTGAGCCACAGCTCCACTTCTAACTAACTGAATAATCTCACCAACTTTCCTGTCCCAGCTGGTTTGGAACTTTGATTCTCAGATCTCAGCCTCCTGAGTAGCTAGGATTACAGATGAGAGTCACCAGAGCCTTGCAACAACTCTTTTTCCTTAAGAATTGTTTTGAAAACCAAGGCCTCACTCTTGTTAGGTAAGCCTTCTACTGCTCAGCTATAATTGTAGCTCTAATTTAGCAACTCTTAATGAAAGACTTTAGTTTCCTTATTTACAGATGAAGAAAAGGAACCCAGAGAGTTAATTAATTCACAAGTGTTAAATAGTTTGTTGCAGTCATTATTCAAGCCCATGTCAGTTTGGTTGAAAAGCTCACTTGCTTTTCAATATTCTTTCTTTACTCTTAATTGTAAAATAGACAAAGTGATTATTTTTTAGAGTCCACTTGGACAAGATTAAAAATTTATAAGTACTCTTCAGGTAAGATTTTTTTCTGTAAAAAGAGGGATTTGGAGAAATAGCATTTAGTACTAGGAATTGGGATTGGAAATTCCAAACCTTTAGTTCTCAAATTTTTATTTTCTTTTTTATTTTTTGGTGGCACAAGATTTGGACTCAAAGCTTAGCTCTTAAGAGCTCTATCTCTTGAACCATAACTGTAGGTCTGATTCTCAAACATTCTGTACTCCTCGTTCCTAGGGATTCCTCAAATTAAAAACCTTTGAAGCATTTTTGAGTACTTGTGTACAAAGCATTTTTTTTTTTTTTTTGGCCAGTCCTGGGGCTTGGACTCTGGGCCTGAGCACTATCCCTGGCTCAAGGCTAGCACTCTGCCACTTGAGCCACAGCACCACTTCTGGCCATTTTCTGTATATGTGGTGCTGGGGAATCGAACCCAGGGCCTCATGTATATGAGGTAGGCACTCTTGCCACTAGCATATCCCCAGCCCTGTACAAAGCATTTTTAAAGAGCTTATCCCTTATATAACAGGCTCTATCACTTGTAAGATGAGTTTTGAGTTGTGGCTGCTCTAGTCTTCATAAACATTCAAGTTTTCTTACCAGTTGAAGTCAAGTTTTAGGAGTTTTAAGCTCTTAGGCAAATTTGAAACTATATCTACATAAGAGTGACTAAAACAAAGCCAACAATCTGAGCTCCAGTGGCTCAGGCCTGTAACAATAGCTGAGAACTGAGGATCATGGTTTGAAGCCAGAAAATTGAACCTTAAAAAAAAAGCCATAAAAATGGAGAGCTGTAGTTCAAATGGTACAGTACTGACCTTGAATAGAAAAGCTAAGGGAAGCACCCCAGCCCTGAGTTCAAGTCCCTGTCTGGCACAAGAAAAAAAAGTGACTGAAACAATATCAAACTACATAATAGGTACCAAGAAAACAAATGTACAGCATCATTGAGTTGGAAAATTACAACACGATACATATGACCAATATGAAGGAATGTGAAGCACTCTACTCAGTTTGTAACAGACTGTTATGACAATAGGGATTAGGCCTTGAAGTGGTAGTCACCCTCATTATCAATGGCAACTCCAGAAATGTTCGGTGTCAATAATAGTACAGACTCAAACAAAAGCAAAAAATTTTTAGTTCACTGAAGATTCATTGACATAAATATACAACACAGTTTCACAACTTCCCAAGTACTTTACTTAACACAGATTTCATGTAGTATTCAGGGCAGTCAATATATGCACAGTGAAAAGATTGCTAGTTCCAACTAGTATTCAGGAAATCTGGTTTTCTGGTCCTAGCTACACCCTTAAATTATACAGTAGTGGCTTAGCTACAGTTCGGTACTTTTTATTATTCAACTGAAAAACTTGGAGTTGGATTCACTAGTTACTCTTTAAGAGTCCTCTTAAAGCAATGCACTGATAACTCAAACCTGTAATCCTAGCTACTTGGGAGGTTGAGATCTGAGGATCATTGTTCAAAGCCAGCACAGGCAGGAAAGTCTGTGAGACTCTTATCTCCAATTAGTCACCAAAAAGCCAGACCTGGTACTGTGGCTCAAGTAGTAGAGCACAAGCCTTGAGCAAAAAAGCTCAGGGACAGTACCTATGCTCTGAGTTTAAGCCTTAGAACTGGCACCAAAAAACAAACAACCCCCCCCCCCCACACACACACAGAAAAACAAAACCAAAAAGTCTTCCTGGGACAAAAAAATGTCATGGTTCTAAATGCATTTATAAGTAGCACACAAAGACATTTTGGAAGGAAGGATAAGCAGCTATTAAGAAAGCTAGTGTTTTGACAAGAGGCATTGTTTGAAATTGTTTGCTAGAAACAGAGAAATGAATGTATCCTAATTTGGGTATTATATGCATTATACTTAACTTTAATCAAAACACTAGGAATCTTCCTTCCAAAATGTAGAATTAGGATTGCTTTAAAAAATTTTTAATTTAGTTTTAGTTTTTGCCTGTCCTGGTTTAGTTTTGCCTGTCCTTGAACTTGGCCTGGATGATGTCCCTGAGCCTCTTTGTGCTCTTGACCACTTGAGCCATAGTACCTCTTCCCTAAACTTGCCATTTTACTCTTGGATTTTTGTATGAAATATGTATGAAGCTTCTACATTGCTTTCTTCAAAGACGTAAACAAGCAATGTTCAATAAATTAAGCTTATTTTTAAATGGTTAGCCCTGTGCTTTAAATATAATATAGCTTAAAGTGTTTTAATCACTAGATATATGTAAAGTATTACCAGAAACATAAGCAATATACTGTATTGATTGGTATTTTTATTCCACCTGAAAATTAACTGAAAAAAGAAAATTCAATCAACTGTATGTTTTGATTCATATTACTAGGAGCTTGTCAAAATACAACTTATGCTGGATAAAATTAATTTTGGCTTGCTGAATCAGCACATTCCTTTTGCAGATGTATTACACAGCTTTTCAGAAGTTTTACTGGTTACCAGAAGTTTTATGCAGAATTCTCTAGAAGTAAGACTAAGAAACATCTAAAATGTTTCCCTTAGAAAAGGAAATATTTGAACACTTAATTTCATTGTTATCTTTCAATTTTCTAAAGAAACTGAGTTCAAACATAACAAATTAGGAATACTACCAACAATGAGAAGGACACATAAGTCTTTCTTGCTCAATTCAAGGCAAAGTCCCATTGAAATAACCTATTGTATCTTTAAAATTATTTTTAAATGATTTAGTTATTTGTTTTTGGAGACAAAGTCTTGCTATATATTCAGGCTGGCCTCAAATTTGTCATCTTCATGCCTCAGCCTCCTTGCGTGCTGGGATTACATGTATGCATCATTACACTTACCTCCAGATAGACTAACAAAGTATGCAATATAAATGTTAAAATGTTTCCAAATCTCAGATTCATATGTTAGCTCTTCTGTTGAATTCTCCAGATGTGTGCATTCAATTAATTCTAATAGCAATAAGTAAGGAGGTATATTGTATGATAAAATAAATCTAAGAAGATTGGCAGTTTATTTTCTAAGTGACACAAACTACTCAGACAAATTAGATCAATGAAAGAGAGAGGTAAAAGAAATATTTTAAAATATAAGTGAAAGGAAGATCCAAGTATTCTTTGACCTAAGAGTTTTTCAGACCTAATAGGCATGACAAAACCTGTCTTCATTCCTTTCTATTCAGCTCAGCAGGGCTTTTGAGCTCCAATAGTTAATCAGTTACCAGATTCCAGTCTTTGTTTTTCCTCTCTCCTCAATTCTTCCTGTGAATTGTTCCTCTCATGTACTTAGGATCACCCAGCAGGCCAATACTTTTTTCTTTTGCCTTAAAAAAGCAATTATTATTTTATCTACAATTAGATTTACCATATAAGATAGTTACCATATACCAACAGCTTGTAAAACATAATAGTAATTATCAAAGAAGTAGATGACTTAAGATGAATCATTAATATGTGAAATATATATTCGACCCAGCTTTTTACATGCCAGACATAACCAACTTACAGAAAAAGAACAAAAATATATTGTATTGTTATAAATTACCCCAACAAATCAATGAACATGCAGCCAAATTTTATATAACAATATCTAACCAGCTTTATAGAGAAGTATTATGCAAGTATTACCATGTCAAGAATAGGTATCTTAAGTATCATTTAGTTTTACCTTCTAAAGATGCATCGAAGTTTGAGAAATATTTTTTAAAAATTAACTTACCCTTCAATTTATTTAGAAAACTTCTGCTCTTGGTCAAAAGCAGAAGTCGTTTCACTGCTCACTTTCTCTGAAGCAATGGAGTTAAATGCTAAATCAGAGGAAGTCACCTCTCTAGACCACACCAGAGTTTGCTAGACACTATTGCTATGTGCAAGAGTTCTGCTGCATCTCAGCTATATACTGTGTGCAATGGATAACCTAATATGCCTTTCATTTAACTCACCGGGCAGGTTTCTACCGTCTGTGGAACATGGAATCAAACCAGAATGTGTTGGCATAACAGGCCAGTCAAACTGGTTCTTCTGTGGATCCCGAACCTGTTGGACCAGTCTGCATCAAAGGCTAGCCCAACGTGCTGCAGCGGCTCAGTGCTGCTAAGCTTGTACTGGGTGAGTTATCCCCACCTCTCATCCACTCCCAACAAACTACTCAGAATGTTGTAGCCTCCAGCAAAATAATTCGGTGTTCTAGTGGGAGGGGTAGATGTGTGTCAGGTATAGCAAAACTTCATTGTTATTATATGCCTCTCCTGATAGGTACATATAAGCAAATACCTGTTATACTCAGAGGTCCATAAAAATCTTTAAAAAATGTATTCTAGGGATCTGTTTCTACTGATATCTCTAGAAATAGTTTATCTACAATAAAGTAGAATCCCATAAAGCTCAGCCTTTCCCTCTAATACATTTGGCTTTAGTTGTTCTACTTTAGCCTTTGAAGGGAGACAGTATTTCCCCAAGGGTAGTTGCTCTGAGGGCTAGAAGGAAGCATTTCCAGAGGGAGAGAAACAAGGTGTAGGTTGACCAAACATTTGCCTGGGTGTGTTACTTTCCTTGTTCTCAAATGATCCTCATGCCATTCCAGTTTAAAATTGGAAAACTTCTATATACTAGGAAGAATTTAGAAAGATTTTACATTGGCTCTTCAACATTTCAACACAAGTTAGTGATGTGTCTTGTGTCCCAGGAACTGTGCCAAATGCATGGTGAAAAAGACAAATTTAGTAAGAGGTGGGAATGATGTCAAGCTTTCTGATTAAACATGTCTAATAAGCTTCAGAAGGAAAAAGCAAGCCACACAAGATTGCATTTTGATAGAAATTGGCATATGTTAAGGGGACTCAAGTGAGATTTATTATTTTCTCATAATATTAACATATTTGAAATGACTTTTCCTAGTGACAATGATTCTGACACTTTTAGAATCATTTGAAGAATTAAGAGGATGAAGAATACAGATTGCTGGGCCTTGCCTAAGGAGTTCTGACTGGATAGGTCTGGAATGTTGTCCAAGCACTTGCAGTGATTCTGATGCAGCTGTGCCAGGCACCATAGGCCGGACTTCAGCTTAGGTTCTTTCCTTCTCTCTCGCTCTCACTCTCGTTCTCGCTCTCTCTGTGTATAATCTGTCTACCTATTTACTTTTTATAAGTTTATGCTATTTGTACAGAGGGGTGATTAAACTGTTACATTTCCACACATTTACAATATATTCTAATTATTCTCATTCTTTTCTATTTTGATACATGTGCAAATGTTAACATATTTAATTTTGAATCTCCAGTATCTATAATAATGACACTTAGAAAGGACTTAATGAGTGCTTACTAAGTAACTATCTACTCAGAGTCAGCATACTGCATCCTAGGAAAACCCACAGCTAGTAACTGCGTGAAATACTATAATTATAATAATTGATGTAGAAGCCCAGAAATAAGAGCAAGTATGACTGTCAGTATGGAGAAAAGGTTGGTTTAAGGATTACTTTTTTGACTATGGTCAAAGATTGCTATTTGCATGTAGCAAAAGCTTAAAAGTATAATTAAAAAAATTTTCACAGCTAGGAATGTGGCTTAGTGGTAGAGTGCTTGCCTACCATGCATGAAGTTCTGGGTAAGATTCCTCAGTGCCACATACATAGAAAAAGCCAGAAGTGGTGCAGTGGCTCAAGTGGTAGAGTGCTAGCCTTGAGCAAAAGAAGCCAGGAACAATGCTCAGGCCTTGAGTTCAAGCCTCAGGACTAGCAAAACAAACAAACAACAAAAACAACAAATGCCTTTTCTTTGGTATAGTTTAGAAGAAGTGTTAGATATCTTAGGACACCACTGCTTTAAACTGGGTGACCTGGTTATTTTCTATAACAAAAGTCAGCCCATTTTTTAATTAAAAAAAAATTTAATCTGTGGATGGGACTCTCTGTTTCAAGTATTCAGTTGTAACATTGTAGCACAAAACCAGATTTGGCCAGGGAGCTGTGGTACACACTACTCATGAGGCTGAAGTAGGAGGATCATAACCAAATTCGATGCCAGCTAGAGCTATACATAGAGAACTAGCTATATATTGAAATCCTGTCTCAAAAAAAAAAAAAAAAAAAAAAGGAAGACTTAGCCAATGAATAGATGTGGCTACATTCCAGTAAAACTTTATAAAGCAGATGTCAGGCCAAATTTGCCCAGTGGATCATAGTTTGCAGAACTTTTTTAAATTAACAGGCTTGCACAGCTAAAGACATAAGCACTAAAATAAAAATACAGCTAACAAAATGGGAAAGGATCTTCATCAGCACAGCAACAGACAAAAGCCTAATATCTGTCATCTATAGAGAACTCAAGAAACTAGCCCCCTCCAAACCCAGTAAACCAATTATTAAATGGGCAAAGGAGCTAAAGAGAGATTTCACAGGAGAAGAAATAAAAATGGCAAAGAAACATATGAGGAAAATGTTTAACATCCCTGGCAGTAAAGGAAATGCAAATAAAAACAACCCTGAGATACCACCTCACTCCAGTTAGAATGGCCTATACTCTGAACTCAGCCAACAACAAATGCTGGAGGGGATGCTGGGAAAGAGGAACCCTTCTCCACTGTTGGTGGGAGTGCAAATTAGTACAACCACTTTGGAGAACAGGATGGAGTTTCCTCAAAAAGCTCAGAATAGACATACCCTATGACCCAGCCATACCACAACTAGGCATCTATCCTGTTTTTTTTTTTTTGGCCAGTCCTGGACCTTGGACTCAGGGCCTGAGCACTGTCCCTTGCTTCCTTTTGCTCAAGGCTAGCACTCTGCCACTTGAGCCACAGCACCACTTCTGGCCGTTTTCTGTATATGTGGTGCTGGGGAATCGAACCCAGGGCCTCATGTATACCAGGCAAGCTCTCTTGCCACTAGGCCATATCCCCAGCCCCGTAGGCATCTATCCTGAACAACTGGTCTCAGGATACCATAAAGACATCTGCACATCCATGTTTATCGCTGCACAATTCACAATGGCCAAAATATGGAAACAACCCAGATGCCCCACTACAGATGAATGGATCCAAAAAATGTGGTACCTGTACACAATGGAATACTACATAGCTATTACAAATGATAAAATATTGGTATGTGCAGGGAAATGGTTAGAGCTTGAACAAATAATGTTGAGCAAGACAAGCCTAGAACACAGAGAACAAAGGCCACATGGTCTCCTTGATATATGACTGTTACGGGGAGGGAGGGGAAACAGTAGAGATCAGGTCTGCAAAATAACAAACTTCTTTACAAATGGTATTTCCACATGCTTGGGTCAGCAACTTTACATTATGTATCTAAAACCAACTACTAAGCAAACATAAAAAGGTCTAGGATAGACCTATCAGAGGCTCACAATAGCTCAACAGCTATGTGTACATGATTATATAAGATGAAGATAAGAAAAAGAACTCCAAGAAAAGGACACAGGAGGATTCTATTGTTGTCGTTTCATTTAATGCTCTAGGTGAATTTCCTTTGGCATACCCCAAGTGGTTACTGTATATGATTTTGGTACGCTGGATATTGTATATATGCTTACCTGAACTAGGGAAAGAAAAGAAAAAATGAGGAACGGTGTAACAAATATGACAAGAAATGTACTCACTACCTTATGATGTAACTGTACCCCCTCTGCACATCACCTTTCAATAAAATTTAATTAAAAAAGATTGCAGAGTTGCTTAGAAAAATGAACTTTAGTGTCAGAAAGACATAGGTTTTATACCAGTTATATTACCTAAATCAAATTCTGTTACCGTAATCAAGCATCAATTATATTTGTAAAATGGTTACCCTAATCAAGCATCAATTATATTTGTAAAATGGAAGTAAAACAGCAGTAAGTACCCTCTAAAATTATCATACTATTCAAATAACAATTTACATATAAATTTATCTGAAAAATGTAGTCCACATGAAGGGCTGTGTAAAATATGAGCTAAAATTAACCTGCTTAGTTTAAACATATAAACACATTAATCCCTTTATGTCTTGACAAGTATTTATTTATTTATTTTGTCAGCAATTGGGCTTGAACTCTGGGCCTGGGCACTGTCCCTGAGCTCTTCAGCTCAATGCTAGGGCTCTACCACTTGAACCATAGCACCATTTCCAGTTTTCTGATGGTTAATTGTAGCTAAGAGTCTTACGGCCTTGAGCAAAAGAAGCTAGGGACAGGACTCAGGCCCTGAGTTCAAGCCTCAGGACTAGCCAAAAAAAAAAAAAAAAAGACAAAGTCAAGGAAATTTCAGAAAGTAAAACATGAAGTTACAGACAGGACATAAGCTAGATGTGATAGCATGCTATTATAGTCCCAGTTACTTAGAAGGCTGAAGAATCTCTTGAACTCAGTAGTTAAGAGGCCAGCCTAGACAACAGGGAGTTCCTATCTTTCTCTTTCTATGTCTCTCTGTCTCTGTCTTTCTGTAAGTTAAGACCCTGTCACTGAAAAAAATTACCAAGTGACGAAACAGAAGACAAAATTGTCTAAAATCAGAGGATCATTCCAAGAAACCCAACAATTGACTAATGTAATCGCAGAATGGAAGTTATCAAATAGATCTGAATGTTTTTTCCCTAGAAGCAAAAAACACAAGTTCTAGATCAAAAAGGTCAACCAATGACCAATTGAAAAGAGAGTTTCAATAAGAAATATCATTTGGGACTTGGCTAAAGTGGTAAAACACCTGCCCAGTAAGTGCCGGGCCTTGAGTCTGCCCTAGTAACACACACACACACACACACACACACACACACACACACACACACACACACACACACACGTCTGGTGGCTCACTCCTATAATCCTAGCTATTCAGGAGGCTGAGATCTGAAGACTGTGGTTTGAGGTCAGCCCAGGCAGGAAACTCCATGAGGCTCTATCTCCAATAAACGACTCATAAAAGCCAGGTGCTGTGGCTTAAGTGGTAGAGTTCTCATCTTGAGAGAAACTCAGGGACAGTGCCCAGGTCCAGAGTTCAAGCCCAGGACTGACTGAAAGAAAGACAGACAGACAGACAGAAAGGGGGGAGGGAGGGAGGGAGAAAGGGAGGGAGGGAAGGAAGAAGGAAGGAAGGAAGGAAGGAAGGAAGGAAGGAAGGAAGGAAGGAAGAAAGGAAGGAAGGAAGGAAGGAAGGAAGGAAGGAAGGGAGGGAGGAGAGAGTGAAGGGATCTAAAAGTTTCTAGAGAGAGGAGAAACACACACACACATACACACACACACACACGGGAGATAATTGGTCACAAATGAACACAAAAATCTGTCTCAGGACCAAGAATCAGAACAACATGGAAATTAAGAGCAACACAGAAAACTAGAAAACAATGGATTAACCTTCAAAATTCAATGAGAATTGCTGGGCACCAGTGGCTCACACCTGTAATCCTATGTATTGAGGAAGCTGAGGTCTGAGGATCATGGTATAAAGTCAGCCTGGGCAGGAGAGTTTGTGAGACTCTTATCTTCAGTAAACTAGCAAAGAGCCAGAAATGAAGCTGTGGCTCAAATAGCATTAGCCTTGAACAAAAAAGCTCAGGGACAGCCCAAAAATTTTCAGTGAAATATTATTTACAAACCATGGATTCTATACTTGTTCCATCAAGTGTGAGAATAAGTAGAGTATTGACTACAGGAGATTCTTGTATATCCTCATCTTTCCTTAAGAAATTAATGGAAGATGTGCTACAAAATAAATACAAAATTAAGGAATATGAAAACATGGAATCCAGGAGAAGGGTGTTTTTTTAATTAAGGTCCAACATGGCTATAATTTATGAGTTCATGTTCCAAAATCTATGAGTTACTTTACCAGTAAGTTATTGAATATCCTATGACTTTTACTGAAGGAGAAGGATACAGGAAAATTATGTGAATATATTAGTAGAATATAACTGGATTACTTAATTCAGTGGTTGTACTTTATCAGGTGTACATGGTACAAACCTGGCTGAGTAGGCCTTAAAGCTATGGGATTCTACACTGGAAAAATCCCTAAGGGGTTTTAGAAAGAAACAGAACACATTACATATAATATTGTGCTAAATGAACAGATGCTCCTATATTAATAGTCTATTAAACTATTCTTAAGATTGAAGATATTGTAAATCTTTCCTACCGTACAGATGAAAAAAATGAGACACACAGAAATGAAACCATTTTAAGTGATAACTGTTAAATGGTAGAACTATTTAAAAGATGAACACCTTGGGTTAACAAGCTTACATACTCTCAACTTTTGAGCCCAGGGTGTTAATATTTATCTTGAAGCTGCAGACCTATCTATGGGAAGAAGGATAGATTATCTTAACATTTGTAACTAGAGATGACTATGATTTGAATATGCTATGAATGTGCTTCCCAAGGGCTTCCATGTTTTAAGCTTGGTCCCCACTGTGGTGATGATAAGGGTGGTGAAACTTTTGAGAGGTGGGGAGTATTGGAGTCTCATTAGACCATTTGGGTGTCTTGCTATTGGAAGGGATAAACTAGTTCTTATAAGACTTCAGTGTCTCTCTGGCTTCCTGTTTTGCCATATGACATCCTCCTACATGTGCTTTGGCCATTGTCATGCTATCCTACACAATGCTTTTTACAGAGCTCTGATTGATACTGGTATCATGCTCTTGAACAAGTAGACCTGAGCTAACAAAACCTCTCTGCTTTATAAAGTTTCCAGCCTTAGGCATTTCACTATAGTAATATAAAACTGACTAATACAAAGACCAAGATCTATTTTGTTCTTCTCCCTCCCTCCTCCCTCAAGCAAACTCTTTCCCTGGAAGTTGATTTCATTTAGAGACTATAAGCATAAAAGTAACTGTGTGATTGAATAGTAGATTTAATAATCTATGAGGATATTTGAATTCTGAAAGAGTAGCTTTTATCCAAATTAATCTTAATAGGTGATGCTTGAAGCAAGCTTTTTGTTTTGACCTTGGTATCACTAGGGAAGTTATTTTTCTAGTTTCATTTGACAGTTTCATAGAACAATATTAAACCTACCATAATGATGAAAAACATAGTCTACACTGAACCAGAATTGCATTTTTAGTCAAATAAAAAATAAATTTAGTTATTTTGTGCAACATAGTTAAACTGAGTTACCTCAGATATTTGGAAATCTTTCCTAACTGATGTAAAGTTAATAGAAAATAGAGTTAATGTTCACAGACCATAAAATGAGGAAGGCAATCAAAGAGGTACCAGTACAAACTTGTACCTACAGAGTATGCACAAACACTTATATCTGCCAATTTCATAAGCAACACACTACTCAATAGCTAGTTAAACTTGATAACTAGAAAATTATGAGCATGTTTTATCTGCATAAGCCTCAAACAAGAACCTTAATTCTGAGTTTGCCTCAATTACTCTTAGATTACATAAACATGAGTTTTTAAAAATTTCTTTAACATTCTGATTCTCAGTGACTTTATTAAATGAGGGAATTTAACTGGGTATATTTTAAATATGTATTCAGCTCATAATATTTAGCCTAAGATTCTTTGAGGAATGTGAATAAAATATTTTAAAATATTAAATAAAAACAAAATAGATGAGTTAAGGAGACCTTTTATAGAAGAACACTTTTTTACATGCAAGCTAATTTTGTGTTAGGTTTTATAAAATCTGATTCTGAGACATGGATGCAGGTTTAAATGACTTATTTTAAATGTATTCTCCTGTGAAACCAGTAGACATTTAAGGAGGCAGAGCCAGAAAGAATAATAAGAAAATCAAGGATATGATTTCATTATCAGTCCCAGGGAACTCTAAAGCATACATTATAGTGAAAGAGTTTATTTTACCTGGAGAAAAAGGAACTGAGTTTCTTTATTCTTCAACCAGTTATTGGCAACTGACTAACTGAAAGAGATGAAAATTTCCAGCCATTTTATTTGTGTTGGTTTTTTGCCAGTCCTGGGGTTTGATCTCAGGGCCTGTGCACTGTCCCTGGCTTCTTTTTGCTCAAGGCTAGCATTCTACCACTTCAGCCATAGCGCCACTTCTGGCTTTTTCTATATATGTGATGCTGAGGAATCAAACCCAGGGCTTCATGTGTATGTATTCCCAGCCCCTCCAGCCATTTTTGGTTCTCAACATTTATGTATAAAGTACTTCTTATACCTGAGATTAATCCTCTGAAAAAGGCTGAAGGTTCTATAACATTAAGGGTAAAACACCAAGACTTTTGCTTCCAAATAATATTACTTCCTTAATAATAACAACAACTATAAACATAAGTAGCTAAAGTAATAAAGTATCACATTAAGGACAAAAGCTAGCTCATTTCTCTGCAGTATAATGTAATGATTCAACAAATTTTGCTTTTAGTTGTTATTATAAAGAACGTTATTGTTCTAGTTCTTTTAAATAACATACTTCTTGTTTTCTTTTTTATTGTTATTGTAGAGGTGATGTACAAAAGGGTTACAAGTTATATTAATCAGGTGATGAGTACATTTCTTTTTGAACAGTGTCACATCTTCTGTTGTTTTCTCCTTGTTTTTCCCTCCCCCCAAGTTGCATAGTTCAACTTCAGCATAGTGTTTGGTGAGCATCACTGGTGCATTTATTCACCTTTTATTCCACCATTTCTGTGCTACCCCTTACCCTCCCCCAAACAGCTAAACTTACATGCTAGACAAAAGGTACAGAAATAAAAAACAGCAACAAAGGAGGGAAAAAAAGTGCAAAATAACAAAACTCTCTTGTTTCATTTCTTGGAATTCATTTTGATAATCACCATTTTATACAATCATATACACACAGCTATTGAATCTTTATTATCCTCTCCTAAGAATATCCTTCTTTGGTCTCACTGTGTGAATGTATAGAGCCTGTATAATTTATCATGTCCAAATGTATTTTTTTGTCTTTTACCATCCAATGTGTTTACCTGTAAATTTCTAGTTATAACAGTGAGAGAAACTGTGCAAACTCTGTTTCTTTGGGTCTGGATTACTTTACTTAATATAATTTTTTCCAAGTCTTTCCATTTCCTTGTGAATGGTAGAATATTATTCTTTCTGATGGAAACATAGAATTCCCTTGTGTGTATATACTACATTTTCTTCATCTATTCATCTATTGAGGGTCATCTGGGTTTATTCCATATCTTGGCCATGGTAAGCAATGCTTCAGTGAAAATGGTTGTGCTGGTAGCTTTAGTGTGGCCTTTTTTTTGTAGTCTGTTGGACAATGCTCAGGAGTGGAATTGCTAGGTCATAGAGAAGCTCTATGTTTAGTCTTTTGAGGAACCTCCATAGGAGAAGCAATATTTATAGTGATCTCCCCTGGGCTGAAGCACATAGGGGAGAGTTCTCCATTACTGTTCAGGCAGTCATTTTGTGTAATTATTTTCCAACTGTTTGGTTTCAATACACAACACTTTGTGCGTGCGCGCGCGCGCGCGCGTGTGTGTGTGTGTGTGTGTGTGTGTGTGTGTGTGTGTGTTTGCTGATACTGGGGCTTGAATTCAGGATCTTGCCACTGGCTCTTCAGCTTTGTTGCTTAAAGCTGATGCTCTACCACTTAAGTCATAGCTTCACTTTTGGCTCTTTGGTGATTAGAGATAGGTTATCACAGACTTTTCTGCCTAGGCTGGCTTTGTACCTCAGTCTTCAATCTCAGCCTCCTGAGTAGCTAAGATTGCAGGTGTCAGCCACTGACACCCAACCAGTACACATTTTAAAACTGGTATAGTTATTTGACAATACTATTTGTTATTCACTGCATTGATAATACATTGTAGTATATGATATCAATGTCTTCTCTGAAATAATGATATGATTAAAATTCTCAATAGCTATCTATCTATCTGCTGTTTATCTACTGTCGCTTTATATGTATGTATATTATATGAAGCTTAAAACTCTTTTAGTTACAAATGAAGCTACTTTAAACTAATAAAGGAAAGGATTTATTGTGAGGTTGTAAAGGAATCCTGAAAGAAATAGAAGGATAAAGTATTTCAAAAGCATAGAGTCATTGTGGCCAAATGAGGAATTTAGAATCAAGTAATAGAAAAGTCTTATTACTTTTATTTTCTTTCTCATTGGAGACATTGGTTTTTTTCATTTCTTCATCTGTCTTCTAGTCGTTTTTTTTTCTTTGTAGATTCAAAGGTTGACTAAAGTAAGTACTTTGAAATTTTAATTGCATTGTTCTGCACCATAGTCTCTACCCAGTGGGACTCTGGTGGTTTCTGCCTGAGTTCTAATGATTTCTAAGTGATGGTAGTAGGAGTAGTTAATAAGTAGGAGAGTTAATAAGGGGATGACCACGGTGATATACTCATGGCCACTGTCCCTCTGGATTTCCATTTCCAATATTGTAGACTTTGTTGAAGATTGGCATGTTTAATATCAGTGTTGTAACCCAAATTGGCTGCTAGAGATACTTGCACACCTCCCTGAAAATTTTTCTTTGGCATTTCACCCAATTCCTTCAACACCAAATTTTCTTATGAACCTCTTTTCTTCTCATGAGGGAAACCATTTTTTTCTGGTGCTCTGAAGAGAAGTTTACCATCTCTATTGTTTCTATGGCTTCTAATATCTATGTTCTCAAGGTCTTATATTTTGTCATAAACAATTCAAATATGGATATGTGCCTTTATGGTCTTTATAATCATAGGCCTGTCAGAAAAGAAATCACAAACAGGATGGCTGAGCCAACAGAAATTTATTTTCTCACAATTGTAGAGGCCAGAAGTCTGAGTTTAAAATATTTATAAAATTGTCTTCTTCTGTGGGCCATGAAGGAATAATTTATTCCAAGTCTTTCTCCTTGGCTTGTAATATGGTATATTCTTGTATTTATTATACTGTCTTCTCTCTGTATTGCCTATGTCATCTTAATAGGAACACTAGTTTTAGGATTAGGACCCAACCTAATGACTTCAGTTTAACTTAACTCTTTGAAGACCCTATCTCCAAATTCATTTATAGCCTGAGGTATTGAGGGTTAGAACTTAAATATAAGATGTTGGAAATCAACTATACAACTTGTGGAGGAGAGGGGTTGGGGGGGGAAACTGGGAGAAAATGAAGGGAAAAGTGATACTTTTCAAAAAGAAATGTACTTATTACCTGACTTATGTAGCTGTAACCCCTACATACATCACCTTTACAATTAAAAAATTGAGGGAGGGGTACAACTCATCTTAAATATTGGTAGATTTTTCTTAAGGTAATACTTTTTTTTAACTTTTGTTAGTTTTGTTTCTCAGTCTTTATGCTGGTGATTGTGGATAAGTCCTTCTTGTAATGATGTAGTTTAAGCAAACAGTCTTAGTTGATTAGAATTGGGTTGTGATTCCAAATACCTAGGAGGGAGAGTCAGACTGAATATATATATATTCATTTCAGAACTCTCAGTTTGGTCAGGGATAAGGTTGTTTTTGTACAAGGCTGATGGGACCCATATTATTGACTAGTGATAGTTCCCAGTGAAATGAGACAGAGAAGCTGGTTAGTCAATATAAGCATTATCTACTATTGAAAATTGTTGTAAATTAAAATTTATTTGGAATTGGAACGAGCTGTAGGTTATATTTTCCTACTTTAATGGCTCTAAAACTAACATCTAGAGTAGGATATGTCCATGACAATTTATTACTTAGAAGATTTTATGATTGATCAAGACTTAAAAGAAAAAAGAACTTGAAATGGTTATTTTCCATCTGGATTTAATGTTGAAATAATTGGTATACTTAAACTTCTAATATGAAGTAGTAGAACTCCAAAGGAAGATGAACTGTGGTTAAATATTGCAACTTGCTTTGTTTAAAATTACACAAGTATTATATACATACTAATGAATTCTTCAACTTGAGGAGACTTGAAATGAAAATTGCATCACTCTTTGGTTGTGTATGCTGTTGTAAGTAGTATTGTTTCCATTCATAGCTTTTTCCTTTAAATTGTACTTTGTGTCAAATGAACAGATATGAATTCAAGAATAGCTTTATTTTACATGACAATAGTAGTTAGAAGACTCATCCAGGAAAAGTAACCTCTGCTACTTTTTAAAACTCTAGTATTTCAGCTTTCTTTCTCTGACCTAATACCTGTACCTCTACAACTTATTTTTTTCTGTGACACATGTTAGAGATTTCCTATGTATGTTAGTGTTATAATGTCTAATGCTATTGTAGCAACATGCCATTGCTTCTGGTCTGGATGGTAGTGGCAAGCCTTTACATTTCCATATGCATTCAATTCTTCCCCCTAAGAATTATAATACATAGGCTAAAAGTTTTGGCTTCAAAATTAGAAAGGCTTGGGTTCTTGTGGTATATGGTTAACCATGTACTAATTATGAAGTTGTGAATAAGTTACTGGGTTCCTGAGCTTAGTTTTTCATCTGTGAGGGGGGATAATAAGATTATTATTATAAGGATTGGATGGGGTAATATTTACAATGGGGTTAGTAAGAGCCTAACACAAAAAGAGCTGGATGCTGATAGCTCATACCTGCAGTCCTAGGTACTCAGTAGGCAGAGATCTGAGGTTCAAGGTTCAAATCCAGACAGGGCAGGAAAAGTTTATGAGACTCTTATCTCCAAACAACTACTAGAAAACTGGGAGTGGAGCTGTGGCTCAAAGTGGCACAATGGTAAAGCCCAGGGACATTGTCTAGGCCTTGAACTTAAACCCCATGAGCAACAACAACCACAACAAAAAGAGCCTAACACAAGTAATATTTAAAAGATAGTAGTAATAACTAATTATTTGTAATGTAGTACTGAGGGAATAAAGTTATTGATTTCGGGAAATTGTAGAGGAGTGGATTAAATACTGCCACCAAATCGGACTTGAGATCAGAGAAATATTCATAAAAGGAAACAGAATTTCAACTACATGAGGGGAGGAATAAGTTTAAGGGATATGTATACAACATGGTGATTATAGTTAGTAAAATTCATTATATACTTGAAAATTGTTAAAGGAATAGATTTTAAATGTTCTCATACCCCAAAAAAATTGTTTGTGAGGTAATGCCTATGTTAAATGACTTGATTTAGACATTCTGTAGTTCATATTTCAAAACATCATATTGCGTATTACAAATATGAATGATTTTATTTTTCAGTTAAAATGTATCACTGTAAATATTCTTTTATATTGGAAGGCACTTAGTACTTGATAGTTCTTGGCATTTCCATAAAATGCTATGTTGTTTTAAAAATTACCTATAAATAAAATTTATTATTAATTTTGGCTGTTAAAATTTCTAGACCTAGAACAAAGAATTGTAGAAAGTCTCAGAAGAGTAACTGTTGGCATTCTCTGTCCTGTTGCTTCTGTCCTGGCTCCAAGTGCTGCCAACCACTTAGGTATGAGGAAGAAGATAGCCAGGTGCTCTTCATATCCAAATATTGCAGCATAGTCAACCTAGATTCTGGATATAGCATTGGTGGCTTAGAGGAAGGAATGACTGTGAGATGTAAGTTAGGAAATTTGTCTAGAATTGAGCCAAAGAAAAGCAAGATCATACAATTCAATTAGTCCTCCAGGCTCCATTGAAGAAGAGGAAATAGAGAAACTTCAGGAACTGAAGTTGAGGCTCAGGTCTACAGAGAAACTTCAGGAACTGAAATAGAAGCTCAGGCCAGCAGTCTCAATAGTCTAACCTGGGGAGAGGGAAGAGGAGAGAGGTGGAGAGAATAGTACTGTCAGTGCTTATGCCCACTGATCTCTAAATCTTTAGCTCATTAGTTGTTGACCTTTAATCATTTACTTATATATTATATATATATGTATAACTTGTACTGCTAGCTAACATCACTATATAAGGAATTTCATTGGTAAGGAAAATTGTAATTAAGAAATAATTAAGGAGAGAGGAAAGATGGTGCCGATAGAATAGGGAGGCACCCTGACTCGCTCCAATGGAATAGTGAGCTGGGAACTCCAACACCCAACACCCCATCAAGAACCCAGCAAAACCAGCAGCCAGAAGCAGTGGAGAAACGCAGGAAAACAAAAAGGAGCAAAAAAGAAGAACCGAAAACCTACACGGAGCCAGAGATTCACCAGGGCACCGTCCCCCCACCAGCCGACCCTGGCCCAAACAGGGTCAGGCTGGGAAAGGGGAACCCGGCGATCGGCAGACAGGCTGCCAGGAGCGCAGAATTCATATAGTGGGAGACCCCACGGACACAAGGCAGGGTGCGGACCAAAACACACACTGGCAGCTACGAGAAGTTCGGGTCCATACCGGGTTCAGACAAGGGAACCCAGCGCGGCAGAAATCGGGAACCAGGGAAGCCACCATGACACTTAGCCAACCCCTGGAGGGCCAACGGCTGCGCAGGACACACACACAAAGCAGCAAAAGTGAGTGCCCCATTATCCCCTCCCCCAACGGGAGACCAGCTATCTGAGACCCAAGCCCGACAAAGAAGCTAGATCTCCCTCCCTCCCCCTCCCCCACCCCTGAGGGAACAAAGAACCCCCAAATCAGGCGGGGAAGCTCCCATCAGGCGCTGGGAAGTCAGTTTAGCAGGGGAAGGGCGCAGCAGCACCAACACCCCACAGGTTCCTGAACTGGCAGAACCGGCCCCGCCCCGTTCCCAATAGGGGCCGGGAGATGGCCGGTTGTGCAAACCCCACCCGAGGCGCCTGGACCTCACAGACTCTTACAACTAAAACCACAGGTACTGGTGGGCAATACCAGCCCAGCAGGGTCACCTGAGCCTGATCACGTCCCCTCCTCTCAGCGGAGGTGAGGTCTGAAGGTGCCAAGCCACACCCGGACAGTTGATCCCACTGGGCCCCACACATACCGCCCCCCCCCAACAGACTCGAAGGAGGGCGCAAGCACAACCCAACAACCCGGGACTTGCTCTGGGAGGCATATCCCACTGAAGTGCCTGTTGAAGTGGATGCACAGCGCACAGGAGGGCGGGGCCCCCGGCGACAGCGCCCGCTCTGGTAGGCATACCCTGCACTGGTGGGTGGGGCCACAGCGGCAGCACCTGCTGCCGTAGTCATGCCTACACAGGAGGGAGGGAAGAGATACAAACCAAACCTGAGAAGCCATCCAGATCTCCAGATGCACAAATCACCAAGAAACATAACTCAGTTCATAAAAGGGCAAGCCAACTCCCCAGCTCCAAAAAGCAGCACGACTGAATAGGAGATGGAGACTAAAAAAGCAAATGAGGCCATGTTAACAGGAATGATCGAAAGCGTCAGAAATGAAATCAGAAAACAATTCCAGGAATTTAGAGTGGAAATCTGGAAGCACACCCAGGAAGCCAAGAAAGAAATGGAAGCAAAACTGGATACAATGCAAGCCTGCTTTAAAGAAATGGAAGCAAAAATGGATACAATGCAAGCTGCCTTTAAAGAAAATCTCCACATCCTGAGAATGGAAATGCATGAAAAAATAGATTTAAAATACAACTCTTTAAAGGAAGAAATCTCCACGATCAGAGCTGATATGACAACCATAAATAGCTCTCTGACATCCATAAACTCCGCAATTGAAACCATAACACAAAGAGTGGACCATATAGAATCCAGAATCTCTCGCCTGGACGATGAAGCAGCTGACAACAACCAGAAAATGACCACACTCCAAGAAAATGGTGAAGCTTCAGGGAAGGCTAATCCAGGAACTAATGGACAAAGACAAGAGATATAATCTGCGCATAATTGGAATAGAAGAAGGAGCTGAATACCAGAGCAGAGGGCTTAATCATGTTCTCAATAAAGTTATTGCAGAAAACTTCCCCAATCTCACAGGGGACCCCATCCAGGTAACCGAAGCCTATAGGACACCTGGCAGGCCAGACCCCAGGAAAGCCACCCCAAGGCACATAATATTCAAGACTACAGACCTCAAGATTAAAGAGCAAATTCTGAATTCAGCCAAAGCGAAGAAGGAAACTTTTTTCAATGGGAAGAGGATTCGAATAACATCCGACTTACCACACAAACACACAAACTTACCAAGCTCGAAGTGAGTGGAAGAACACCATCCAAGTACTCCAGAATAACAATTTACAACCTCGGATCAAATATCCAGTGAAATTGGAGTTCACATTCGAAGGGAGAACCAGATCTTTCCACACCAAAGAGGAGCTAAAGGTGTATGTGAATAAAAAACCAGCCCTACAGCGAATATTAAGAGGGGAACCCCACCCAACAGAGATCGTAAAAGACACATAGACAGAATCAGAAAGAAACTTCAATAGCCAAAGTCCAGCAGAAACACTAGCTCACTAAAGACAAGAAAAAAAAAAGAGGAAAAAACAGCCCACCAAGAAAATGGAAGGAGAAAAAACACCCTTATCCTTGAACTCTTTAAATATAAATGGTTTAAACTCCCCGATAAAGAGGAGCAGACTGGCAGAATGGATTCGCAAACAAAAAGTTGACATCTGCTGTCTACAAGAGACCCACCTTACAGCACGGGACAAAAACAGGCTTCGAGTGAAAGGATGGAGCAAGATCTACCAAGCAAATGCACCCACCAAAACGGCAGGTGTAGCCATTCTGATCTCAGACAAGCTGGACTTCTCTTTAAAGTCCACTCAAAAAGACAAAGAAGGACACTACATATTAATACAAGGAAAAATCCAGAATCAAGAAATCACGGTGATAAATGTATACTCACCAAACAAAAGAGGCCCGACATATGTCAAGCAAATTCTCAAAGAATTACAGAGCAAGATAGACGCAAACACAATCATAGTGGGTGACTTTAATACTCTTCTCTCTCCAAGAGACAGATCCAACACCCAGAGGATTAGTAAGGGAGCTGAGGACCTAAATAACACCATTTCCCAAATGGATCTAACAGACCTATATAGAACCTTTCACCCTACAGAGACCCAATACACCTTCTTTTCAGCAGCCCATGGATCATATTCCAAAATAGACCACGTCATAGCCCACACAAAGAACCTCAGCAAATACAAAAGTATTGACGTCATCCCATGTATTATATCTGATCACAGTGGATTAAAGGTAACCCTCAACAACAAAGGATACCACAGAGCCTATACACACTCTTGGAGGCTAAACCCCATGCTGCTATCCAACACTTGGGCCACAGATCAAATTAAAGATGAAATCAACGAATTCATAAGCCACAATGACAAAGAAAACACATCACAAAGAAACCTATGGGACACAGCTAAGGCAGTACTGAGGGGCAAGATCATTGCACTCAGCACCCAAATTAAAAGAATGGAAGCAGAGCAGGTGAATACCCTCACGATGAAACTAAAACAACTGGAGAAACAAGAAATGACAGAATCTAAAACGACTACGAGGGGAGAGATCACAAAGATTAAAGAAGAGATAAATCTGATTGAAAATAGAAAGACCATTCAACAAATAAATAAGACTAAAAGCTGGTTCTTTGAGAAAATAAACAAAATTGACAGACCCCTTGCAAGACTTACAAAAAAAAGAAGAGACTCATATTCGTAAAATCAGGGACTCCACAGGAAAAATTACAACAAGTACACACGATATTCAGACAATCATAAGGCGCTATTTCCAAAACCTCTACTCAGCAAAAAACAATAATTTTACAGAAATGGATCAATTCTTAGAGAAGTACAATCTGCCCAAACTGAACCAAGAAGAAATAAATCAACTAAATAAACCAATAACTTATGGTGAGATACAGGAGGTAATCAAGAACCTCCCTACTAAGAAAAGCCCAGGCCCAGATGGATTCACCAACGAATTCTACAAAACCTTTAGTGAGGAGCTAATTCCAATACTCCTCAAACTCTTCCGCGAAATAGAAATGGAGGGAGAAATCCCAAACTCATTCTACGAAGCTAATATCATACTCATTCCCAAACCAGGCAAAGATCCAACAAAAAAATAGAACTACAGACCAATATCACTAATGAACACAGATGCAAAGCTCCTCAATAAAATATTAGCTAATAGGATCCAGAAACTGATCAAGAATATCATACATCATGACCAAGTAGGCTTCATCCCTCAGTCACAAGGATGGTTCAACATCCGTAAATCAACCAACGTAATTCACCACATAAACAGAACTAAAATCAAGAATCACATTGTTATCTCAGTCGATGCCCAAAAAGCCTTTGACAAAATACAACATCCATACCTATTAAAAGCTTTGGAGAGAACAGGAATAGATGGAACATTCCTCAAAACAATAAAAGCCATATACAACAGACCAACTGCTAATATCATATTAAATGGAGAGAAACTTAAATCATTCCCCCTAAACTCAGGAACAAGACAAGGATGCCCACTCTCCCCACTTCTGTTCAACATAGTGCTGGAATCCCTAGCCATAGCAATAAGGCAAGAGGAGGACATCAAAGGGATCCACATCGGCAAGGAAGAAATCAAGTTATCCCTATTCACAGACGACATGATCTTATATCTGATGGACCCAAAAAACTCAGTCCCCAAACTCCTACACCTAATAAACCAATTTGGCAAAGTAGCAGGATACAAAATCAACCCACAAAAGTCAGCAGCTTTTCTGTACACCAGCAATAGACAAACAGAAAAGGAAATTATGGAAACAATTCCATTTACAGTAGCCAAAAAAAGAATAAAGTACCTAGGGATCAACTTAACCAAGGACGTGACGGACCTATTCAATGAAAACTACAAAAATTTAATAAGGGAAATCAAAGAAGACACAAGGAGATGGAAAGACCTCCCATGCTCATGGGTAGGCAGAATCAATATAGTGAAAATGGCCATATTGCCCAAATTGTTATACAAATTCAATGCAATACCTATCAAAATCCCAGCCACATTCTTCACTGAAATAGAGAAACCAATCCATAAATTCATATGGAACAGCAAAAAACCTAGAATAGCCAAAGCAATTCTAGGCAAAAAAAGCAGTGCAGGAGGTATCACAATACCAGACTTCAAGCTCTACTACAAGGCCATCATAACAAAAACAGCATGGTATTGGTATAAAAACAGATCGGAAGACCAATGGATTAGAATTGAAGACCCAGAAATAAAACCGCACTCTTACAGCCAACTGATATTCGACAAAGGAGCTAAAGACATACAATGGAATAAACATAGCCTCTTCAACTACTGGTGCTGGGAGAACTGGGCAGCCATATGCAGAAAACTCAAAGTAGACTCAAGCCTATCACCATGCACCAAGATCAACTCAAAATGGATCAAGGACCTCAACATCAGACCTGAATCCTTGAAACTACTGAAGGACAGAGTAGGAAAGACACTAGAACTTGTAGGCACAAGAAGGAACTTCCTGAATAGAGTCCCAGGGGCACAACAAATAGGCGAAAGACTCGACAAATGGGACTACTACAAATTAAAAAGTTTCTTCACAGCTAAGGTCATAGCCACCAAAATAGAAAGACAGCCAACGATATGGGAAAGGATATTTACCAGCACAGTAACAGACAAAGGCCTGATATCGGTCATCTACAGAGAACTCAAAAAACTAAGCCCCTCCAAGCCCAATAAACCTATTAGGAAATGGGCAAAAGTGCTAAAGAGAGACTTCACAAGAGAAGATATAAAAATGGCAAAGAAACATATGAGGAAATGCTCAACATCCCTGCTAGTAAAGGAAATGCAAATAAAAACAACCCTGAGATACCACCTCACCCCAGTTAGAATGGCCTATACTCTGAACTCAGGAAACAACAAATGCTGGAGGGGCTGTGGGGAAAGAGGAACCCTTCTCCATTGTTGGTGGGAGTGCAAATTAGTACAACCACTTTGGAGAACAGTATGGAGGTTTCTCAAAAAGCTCAATATAGACCTACCCTATGACCCAGCCATACCACTCCTAGGCATCTATCCTAAACAGCAAAATCCAAGATATCAAAAAGGCATTTGTACTTCCATGTTTATCGCGGCACAATTCACAATAGCCAAAATATGGAAACAACCCAGATGCCCCTCCACAGACGAATGGATCCAAAAAATATGGTACTTATACACAATGGAATACTAGATAGCGATTAGGAATGGTGAAATACTGTTATTCGCAGGGAAATGGTCAGAACTTGAACAAATAATGTTGAGTGAGACAAGCCTAGAACACAGAAAACAAAGGGGCATGCTCTCCCTGATATATGACTGTTAACAAAGGGAGACAGAGAGACAGTAGAGACCAAGTCTGTGAATACTGTATATGTTCTTGATACATTGTATATTGCATATGTGTCAACCTGACCTAGACAAGGGATAGAAAAACAGGTCGTAAGATATCACAAGAAATGTACACACTGCCCTACTATGTAACTGCACCCTCTTTGCACAACACCTTGTAAAAAAAAATTATGTCCCATTAATAAAAAAAAAAAGAAATAATTAAGGGGCCGGGGATATGGCCTAGAGGCAAGAGTGCTTGCCTCGTATACATGAAGCCCTGGGTTCAATTCCCCAACACCACATACACAGAAAACAGCCAGAAGTAGCACTGTGGCTCAAGTGGAAGAGTAGTAGCCTTGAGCAAAAAGAAGCCAGGGATAGTGCCCAGGACCTGAGTCCAAGGCCTGGGACTGGCAAAAAAAAAGAAAGAAAAAAAGAAAAAGAAATAATTAAGTTAAGAAATAATTTTAAATTATTTTGTCCATCTTCTTTCAGATTTGATTTTGATTATGTTGGTACTGTTTTCAAGTGAAGAGAGGCTGATTAGACGAGAATGTGCTATTGTCTTGTTATTGTGCTTCCTTGTTAGTATTATCTTCAGTTTGCCTTTTATTTGTATTTTAAAGCTACTGTCTGAGAAATAATTTAGTAATCCACATGAATGGATGCATAGACATAATTGGGCACATAGAAAATTGTTATTATTTGTTGAAACCCATTGAAAAATTAGAATGCCCTTCTTTTTTTTATTTGAAAAGTTGTCTTTCCCCCGAAGTTACTTTGTATATCACGGAACACATGTCTGACCCTAACACTTATAAGGTGGTCACAATACAATCCTTTTATTTTATCTGATGTTCTGTATAATGAAGATAGTAAAGAGAGACATATTGACCTATGGGGTAGCAGAGAAGGACAGAGAGTGAATGTGAAATAGATAGACAGTGGCTAAATTTTGGGAGAAGAGATGAATAAAGACTTGTTAGAGGATTTTTAACTGTGTAAAATTGGAATGTCCTGGTTTCCATATATGCAAATATTTTATTATAATTTTATGCTTTTGACTAAATGAAATGTTTTATTCTTTTCAGTTTCTTAATGACAGCATGAGTATAACACATACTCGCTGTCTTTTCCTTTCTGTTTGTCTATCCAAATCCTGCCAAGCTCAAGATCCACCTTTCCCAAGTAGCTTATATGAGACTGTTTTTTTAAAAGATGATGCCAATAACTTTACCATGCCAAATATTTTTATTGCAAGGTGACCTTGGCAATCTAGGTTTCACTAAAGGTGCTACACACCTGCAAATAAGTACATGGAAAGATGTTCACAATGAATAGCTATTAGTGAAGTACAAATTAAGACCACAGTAAGATTTTCCTAAAAACAGTTAGAATTTAAAAAGCATGAAACCACCAAAAGCTGCTCTTTAAAAAAAAATTATTTAAGAAAACCTCCTCTTGGGAAGGCTTTGTGATAGCAGATAATCAGGCATACATCCTTCAGACAGCCTGTCAGGAATAGGCTTCAGCTACAACAAGAGGCCTGAAGACCAATGGAATAAAATTGATGACCCAAAAAACAACCCATAGACTTATGACCATCTAATCTTTGATAACGGAGCAAAAAAGCCCCACAAAAAACACAACACCAAAAATACCAACTCAGTATGAAACAACGATAGCCTCTTCAACAAATGGTGCTGGCAGCATTGGCTAAACACATGTAGAAAACTGAAGTTAGATCTTTATATATCATCTTGCACCAGAATCAAATCCAAATGGATCAAAGACCTCGAGGTAAAAGCAGATACCCTGAAAATATTACAAAAAGGATTAGTGGAAACACTAAGGCTCCTTGACACAGGTTGGAACTTTCTTAATAAGACCCAGAAATACAACAAATCAAAGGAAGGCTGGATAAGTGGTATTTCATTAACTATAGAGCTTCTGCATGACAAAGAACATAGCTAGCAAGATAAATAGAAGTCCCACAAATAGGGGGAAGAACTTCACTAGAGCTGTACAACAGACAAGGGCCTCATATTTAAAGTATACTTACAGCTCAAGAAATTAAATACCCCCAAAACAAACCTCCAAAGAAAAAACCACCCCATTAACAAGCGGGCTAAAGATTTAAAGAAGACTTCTTTGAAGAGGAAATAAGAATGGACAATAGACACATGAAGAAATGTTCAATATCTCTGGCCATAAAAATGCAAATCAAAACATTAAGATTCCACTTTACCCCAGTTAGAATGGCCATTATCAAAAAAGCTAACAACAACATGTTGGCAGGGATGTGGCCGAAAGGGAATGCTACTACACTATTGGTGGGAGAATAAACTTGTTTAAGCACTCTGGAAAGCAGTCTTGAGGTTCCTCAAAAAAAAACAAACATAGAACTCCCCTATGAGCCAGCAGCAATCCCACTCCTGAGCATTTACCCAAATGATCACAAACAAGGCCATACTAAAGCTACCAGCATAACCATGTTCATTGGAGCATTATTTATCATAGCTAAGATATGGAAACAACCCAAATGTCCCTCAGTAGATGAATGGATCAAGAAGATGTGCTATATATTACACACTGGAATTCTATGCTTCCATCAGGAAGAATGGCATTGCCCATTTGTGAGGAAATGGAAAGACCTGGAAAAACATATTAAGTGAAGCAAGCCAGGCCCAAAGATATGTATGTTGCATGGTTTCCCTCATTTGTAATAACTATAATATGTCCATGATATTCTTCACAGAGGATCACAATAGCCCAATCATGAAGTGCATAGGACCATATATAATAAAGAATATCAAAATGAGCTCCAAGAATTGGAAACAAGAGCTTCTTCCCGCTCAAGGCTAGCACTCTGCCACGTGAGCCACAGCGCCGCTTCTGGCCGTTTTTTCTGTATATGTGGTGCTGGGGAATCGAACCTAGGGCCTCGTGTATCCGAGGCAGGCACTCTTGCCACTAGGCTTTATCCCCAGCCCCTTATTATGTCTTATATGCAGCTATTTCTATTTTTTCTTTCTGCTTTAGTTTTCTGCACCCTTTGTCTTGTATATAAGCTTATCTGAAGGGAAAGGGAATCACAGCAACAGCGGGACAAAGGATGAACTAATGCAACAATGAAAGGAGGGGGTAAGTGGAAGAAAATGAGGGAGGGGGTAACCATATTTAAAAATAAATGTACTTATTACCTTACTTATGTAACTGTAATCCTCCTGTTCTTCACCTTTATAATAAATAAGGAGAAAACAAAAAAACTTCCATTTTGGAAGGCTTTGTGATTCCAGGCAATCAGACATATATTCTGCTGACTAAACCTGTCAGGGATAGGCTTTGGCTACCTGAGGTTTGTCTGTGAGAATATGACTGGCTTCAGGAAATGTTACTTCCTCTTGAACTTCAAATTGAATGAGGGTCTAAAAATTTTCATAGGGGCAGGCAGTAAGAAGAACAGAAATCTTTGAGAGAAAGCATAGAACAGTTCTAAAGAACTGTAACAGAAGTCCAGGTACTGGTGGGATGGATCAGTGTAGCTCTTTGTGAAGTCAGGTTCCCAGTTGGCTGAAGTCTCTCACTATCTGGAACCTGCTGCAGGCAAGTAAAAATGCTGTGCTCACAGAGGGACCCTATCCTCAACATATCTGTCCTCTTTTCTTAAAGCCACCAGCATGTAAGCAAGGAGGATCCACCATGATGACCTTCACTAATGGTAATCACTGTCCAAAAGCCCCACCTCTAAAAAGGAGTTGGATCTACTTTCCACCTTCTTGATAACTCAAAATTAATTAAATTTCAACATACAAACCCTTGGGGAACATACTCAAATCATATCCAAGCCACAGCAATGCCAATCTGAAAAGGTCACATGCGGTACAATTTCATTTAACATTCTAGAATTGGCAAAGTTATAGAGATCGCTAAGAAATGAGTGGCTGCCATGCTTGTAACTGCTTCTGCAAGCATTTTCGATTTTTTTTCTCTTACAATAATGATGTACAGAGGAGTTACAGTTACATAAGTCAAGTAAAGAGTATATTTCTTTTTGGACAATGTCACTCCATCTCCTTCCTTTGGTCTCTCACAGTTTCTGCAAGTCTTTACTAAATTAAACATCTAAATCCTCTCAGAGTTGATTTATATTGACAGTTCTGTATTTTCTTGCCTGTAGGCCACGTACTCTTATTTGTTACTCTACTAAAGATCCCAAATTCTAGTAAAGGTTTCAATTAATTCAGATCACGGGGCTGGGAATACAGCCTAATGGTAGAGTGTTGGCCTCATATACATGAAACCCTGGGTTCAATTCCTCAGCACTACATAAACAGAAAAAGCCAGAAGTAGTGCTGTGGCTCAAGTGGTAGAGTGCTAGCCTTGAGCAAAAAAGAAGCCAGGCACAGTGCTCAGGCCCTGAGTTCAAGCCTCACAACTGGCAAAATTCAGATCGTGACTTTAATTAAACATATTTACTGGCATACCAATTTGCTTTCTCTATACCAAAATGAAACGCTATCTACACAAGTGGAGTATATATATTGTAAAGTAGAATTGGTACATCTGTACTATAACAGCACTAGAAATAAAATGCTATTTGTAAATACATTTTTTGCAAGTATAGAAATAACTTTTAATTGTTGTATTTTTAGGTATCATTCTATTATTAGCCAAAACAAATAAATGAGTTGTGATGAAGTAAGAAAGAAAATCAGATTGCCTAGGCAGTATTCTTCTCTAGAGCTTCAAGTTCTGTCCCAAGCATATGTAGCTATGACAGAATTCAGTTTATTGTGCTTGTATGACTGAGATTCCCCATTTCCTTCCTGTCTATCAACCAAGGGCCATTCCCAGCTCCTAAAAGCCATCTGCTTTCCTTGCTACATGGCCTTCTCTTTATAAAGCCAGTAACAGAGAAAAAAAGGTTTTTTTTTCTCAGTCATGGAGTTTGAACTCTGGGCTTGGGTGCTGTCCCTGAGCTCTTCAGCTCAAGGCTAGTGCTCTACCACTTGAGCCACAGTGCCATTTCCTGTTTTCTGGTAGTTAATTGGAGAGAAGAGTGTCAACTTTCCTGCCTGAGCTGGCTTTGAACTTCAATCCTCATATCCTAGCCTCCTGAGTAGCTAGAATTACAGGCATGGGCCACTGATGCCTGCCAGAGAAATGTTTGTGCAATGAATTTCCCTTATACTTTGAGTCCTTGCCTTCTGTCTCTTCTTCCTCCTTATCTCTCTTGTTCTTCTTGAAACTGATCCTAAATAACTACCATGCAAAAACAAAACTCACAAGTATATAATGAAAAAAACACTAAATGATGTAGTTTAGTCAGAAGAAAACCAAATGGGAATGAAAGGATTGAGATGTAAGAAATAATGTTGATTAAACAGACTGTTCAAGGCAAAAATACATGTTTGTACATATGTATTATAAAAACTAACACTAGGAAAACTAACAATAGGAATAATCCTGTGGGATACTTAGTTCCCCAGTGTGTGTGTGTGAGTGTGTGTGTGTGTGTGCACGTGCGCGTGCAAAACACCCAACCCCCAGTGTTGGGGCTTGAATTTAGGGCCTGACTACTTAGCTTTTGTGCTCAAGACTCAAGGCCAGCACTCTTATCATTGGAGCCATAGCCCCAATCCCAGCATTTGGGTGGCTAGTTGGAGATAAAAGTCTCACAGACTTTCCTGTTTGAGCTGGCTTCAAACCATGCTCCTCAGATATCAGCCTCCTGCATAGCTAAGATTACAGGTGTGGCTTTAGTTTTCCATTTTTGTGAAAGCAGGTAAGAAGGATGGAGATGTGTACCAAGCGTGTATGATGTCACATGGCATGGAGAATGTCTTCTGGTTCAAAAATGTGTAAGACACAAAAAGCCACATTGACAATCTATATTCATTCTTAGAGTTAATTTGTAAACCAGAAAGTTCTTGTCTATAAGTTTTAGAATGCATAAGAATTTTCTTTTCAGGTTCTGTCCTTTGAATTAAAGAAAATGCAAAATGTGAAGGTTCTTTAAAGATAAATTGTGACACTTTGTCTTAGTTTTAAATCTTAGTTGTGCAGTGATTTCTTTTCAATTATTAGCATGTTTACCTTTGGAAAACATAGAATAACCGATGTTGATAGAAAAATGTTAAGAAACTAAAAGCCAAAAGAAAAACCAACTTGAATCATCACAATTGCTCTTAGTAAATAGCGAAATGTAGATGTCTTTTGTATTTTAGGATAAATTCTAAACAACTGAACACATGTGATGTTTTGATTTTTGTGAAAAGATCACCTGATTTGTTCCTTAACCAGGCTTACAAGCTACAATGTAATCTTTTAAAATTATAGATAATTACAAAAAGGCACATTAAACCTGAGTTAATCACAGTTGTTTCAAAAATATGTCCCTTCTCTTAACAAAGAAGTAACTCAGCCAAAACTTGGATAAACTGGCATTTGCCTAGATCACATGTTTCATTCCTGAACACAATGCCCCTTGTGTTTCTTTCAGGTGTCCATGCTTTCTCTGAAAAGTAGATCTCCTCTTCCAAAGCTTGAGTATTATCTGCTCTTTGTTTGAAAATAAGTGTATTGTTCATGTGTGGACTAGTAGTGCAGGTGTTTTGCCTCTTTTCCCAGTCAGGCTGATCCTTAAGCCTTTTATGAAACCAGTTTAGTTTAGTTAAATCACCAACATCGACTTATTGCTGTTTCCCTTTATGGCCTTATTATAAGCTACAAATGCAACCAGATATCTTTCATGCCATTATGTTTACATTTTTAATTAATATCACCGGAGTTGTCAATATTCTACTGCTTTCTTAGTTCTTAAAGGCTAACTTAAAAACAAGGGAAAAGTTTAGATAAAACATTAGCAGACTAAGTTGCTTTCATTTTCCTGAACTCCAACGGCAGGTGTCCAGATGTACTCCTGCCACTGCAAAGCACTATCTGAAAGCTTTGCAAGAAATTAAACTCTCTGAAGTGGAACCAAACTGGATAAAGCCTCAGACGCATGTATTCAAGCACCTTTTCTCCTGAGTGGAGCATGTGAAACACTGACCACAGCAAAGATTGGTATTAGGTGTCAGGTAACTGATTCTCTCTTCTAAAGTATAGGGTTTCAACCTCTCATTTTATTTTGAAACAGGCACTTTCATGTTTTTCCCTAGAGAATGAAGAGGGTATGAACTCAGATCATTGGACAAGCTATTGCTGAGAAAAGAAAAGGCATGGGTGACAGAATTACTTTAAGATTTTGATACAAAAATTATAATTGACATTACTTATCAGTTATTTTTCCTGCTTATAAACCATGAAATTGCAAATGTTATCACTCATATCTCTAGTTTTATTTTTACATAATCACACCTGTCACTTACAGTACTGAAGTGTCCTTTAGTAAAATGTAGCATATAATTTAGATATTCGATACTCTCATCATCTCCCTCCCTCCCTCCATCATTCTCTCCCTCCCTCTTTTCCATCTTTCCTTTTTCAAATCTTGAACTCAGGGCCACATGCTCTCAATTGTGTGTGTGTGTGTGTGTGTGTGTGTGTGTGTGTGTGTTTTGCTCAAGGCTGGTGCTCTACCACTTAAGCCACAGCTCTGTTTGTGGCTTTTTTTGGTTGTTAATTGGAGAAAAGAGTTATGAACTTTCAAATCTTCTTAGATCTCAACCTCCTGTGTATTAGGACTACAGATATAAGCCACCAGCACCTGATTCATCATTTGGATGGTTAAGAATTTTTAAAAATTTTCATTTGTCCATTATTCATTTAGAAAGTTTAGAGGAAGATAGTACATAATGAGTAAAAGTTCTTCTAGTTGCAATTTTGTCTAATATAACCTGCTCAGTATTTTATTGGCTAAAAAGAGAATATGACGAAGTACAAAGATGCTCAGAGTACTGTTCCCATGTATGAGACAGAGAAAGATTTAACTCTTTCCAGGATCCTGTAATTAAACTTTACACTTACAATTTATTCAAATTTGCTAAGGAGTGTTACTTAGCTATAGACACATTGACAAGTTGATTTTTTCCCACTTTTCTTGCTTTATTGAGAAACTTTTTTTTTTTTTTTTTTTACTTTGTTGAAGAAAAATTTCTAGGGATCAAACTCAGGACCTTGAGCATGTGAGACAAGCAACCAGTTTTCTTGTTGTTTTGTTTTTGCAGTACTGGGGTTTGAACTCAACCCCAGAATAAATAAAGTCTCCGTCCCAGAGGAGCTTATGCAGAGAGTCAGAGAATATTATCTAAATAAACATATATGCTTAGTGAAAATAAAAATAAGGCAGTTCTCCTTGCTGTAACAAAATAAGGAGGAAAACAACTTAAAGGAAGAAGAATTAATTTTGTCTCATGATTTCAGAGTTCTTAGTGTATTGCCAGCTGCATCTATTGCTTTTAGGCCTGTGGTAAGACAAAAGCATCATGATCGAATAGTGTGGTAGAGGAAAGCAGTTTACCTTTTGATAACCAGGGAGGAGAAAGGGAGAGGGGCTGGGAACAATGGATAGATATATCCTTCAAAGGCATGTCCCCAGTAACCTATATGCTCCAACTAGTCTTCATTCTAAGATCCCATTCAGGTATGAACTCACGAATGAATCAACTCATTGATGAAGTCATTGCCCTCACAATTCATCTTTAAATAGTGCCAGCATCTGGGGACCAAACCTTTAATTCATGAGCCTTCTTGGGGGAGGGAGAGTGATATTGCATAGCCAAACAATAACAAACAAATTAAGCAAGAAGGGAAGGAAATATGTCTTAACTCAAAGAATGGTAGAAGAAATATAGCACTTAAAAGGAATAAATAGGCCATTTCTGTAGGCCCAGAGGCCCAGAGGCCTACAGAAGATTGGGGATTTCAAAGTTTTTTGTTTTGTTTTTGTTTTGTCAGTGGTGGGGTTTGAACTCCACCTGGGTGCTGTCCCTGAGCTCTTCAGCTTCAAGGCTAGCACTCTACCCATTTGAGCCACTGTGCCACTTCAGTTTTCTGGTAGGTTTTTGGCGGTAAGAGTCTCACAGACTTTCCTGCCCGGGCTGGCTTTGAACTTCGATCCTCAGATCTCAGTCTCCTGAGTAGCTAGGATTACAGGCATGAGACGCCAGAGTCCGGCGGTTTCAAAGTTTTTGACTGAGTGAACAGAAGAACAGGGCTCTGACCATGACATTTTTGCCCACCAGAGCACTGACTTACAGATCACAAGATTAAGAATTTACCTCTGTCTCTCAAGTGGGCAATTTATACAGAGGGTCTCAACTGAGAGCCATCTTCTGCCACCTCTATCTAAAGAGGGAATCTGGGTAATCTACGATAACATCCACTATTATATCTTCACAAGTGTATTTTTGGAATAAATTCCTTAAAGTGGAATTGTTCAACCAATTCTAATTATATAATCTATATCTCACACAAATATCTTATACATATATGTACAATTTTAATTATATACACATCATCTTAATTTTTACATGTGTCTAATTTTAATGTATTTGTGTATATGCATGTATAATTTTGCTAGATATTGCAGTTTTTCAGAGGACTGCACAACACCAATATACAACAAGAAATTTGCTCCTTCATGGCCTTGATAAGATTAGATTGTCAATCTGAAAGGTGAGAAATGGTATTTTACTGTTGTTTTGATTGATAATAGTTTTTAACAGGAAATAGAAACATCCTGAGTTCCTTACAACCTATTTGGTATTACAGTGTACAAGATCTCTATGTAAAAGGCAAAGCAATGCAACAGCAATACTTACAATATGTTGTAAACGAACTGTACAATTGGGGGAGAGGGAATGAGAGAGGAGGGAAGGTGGGAGAAAAATGAGGGAGGGGATATCAAGTTGGACAAGAAATGTACTCTCTATCTAATGTATGTAACTATGACCCCTCTGTGCTTCACCTTGACAATAAATAAACAAAAAGATATCTATGCACCAATCTAGCAAAAATCTATACAATACATTAAATAAGAAATTACTAGATAAATATTTAGGATATGATCTCATTTGTGTATAAACAAAGCATATTTATATTGACTTTTTTTGAATTTACATAGAAAATGCCTAGAAGAATACTAAAGAAAAACTGCTCTGGAAAATGTGAATAGAAACTTAAAAGGGTGAAGGAAGTTTTAATTTTGACTTTTGTCAATCTCCAGTGTTTGACATTTGTGTAGCAAGTAGTATTGACCTTATTATATATATATTTTTTCTTTTGTTTTATTTTGAGGAAGGGACTTGCTGTACATAGCTCATGCTGGCCATGCACTCATGAAACCCCTATCTCAGCATCCCTATGGCTAAGATGTCTGGCTTATTTTGTTTTTAAAAATGGTATTCCTGGGCTGGGGATATGGCCTAGTGGCAAGAGTGCTTACCTCGTATACATGAGGCCCTGGGTTTGATTCCCCAGCACCACATATACAGAAAATGGCCAGAAGTGGCACTGTGGCTCAAGTGGCAGAGTGCTAGCCTTGAGCAAAAAGAAGCCAGGGACAGTGCTCAGGCCCTGAGTCCAAGCCCCAGGACTGGCCAAAAAAAAAAAGGTATTCCTGTGCAGACAGCTGGAAGCTACTTTTACGCTCATTCATGCCACATCGACCTGCTCAATACTCCTGGAAAATGATAACAACCCAAAGGTAGCCCCTTTATCTCAAGCACTGTGATTTGGGTCATTTACCTGTCTCACAGAATCCATGTAGCCTCAGTTCTTTCTGAAATTTCCATCCCCCTGTGGAGACTCAAGTATGTCTAGGTATTATGACATTCCAAATAATGGCAAACTTGGTATTTCTGTGCAATTAAAGTAAAACATCAGTTTTGGGGATGAAGAGGCAAATAAATTTGTGGAAGCAGTAGTTTATAATTGTGTATATCTGGGCTGACTTAATTTCCATTATTTGGTCAATAATTTAATGTGTTCTTTAGTGAATATTGGTACGTTTATTCTTTTTCCATTTGACACATTTTGATTTAAGCAAACTTTTGAAGAATACAGTGTTAGGCACAATTCAATAGACAGACATTAGGCACACCAAAAAAGATAATAAAATTTAACCTTCTTCTGGATGGGATAACTGCCTTGTTTCCTAAATTGAGAATTAAAAATTAAAGGTGATTTCAGCTTTAGACATTTGCCTATAAGTAAGTATATAAATGGAGAATTTTCAGGTTGATATTTCTACCTCTTTTCTATCAATTATGGAGTAGTCAGGATTCTGATTTTATTTTATTTTATTTTTTCAAATTTTTATTATCAAACTGATGTACAGAGAGGTTACAGTTTCATACGAGGATTCTGATTTTAATGATCAATTTTTACATGATCTATTTCTCACACCAGCTCTTCTCCCAGATAAAGCAGAAAAAGGCACATATCTTTTAAAACTTAAATTAACAAAATACTACCAAATAAACTAAAACACTGATATAGGAAGTAGATGATTAAAAGCTGTCAGTACTTGAAAGTGAATGAATTTGCTATTATGGGTTTGTATGTTCTTTGAGAACTTCTGATTTTTAGGTTCTAATACCTCTGCCAGGAAATGGATAAAACCTTCTGCTCTCATGGGCAGATTAAAACTTTGATTTCAAGTTTTCACAAGTAGGTCATTGATTAATCTGACAGGCTTGACTTTGTTTATACAGAGCTATAAAATTTTATCTTCTGTTTTACTTTCTTTTCCTACTTTGTTAAGAAGAACTTGATTAGTATCATTATTGGAGTTTAATGAAAACAAAGTAGAAACAACTGCTGAATTACAAATAAGAGACTACCAGTTCAGTTTTATATTTAGGTAATATACATTTTCATTGATGATCCCATCCATTAAAAACTTAATAGGAAATGCATAAGCATCTGTAATAGATTCACCATTGACACTGCCAGTTTCCTAGATTTTCTAGTACAGAGGGCACTGTAGATAGGAGGAGCTTGAACATATTAGTATACGGAAAAGATGAGGTGTTTTCCTATGTCTTTCAACATGCTTCTTGAAGACACCATTGTGTTTAGTGATAGACAGTCCAGATTAGACATAATTTGAAGTTTGGGGGCTTTTCAAGAGCTAATTTTGGAGGTATGTTGAAATATTTCAAGCTTTTCTCTGCTCTCATTCACCAGGGCAACAAAATAAACCTGTTAGCATTCACAGAGGGGGAAAAATACAAACAAAGGACAACCTTCAGAGTTAGTTGTTTTGATGATAAATAAGTCCCTTATCCTCATACCTACTATTGTTCCTGTGTTGGATGTCTTCCAGTTGCACTCTCTACCTTTCTGTACACTGCTTTTTCTCACCAGAAAGACTGATCTGTTTAGTTTAAATTGGTTTTCCATGTGTGGCCCCTGGACCAGTATGGATGTGCAGATGTCCTTATCATATCCTGGTTCATGATGTTCAGGGTAGATGCCTAGGAGTGGTGTGGCTGGGTCGTGGGGAAGGTCCATGTTTAGTTTTTGAGGAACCTCCACACTGATGTCCAGAATGGTTGTACTAGTTTACATTCCCACCAGCAGTGACTAGGTTTCCTTTTCCGTCACATCCCTGCTAGCAATTATTGTTGTTTGAATTCAAAATGTTGGCCAGTCTAACTGGGGTGAGATGGAATGTCAGAGTTGTTTTGATTTGCATTTCTTTTATGGCCAGGGATGATGAATATTTCCTCATGTGCTTCTTTGCCATTCTTACCTCTTTTTCTGAGAAGTCTCTCCTTAGCAATCTTGCTCACTTAGTGATTGGTTTATTAAGTTTGGGAGGGGTTAGTTTCTTGAGCCCCTTGTGTATATTGGATATTAGGCCTTTGCTATATGACTGGTACAGATCTTTTCCCAATTCATTGGCTGTCTTTCTAGTTAAGTAACTATGTACTTAGCTGTGCAGAATCTTTTTATTTTGATGGAATCCCACTTGTCAAGTCTCCTATCTGTTGCACCCTTGGGACCGTATTCAAGAAGTTCCTGTCTATACCTGTAAGTTCTAATGTTTCTCCTACTCTCTCCTGAAGTAGTTTCATAGTTTCAGATCTGATGTTGAGGTCTTTGATCCATTTTGAATTGATATTAGTGCATGGTGATAAGCAGGGATCCACTTTTAGTTTTCTGCATATGGCTGCTCAGCTTTCCCAATAGCACTTATTGAAGAGGCTATGTTTTTTTGCACTGTATGTCTTTGGTTCCTTTGTCAAATATCAAATGACGGTAAGTATGTGGTTTTATTTCTGGGTCTTCTAGTTGCTCCATTGATCTTTAGGTCTATTTTTGCCAATACCAAGCTGTTTTTGTTATTATGGCTCTGTAATAGTTTGAAGTCTGGTATTGTGATACTGCCCCCATTGTTTTTTTGTTTTGTTTTGTTTTGTTTTTTTGCCTAGAATTGCCTTGGCTATTCTAGGTCTTTTGTTATTCCAGAAGAACTTTTGGATTGTTTTCTCTATCTCAGTAAAGAATGCTATTGGGATTTTTTTATGGGAATTGCATTGAATTTGTATCTCATTTTTGGCAATATGGCCATTTTCACAATGTTTATCCTACCTATCCATGCACATAGAAGGTTGTTTAACTTCCTGATATCCTCTGTGATTTCTTTCTTCAGATTTTTATAGGTTTTGCTACAAAGATTTTATGCATCTTTGGTTAGGTTAGTTCCTAGGATTTTTTTTAGGCTATTGCAAATAGAATTGTCTTCATGATTTCCCTTTCTGCTTGTACATTGTTGGGATACAGAAAGGCTATTGGTTTTTGTAGGTTAATCTTATATCTTGATATTTTGCTGAAGTAGTTAATCAGATTTAGTAGTTAATCAGTTTGGGGGTGGAGCTTTTGGGTTCTTTAGGTACAATATCATGTCATCTGCAAATAGGGACAGTTTAATTTCTTCTTTTCCTATGTGAATCCCTTTATTTAATTAATTAACTAATTAATTAATTAATTTTTATTTTATCTTTTGTCAGTTATGGGGCTTGATCTCTAGGCCTGGGCACTGTCCCTAAGCTCTTCATATCAAGGCTAATGCTTTGCCACTTGAGCCGTAGTGCCACTTCCAGTTTTCTTGTGGTTAATCGGAGGTAAGAGTCTCAGAGACTTTCCTGCCCAGGCTGGTTTTGAACCGTGATCCTCAGATCTCAGCCTCCTGTGTAGCTATGATTACAGGCGTGAGCCACTGGCACCTGGCTCCTATGTGAATTTCTTCAATGTCCTTTTCTTGCCGTATTGCTCTGGCTAAGAATTCCATAACTGTATTGAAGAGGAGTGGAGAGAGTGAGCATCATTGCCTTGTTCCTGATTTTAGGGGAAATGGCTTTAATGTTTCCCCATTCTGATGTTGGCTGATGGTCTGTCATGTAGTCTTTATTGTTTTAAGGAATGTTCCTTCTATTCCTAGTTTCTCCAAACCTTTAAAAGAATGTATGTTGTATTTTGTTGAAGGTTTTTCTGCATGTAGTGAGTTGATCATGTGGTTCTTGTCATTGGCTTTGTTGACAAGGTGAATTACATTTATTGATTTGCATATATTAAACCAGCCTTGCATCTGTGAGATGAAGCCTATTTGGTCATAAGGTATGGTTTAAAAAAATTTGTTTCTGTATTATATTAGCTAGTATTTTATTGAAGAGCTTTGCATCTGTGTTCATCAGAGATATTGGTCTGTTATTCTCTTTGATTTCCTATTGCTTCACTTCCATCTTCTTCTGTCTCTTGTCCATACTTTTATAAGTAGCTCATTTAATAAATGCATCTCAATTACTCTATTTGAATATGCTTGATCTCGACTGATGTCCCCAGTATCAGTTTTTTCTTCTTTAATGTCCATTCAAGTGATTCACACTGTTTCTCTTTGTTTACTTATTTAACTTGTGTACGGGTTGGAAAAAGGAGACCTCCATATGGTTATCTAAGCAGGAGAGAGTTTATTAGCAGAACTGAACCACTGGCCCACATGAGATGGAAGTGAGAAGAGGGGAACTATGGCACACAGAGAAGATATATACAGAGAAGGTGTGGAGGAGGTGTGGCTGCAGTGGATGCAGAAATGACCTCAGAGCCTGGGAACTTCTCATTGACCATAGGAGGCTGTAACCAGGTTGGATGAGGAAGTAACCTCAGAGTCTGGAGGACCTCTCACTGCTCCCCAGTGTGCCACTTACCTGGGTTACAGGTGCTGGATGGGGGCTTCTAGCAAGGGCTACATATGCACAAAGGGAGAACAGGGGAAGGGGGCAATTTTCCCAGGCAGGCCTAACATTCCAGTCTCTTGATAGCTACAAAGGGGTGCTGATCATCTCTGCTGTTAAGGGGCATTGATTTTAGGGGTAGAAGGCAGAGATATCATCTAGTTGGAGAGAAGGCAGAAGTAACAGTTTCTTGGTGGTGAATGCATGTATGCATCTTTGGATAAAATCTGAACGAAGTCTTATGAGGCAATGAGTAAACAATAAGAAAATAAAAAAATATTATTGGAGGGCCTACAGTTGGCAGTAGGAAGAGTAGCCATCCGTTCAGGGTTGAAAAGGAAAATTTAGATTGCTTGGCTAGTTCCTGTCTCCTATGTGGCAGGTGGTCCTGGAGTTGGTAGATCATGTTTCTTACTACTCCTGACTGGTTAACATCTGGCAACTGGGTAGGAAAGAGCATAGTTGACTGGTTAAGAATAATCAGCCAAAAGCTAAGACTGGATTGAAGTGGTTAAGGGACTGGTAGGAGGCTTTGATCATTCCTGTGACTGGACTATAGATATCTGGATTATAAATATCTGGACTACAGAGTTTGGATGGGAAACCAGGAAGGTCTTGAAGCAAAATATCTTGAGTCCAAGACTCAGTATAAATAGAAATTGCAGGTACTAAAGGCAAGAATGTGTGTTTCTGTCTACTTAGAAGGTAGGCAGATAGGGACATTAGGCATGCTAAGGAACTATTTTCTTTTGACCTCTGAGATTGAAACCATAGTTATGTGAAATGTGACAAGCTTAATATTAAGCAATTAATGTAAGGTAATAACCCTTATACACATTTGTAAAGCCCCAAATCTGATGAGCTTTGTGGTTAGAATTTACAACTGTCCATTTTTGCTTTTGCTCTGTGGGGCCAGTTGAGTCTTGATTGCCTTAGAACTGCACAATGACTTTTCTCAAGGCAATTTACTGTTACTCTATCCAGACCCGGGCTGCCTTGGCAGAGAAGTTTGCTTAGTACCAAGAGGGCTATTTTCTAATTTTGTCACAAGTAGCACAGATAGTAGTTACAATTGAAATACAAAAGCAAATAATTTCAGGAAATATCAGTACCACAAATATCAATATTTAAGACAGTGCTTTACATTGGCAGAAAAGAATTTTTCTCACACCATGATGACAGATTTTATTTTATTTTTTGCCAGTCCTGTGGCTTGGCATCAGGAACTGAACACTGCCCCTGGCTTCTTTTTGCTCAAGGCTAGCACTCTACCACTTGAGCCATAGTACCACTTCTGGCCTTTTCTATATTTATGGTGCTGAGAAATCGAATCCAAGGCTCATGTATACGAGGCAGGCACTCTACCCCTAGGTCATATTCTTTTTTTTTTTTTTTTTGTGGCCGATCCTGGGCCTTGGACTCAGGGCCTGAGCACTGTCCCTGGCTTCTTTTTGCTCAAGGCTAGCACTCTGCCACTTGAGCCACAGCGCCACTTCTGGCCATTTTCTGTATACGTGGTGCTGGGGAATCGAACCTAGGGCTTCATGTATGGGAGGCAAGCACTCTTGCCACTAGGCCATATCCCCAGCCCCTAGGTCATATTCTTAATCTCCATGACGACAGATTTTATATGCATTAAAATGTGGTTGATTTGAATATGTTCACACACACACATACACACACATGAGTGCACAAACTTTAAGCTGCTCTTAGATTTTAAAAATGAATATTAGCTAGGCTGGGAATATGGCCTAGTGGTAGGATGCCTGCCTCAAATAAAAACGATTATCAGCTGTAAGTTTTCTGGAATTACAGTGGCAAGAGATAGTTTTGCCCATAGCACTATTTCCCATGTGGTCATCACTAGAAAAACAGGCAACACTAAACAAAATACAAGATAAAACTCAAGGCACAAAACTTTTGCCAACACACAGAATTTAACAAAACTTCCACGCTTAGAGAGTTTATTACCAGAACTGAACTTCCAGCCCACAGGAGATGTAGTGTGTAGAGAGGGGACTTATGGAGTGGACTAGCATATATAAGAAGAGGGAGGGGAAGAGGTGTGGCTTGACTATTCCTGTGACTGCAGCAGATGTGGAAATGACCTCAGAGGATGAGGAAGTGACTTCAGAGCCTGGGACCCTCCCACTGCCCCTCAGGGGTGCCAATTACTTAAGTTATAGGTGCTAGTAGGGGACTTCAAGAAGGGGTTATATGTACACAGAGGAAGACCAAAGGGAAAGGGGCCATTTTTTTCCCCATTCAGACCTAACAATATGGTTATTAGGAGAACTGAGTTAATGTGTTTATCATGAGGGCTAGCTTGTGGACCTTTGGCATATGATTTTTATTTGTAGGAAGGTTACAGTTTTTACTGTATACAAACTTAAGATACTAACATATAAATGTTCTTATTTCTACTGTCTTTTAACTGTGCTACCTCTTTACCTATGAGCCCTTGGATTCCCAGTATTTAAATTGACTTCCCTATTGATGACCTGACTTCAGATGGAGGAATGATTAAAACTATAAAAGATTTCAGCGTTTGGGTTTGTTTTGTTTTGTCTTTTATTTTTTTGGAACTGGGGATTGAACCCAGGACATTGCACTTGCTAGGCAAGGGCTTTACCACTGAGCTACATCCCAGCTCAGATTTGAGCATTTGGGAATTTTGATTAAATATTAAAACTCATTTTAAATTGACCCAAAATGATAATTAATACCTAATTTATAAAGAATATAGAAAGGGTTCACATTTCTTTATTGCTATTACTCTCTCTCTCTCTCTCTCTCTCTCTCATTTTTTTTTCTCTTTCAGTGCTAGAGATCGGACTCATGGGCTTGCAATTGCTAGGCGGGTATTATACCACTGGAGTGATGCTCCAGTTTATATTCTTCTTCCTTCATAGAATCTATGTATAGTGACATTATGAACTTCTCATTAGCAATAAGACATGACATGATGTGAATAAGTGAAAGATAAAGCAGAAGACTCTGGGTGAATCTTCACTAGGACTTTGGTCTTAATATGTGGGCTCTGTCCAGGGCCTGCTTCACAAATATGTAACCTGCGCAGTCATAAAATCTCTCAAAATGAGATGGCTATAGGCTGGGTTTAGTAGTATGATTAGGTATTTTTCATGTTTTGAATGATGGACTTCATAGTTTTATTTTGTTCTAGACTTCATAGATGATGTCCTTGGTTCTTGCTTTCACATTTTCAGGTTTGTGTAAGATGACCAAGTAAGTATAATCACTATAAAAATAAGATCTGATTGTTAGTATTATACTTTCTTGTAGAAAAAAATTCTCAAATGCAAGATTTGCGAAGAAATTTTCTCTACAAGGTTGAGGCTGGGTTATGAAAATAGAAGTAATTTCTGGTTAAAAGTTATTTCCTGGAGGAATAAATGTCTAATACCTGATTTGGAATGTCCCTCTTTCAATTTTGGGCATTCAACATAAAAAACCAGGAGAGGGTTTCATGTGCCAGTTGTCAACTTTTTCCCTACATGGTGAAGAAACAGTCTATTCAACCCTGCCTGGCACTGTAGGCTGTATCCCTACCTTTACTCAGACCAGGCCTTTTGGGCAATAGCATAGTGTACAATTGGGTCTATTCAAATAATTTATCATGCTGTATATTCATAATACTTGGAACTTTGCCATGACAAATTAAGATATCTCACAACCCAAAGCAGCAAGGAGTTAAGAGAATGTCAGGGCTTGCAGCGACAGATATATTGGATGCAACGGTGTGTGGGTAGAACTGCGATGCCTCTGAGGCTGATGCTTGCACACATTAAATGCTAAAGACTTTGCCTTTTAGTGCTTTCTTACCATCTAGTACTTTCTTTCTGTACACCTTGACTAAATATTACTATAGGAAATTTACAGCATTCAAACTATATTCATTTTTCACGTAGGGTAAACTACCAGGAAGTATTTTGAAGAGAAACAAAACAAAATAAAAGCAGAACAGTGAGTGGCTGGTATAGCATTCCTTCCTCATAAATTACTCAGGCCAATCCTTTGAGAGCACACAGACTGTGATGAATTAGGCATCTCCTAAATATAGATTTCCTGTCATTTGCCATTCTAGAAAGTCTTGCTGTAAGAAGTTACCATTATGGCTTAGCAGAAATTCTTGTTGACTATTTTATAAGCCTTATTAGCAATCCAAATCTCAGGTAACTGATGAACTTTGAGAAACTAAACCAAACCACTAGTGAAAATTTTCCCCCAAAGAAGAATTAAAGATAGAATATACTTACCTACTTGAATTCAATTTCTCCCCCTTAAGAAAAACACACCTGAAAAGTTATACTTATTGGAATGAAAGATGTACATTTTCAGCAGCTATGCTTATGTACAAATAACTCATTGAATCAAACCTTCAGTAATTAATAATAGAACCAGTGTATGAACATGTAATTTTTAATTCATGATAATAAGTAGATCTAGATTTTTTTCTTAGTGATTTAGCTCTAATATGTATTTACTTTTAGAAATAAAAAAAAGGGGGTTGGAGGTATGGCTCAGTTGGTAGAGCACTAGCCAATGAATGTCAAAGTGGCAGGTAGCAAGTCTGAGTCCTGGTATCAGACTTAAAAAAATGAAAAGGTAGACAAAGAAGAAAAGGGGTACAAAGAGCAGGCAGGCCAAATAGAAATAAAATAGCAAGTTGGTAAAGTTAAACCCAGACCTTGTAATAATCTCATTAAATGTAATTTGTCAGGTAGCTTCCATTAGACCTAACAGGAATACAAGTTGACAGGTAGCTTTCTTTAGGCCTAGTGGAGGGGAGGATGTCATATAAGACACACAAAATCCTTTGGTAAATGATGAGGAGAGACATGTATGCTTCTCTTTGGGTGTCTGAAGCCATCTGCCTGTGTTGATAATTTTGTGTGGTCCATGCATGATGTTATAAATACCCAAATGGTTCTTGGTAGATAAAAGGTTCCTTACTATGGAGCCGGATAGTTACTATGGAACTATCTCAGTGACACAACATATTCTTAGCATGTATGAGGCTTTGGGTTAATCCTTAGTATCAGAAAAAAAAATCATAGTTTCTACAAAATAGATATCAGAGCGGAGTATTACCAGGATAAAGAGGGTCATTTCAAAATGATAAAATAGTTTGTCAGGGGATATACTATTTTTAAATTCTTTGTTTTATTTAGATTTAAATGAGGTCACCACATTGAACTTGGTTGATGTATCTCTTCCCTCTCTTTTTCATTTGTGTTGCTTCAATTTGGGCCCTTTACTAGAATTCCTACCTTGAACATAGTTAGAAACTTTGGAAAGCTTACCTAATCCATTCTCTCACTATATCACAAAAGATCACACCTAGATTTTATCAGACACAGAAGTGCTGCCTGAGAAAGTTTCCATTTTGGTGAAATCCATTCTCTTGGTCTCCTACATTGACTTGTCTGAGGTTGTGCAGATATGGTTCATTAATTTGGAGTGCATAATAGACTGTACTGCTGGAAAGGCCTCTTGCTCCAACTCCATTAATTAGGATCCTCTTTCACTACTGACCTAACAAGAGCTTTTCTTTGTTACATGCAAGGGGTTACTGAAAGTACAAAGAACTCTTCTCAATGGAAGAATTTGTCCAGGGCTTAGGGGGTCCTTTCTGTGGATCTCTGAAATGCTTAATTTAGCCAAAAATTCACTTAAACAGTTTTACTTGATACTTTATATTAGCAAAGACTAATGGATATTTTCCTTAGTATTCTGGTCATGTTCTAGGTCCCTAAATTTTATCTGCAATTTTAAATGGATTCAGTATCCTTTATAACCTGTTTGAACTTGTTGCTTGGTGTTGAAGTTCACCTATTCACAGCTGTTGCTTTTGGTTCCAGAGGGAACCAGGTAAATCTGTCAAACAAGTGTATAGGTATGTGCGTAGGAATGACTTTGAGGGTTCAAAAATTTTGCACTTACCCTGCAACACAAAAAACTTTAGCACATAGAATTGAGAGGAGTGGGATACAGGTGTGAGAAAGAGTCATTCAGGAGCTGTGGGGCCATTCATTTGTTTAGTATATTTAAAAAATTGCATGTGTAAGATTGTGTTTTAAGCATTATGAGTGATATATGCAGTAAACAGTTCATACCTTAGAAAAATGTGTAGTCTAGTAGGATGAATTTCTAAAAAATAATATTAGGAAGTACTAATTTCCCTTTTGAAAAGTTTTCCTTGGGGCTGGGAATATGGCCTAGTGGTAAAGTGCTCGCCTCATATACATGAAGCCCTAGGTTCGATTCCTCAGTACCACATATATAGAAAAAGCTGGAAGTGAGGTGCCAGACTTTGAAGTCAGGCCCCACTACGTGAACCCCATTTTAGAATCGAACCCTGAGCCAATCAGATTTGTACCTGTGTTCTAATCTTGCTTGCACAGCTGATTGTTGTAACCTTGTTCTTTGCCTTTATAAGCCCTGTGTAATCACAGCTCGAGGCTTCCTCCTAACCTCCGCTGTGTCGGTGGGTAGGACGAGGCCCGAGTTGGCAGCTCGTTAAATAAACCCTTGCCTTGCTTTTGCATTTCGGAGTGTCTGAATCTCGGTGGTCTTCTTGGGGGTGGTCTTGCAACTTGGCACAACATTTGGGGTTTCGTCCGGGATAGCCCCAGAGACCCTGAGATCCCAGACTCCGAAGGTAAGAAAACAGCGCTGTTCATTTGTCTTGTCCTGTAATTTGTCTGTTTGTCTGTTTTGCTTTTGCTTATACTTGTAGGGCGCGAGTCAGTTTGGTTTTTGGCCGGAACTGACCAGGAGGACCTCCTAAACGAGACTCAACCCGCCCACCTTGTACTTGGGTCTGCTCCTTCTGCTTATCTGGCAGGAGGTTGTGGGCCAACTTGGGTCCACTCCTCCCGTACCCTGGCAGGAGGTTGTGGGCCAACTTGGGAGATCTCCAACTCGTAACTCGGGTCCACTCCTTCTGCACCCTTGCAGGAGGTTGTGGGCCAACTCGGGCCCACTCCTTCTTACAGGAGGTTGTGGGCCAACTCGGGTCCATTCCTTCTGCACCCTTGTAGGAGGTTGTGGGCCAGCTTGGGAGATCTCCAACTCGTAGCTTTTCTTAGGCCTGTGTGTTTTCCTCCTTTTGTATTAATTGTTTTGTTTTTGTAGCCTTTTGGAAGAAATTTGGAAGTAAAATTGTCCTAAATAATTATTGCAAAGTGAGAAAAGGAGAATTATGGCTAAAGTTAGACTGAGACTAAGGTTATAGGTTCCTGGCTAGGTAAGGTCTACGCCCCTGAGTCAGCCTGAAGAAGTTACAGAAGATGGATGATCTTCACCCATCAGCCCCCCTTTAAAATCAAGGGACCAGAGTTGTTTTTGGGAAGATGAGGCAGGATAAACTAGAGACATGCAAGAGGTACAGAGAATATTCTTGTAAGAAATGGTGACAGGCCATTTGTTTACTACATTGGGCCCTACTGGCCCATGCCTTACCTCTATATCATCCCCTAGACATGCAAGCCATTGAAATGGACAGAATGGAGCCATGATTGGCTCCCAAGGTACCAAAAAGAAAAAGGGGGAAATGAGGTGCCAGACTTTGAAGTCAGGCCCCACCACGTGAACCCCATTTTAGAATCGAACCCTGAGCCAATCAGATTTGTACCTGTGTTCTAATCTTGCTTGCACAGCTGATTGTTGTAACCTTGTTCTTTGCCTTTATAAGCCCTGTGTAATCACAGCTCGAGGCTTCCTCCTAACCTCCGCTGTGTCGGTGGGTAGGACGAGGCCCGAGTTGGCAGCTCGTTAAATAAACCCTTGCCTTGCTTTTGCATTTCGGAGTGTCTGAATCTCGGTGGTCTTCTTGGGGGTGGTCTTGCAACTTGGCACAACAGAAGTAGTGCTGTGGCTCAAGTGGTAGAGTGCTAGACTTGAGCAAAAAGAAGCCAGAGGCAGTGCTCAGGCCCTGAGTTCAAGCCCCAGTACTGGCAAAAACAAACCAAGCAAAAAATTTTCCTTACAATTGGTAAAAAAAAAAATTTGAATAAATTGCTAACTTCTTTACTCTTATATTTCTTATGCATAAAATGGAATGTGCCATGAACATTTTGTTAAAGTATGATTTAAGATATTGCCTGGCACAATGAAAGTGCTCAATGACTGTTAGCTATTGGGACTTGTATGAACTGCTAGAAAAAATAGCATAAAATTATATTGAGTTGAGATACAGATTCAGATATAGCATTACTGGAGGATTTCAAGCCTTAGTGTCTAGCAGTTTCTAAAATTTTCATTTACTAGTTATCTGGTAAAGATCATAAAACAGAGAAGGAATTGTTATCCTCCTGTCCTCATCCCATCATCTAATTTAAAAATCCTTTGTGGTAGGGACTGAAATTTGGAAGTTCAGACCTTTAAAGTTGTTACAACAGGAGAAAATAAAAACTTTACTGTTTGACATTGGCTCATATTCCAAAGTCCCTCCCTCTTTAATGAGCGTTAAGCTTTCATATGAGACATAAGACACTTAAGGAGAAAAGTATTGCCACAAGGCTAATGATGACAACAGCTGCCAGCACACCTTCCATCAAAAGCAAGTGAAGACTTGAAGCAAACATGAGCTCCAGTTTGTGTTAGAAGCATCACTGTGACATGCCTGTGCCGGCAGAGGCTCAGCATGCATTCCTTAACACCAGGACTCCAAGACAGTGCTAGATGCCAGAAGCCGGATGGCAACCCAAGAGAAATTGTGAAGTTTCATTCAAATGTTGTTCTTTCAATGTGGGCATACTGGCTCTGTAAATTTAGAACAGAGCCACAAGGAAGAATGGGTAAACTCTTTTCTTTCATCAGGAGTTGAAATCTGGTTAATTACTTAATTCGTACCTGTATCCTTTAGACAATTTTGATTGCCCACTATATCCAAAGGCAATGTGTTAGTGAATAAAGCAAGTAAAACAGAATATTTTAGTTACATACTATGAATTATAAACTTTATATTCTCTTCGTGTATTTTAGAGAAAACTAGGGATGTATTTTTGATTCAGTTCTATTGAGAATTTACAATATACACTGGCAACTTCTCTACCACTTGAACCACACCCTCAGACTTTTTGTTTGTATTTTGCTTTTTGATAGGATCTCATTAACATTGCCTGGGTTGGCCTCCCATTCACAGTCCTCTGCTTCTGACTCCCAAGCATCTGGTATTACTGGAATAAATCTCAAGATTGGCTCCCCTCTTTCCACATGGTCTACCTTCATATGTCTTCTTTAATGTCCATATTTCTTTCGGTCTTTGGTAGGTCCATATGTCACATGTTATATGTAACTTTGTAGAATAAATAAAACTGTGATTTCTGCTCTCAAAGAGGTTGTACTCTTTTAGGCTAGATATGTACTTTTTGAGAGAAGTGGCTCCTGTATATAATTCATGGAATTTTTATGCTAGGTAAAACTGTGGCAGGGGTCTTAAGATTTAACAGGTGTAAGCACTGTTGGAAAATTAGGCATTGTTTAGTAATTCATATATTAGTAACACAGATTTTTTTTAAAAATTAGTTCTTAAACCAAATGTAGTGTTGCCCATGTGTAGTTGTAGCTATTTTGCCTCCTGAGGCAAGTAGGAGAATTGTTTGAGCCCAGGAGTTCTAGTCCACCTAGGTATCATAATGCAAACCTGTCTTTGGACAAGGAGAGACAGAGAGAAAGGGGCGTAGTGGTGCTGGGTATGGATGTTTATATCACTGCCATTCAGTTGTCTGTTTCTAGTATGTTGATATTTTGGTGGGCCTGTTGTGAGATGTTTTAAGTGGCATCATGAAATGATCCAGTCATCAGAGAGATCTAAATTGTGGTTAAGTCAAGGAATATAAGACTTTATTAACTTATTTTTTAAAAATACAAATTGTATTGATACATAAGTGAATGTAATCCTTTCATCCTAGCCAAATAGAAATGAGTAGAAGTAGAAACAATACTGACCAAACAATTGTTCTTTAAATTATCAGTAAGAATGTCTCTAACTTCCAAAAACAAAATACACAGAACATAGAAAATACATAGATGGAATACACAGCACATCTATTTGAATACTCCGGAAAGTAATTAGTAATAGACAAATAGATGATGGGAGAATTCTAAGGAAAACCAAACAGCTGGTGAGATTACCATTTCTTGTCCTTCGGTAAATCCAGACCTGAATTTAAGGCAGTTTAAAACTATGGAGTTCTAGAAGACTTCTAGTTCTAGGAAAACAATGTGTCTATTCTGTCCTATGGAATGTGAGCTCTTTGAACAGAAGAGCTCACAATATGTTTATTTCTACATATATATATATATTTTTTTTTTGGCCAGTCCTGGGGCTTGGACTCAGGGCCTGAGCACTGTCCCTGGCTTCTTTTTGCTCAAGGCTAGCACTCTGCCACTTGAGCCACAGCGCCACTTCTGGCCATTTTCTGTATATGTGGTGCTGGGGAATCGAACCCAGGGCCTCATGTATATGAGGCAGGCACTCTTGCCATTAGGCCATATCCCCAGCCCTATTTCTATATCTTGAACATGACAGAATACTTACTCAGATTATGTCCATATTTTGAGCCTGACATAATACTTACTGAAAGAATGTTTGTGGAATGGGTGACTTACTGACTAAAAGACAGTATACTTTTAGCGGTCTATCACCTACTTATAACGTGATCACCCACCCTGGGAGAATCTGGCACATTTATAAATTTCCTTTTATAATGAAGTGAGTGCCTAAATGAGTTTGTGAAACTCTTGTCTAGCTTGTTCTCTTTTTTTGTATAGACCCAGGCCAAGAAACCTGGAAAGAAAAATTATGACTAGAGTTACCAAGCATTCCTCTTAGAATTCCCAAGCATGACCAAGTGTTGACATATGCAAAACTAAATTGGGCTTCTAGCTCAAGGAATTCAGCCCCTCAAAATATTTTAGAATTTTAGCTTCGTAAGTGGCCTAATAAACTTTAGTACTTCCATATCATAAAAATATCACTTTAGTAGGTCTTTGCCCAAAGTAGTGCTCAATAAATATTTGTTGAATAAATTAATATTTTCCTATTTTAGGAACTTATATAGAGAGTAATCTTGTCTAACATCTCCAATTTACACGTGAAGAAACTGGTCTAGAGAAATGAGACCATGCTCGAGTTGGAGTGTGTGAAATTGCTATTTTTATAGGTTTAAAAGAGTAGTTTATAATTGGCGACTTCAACTGTCACCAAGTTTAAAAAAGTCAAAATGTACATTCCTGAGGATGAGAAAAACAAAAATTAATGTCTAAACTAAAAACTATACATTAAGTAGTTCAGTTTCAAAACTGTAGGAGAGTTTTAAGTTTTTTCTCACTCTCTCTTTGTGTGTGTGTGTGTGTGTGTGTGTGTGTGTGTGTGTGTGTGTGTGTGTGTGTGTGTGTGTGTGTACTGGTACTGTGGCTTGAACTTAGGGCCTGGGCACTGCCCCTGAGCTTTTTTTTTCTTCTTCTTTTTATTGTCAAAGTGAAGTACAGAGGGGTTACAGTTTCATATGTAAGGCAGTGAGTACATTTCTTATCTTATCCAACTTGTTAGCTCCTCCCTCATTCCCCCCTACCTTCCCCTTCCCGCCCCTGCCATGAGTTGTACAGTTTGTTTATACCAATTGGTTTTGGTTTTGTAAGTATTGCTTTTGCAATGGTTTGTCTTCTTATCCTTTGTCTCTCATCCCTGAGCTTTTGTGCAAGGCTAGAGGCCTACCACTAGAACCACAGCATCACTTCTAGTTTTTTGGTGGTTAGAGATAGAATCTCAAGATGCATGCTAGGGGCTCACTTATAATCCTGGCTACTCAGGAGGCTGAGATCTGAGGATCACCATTCAAAGCCAGTTTGGGCAGGAAAGTCCTCAGAACTCAGAAAAAGTCTGAAGTGGAGTTGTGACTCAAGTGGTAGAGCACTAGCCTTGAGTAAAAGAAGCTCAGGGACAGTGCCCAGGCCAGAGTTCAAGCCCCAGGACAAGTGAGGAAGCGTGCCGGAGCGAGCGAGCAAGACAGAGACAGAGACAGAGACAGACAGGCAGAGAGAGACAGGGGGGTGGGAGGAGAAGAATCTCATGGGCTTTCCTGCTCCAGTTGGCCTCCAAATTCAATCCTCAGATCTCAGCCTTCTGATTAGCTAGGATCACATGCATGAGCCACAGGTGCCCAGCTTTACTAATTAAGTTTTTAAACATAATTTAACATAACATAATTTAACAAAATCCTTTGCCAAAGGGCTGGAATTTCTCAAAGGAGTCCTGTTCCTTGAACATTCTAGATTCTACCTAAACCAAAAGAATACAATTGAAAGTGAGGTGGTTTCTCCTCCTCCTCCTCCTTCTACCTCCTCCTCCTCCTCCTCCTCCTCCTCCTCCTCCTCCTCCTCCTCCTCCTCCTCCTCCTCCCCCTCCTCCCCCTCCTGTACCTTCTTCTCCTCCTCCCCCTCCCCCTCCCCCTCCTGTACCTTCTTCTCCCCCTCCCCCTCCCCCTCCCCCTCCTCCCCTCCCCCTCCCCCTCCCCTCCCCCTCCTCCCCCTCCCCCTCCCCCTCCCCTCCTTCTTCTTCTTCTTCTTCTTCTTCTTCTTCTTCTTCTTCTTCTTCTTCTTCTTCTTCTTCTTCTTCTTCTTCTTCTATTCTTCTTCTGCTCTGTCCTGCCTTCAAGGGAAACTGGGAGTACCACGGGGACTGCATTAAACTTGTAGAGTGTGCTTTTATCAGGAAGCAGTCTGCTTATGCATGCAGGACAGGGGAGGAATGTGCCCTGCGATGATACTTTTACCTAAGAAAGGGTTTGGGCTCAGGGATTTGTTGGTGAAATCTCCTTATGCTATTTTCCCCTTGACACTTGAGATCTACAGTAGTTGGTAATTTTCTTTATAAACCCATACAGTTCAACCCACACCATGCTATGGATCTTTCTTTGTTTTCTCTTGTTCTGTAGCTTTTCTGTCAGAGGAAATGGGGCCAGAAATGTCATCATGACCCTGGAGTATTCAGAGGTTTCTAATCTTAGAATTTGTACAGATGCAATTTCCTGGAGGAACAAAGTAAATTGTGTTATTTGTTGTTCTTTTAGATTGATAATGATTTTGGCTATTACCTTTGCCTCAAATGCTCAGGTAATTACAGAATTTCTGTTCTGTGTTTTGCTTTGTGTTTACTGAAAAAAATCAGCAGTGAAGAGCTCCATGTTATGGAAACAAGTGTTATATCACTGTTGTAATTACTCTCAACATGCCATGTGAAACTGTAGCTTCTTTTGTTGATGATCCTCTTGTACCCCCTTCCTGTGGTTGTACCCGCACTATCACTGTATCTCATCTGAGTACACTGGATACTGTATATACTGGTATTAGAACTAGGGAAGTGACAAGGAATATCAAAATCGAGAGACAAAGGATAAAAAGACAAATGACTCCAAAAGCAATACTTGCAAAACCATTTGGTGTAAAACAACTGAACAACACATGAGGGCAAAGGGAAAGGGGGAGTGGGGAGAGGGGAATGAGGAATGAGGTAACAAACAGTACAAGAAATGTACCCACGACCTAACAACGTATGAAACTGTAACCTCTCTGTTCATTACTTTGACAATAAATACGTATTTAAAAAATGTGTCTCATGTTCTTGATTTTCTTAGTGAACACAGTGAGATTTTTACTGGATAGCCTATCCAAATGATTTTACAGATAATCAAGTATTTTGTGACTACTTGCAAATATAGACTTTGTTTACAAGTATAATATGTAAATTCTATGAGGGCAGGAATGACCTGCTGTGTTCATTGTCAGCTCCCAACAGCTAATACTCTGGCTGACTTACCTTAAGGTTCAGTAAATATTTACCACATAAGCCAATGAAAATAGAAATATAGACCTTGAGCTTTGAAAGATAAAGTTACTTAGTCTTTATAAAAACTAACTTAATGTAGCCAGGTGCTGTTGGCTCACACCTGTAATCCTAGCTACTCAGAAGGTTGAGATCTGAGGATTGCAGGTAGGAAGGTCTATGAGATTCTAATAAACTATCCCCAAAAGCCAGAAGTGGTCATATATCAAGAAAACTAACAGTAACAATTGTTGGAGGGGATGGGGCCAAAAGGGAACCCTACTTCATTGTTGGTGGGAATGTAAACTGGTTCAGCCACTCTGGCAAGCAGTATGGAGATTCCTCAGAAGGCTAAATATAGAACTCCCCTATGACCCAGCAGCCCCACTTTTGGGTATCTATCCAAAAGACCACAAACAAAATCACAGTAATACCACCAGCACAACAATGTTCATCGCAGCACAATTTGTCATAGCTAGAATCTCGAGCCAACCCAGTTGCCCCTCAGTAGACGAATGGATCAGGAAAATGTGGTACATATACACAATGGAATTTTATGCCTCTATCAGAAAGAATGACATTGCCCCATTTATAAGGAAATGAAAGGACTTGGAAAAAATTATACTAAGTGAAGTGAGCCAGACCCAAAGAAACATGGACTCTATGGTCTCCCTTATTGGGAATAATTAGTACAGGTTTAGGTAAGTCATAGCAGAGGATCACAAGAGCCCAATAGCTATACCCTTATGAACACATAAGATGATGCTAAGTGAAATGAATCATTTCCATGTTATGGAAACGATTGTTATATCACAGTTGTAACTACTTTCAACGTCCCATCTGTATCTGTAGCTTCTATTATTGATGATGTTCTTGTATTACCTTCCTGTGGTTGTACCTACACTATCTCTGTAATCTTATCTGAATATATTGGAAACCGTGTATACTGGTATTAGAAGTAGGAAATTGAAAGCGAATACCAAAATTGAGAGACACAGGGTAAAAAAAAGACAAACAAGTACAAAAGCAATACTTGCAAAACTGTTTGGTGTAAGTGAACTGAACACCTGGGGGGGGGAAGGGAAAGGGGGAGGAGGGAGGGGGGTATGAGGGACAAGGTAACAAACAGTACAAGTAATGTATCCAATGCCTAACATATGAAACTGTAACCTCTCTGTACATCAGTTTGATAATAAAAATTTGAAAAAAAAACAACAAAAAACTGATGTCAAACTAAAACACACACACACAAAAAAAGAAATGTATCCAATGCCTAACGTATGAAACTGTAACCTCTCTGTACATAAGTTTGACAACTAAAAAAATTACAAAAAAAAAAAAAAAAAGCCAGAAGTGGCACTGTAGTTCAAGTTGTAGAGCACGAGTCTTGAGCAAAAAGTTCAGGGACAGTGTTCAGGCTCTGAGTTCAAGCCTCAGGATTGGCATACACACCAAAAAATTTAACTTGATAAAATATTCAATTATAGAAGATAGAAAAGGCATAAAATAATTATTTTCACATAAAAGAGAGATTGGGATACAAGTTGTTAGTAAAGGTATGTAAAATGGGCTAAAGACCTAAAAAGAGACTTCTCTGAAGAGGAAATGAGAATGGCCAAAAGGGACAGGAAGAAGTGCTCTACATCACTGGCCATAAAAGAAATGCAAATCAAAACAACACTGAGACTCCACCTCACCCCAGTAAGAATGGCCACTATCAGGGAAACTAATAATAACAAATGCTGGAGGGGATGTGGCCAAAAGGAAACCTTACTACATTGTTGGTAGGAGTGTAAACTTGTTCAACCACTCTGGAAAGCAGTATGGAGGTTCCTCAAAAGGCTAAACATAGAATCCAGCAGCCCCACTTTTGGGCATCTACCCAAAAGATTACAAGCAAGACCACACTAAAGCCACCAGCACAACTATGTTCATTACAGTACAATTTCTCATTGCTAAAATATGGAGCCAACCCAGATGCCCCTCAATAGATAAGTGGATCAAGAAAATGTATATATACACAATGGAATTCTATGCCTCTATCTGCTCCATTCGTAAGGAAATGGAAGGACTTGGAAAAAATCATACTAAGTGAAGTAAGCCAGACCCAAAGAAACATGGACTCTATGGTTTCTCTCATAGGGAATAATTAGTACACATCTAGGATAGTCATAGCAGAAGATCACAATAGCTCAATAGCTATGTCCATATGAACACAAGATGATGCTAAGCAAAATGAACCTCAAGTTATGGAAACAAACAATATTGTTGGAGTTATGTTCAACATGCCATGTGAAACTGTGCCTTTTTTTTTTTTTTTTTTTTTTTGTATTCCATTCCTGTGGTTTTGCCCGTGATATCACTGTAACTTATTTTAGTGCCCTGGATATTTTATGTATGTGTATTGGAACTAGGGAAGGGAAAGGGAATACCAAAATCGAGAGACAAAGGATGAAAAGACAAACCAATGCAACCACAATACTTTCAAAACTATATGGTGTAAACCAACTGTACAACTCATGGGAAGGGAGAGGAAAATGGGAAGCGGGAGGCAGGGGGAAATGAGGGAGGAGGTAACAAGTTGGATAAGAAATGTACTCACTGCCTTACATATGAAATTCTAACTCCTCTGCACTTAGACAATAAAGAAAAACAAAGGATCTAACCCCAATTCTTTATATCTGGATGTATTGAGTCTTAGAATCTGAAGGAAACTTTAAAAGTCATCAGGCTATTGATAAAAGGTCTTCAAACCTTCCATTGATTGCTGTTTATAAAATAGTGATAGGGTTAGAAGTGGTGCTGTGGTTCAAAGTGGTAGAGTGCTAACCTTGAGCACAAAAGGCCAGGGGTTCAAGCCCAAGCCCAACCAAAAAAAAAAAATGATGATAGGGTTCTCATTAATCAAAGGCCCCTCATGAAAACATTCTAATTGCTGGAAAGTTTTGTCCTTCTGTCAGGACAGAAGTTGTTTGTCTGTTATTTCTATGCAGAAGCACTAGTTTTACTTTCTGGAAGTATATGTGTCAAGTCTGCTGGGAGAATAAGCCAAGACAGACTTAAGTTTGACATCCTTTATATCAGTACAAGTTGAGATGTATTTTGAGATAAGGTCAAAGCTAGACAATAATCAGCTCTAAATCTAGTTACATAGTCTTAATTAGCATGCTTAGCACCACCTAGTGTTTTTTTATTTACACATAGTTTATAGGAATGTAAATTGTCAATAGTTCTTTGAGAGCACTTGGACGCTGCATGATAAATTGTACCACTGCATCTAGATATTCAATTTTTAAGATTTTTTTCTCTTACAAAAAGCTTCCAAAGTCATGCTAAAAATTATAAGCAAAGATGCCAGTGGCTGATCCAAGATATTCATTATAAAATTTTTAAACAATTTAAATGATAATTAGCAGGAAGTAGGAAATAAACTGGATACATTCCTTCAGTGGGACTGAGTTATGAAAAAGAAAATGATAGAGGTACACATCCAATTGAAAAATCCCATAATAGATATTATTTTGAATTATGAAACAAATATCATCAAAGTATGTATGACATCTCACTTTTATTAAATAATGTAGTAATATATGTTAACATAGAGAACTTTGAAATGTTACATAGTATGTTGTTAGCACTAATCTTTAAGGAAGAGAATTAAGATGGCCTCCTAATTTACTTAATATAGTTTGCATGTTTGAATATTTTTTGTTTGTTTTGTTTTGTTTTTTGCCAGTCCTGGGGCTTGAACTCAGGGCCTGAGCACTGTCCCTGGCTTCTTTTTGCTCAAGGCTAGCACTCTACCATTTGAGCCACAGTGCTACTTCTGGCTTTTTTCTATTTATGTGGTGCTGAGGAATCAAACCCAGGGCTTCATGTATACGAGGTGAGCACTTTACCACTAGGCCATATTCCGAGCCCTGTATATTTGAATATTTTTAGGTAAGCAGATATTATCTTAGTAATTAAAAAACCCACCAAAACAACTGACCTGACACCTGAAAGAATTACAGACTATTACAACTGTTTGTTTGGTAAGGCTTTTTTTTTTTTTTGCCAGTCCTGTGGTTTGAACTCTGGGCCTGGGCACTATCCTAGAGCTCCTTTGGCTCAAGGCCAGAACTACCATTTGAGCCATTTCTGGCTTTTTTTCCTGTGATTTAATTGGAGATAAGAATCTCATGTACTTTCCTGCCTAGTCTGGCTTAGAGCTAGGAATTCAGGCACAAACCACCAGTGTCTGGCTTAATATGGCTTTTTGAGACAAAGTAGTGCTATGTAGTCCAAGTTGGTCCAGAACTTGCTATTCTGCGTCAGCTTTACAAATGCTAAGATCACAAGCATAAACAACTATGAATTTTAGGCATGAATTTTAGTATTATAATGTGAGAAATTAATTAGATAAGGAAACAGATTCCTACAAATGCAAAATAAAACTCTCCTGGAATTTGTGTAGCAAGCACATTTTTAGAATCTATGCTTAGTATTCAGAATTATACCACAGGTCTGTAGAAAGCAGTGCTTATTTTGAAAAAGTGGAAAATTACATATATATGCACATATAATATATAATCTACATACAATATATAGCATAACATATATTATGTAATATATCTTTTTTTTCAAATTTTTATTATCAAACTGATGTACAGAGAGGTTACAGTTTCATACGTTAGGCATTGGATACATTACTTGTACTGTTTGTTACCTCGTCCCTCGTACCCCTCCACCCTCCTCCCCCTTTCCCTTTCCCCCCATGAGGTGCTCAGTTCACTTACACCAAACAGTTTTGCAAGTATTGCTTTTGTAGTTGTTTTTCTTTTTTTACCCTGTGTCTCTCAATTTTGGTATTCCCTTTCAATTTCCTAGTTCTAATACCAGTATACATGGTTTCCAATATACTCAGATAAGATTACAGAGATAGTGAAGGTACAACCACGGGAAGGTGATACAAGAACATCATCAATAATAGTAGCTACAGATACAGATGGGACGTTGAAAGTAGTTACAACTGTGATATAACAATCACTTCCATAACATGGAGTTCATTTCACTTAGCATCATCTTATGTGATGATAAGGGTATAGCTATTGGGCTCTTGTGATCCTCTGCTGTGACTTGCCTATACCTGTACTAATTAATCCCAATAAGGGAGACCATAAAGTCCATGTTTCTTTGGGTCTGGCTCACTTCACTTAGTATAATTTTTTCCAAGTCCTTCCATTTCCTTACAAATGGGGCAATGTCATTCATTCTGATAGAGGCATAAAATTCCATTGTGTATATGTACCACATTTTCCTGATCCATTCGTCTACTGAGGGGCATCTGGGTTGGTTCCAGATTCTAGCTATGACAAATTGTGCTGTGATGAACATTGTTGTGCTGGTGGCATTACTGTGATTTTGTTTGTGGTCTTTTGGATAGATACCCAAAAGTGGGACTGCTGGGTCATAGAGGAGTTCTATATTTAACCTTCTGAGGAATCTCCATACTGCTTGCCAGAGTGGCTGAACCAGTTTACATTCCCACCAACAATGAAGTAGGGTTCCCTTTTGGCCACATCCCCTCCAACAATTGTTATTGTTAGTTTTCTTGATATATAACATTCTTACTGGGGTGAGGTGGAATCTCAATATTGTTTTGATTTGCATTTCTTTTTTGGCCAGTGATGTAGAGCACTTTTTCATATGTCTCTTGGCCATTCTCATTTCCTCATCAGAGAAGTCTCTTTGTAAGTCTTTAGCCTACTTGATAAGGGACTATTGGTTCTTTGCGGTTTTGTTGTGGAGGACGGTAATTTTTTTTATTTCTGCATATATTTTAGATATTAGGCCTTTGTCCGTTGAATGGCCGGTAAAGATCTTCTCCCAGTCTGTGGGCTTTCTGTTTATCTTGCGAGCTATGTCCTTTGCCGTGCAGAAGCTCTGCAGTTTGATGCAGTCCCATTTGTTCAACCTTTCTTTGATTTGTAGCCTTTCTGGGTCTTTGTTAAGGAAGTTCCGTCCTGCGCCAAGGAGCCCAAGTGTTTCTCCTACTTCTTCCTTTAGTGTTTTCAGGGTGTTTGTTTTGATTTCAAGGTCTTTAATCCATTTGAAATTGATTTTGGTGCAGGGTGATATATAAGGATCTAGTTTTAGTTTGTTGCATATGTTGAACCAGCTTTGCCAGCACCATTTATTAAAGAGGTATCTTTCTTCCAAACTATTTTTTTAGCTCCTTTATTAAAGATTAAGTAGGCGTAGTTCTGTGGGTTCATTTCTGGGTCTTCAATTCTGTTCCATTGGTCTTCAGGTCTGTTCCGGTGCCAATACCACGCTGTTTTTATTACTATAGCTTTATAATACAGCTTGAAGTTGGGTATTGTGATTCCTCCAGCCCTGTTCTTTCTGCTTAGGATTGTTTTTGCTATTCTAGGTCTTTTATTGTTCCATAAGAATTTCTGGATTGCTTCCTCTATTTCCTTAAAAAATGGTGTTGGGATATTAATGGGTATTGCATTGAATTTGTAGATAGCCTTTGGCAATATTGCCATTTTGATCATATTAATCCTCCCAATCCAGGAGCATGGGAGGTTTTTCCATTTCCTTAGTTCTGACTTAATTTCGTTTTTCAAGCTTTTAAAGTTCTCATCAAAGAGGTCTTTCACTTCTTTGGTTAAGGTTATTCCTAGATATTTTATGTTTTGGGGGGCTATTGCAAAAGGAGTTGCTTTCCTGATTTCTGCCTCGGTCTTTGGGTCGTTAGCATAGAGAAAGGCCGTTGATTTTTGAAGGTTTATTTTATATCCTGCAACTTTGCCAAAGTTTTGGATCAGCTCTAGTAGCTTGGGGGTAGAGTCTATGGGATTCTTTAGGTATAGGATCACGTCATCTGCGAAGAGAGAAAGTTTAACTTCATCTTTTCCTATTTGGATCCCCTTTATATTTTCTTCTTGCCTAATTGCTCTGGCTAGGAATTCTAGTACTATGTTGAAGAGCAGGGGAGAGAGTGGACATCCCTGCCTTGTTCCTTATTTTAAAGGGAATGGCTTTACTTTTTCCCCATTTAGAGTTATGCTTGCTGTTGGTTTGTCATAAACTGCCTTGATTATATTCAGGAATGTTCCCTGGAATCCCAGTTTTTCCAGGGCTTTTAGCATAAATGGGTGCTGGATTTTGTCAAACGCTTTTTCCGCATCCAGAGACAAAACCATGTGGTTCTTTACCTTGCTCCGGTTGATGTGGTGTATTACATTAATTGACTTGTGTATAATAAACCAACTTTGTATCCCTGGGATGAATCCAGTTTGATCGTGGTGTATGATTTTTTTGATGACCTGTTGAAGTCGATTGGCCAGAATTTTGTTGAGAATTTTTGCGTCTATGTTCATCAGGGAAATCAGTCTATAGTCTTCTTCCCGTGATGAATCCCTGCCTGGTTTTGGGATGAGGGTTATGCTGGCTTCATAGAATGTGTCTGATAGTGAATGTTCTCTTTCAATTTCATTGAAGAGTTTGAGAAATATTGGTGTGAGTTCTGTTTTGAAGGCCTTGTAGAATTCTGCAGTGAATCTGTCTGGACCTGGGCTTTTCTTGGATGGGAGATCATTTATTGCCGTTTCTATTTCAATACTGGACATGGGTCTGTTTAGAAGGTTTAAATCTTCATGGTTGAGTTTGGGAATATGAATTTTTTCTAGGAAATCATCCATTTCTTCCAAGTTCTCGAATTTGTTGGTGTAAAGATTTGTAAAGTAGTTCTTTATTATTTTCTGAATTTCGGTTATTTCTGTGATGATATTACCTGTTTCATCTCTTATCTTGTTTATTTGAGTGTGCTGCCTCCTTTTTTTGCTCAGGTTTGCCAGGGGTCTGTCAATCTTGTTGATTTTTTCAAAGAACCAACTCTTTGTTTTGTTGATTCTTTCGATGGTTTTTTTTAGTCTCTAATTGGTTTAATTCTGATTTGATTTTAATTATTTGCTTCCGTCTATTGACTTGGGGTTTGGCTTGTTGTTCTCTTTCAAGGAAATTAAGGTGCTTCTTTAAATTATTGAGTTGCTGTTTCTCCAGTTTGTTGGTGTATGCGCTCAGAGATATAAATTTTCCTCTGAGTACTGCCTTTGCTGTGTCCCAAAGGAGCTGGTACTTTGTGTCCTTATATTGGTTGAATTCCATAAACATTTGAATTTCCATTTTAATTTCTTCGATGACCCACTGATGGTTCAGCATAGCATATATTATGCATAACATATATATAGTATAGCATATATTATGTAATATATAATATATACATATATCTTTTCCCAAAAAGGTGTCTTGTCATTAGAAAAATAAAAGAGAGTATCACTTCCACAAAATTTCATAGATTTAAAAAAATCTGAGTGTTTCTTTAGAGTTGATCTCAGAAGAAAAAAATAAATCCAAGTAATTTGTGAAGGATAGAATAATGCATTCATAGCAGGGCTGGGACTAGAACTCTGGTCTCTCAGTTCTCAGTCAGTGACCCGACTAATCATGCCACACTTCTTCGTGCAAATGGATGTATATTTATTAAGTATTCATCTCTGCACTTGGTTTTGTTACCAAAAATATATTAACATTTTTCAGTTGTATATACATATATATGTCTATCTTACATATTACATTGCATGTCCTTGAAAAAATACACCAATAAATGTACATTTAAAAGACTTCAGCATAGGGGTTAGAGATATAGGTAAATGTTAGAGGATTTTCCTAGTATACACAAATTCCTGAGAGAGAGAGAAAGGGAGAATGAGAGAAATAGAGAGGAAGAGACTTTAGCATTGTTAAGACCCATTAAATTGAGAAAGTAGTATGAATTAAGCCTCAAGATTTGATCAAGAGTGTTGGCATACTCTTAGGAGCCCAGTACTTGAAAATGGAGACAAGAGAATCTCCACTTTGAGGCCAGCCTAGGTTACATAACAATTTCTTTTTCTTTTCTTTCTTTTTATGAGGGAAGACTCAATTCACTCCTTCTCTTAAGAATTGATCTGCTCTTTTGCTTTAAATTAAAATGGTGCATAGAACGTTTTTCCTTATCCCAATTAAGGATTTCAAAGCATTCCATATAATTATATAAAAGAGCACAACCTTCTCAAGTAGTAGGATTATTATATTCATTAGGAAATGAAGGCACAGAGACATTAAATCGTTTGTATATTAGTCATCAAGAGCAGGAATGACCCTAGGATCCCTTGTTTATGGATAATTCCCAGGAAACTACACCTTTCATGGATCCAAATAAATACTTTTGACTACTTACTCCTAGAATCTTGGAAATATCTGAAAAGTGAATGGATCACTGAACTTTGTTTTAGTCTAGGCCAAACACAAATCTGTTCAAACCTTATTCGTCCACTAAACTGTGGCTTTAACCTAGGTTTATTCCACCAGAACTAGGGAACCATTTATTAGTTTATGGGTGAGGCTGCATGCAACAGCCAAGTCTACAGCAGATGAGTGGAAACCACAAAATTAAAGGTGTTGCTGGCATCAAGACTCAAACTGAGATTGCCGATCCAAGAATGACAGTCTCTAAACATTTTCAGACAAGTTAGGAACACAAGTAAGACCAGCTCTGGATATATCCATTTTGTGTGACTGGCACCAACATAGAAGATACTGTACTCTGTGTGCTGTGTGTTGTGTGCTGTGTGTGTGTGTGTGTGTGTGTGTGTGTGTGTGTGTGTGTGTTCATGTTCATTTGCTCGAGCACTGAGGTTGCATTAGCTTTCTTTTGGTTTTGTTTTACCCAAATTGTAATATCTGAAGCCTTTTTTTTTTTTTTTTTTTTTTTTTTTTAAATAAAGCCATTTTCATTCAGGCTTAGTTTCTCAATCATTTTCAGATTTTTTTTTTTTTTTTTTTTTGGCCAGTCCTGGGCCTTGGACTCAGGGCCTGAGCACTGTCCCTGGCTTCTTCCCGCTCAAGGCTAGCACTCTGCCACTTGAGCCACAGCGCCGCTTCTGGCCGTTTTCTGTATATGTGGTGCTGGGGAATTGAACCTAGGGCCTCATGTATCCGAGGCAGGCACTCTTGCCACTAGGCTATATCCCTAGCCCAAACTTTTTTTTTGGCCAGTCCTGGGCCTTGGACTCAGGGCCTGAGCACCGTCCCTGGTTTCTTCCCGCTCAAGGCTAGCACTCTGCCACCTGACCCATAGCGCCCCTTCTGGCCATTTTCCATATATGTGGTGCTAGGGAATTGAACCCAGGGCTCCATGTGTCGGAGGCAAGCACTCTTGCCACTAGGCCATATTCCCAGCCCCTCAGATTATTTTTTAACCAAGCCATTTTGATTACAGGTTTAGTTTCTCAATCATTTTCTGTTTCCCTATCACATTACCTTTACTATAGTAAAAAGAAAGAAATAAGTAGGGCCAGGCATAGTGGTATACACCTGTTAAACTAGGTGCTTGGTGGAGAGGGGCAAATGGAGGTAAGAAGCTGCAAGCTGAGGGGCTGGCACAAAGTTATTATGAGTCCTTATCTGAAAAAAAAAAAAAACTAAAAGCAAAAGGGCAGTGCTCTATCATTGCCTTGAGAGCACAAGGCCCAGTACTCAGAAAAAAAATAATTTATGATCTCTTTGTGTGTGTGATTTTTAAAAATTGCAGTAATGAAGATCAAATCCAGATCCTTGCACATGCTGGGTAAGTTCTCTACCACTGAGCTATATCTCCAGCCTCCACTATTGTATAGTTTTTCCACTGGTGTTTGAACAGGGCCTTGTCCTTGCTAGGCAGGTGTTCTACTGCTGATCCATGCCTTCAGCCACTCTTGCATTCTTATTGTAAATGAAAATGAAGATTCTTTTTTCCAAAATTATCTCTCAGAATGCACTAGTTCAGGAGAACCGAGATATTAGAGATTTACTGGGGAACACGAGATAGTAAGGAGAACCTTCAGATACTGAAAAAGAGAGAGAAGAAAGGAAGATTGAATTGGAGACTCAAAATATAGGTTAATGCTAAGAAAGATAGCCAGATGGATAGGGAGTCCTAGAACCAAATTCCCTGAGGAGTCCTGAATATTGCTGCAATGGGCTTAGTATCTTTGCTGGCTTGGAGTAGCCCATAGGAAATCAGCCATTGGAGCCAATGTAGTACTGAATCAGAGTGGGTAGGATCTGAGGTTATTGGTCAGTTTTGCTTTCCATAAGAGAGGACCTGAGAGGAACTTACTCATGACTGGCACAGTCTAATTTATGCCACACAGAACTGCTTCTTCCCTAAGTTTGGGGAGCAATTCATCCATGATTCCTTATGTTTCTTTTTCTGAGCGGACAGTTAGAAGAGGGATAGTAGTGTACTTCTATCTGGTACAACAGACAAAGAGTACTACATTACTGAGCTTATGACAGTTGACAGTTATTCTCCAGGATGACTTTTGCAGGGGTCATATTAGTGAACTAAACAAAGATGCAGGGAGTCACCATTTCTGCTTCTTTTAGGTCTTAAGAATAGACAGGTGTCGTGGCTCATGCTTGTAATCCTAGCTATTCAGGAGGCTGAGATATGAGGATTGTGGTTTGAAGCCAGCACAGGCAGAGAAGTCCCCACACATAAAAGCTCAGTGCTCAGGCCTGAGTTCAAGCCCTATGACTGACAAACAACAACAACAAAAGCATTGATATCCATTATCATCGCTAAGATATAGTGTTTTGAACTTACAAGCTGGTTAAGACTAGGGACACTTGATGGATCCAAAGACCTAATTTGAGGGTTACTCCAACTATCAAGTTGTTGCAATTGGTCTTATAAGAATGGTTACAATATGACTTTTTGTGGTCATTGGCTCTGAAAAATTTGCTTAGGTCTTCAAAGGTTTTTTGACTTTATATAAATATGATAGCTTTTGGCCTCTTGCTTTCCCATTCTTTAAATATTATTTTTTCTTTTAAACACGTTTAGTTGTGCTCTTGATGGCTGCCTTTCTATTTTGCTCATAGTAAAACCATGCTCTATCAACCATCTTCACATACCTACTTGGTTGTGTGATTTGGTAAGTCATTATGGTAATTTCAGCCTTATGACTTCTGGCAGTTAAGTGTTGTCACCTGGTGTCTATTATACTTGTGACTCTGACATCCCATGAATATTCATGAGCCCATTTTGATGATGGCTTCTCCTACCCTTAGCCCTGGTTTTCAGAGGAACTACTACTGAACTTAGTGATCTTACTATGCATCTCAATTCATTTTTTACTGTGCTAAGTGTTGGCCATCACTTTTATCAAGTATCTCACAGTCATCCTAGCAGTGAATTTTCTTAATACTCTGGTGGTTTTTTTCTAGGTTTTAAATCCCATGTCACAATAAATTATCTTTAAGTTAGTGAAGTTTTGATTACCCAGTCTCACATTCTGACTCCTTTGATTAAGCACCTTTAAAATACAAGTCCCAGAGTTTTTCTCCTGGTTGCTTCTCTCCTGTGGGCTAACTGTTGTGACTTTCCTTTCTTACCAGACCCAGCAGGTCCTCAGCTGGGTAACCAAGAGAGGATGAGGGGGAAGATCTTGAAGGCAGCATCTCCTTTTCCTATAGCAGACAGGTTTCTAAAGCATTTTCTAGCACAAATGGAGATGGATTGGTACAGCATACCACGTCTGCAAGCTCAGAGGGTTTGGGGGATCTGATCTTCACAGCATTTATCTTTAGAAGGCATCCATCCAGATGTTTCCATCTCTTTTTTAGGTGTCCTTTTTTCCCAACTAAGTCCCTCAACTAAGTCATAAAAAGACTTGCTTTTTGCTGATCATTTAAACATATCTGGAGCCTTGTAATTTTTCTGTGAGCTATAGCTTGCTGTCTCCCTATCCCTCTTCATTGTCAGAGTGAAGAGCTCCTCAAAAAGCAACCAGAGAGGTTCCTTCAACTGCTTTGTCAATAGCACCCAGTTTCTTACTCCTCTGTAGGGTATAGCATAGCCATCATCAGCCAGCTTGATTGTCTTTATGACTGTGTTGTCTTTCAAAGGCCTGAGTAATTGGACCTGAATAGATGATCTCTTCTATGGTGAATTTTTTTTTAACCATTGGGCATCTGCCTAGATCAGGGACTATGTGTGTTTACCAATCACACAAAATGGTTTCACTTAAACTACTTTCTGATCAATAAACCCGTCCCAAATCCTCACTTTCCTACCGGCGGTTTTTTTTTTTTTTCAGACCACTCTGTACCTCTTGTGTGTTTGGATTCATCCTAAATATATGTCAACATAGGGTTAACATGAAAGGGATTTTCTGGGGGACAGAGAGAGATGAAGGAAGAAAGAGGGAGAAGTATTGAGAAGGTCTCAGGCTGCAGTGCAGCACCTGGATGTGCCTACATTGATGGGAAGACTTTTGAGTAAAAGTTTTGGAGGAGTCCTGAGTAGGCTGTAATGGGCCTGGCTTAATACCTCTGCTGGGCTCCATCACTTGCTGGGAGCAGCCCATGGGAAGCTGGGCCTCAGCAGATCCTGTGCTGGACTCCTAGGGGAAGAATTTGAGGCTGCTGGCCTATTACTCTCTACCACAGGGGATCTGTCAGGAACATTTTCATTGCTGTTCCACACAGCAGCTAAGGATTTGTAGGCATCATCATGTTAAACATTCTCTTGTATTTTACACTTTAACACAGATAACAGGAAAGTTACCTTCTAAGATGTAGCAACTTGACTTCATTTTAATAATACCTTTGTTTTAATTAAATTTATTTATTTATTTATTTATTTTGCCAGTCCTGGGCTTGGACTCAGGGACTGAGCACTGTCCCTGGCTTCTTTTTGCTCAAGGCTAGCACTCTGCCACTGGAGCCACAGTGCCACTTCTGGCTATTTTCTATATATGTGGTACTGGGGAATCGAACCCAGGGCTTCATGTATATGAGGCAAGCATTCTTGCCACTAGGCCATATTCCCAGCCCTGTTTTTAATTTTAAAGAGTATAACAAACTCGGAGTTAACTCCCATTTCCTACAGTGGAGGCAGGAAATATTTATCTTTTTTCTTCTTCTTCTATTTCTCCCCACTTTAAATCTGTTATACTAAAATAAATCCATGATGAAACTTTCAAAAGAAAAAAAGAGAACAACTAAATAATTTATGCCAGAATTAAGCAGACTAGCAAATCTGGCCCAGGTTAGATAAATCAAAACAAAAATTCCCATTTTCTCTTGCTATGTAGGAGCTTTTTGGACCTCAAATATGTGGGATGTTCATTTTGTAGACAGGTATGATTTATGTAACAATATTTCAGCTTATGTTGTTGGTTGCATACTACAAATATCATGGAAAGCTGTGGACCTACTTAGTGGCCTGTCAGAGGCAAAGTCATACTACCTGTCTGTAGGCCATGCACTGTAGTTGCCTTGTAACATTTACAACATACAACTATTTTTTTAAACTAGCAATTTGCCTTATTTTACCTCTTTCTTATGCCTTATACCTCTTTAAAATACCTTAGTAGTATTAAAGCATAATTTGCAAGGCAATATGCAGAAACACTTGATAATGACCAATAAAATTAACAGCAATGATATCTTTTGACACTTGGCAATTTAGGAGTATTCATTAGCTCACACTGGGTATTTTTCAGCCTGTGTCTTATTAAGTAACTCATATGCTAGAGGATGTGTTTTTCTCCGTGAATCTTTTTTTTTTTCCACACTATCTCTCCAGGTTTGTTTCTTCTATTAGTATATCTGTTTCATCCTTCCTCTGGTATGTTGGAAGTAGTGATAAATGTTAGGTTGAAAAATAAGAATAATGTAGTATATCTTATTATATGTTCATTGCATTTCAGGTTTTTTTTTTATTATCAGGAGGAATTCCCTAGATACCCATATGACTAAGCTAACACAGATAACTTGGTACCTATCCTTCTCCAAAGATACCATGGATTTATAATGAAGATAAGGTAGACAAAAGATGGATTACAGCTTCACTGACCCTATTCATAGCTGTAGGCATTCCCTGAGTCTAAGAAATAAATAATATGTGATTTTAGGGTAAAGCAGAAACTATGTACTAGGAACAGGAGCTGAGATATGCAGAGTTGTTAAGTTCATAAGTTAAGTTTGAATTTTCAAACTGCAACCAATAGAACTATCAAATACATATGATTTTGAAATTTATTTGTAATCTTTCTTATCCTTCCTGTGATCTGATAGTTTATCAATAAAACATTTCTACTACACTGTCATCTCTACCACTTTTAAAATTGATTACTCAACCTAAATGGTATAAGCAAAAAGGTGTCCTGAAGAAATCAGCTCTAAAGAAGATTGCCTTAAATCGTTAACTTTAAATTGGGATGCTGGCACGTGACTGCCATTTCAGCTACTCTGAAAGCTAAGATGTGAGGATAGTAGAAGCCCATGAGTTCAAGAACTTTGGTAACACTGGTTCAACTACTCTGGAAAGCAGTATGGAGGTTCCTCAAAAGACTAAACATAGAGCTCCCCTATGACCCAGCAATTGCATTTCTGGGCATTTACCTCAATGTCTACAAACAAGGCCATACTCAAGTTATCAGTACAACCATGTTCATTGCAACATTTTTTACCATAGTGAAGATATGGAAGCAACCTCAGATGCCTCTCAGTAGGTGAGCGGATCAAGAAGGTGTAGTATATATATTTATATATACAATGGAGTTCTATGCCTCCATCAGAAAGAATGACATTGCCCCGTTGGTAAGGAAATGGAAAGACCTGGGAAAAATTATATTAAGTGAAGTAACCAAATCTAAAGAAAAGTAGGTTGTATGGTTCCCCTAATATGTAAGAACTAGAATATGTCTATGATATTCTCAACAGGGGATCTCAAAAACCCAATTGCTTAGTACATAGGACCATATAATGAAGTGTACCAACATGAATTCCAAGATATGGAAACAAGAGGTTCTTAGTATGTACTGTACATAGTTCTTTGTATTTAATTAAAAAAATTTTAGTCTTATTTTTTCTTTCATTTCTCTTAATTTTCTGTACCTTGTGTCTGATATATAAGATTATTCCAATAGGGAATGGGAAAGGGAATCACAGAAGCAGCAGGTAAAATGGCAAACGAATAATACAACAATGCTACTCATTTAACAATAGGTTGGATATCAACCTTACAACATGGGGGTGGAGGGGACTAGGGAGGGGTAAGTGGGAGAAAATGAAGGATGGGATAACATTGCCTGAAAACAAATGCAATCATTACCTTACTTATGTAACTATAACCCCTCTCTTCATCACCTTTTCAATAAAGACAAAAATTTAAATTAAAAAAGATCTTGGCTAATATAATAAGCTTCTATCTCAAAAATAACAACATCAGAAGAGAACCTCTTTAGCTTTCAGAGTCCTGGCTTTCAGATAGTTTTACCTGAAAACTTTATGTGCCTCTCTGCCTATGATTGCTTTTTTCTCCTTTCCTTCCTCCCAAAGTAATAGAACTTAAGCCAACAACAACAACAAAAACATATAAAGAGCAAATTCTATCTGGAGGTCTTTATGCTGTTGAAATAGGAGGAGCAATTGTAATATTTTTTGTGATACATGGGATAAATGCTGGCAGGGATACAGATGTGGAAAGAGGTTAGATGATCAGGAGTTAAAAGAGATAAGCGCTATGGTACTGTTGAGGAAGTTACTTTATCTAGAAACTGTGCTTTCTCTGTTCATAGTCATTTTGAACTTCATTGCTACAAAAGAGCCCACTTATACTTTTTCTTCTTCTCTTTTCTCCCCTTTCCTTCTATTCATTTTGTATTTAAGCAACCCGGTTTAAAAATATTTCCTTTCCCCAAAGGAGGATCTCATAGAATGAATTTACTCTTTTGAGGCCTGAGAGTGAAAGCCTCCTATAATAAGCCTGGTCATTAACTCCTCAACATTAACACTTGAAATAAACTCTATATAAAACCCTTCTCAGGGCCTGTGCATGCTAAGCAATTGTTCTACCACTTCAGCCATGCTCTGAGTTCTTTTCTTTGGTTTTGATAGTAATGAGGTTGGACTCAGGCCTTTGAGTTTTCTAGGTATCTGTTCTACTGCTTGAACCATATCTTCTATCTTTTAAAAAAAATTTTATTGTCAAACTGATGTACAAAGAGGTTACAGTTTCATATGTTAGGCATTGGATACATTTCTTGTACTGTTTGTTACCTCCTCCCTCATTCCCCCTTCCCCCCTCCCCTTTTCCCTTTCCCCCCATGAGTTGTTCAGTTCATTTACACCAAACAGTTTTGCAAGTATTGCTTTTGTTTGTCTTTTTTACCCTTTGTCTCTCGATTTTGGTATTCCCTTTCAGTTTCCTAGTTCTAATACCAGTATACACGGTTTCCAATGTACTGAGATAAGATACAGAGATAGTGCAGGTACACCGCAGGAATCTTCTATCTTTTTGATCTAGTTATTTTTGAGATAAGGTTTTGCTTTGTGTCAAGCTGGCATGGACTGTGACCTTTATAATTGTGCTTCCTGCCATAGCTTAGATGCATATCACCATGTCCAGCCTTTTCTGAAGGTCTTGAGAACATTTTTTTTTTTTTTGGCCAGGGCTAGCCTGGAAATATGATCCTATCAATCTCAACTTCCTGTGTACTTAAGATGACAAGCATACACCATCACACCCAACTATTAGTTGAGATAAAGGTCTTCTGAACTTTTTGCTTAGGCTGTTCTTGAACTGTAGTTCTTCAGATCTCTGTTCCTGAGCTGCTTGGATTACAAGTGTGAACAACTGGGACCCAGTTATGTTTTGTTTGTTAGATAAGAACTTGCTAATTTTGCCTGGAGTGGCCTTAAACTCATGTTCCTCCTGCCTCTGCTTCCTGAGTAGCTGGAATTATAGACATTACCACCATGCTCTGCCTAAAGATCATCTTTGAAAGGTTGCACATGGTCAACAGAGGAAAAGTTTAAAAGAAAGATTAGTTTATCAATAGCCATCTATTCTTTTTTTTTCATTTAAGTATTTATTTAGGTGATTTCTAGCCAGACAGGTAATTAGAAATGAAGCAAAAGCAAGGTTGAAGTAACAATGTCAGTAAGAAAGCAAAGATGCTGCCGGGCACCGGTGGCTCACTCCCGTAATCCTAGCTACTCAGGAGGCTGAGATCATGGTTCAAAGCCAGCCCAGACAGGAAAGGTCATGAGACTCTTAACTTCAGTTAACCACCAGAAAACCAGAAGTGGTGCTGTGACCCAAAGTGGCAGAGCATTAGCCTTGAGCAAAAGAGCTCAGGGACAGTGCCCAGGCCCTTAGTTCAAGCCCCATAACAAACCAAAAAAAAAAAAAAAAAAAAAAAAAAAAAAAAAAAAAAAAGGAAATAAAGATGACAATCTATTTACACAATTTTCACTTGTATCTATTTTTCTCAATAAGAAAAGCAATGATTTGGGATCTGGAATAAGGGCAAAGGTACACTCTGGGTGTCTTAGACTCCAAACCTGGTAGAGACAGTCAGCACTATCAAATTGTCCATTTCAGCCTGGCCCTGACATCAAACCCCCTTAATAGTCTCAGAAGTTGACACAATCCTCGAATTCATCAGACAGAGCCCAAGTCTGCCACAAACCAGAAAGCACTCCTTTGGGACCACAGGTGTCCTCTGCTTCTCCTTCTGCCCTCTCCTTTCCAAGACTAGTTTAGAAATGAAGGGAAGTAGGCTCAGGAAGCCCTCACCTTTAATATTAATAAGAAGTGCAGTCCCCGGGTGATCATAGCCCAGACTACACAGAACTTGAAAGAATGATCGAGACTTTGATATCGAACATGAAAAAGTAACAGGCAAGGAGGGGTGAGGAGACAAACCTTGGAGGGCCAGGGCCAAGCTTCTACTAGTTCCATCCCTGACTTTCACAGGGACAACCATGGCTATTTAATAGGAATAGCCATCTATTCTTGAGAAAATAATTTCCTTTTCTGAATTTCTTTTGTTATGTGCAAAAATAATTAAGTTTCTTAAGGTACTTCTGTCTTTTCAATTTGATAACATGTTTCTTGAAATCTGATTAAAGTAGGTAATGAAACATGCTCATTAGAGCAGGCTCAGGCCTGTGGTATGGGTCTTCAGGGAAGCTCAATTCTTCAAATAAAGAACCCCCTCTGTTTCAGCTACCAAAAATGAATTCTACAAATCTAATTATACACTAAGTATTACCACTCAAACACAACAAAACAGGCTTTTGGGGGAAGGCCTAGGAGGCAGGGAACAAATATGAGAACAGAGGCAAAGGTGTAACACATGCTCAGTGCTGAAGAAGGGTATCTTCTAGCAATGTTCCAATGAGACTCAACTAAGTTGCAGGTAAAAGCCTATCACCAAACACTTGTAGAGCCCTTCTTTCATGTTATACAATGGAAAAACAGATAGACAATGACTCAGAGCCTAACCTGTGTGTGTGGGAGCCACTGAAATAAGCTGTCAAATGAGAAAGGTGGATTGCAACAGCTTCCACCAATGGACTGATAGTACACAAATAAGGTATAGGGTGGAGGCAAAGGCTGTGGCCAAAAGTGTTGTCAGTACAAGAAAGTGCCTGCAGGTTAGTAATCAGCATGTGGGCCTAGAAGGGGAAGGGAGGGCGCCCCCTCGATTAGGACTTGGTTGTCTGTCCAGGTGCCACACTGAAAAGCAGATTTTGTTATGGAAAGAGTCTTCATTCTTTATTTGACCTATCACCTAAGAGTTTTTACCATGGGTCTGGCTTGAAGCTGATAGTAGGTAACAGGTTACATGTTGAAAGAAGCAGAGAACATGCTAACCACACTCTGAAGTAAGTTGAATAAAGAAGTCAAACTTGTGTCCCCCCAGAATTCTGACCTCGAGAAAACAAATAGCAGTGCAAACCAAACCAGTGGATCACTGGATATATATTTCCAGTCCTGGGGCTTGAACTCAAGGACTGTGTGCTGTTTCTGAGCCTCTTCTATTCAAGACTAGTGCTCTACCACTTGAGCCAAAAACACCACTTCCAGCCTTTTCTGAGTAGTTGGTTGGAGATGAGAATTTCACCAACTTTCTTGCCCAGGCTGGCTTCAAACCATGATCCTCAGCTCTCTGCCTCCTGAGTAGCTAGGATTACATGCATGAGCCACCAGTACCCTTCTGATAAGGCCAATAATTTGGCTGGAATAATTTGAACTTTATTGCTGAGGACGTATATCCTCATGAAAGGGTAGGAAAACATTTCACCTTCATATTAAAGAAATAAAGGGTTTTTAAAGAAAGAGGGAGGGGGGCTGGGGATATAGCCTAGTGGCAAGAGTGCCTGCCTCGGATACACGAGGCCCTAGGTTCGATTCCCCAGCACCACATATACAGAAAACGGCCAGAAGCGGCGCTGTGGCTCAAGTGGCAGAGTGCTAGCCTTGAGTGGGAAGAAGCCAGGGACAGTGCTCAGGCCCTGAGTCCAAGGCCCAGGACTGGCCAAAAAAAAAAAAAAAAAAAAAAAAAAAAAGAAAGAGGGAGGGGCTGGGAATATGGCCTAGTGGCAAGAGTGCTTGCCTTGTATACATGAGGCCCTGGGTTCAATTCCTCAGCACCACATATAGAGAAAATGGCCAGAAGTGGCGCTGTGGCTCAGGTGGCAGCATGCTAGCCTTGAGCAAAAACGAAGCCAGGGACAGTGCTCAGGCCGAGTTCACCGCCTAGGACTGGCCAAAAAAAAAAAAAAAAACAAAGAGAAAAAGAAAGAGGGAAATACATTAGTAGAATAAATGAAATTCGAAGCTATAAGCAAACTATAGGTTTCCTTACAATTTACTCATTGGCAGAATAACAGAATTTTTATGGTTGACTCTAGTTCATGGATGGCAGAATGCATGACTGTGGGCTTCCCACAGCCCATTTTCATTTGTGGAATTTGGAAATTTCAGTGAGGTACAGAGGGATCATCTTCCAAATCTAGTTTCCCAGTAGTCTTAGTGATGGTAGCAAAATCAAGCTTCTATCTTGGCAGTGGACAGTACCTGGTAGCAGTAATGTGATGAAATGTTTAAGTTCATAGGATAGCAATGGTAGCTGTTCCTGGGAGCAATTGCAAAGCCATAGTGTTTGGCATTCTTGGGTAGCACCAGTGATGCTTCATTGGGTGGTTTTGGACCTTGTAGTCTTTGTAGCTCCAAGTCTGGCATTCTAGTTCTGCCATTTGATTTTTTAAGCTTAATAATAATCTTTTAATGAGTTACTTTTCCTTTTGGTTCTGCTACATGTTGATTTTAATTGCTTGAAACACAGAACCCGATGAGTACTTCAGGGGACGTTGTTAAAATGCAGCTTCTATGGCCTAGTCAAAATCAGAATATCTAACATTGCAAACAGAAATCTAGTTTATTGGATCTGAACTAAGTTTATTTTTCTGTAACAATAGGCTCACATAACTAAAAGCCTCTACAAAGAGGCAGTACAGAATTGAGAGCTCAAGTAATGTTAGATCATGTTTCTGTATTTTGTGGTTCTATTTTCTATAGTATTTTCTTCTGTCTCAGATTTCATGTAGTAACAAGATGGTAGCAGCAACTTCAGACATGCTCCAAACTTCAGCAGACAAAGCATTTGTTTTTATCTTAGAGGCTTTACCTCTGACCGAGATCTACATCTGAAATCATCAATCTGGACAAGGCCTAAGTCTCCTATCAGATTGTTTTAAGAGGACTGTTTCTCTTTTCATTTGGATAACAGTTTCAACTTTTTGTTAAGCATCTTTCCTGATGACTATTAGACATCATGAGCATTTTACTAAGCAAAGGGTACTTCAAGTTGAAGATGATATAGTCTTCGTGTTAGAAGAGCATAGTTGACATCTGAGTTACTGTTGAGCATCTATTACATAATTGATGTTACTTCAGTGCAGTAATATTAAAAGTACAATTCCTCATAGAGGTTACATGATAAAGGAATATGACTGAAATTAAGTAAATAAGCAAATAATACAGGAGAAAGTGATAGATACAATGGAAAACCCTAGGTGAGTTCTCTCTGTGAGTGCTGGAGATGTGGAGGAAGTAGGGGTGTGAACATGTGGATAGCCTCAGGGGAGAACATTTTAGGCAAGGGTGATTCTATATCTCATGCTCGGCCAGTGTAGCTGGAGCAGAACATTGTGATGAGTTGTTGGAGATTTGTTTAGGAAGGTTGAGGGGTCTAATTTATGTATGGTCTTATTAACCATTACAATGCCTTCCATCTGGGAATAGTATGGGAATTCTGAGCTGAGAGGAAATAAGAAAGCACTTGTTTTCAAGGAATCCTGCTGTTTGAAAGGAGAGACAAAGATAGAAGCTGAGAGACAATTGGAATAGTAATTAAAATAATCTTGTAAGAGAGAATAGGTGTGACCAGGATGGTAAATAAGAAGTGGTTAGATTCTGGATATGTTTTGTAGGCCTATGTTATAAGGTTTGAAGATGGATTGAATGTGAGGTTTGAGATAAAGAGAGGAATCAAGTATGATTTCAAGCTATTTGGCTGAACAATAATAAGAGTGAAATTGCCATTTACTGAAATGGGAAATATTGTTTACAAAAGTGAGTGAACTATTAGATTCTAGTGCATCTATCGAGTAGGCAGTTGAGTATTATAAAATTTTAGATGTTTGAACTAAGAATACATATTTGGATATCACTACTGTTTTAGGTAGCTTTTGAAGCTGGGAAATTGATGGGATTCATAGAAAGGGAGTAAGCTGATAGATTACAAGAGCAGTCCAGGTTTCAGAGGTCAGGCTAAAGCCAACCAATAGAGGTAATTAGGTCAACAAGACAGGAGATTAAAGAAAAAAAAATAGAAATGATGTCTAGAATTCAAGAGAAGAAAGTGTTTCAGGAAGGACAGAGTTGCCTATGTGCATCTGATCATATAATATTTATTGAAATAAATTTCAGGAATTAGAAACAAGGGATTTTTTTTGTTGCGGTTTTTCTTTTTGTCTTGGTTGTTCTTTTATCTGTCTTTGGGAGGGTAAAGGGGAGGACACAGAAATGGAGGGACAAAGGGTAAACAAATGCGCCAGTGGTGCTCACTAGATGCTATGTTGATACAACATATGGTTGGGGATGGAAGGGGAAAACTGGGAGAAAGTGAGGGAAGGGGGGACATTGTTCAAAAAGGAATGTATTCATTACCTGACATATAATTGCAAGCCCTCTGTATATCAACTTCATAATAACAATTAAACAGTAATTATTAAAAAAAAGATAGGCCAGGAGGAAGACTAAGGATTTGCCATTGTTTAGATCCATGTAGAAGATGCCTGCTAATTGTGAAGTTATTTTGCTGGAATAATCAAGTTGAAAAGACAGATTTAAATGTGCCATAAAGATAAAAAGAAGAGGTTTTGACTAGGGCAGAGAAATGAGGTAGTGAGAGGAGTATGGTAAATGAGTGTGAGTAGAGTACATATAAAGCACTCTGGGAGTTCTATAGTGGATATTGGATCAGGAAAGTTTATCAGTAGTAGATGTTGGAATAGTTTCATAAGAGCTTCAGGAGATGTGGACAAGATTTTTCAAATGTAGCATATATTTAAAAGTACACAAGTTGGGGCTGGGAATATGGCCTAGTGGCTTGCCTCGTATACATGAGGCCCTGGGTTCGATTCCTCAGCACCACATATACAGAAAATGGCCAGAAGTGGCACTGTGGCTCAAGTGGCAGAGTGCTAGCCTTGAGCAAAAAAGAAGCCAGGGACAGTGCTCAGGCCCTGAGTTCACGGCCTAGGCCTGGCAAAAAAAAAAAAAAAAAAGTACACAAGTATGATAAAACATGGCAGAAGTCAAGTAATGGCTGGAATGAAAAGCCAATGAGACAGTTTGGTGGGATGTTAAATCAAAGGATAATCAGCAGCACACCTTGAACATTCTGTGTGAATTTTACGCATATATGTATTATAATATTTTTTTTAAAAATTTACAGGTAAAATGACATTACCAGTCATCCCAGATATAAATCTTTTTTCTGGCCCTTGGGCTTGAATTCTGTGTCTGAGTGCTGTCCGTGAGCTCCTTTTGTTTAAGGCTAACATTCTACCACTTGAGTCACAGTGCCACTTCTGCTTTTTTTCTGTGATTAATTAGAGAAAAGAGTCTCATGAGCTTTCCTGCCTGGGATCTCTTCAAACTGCAATCCTCAGATCTCAGTTTCCTGAGTAGCTAGGATTACAGGCATGCACCACTGTCAGTGCCTCGCTGGATATAGATACTTTTATTGTGTTGGGAATATTAAAAATTCTCTTTGTTAGCTATTTTTAAATATTGAAGTAATTGTCAAGAGTGGTTATCCTACTGTGTTATAGACTGTTAGAAGTTATTCTTCCTGTTCAATAACACCTCATTAGCCATCTTTTCTCTATTCCTTCTTCCTCAATACTCCTCTCTCTGCTTTTTAAACTAAGATAATTTTTGAAGTACTTTAAGTAAGTAATATAAGAGTAAGGTGATGGGATTTGTATTTTCCAAAGAGGAGCCTAGAAAAAGAAGCATGGACAATGGATTAATGTGAGGACAGACTGGCAACAAGAAGATAGGACGGTTGTAGTAATCCAGGTAAAAAGTAAAATGTATAGAATGAATGTATTTATGCAAATGGTGGAGAAGCAGGACATGAAAGATTTGAAAAAGCTGGAATCTGTAAGATTCTTCACCCGTTTGGAGGTGAAGAAGTGAAGTGTATAAGGAAGGATTTTCATTTCTTCCTTTAGATACTAAGTGGATGGTGGTATCATTATCCTGCTTTGATGGCAAGATATTTTACTGTATTATTTTAGTGTTAAATATATTGAGTTTAAGGGGCATATAGGGGAGTTAAAGTTGGCAGGGTTATTAAGCCTATGTTATATATAAATCTAAAATTCCAAACCAAAACCAATTTGGACTGGTCAATATGAGACAAAAACATTGACTAAGCCATGAATTTGAATGAAGTTCTTCAGAGAAGGGGTGCAGAGGTTCAACTGAATGTAGCCAGAAGAAACATCCAACTAGGCTGACTTGTTCCACTTTGAGTCTGTGACACATCTTAAGTGAAAAATCCAATAAGCAGCATAGCAATCTTATTTTGCCAACTTTTCCTCTTTTCAATCTTCTAACAAACCTTTATCTCATATCAAACTGATGACTTAGCACTTAACTGAGTAAAGAGAAACAATTGTAAGATTTCATCTTCTTACCAAATCTACATCCCTACACATACAACCCACATATCTGCTTTTGTTCATGTTGCAGCAGATGAAGTACGTTCAGTTGCATTAGCTCTCTTTCCTCTCAAGGAGCTCAATCCTGCAAGCATCCCTTTTCTGTTCTGTATCATCTGTTTTCTCCTCTTTATTTATTGTTTCCATGCCTGTGCTACAATGTGCCTCATCTGAAATAGCTCCCTCTTAACCCCCAATTCCATTTGACTATTCCTTGCCCCATTTTCCCTGCTTTCCTTTTAGTATTTCCCTTAAAAAGAATTTTCTATAGTCACTCTTCTCTTCACCTGATTTCTGGAATTTCAGCCAGGCTTTTGTCTTCTGCTGCTATACTGGCCTTGGCCAAGATCCTGTTGCTTTCAGTCTCCAGAGTAATAAGGATTACAGGCATATGTCTCAAGTGCCCAGAGGGTAAGTAATTCTTACTCTTATTCATCTATGCAGCAGCATGTGGCACAGTTGATTATTCCATTTTCTTTTTTGTTTTTTGGCCAGTCCTGGGCCTTGGACTCAGGGCCTGAGCACCATCCCTGGCTTCTTCCCGCTCAAGGCTAGCACTCTGCCACCCGAGCCACAGCGCCCCTTCTGGCCGTTTTCCATATATGTGGTCCTGGGGAATCGAACCCAGAACTTCATGTGTAGGAGGCAAGCACTCTTGCCACTAGGCCATATTCCCAGACCATTTTCTTGAAACAATTATTTTTTGTTACTGTTGGCTCCTGGCATCTTATTTTCCTAGTTCTTTTTTTTAAAATTGCACTAGCTTCTTCCTTTTTAGTCTTTTCCCGTGGGTCTTTCTATTTTACTGACATCGAAAGGGTAAAATACCCAAGAGCTGAGTCCTCAGCTTTCTTTTCTCAGTTTGCTCTTTTCCCTAGGTGATCTCATCCACAGTCATGGCTTTAAATAACATCTGGCCAAAATTATAACTCAGAGAGTACTTTCTTCTCCATCAGTTCCTGTCCAGTTTTGTTTTTCGTCATGGCAATTATCAATATTTGAAGTCACATATACATTTAAAGTTGTCCATTTATTGCTTTTCTTCCTCATGAGAACAGAAATTTTGTTCTCAGCAGCTAGAACAGTGCCTGGTACATACAGGCAGTATTAGGGCATCTATTGCTTTGTTTTCTTATCTTTAGTTCCCCTAAAGGATGAAGCATTCATTTCTAGAGAAACAAGAGAAGAGCCAGGATGGACACCTTGGGGATGCAGATATTTAAGAGGCAAAGCAAGAAGAGGTAGCCCATAAATTAGTTGGTAAAAAGCTTCAAACTCTATTACAAAGATATAGTAATAAAAGCAGCTTGGTACTGGTACAAGAATAGGCCCAAGGACCAATGGAATAGTATAGAAGACCCAGAAATGAGTCCATAGACCTATAGCCACCTAATAGTTGATAAGGGAGCCAAAAGCACAGGGTGGAAGACAGACAGCCTCTTCAACAAATGGTGCTGTCAGAATTGGCTATACACAATGTGTAGAACACTGAAGTTGAATCCTTACATCTCACCCTGCACTAGAATCAATTCCAAATGGATCAAAGACCTCAATGTAAGTGCAGACACTCTGAAAATATTACAGGAATGGATAGAGGAAACACTAGGGATCCTTGGCACAGTTTGAAACTTTCAAAGTAAAGATCCAGAATCACAAAGAAATCAAAATGACTAGATAAATGGGAGTCCATAAACTTAAGAGTTTCTGCATGGCAAAGGACATAGCTGGCAAGATAAATAGCAAGCCCAAAGAATGAGAGAAGATTTTCACTAGCTATACATCAGACAAGGGCCTCATATCAAAAATATACTCAGAGCTCAAAAAATTAAACCTTCTAAAAAAATCCTCAAAGAAACAACCCTATAATAATAATAAATGGGCTAAAGATTTACAGGGAGACTTCTCTGAAGAAGAAATAAGAATTGCCTATAGATACCAAAAGATGTTTGACATTTCTGGCCATAAAGGAGACACATATAAAAACTACATTGAGATTCTCCCTCACCCCAGTTAGAATGGCCATTATCATGAAAACTAACAATAACAGCTGTTGGTGGGGATGTGGCCAAAAGAGAATGCTACCACACTTTTGGTAGGAATGTAAACTTCAACCACTCTGGAAAGCAGTATGGTGGTTTCTTTTTTTGCCAGTCCTGGGCCTTGGACTCAGGGCCTGAGCACTGTCCCTGGCTTCTTCTTGCTCAAGGCTAGCACTCTGCCACTTGAGCCATAGCGCCACTTCTGGCCATTTTCTGTATATGTGGTGCTGGGGAATCGAACCCAGGGCCTCATGTATACGAGGCAAGCACTCTTGCCACTAGGCCATAACCCCAGCCCTCTGGAGGTTTCTTAATAGACTAAAACAGAGCTTCCTTATGACCTAGCAATTCCACTTCTGGGCATCTATCCATTTGACCACAACCAGGCTAACTAAAGCCACCAGCACAACCATGTTCATTTCAGCATTGTTTACCATGGCCAATATATGGAATCAACCCAGATGTCTCTCAGTGGATGAATGGATCAAGAAAATGTGGGACATATACACAATGGAATTCTATGCTTCCACCAGAAAGAATGACATTGCTCTATTCATAAGGAAATGAAAGACTTGGAAAATATTATACTAAGTGAAGTAAGAGAGACCCAAAGAAACATAGGCTGCATCCTTTCCCTCATTTGTGGTAATGAGAATATGCCTATAAATCTACAAGTAAACCCAATAGACAGTAAAAGACAAATAATTGTACTTGGACATGATTAACTAAACAGCAATCTAAACATTCACACAGTGAGAACAGAGAAGGATATTGTTAGAAAATGATCACGAGTGCTCAGTAGCTATGTGCATAAGATCATATAAAATGATGCTTAGAAAAAATAAACTCCAAGAAATGGAATGAGTTTTTTTTTTTTAAATTATGCTGCTTGTGGGTCTTTTTCCCCCTCTTCTTTTCTTCTTTCTTTTTTTCTTTGGTTAATTCCCTTCTGATGTTTTTGATTTATGTACTTTTTTTCAAATTTTTATTATCAAACTGATGTACAGAGAGGTTACAGTTTCATACGTTAGGCATTGGATACATTTCTTGTACTGTTTGTTACCTTGTCCCTCATACCCCCCTCCCTCCTCCCCCTTTCCCTTTCCCCCCCGAGGTGTTCAGTTCACTTACACCAAACAGTTTTGCAAGTATTGCTTTTGTAGTTGTTTGTCTTTTTTTACCCTGTGTCTCTCAAATTTGGTATTCCCTTTCAATTTCCTACTTCTAATACCAGTCTACACGATTTATGTACTTTTTGTCTTGCATATAAGATTATCTGATTTGGGGAAGGGAAAGAGAAGCACAGAAATGGTGTGACAAAGGGTAAGCCATTTTAGCAGTGAAATCCACTAGACACTTTTGGAAATGCACTGTACAACTTTGGGGGAGAGAAGTCAAGAGGGGAAAAACTGGGAGAGAGTGAGGGAGGGGATGACACTGTTCAAAAGGAAATGTACTCAGACTGGAATCATGTAACATTACCCTTACAATAAAACATTTAAAAAATCAGTTGGTCAAGAATCAAGAGAAATGAATGACACATGAAGCCAGCTTAAGATTTCTAACTAGAATTAATAAAGAGACAGTTGAATGTGTAGGTTGGACAGGAAAGGATAAGTGTGATTTCATGTGGTATGTGAACAATATCTATTATTTGGATCTGTGGGAAAAGGAATAAAGCAAAGTAAAACCCCAGTTTAACCAATGAGACTTTGCTTGGAAGGAGAGACAGGGTGTGAAGGAGGAAGAAGATTGCTGCTGTAGTTGATCATGAGGAAGTAGCTTTGCAATTGGGCAATGGGTAGACTAGAAAAGCTTTGCTGTACATACTAGGGCACATCGAGATTAAAGGTGTTTCAAGTAAGTACCCAGAAAGCAAGAGGAGACCTGGAGAGAAATTTGGAAAAAGTATATAATAACTACAAACAGAATGTTGATCTAAATATAAACCGGTTTGATGGGACCAATGAAGCAGGGAACATGTTATTAGAAACCAGAAGGAAGATGATCCTTATAAAGTAGCAACGAACTTGGCTGAATTGTGTTCATGGTTTAATGTTCTGTGGAAGGTAGAAATTGTAATCAATGATATTGGATATGCACTTAAGGAAATGTCTAACAAAGTGTTATAGAAATGGCTTAGTGCCTCTTGAGTGCTTACAAACTATAAAAAATAAAGGAGAATTGAAGAAGGAATCATTAAACTATTTCACAACCACTACTTAAAATCTTAGAAAATTTTCAGCAACTTGTGTTGCAAAAAATGAGAAACAAATGTCTGTTGTTTAAGGCATGTGCCACGTGATGTTTTGTTATAGCAGCTTGTGTAGACTAAGATAGATTTTGATAGCTAGCTGCATTTGGAAAGATGCAATTTGGAGCATGGCATACTGGCTGATTTTGTCTCTCTGGTGTTTTCCTCCAAATCAGAATGGTCTGGGGACTGGTTCTTCAAAAGACTGATCATCTCATTTGGCCCTTGCTAGAAAATTAATTATCAGGGTAGTTGAATCTCATTTGCAGAGGGGAAAGAGTTCTTCTGGAACAAAGGGGATACAGCCTGAGTGAAAGACTACTTGGCCTAGAAATGACCGCTATCTCCATCTGACTCAGAAAGGAGAATGTGGTATATCTTGCATTCCTGCCTTGAAGGGAGGTTTTTAACCATAGAAATGTGGAAATCAGCAAGTAATTCAAGGGCCTCAGGGTAAGGCAGAGATGCCAAGGCTGTCCAGAGGTGGGAGTTTATAGGAGGCAGAAAGACATCCTGAGGACAAGTTTATACAAGAATTGCTGAGGGAAAGACATAAAAGGAGGTGAAGCAAGAAGCCTCAAGATTAACTTGGCACCTTACAGATCTTTTTGAGAAAATCCCCAACTGGGACTGTTAAAAAGCCTTCCTGTGCTTTCCTCAGATGCTTGCACTTGCCCTAAGCCTGCTTCCCTGGTGGATGTGCAATATGAACCAGTCTCCAGATGCCCAACCTTGGAAACATTTGAAGTAAATCATTTCTTGCTCAGCACTTCCTGCTGAGTAGGAGGAAGACTTTCATAAGCAGGTACTGACATGGTTAAGGCAGTGCTATAGCCCTTCCCATGTAATTTTTTTCTGAGAAGAAAAGCAGAGTGATTTACTTCCTTCAGGCATTCTTTCCCCATCTGCCCACCTTTCACACACACACACACACACACACACACACACACACACACACACACACACACACACACGGTGCTGTTGATTACATGAGCCTAAATGTTCCCTTTTCTTATTTGCTTGTCTATTGAGATATACACTTCAAAAGAAAGCTACACATTTCAGGGAAAAGTATGGATTAATAAATACACTAGGCTTCTGTTCTTTAATTATTTTAAAAGCTTCCTATAAGAATATATGTGGGTCCTATTTCTATTTAACACTTCTTGTGCTTAAAAAGTACCAACAATTTCAACTTTCCAAAATCTGCAAAAAGTTGTGTTTGCTAAAATAAGAGTATATTTAGTCTTGATGAGCAAGACATTGGCAAAATCTAACAAAGACAGGTATGTCCCACTGGCTAGGCTCCAGAGATGAAGGCAGAAACACTAATAATGTCATTGTAAATGTAGTTTTTGTCAGTGTGCCAAAATTTTGTCAAGATAACTTGTTATTACCATTTGAAGGTATTTGCTATTAATGCATCTGTCATGTATACCCCAGTTTGATAGAGAGAAACTATAGTTTGGCAATGTTTCACTGACAAAAGTTATTTAGTCTTATAATATGGAAAGCATCTAAATCTGGTATAAGAAATCATGCCTAACTATGCAAATTAAAACTAGAACTTTTGGACAATCTTGTAGTATGAAGAAAATGGTGTATTTGAAGACCCTTTTCTTGTCACCTGATCAACAGTATGTATGTATGTATGTATGTATATACACACACACAAACACATACATGTACTGTGGTTTGAATGCAGGACCTATTACTTGGTTCAGGTCACTTGCTCAATTGGCATTCTACCATTTGAAACATCTCCAGTCTAGCATTTTTCTAGTAATGGAGATGGAGTCTTTCTGACTTTTCTGTCCAGGCTGGCCTTGAATTGTAACTTCTCTGAATCTCCGCCTACTGAACAGTTAGGATTATAGGCATGAGCCCAGTACCTAGCAGAGATATAAATAAATAAATAAATATGTATGTGTATATTTATATGTACACATATACACACATATGTATTCTTACCAAATATGGTTGGTTGAGTGTAAGAAGACAGTGGAGAATGTCTTCTTACCAAGATTGTAACACTCAAAGAAATGATCAATTACATGTAGAGATAACAGAAAGTTGTCCGTAAGCATCCATGAACTCAGTAAATACAACACACATGAAATCTTATGGGGACAAAAGGACTATCTAAAGATGTACTGAAAACTAAAGAATAAAAGTACATATATAACCCAGTAACTGAAAAGACATAGTAAAAAATAGTGATTATATGGGCCAGTTTAGATATTGATCTAGCAGTTAGCAATTGTAGGAATTCTAGTTGTAGAAGGAAATTAGATACTTATAAAGTCCAACAGCATAAAAATAACTATTCAAAATGAAGATGTGGTAGGAAGTGAAATCTTAAGTGATTTTCTTATTTCACTTAGGAAGAAACCAATTGATACTGACTATATTAAGCCTGTAATTTAATCATCAGTTAACTATCCTGCTGCTCATATACCCTGCCTCCCCCCATAATTCTGCTCTATTTTTGTTTGAAAAACATATTAAAGGGAAAAATAAATAAGAGCTAATAGTTAATCTAGGAACAACTGTCAACCAAGCATTATACTAGATAACTGTGGGGAATTACAAAGAAGTTGAAAACATAGTTCTTGCCTTTGAATGGCCTCCAATTATTTTTTTCTCTTTAATAAGATCATTAAAGAATTATACTTAGTCTGATAACTGACTAGGCTAAGGTCTATGATGAATTTGTTTCACAGGATGGAAAGTCCCTACTGATTTGCACTGCATACTTCCGGTGGCTTGCTAAGGCATTTGTTTTGGACTCTAGGGCATTATCATTAACAGTTGTAGCATTCCAGAGTCCTTAGAGAGGGATCAGTTATCTTGCTGGCAAGAGAACAGTGTCATGAAGACAGTAGTTTATAGGCTTTCCCATTTGGGACAACTATTGAGCAGGAAAGGCACAGGCACTAGATCCTAAATTAACCAGAATCCCCAATTAAGTAGATGTTTAAAATACACATCATGTCAAACACATAAAATTAAGAAGAATGAGGAGAACATCACTAGGAAAGTCTCATCTCAATGATCTTAAAATTACATTCACAGCACATTCTGGGATTAACCACAAAGTCAGTCCAGTGTGGTTTAGTTTGTGCCTCCATCCCCTTTTGCTTACAGTGACAATGATGCATAACACAGTTCCAAGAACAGAGTGGGTCATGTTTGCTGAATAAATAGATGAATGCTCTGAAAAGTAAATCAAAGCCATTAAGTCACATTTATAATGCTGTATTTACTAAAAGCAGTAAGACATGCTCTTTAGTTTTAAGGAGACCTTTATCATCAAGGATTGATATAGAAAATACTTGCTTGTAACCTTAAGCAAAACTAAAGAAGGCTTTTGGTAATGCTATAAGTTGTGTCTCCTTATAGCTTTACATGTTTTACTTTTGTCTTGTTTTAAAATTGTGCTTCTGGTGACTACCTATAGAGGATCCCTTTCAAGAAGGATTGTTGAGGTGCCTGCCCTTACTTTCCAGAGCACATGTTGGGCTTTCAGACCTTCACCTAGCTTCCATGCTTAATGTGCTGCCTTAGAAGCTTCTGAGCCATGCACATCTTCATTCCTCAAGAAGGAGACAGTCTGTAAAAGCATGACTTTTCCTTACTCATATTCCCACTAAGGTAGAAGCATCCTGTTTGTACTACCTGTGTCCAGATTATCATCTAGGATTGAGTTATGAATAGGATGTATGGCAAAGCATAGGCTAGAATTGATAGTAAATAAACTATTCTGCCTTGACCTATTTTGTTTAGTTGAGTGAACAAAATTGGATTAATCATAGTCCTTTGCTTATAAAAATGATTATTGTTGTGTCATAAATAGCCTTATTTCATTTTGTTGTCTATGCATTTTGTGACACAATGAACAAAATCTATCAGATAAATAATATATTACCAATGGCTTACATTTATTGTTCTCCGTTTAACTTTTAATCTCTTCTTTGGCTGGTAATAATTCTTTTTCAGGTATTAGGCAAAGTGGATATCCTTACTTAAATATAATCCAATTAATGAAAAAAATCCTCTTGTGTGCCAAACTTCCTGATGCAGCCATTCACAAAGACAGTTTCATTAGTTAGATAATGAGTAACTAAAGTCCCTGTGCGGGAATTCCACCAGGGAGAGGTGTGAGTAAGAATTGGGACAGTTATTATTTTGACCTTGCTTTGTAGGTGCACATTGGTATGGTGTGGCAAGAATGCTGCCTGATACACTGGCATCTATAAAAGACAAAAACAATAAAAGCTGGTGTGCATGTTTATAGCTTTATAAGTGAGTTATTAAAGGGTAGGAGAAGCTTTTAATATTTACAAATTAGGATATTTTTTCTCCTGTAATGCAATTCAGGATATGATTCATGTCTTCTTTATGCCTCATACTGGTGTTGGATTACATGCTGGTTGTTATGCTTCTAGTCTGTGAACAGTGAATTTAGATAAGACTTTCTTTTTATTCTAAGTTAAATTTCTGACCATATAACAAGTTAGTAATAGAGCTCCTAGTTTAGTGATTTAGTTGTTTGTTAATCTAGATCAGTAGATGATTTTCTCCCCTGCAGCTAGTAATAGTCTTATGTTCTTGCCTGAGCATGTTGGGTCTGAAAGAAAACTCTGCCTTGCTCTACAAATCACTACATCTTCCAGGACTGGCCATTTTCTAGTTTGTAAGATTTCAGTCAGGTTGCAGCTGTTTTTTTTTGAAAGGTAAAAGTTATATGAAAATTTCAGCAGAATTAGAGCTGAATTCCGCCCTTAGTAAAGCATATCATTAGAAATAGTTTGGAAAGAAAAGGTCCATGATCATTCCTAATTTGATCTGTATTTTCCCTTTCTATTTTCAAGAAGTATAGTTATTGACAATTGAGATTTAAATGTATAAAACATCTGTTCAAAGTGGAGTTTAGAAGAATGGGGCTCCAGGAGGCAGGCTTCTCTGTCACAGGCTTGTCTATCAAATGGAGTCCACTGTAACCCAGTCTTAGATCATGAGTTCCTGGGGATGTAAGGAACAGCTATTAAAGGCCTTTGCTACCCTGACTTTTAAAAAATTTATTATTGTTTATGTGCCATGGAGGAATTGAACCCAGGGCCTCATGCATGCCAGGCAAGCACTCTACCACTAAACCACATTCCCAGACCCTGCTACCCTGCATATATATATTTCATTTCTTTATTGTCAAAGTGATGTACAGAGGGGTTATAGTTTCATACATAGGCAGTGCGTACATTTCTTATCCAACTTGTAACCTCCCCCTCATTTTTACCCTGCCTTCCCCCCTCCCCATTTCTCTCCACCCCATGAGTTGTACAGTTGGTTTACATCATATAGTTTTGTAAATATTGCTGTTGCATTGGTTTGTCTTTTTATCCTTTGTCTCTTGATTTTGGTATTTCCTTGCCCTTCCCTAGTTCCAATACACTTACATACAATATCCAGGGTACCAAAATCAGTTACAGTGATATCAAGGGTAAAACCATGGGAAAGAAAGACAAAGGACATGGTATGTTGAAAATAACAACAATAATAATTAGCACACTGTAAAGTCAACCCCCAGGAGGGCTCCATGCAGATGCCCCCCACCTGTTTAAGTCTGTGATCAGTACCTGCATTACCTAGGCAACTGGCACACCTAGAGGCAGTTACCTCCTTCTCTGAGGTCACATTCAATCCACCTGGCCATCTCCCATCTTTCCCTATATAATCTGGCTCAACAGGAGTCCCCACTCTCTTTCCTTTTCTCTCTTACTCTTTTCTCTCCTTTTCCCTTCTTCCTTCCCTTCTATTTCACTATGCCTCCATCTTGTGCAGGCTGGCAGTTTCCTTTCCCCCCAGTAAACTCCTTTCTGCCTGAACCATTTGTCGGGTTTCCTTTCTGGTGAACCTTACATCTGGTTCAGTGACTTGGGAGGGGACAGAGTCAGGAGTCACTGGATTTCCTCATCCCTCTTTTCTTTTGAGGGGGTAATCCGCCTCTTTGACTGCCCCTCCTCTGACCAAACTACCAAAAGCCAGAGGAAACTCACCTCGGACTTCTCGCCTCATCATTGCTGCCTTTGCACCCACCACGCCATCTCCTCTCTTCCTCTGGTGAGTGACTCCTGTCTACAGGTCGTCTGTTTGTCTGACCACACTAGAGGGATCCCTTATGCCTTTTGGCCAGTCTGTTCTCATTTCAGGGATGCCTGAATTGAGAATTTGATTCTATGGCCTTGTGGACCCCCTGTCCATGTCCTTGTGGACCCCCTGTCTATGTCCTTGTGGACCTATGTTCTCACCAAACTGCTCCATAAAGTCAGAATGCCTCATCAGTCTCAATGGCCCAAGCTTCTGGCTTGTGCCCTCCAGAGTGTGATGTGGGCTGGGTTCTAGGGACCCTCCTCTAGGTTCCCTCTCAAAGGCTAGCCATTCTGGGTTTGATCTACTCCACAAGACAGAGGAAAAAGTGGACAGTTTTAGAGAAATAACTGACAAGTATTTGTGGTCAATTCCTAATAAGTTATAGCCCCTGCCTCATGAGACTTCTTTCAGGCTTCATTCAAGGACCACCAAGTGACAGCTGCTGTTTGTCTTCTCCCAGAGAGGCCACATCTACCTTTTACCCCAATGCCCATCCCTCTTGCCAGCAGGAAGTAGCCAGAGTTGACACCCTTTTTCATAATTATTAAAAGGCTGGAATGTAAGGTCAACCCCCGGGAGGGCTCCATGTAGATGCCCCCCACCTGTTTAAGTCTGGGCCCAGTATCTGCATTACCTAGGTAACTGGCACACCTGGAGGCAGTTACCTCCTCCTTCTCTGAGGCCACATCCAATCCACCTGGCCATATTGCTCGCCTTTCCCTGTATAATCTGGAACAACACAAGTCCCTGCCCTCTTTCCTTTTCTCTCTTACTCTCCTTCCCCTCTGTCTCCCCATGCCGCCATCTTGTGTGAGCTGGCAGTTTGCTTTTCCCTCAGTAAACTCCTTTTGGCCTGAGCCATGTGGCAGATTTCCTTTCTGGCAAACCTTACATACATGTCTAGGATAGTCCTAGCAGAAGATCACAGTAACTCAATAGCTATGTCCATATGAACACATAAGATGATGCTAAGCAAAATGAATTCCAAGTTGTGGAAACAAGTAGTTTACTCTGATTTTTTAGAGGTTTAGCTAACCTTTTACCATGGGGCTGTATCCTTGCTTAGATCAGGCCATTAGCACCACCTAGTGTTTCACATGCACAAACACAAAGCCAAACTCCAGGACAAAACATTGAACATATTTCTTTAGAGCTACAGAGAAAGTTACTGGTCATCTAAGACAAATTTCTTTGAGATCCATTTTTGTAGAGCCATTTCTGTTCTTTTTCATAAAGTTTGAAAATAGGGAAGATAAGAAGATACATTGAAACAAAGAAACCACAGAACTAAATAACTGCATAGACCAACTAGACTTAACCGACATCTACAGAATACTCCACCCAGAAACAACAGAATACACATTCTTTTTGGCAGCACATGGAACATTCTCCAAAATAGATCACATCTTAGGGCACAAAGAAAATCTATACATATTCAGAAGTATCAAAACCATTTCCTGCATTCTCTCAGACCACAATGGAATAAAATTAGAGCTCAACTCAATCAGCCACCACAGAAAATCCTACAATTCATGGAGACTAAACAACACACTGCTGAACCATCAGAGGGTCATTGAAGAAATTAAAACGGAAATTCAAATGTTTATGGAATTCAACCAAGTTGAGGACACAAAGTTCCAGCTCCTTTGGGACACAGCAAAGGCAGTACTCAGAGGAAAATTTATATCTCTGAGTGCATACCTCAACAAACTGGAGAAACAGCAACTCAATAATTTAAAGAAGCACCTTAATTTCCTTGAGAGAGAACAACAAGCCAAACCCCATGTCAATAGATGGAAGCAAATAATTAAAATCAAATCAGAATTAAATCAGTTAGAGACTAAAAAAACCATCGAAAGAATCAACAAAACAAAGAGTTGGTTCTTTGAAAAAATCAACAAGATAGACAGATCCTTGGTAAACCTGACCAAAAAACGAAGGCAGCACACTCAAATAAACAAGATAAGAGATGAAACAGGTAACATCACCACAGAAATAACCAAAATTCAGAAAATAATAAGGGACTATTTTGCAAACCTTTATGCCAACAAATTCGAGAACTTGGAAGAAATGGATGATTTCCTAGAAAAAATTCATATCCCCAAACTCAAACATGAAGATTTAAACCTTCTAAACAGACCCATATCCAGTATTGAAATAGAAAAGGCAATAAATGATCTCCCATCCAAGAAAAGCCCAGGTCCAGACAGATTCACTGCAGAATTCTACAAGGCCTTCAAAACAGAACTCACACCAATATTTCTCAAACTCTTCAATGAAATTGAAAGAGAATGTTCACTACCAGACACATTCTATGAAGCCAGTATAACCCTCATTCCAAAACCAGGCAGGGACTCATCACGGAAAGAGGACTATAGACCGATCTCCCTGATGAACATAGATGCAAAAATTCTCAACAAAATTCTGGCCAATTGACTTCAACAGGTCATCAAAAAAATCATACACCACGATCAAACTGGATTCATCCCAGGGATGCAAAGTTGGTTTAATATACGCAAGTCAATTAATGTAATCCACCACATCAACTGGAGCAAGATAAAGAACCACATGGTTTTATCTCTGGATGCGGAAAAAGCATTTGACAAAATCCAGAACCCATTTATGCTAAAAGCCCTGGAAAAACTGGGATTCCAGGGAACATTCCTGAATATAATCAAGGCAGTTTATGACAAACCAACAGCAAGCATAACTCTAAATGGGGAAAAACTAAAGCCATTCCCTTTAAAATCAGGAAGAAGGCAGGGATGTCCACTCTCTCCCCTGCTCTTCAACATAGTACTAGAATTCCTACCCAGAGCAATCAGGCAAGAAGAAAATATAAAGGGGATCCAAGTAGGTAAAGATGAAGTTAAACTCTCTCTCTTCACAGATGACATGATCCTATACCTAAAGAATCCCATAGACTCTACCCCCAAGCTACTAGAGCTGATCCAAAAACTTTGGCAAAGTTGCAGGATATAAAATAAACCTTCAAAAATCAACGGCCTTTCTCTATGCTAACGACCCAAAGACCGAGGCTGATATCAGGAAAGCAACACCCTTTGCAATAGCCCCCCAAAACATAAAATACCTAGGAATAACCTTAACCAAATAAGTGAAAGACCTCTTTGATGCGAACTTTAAAAGCTTGAAAAACGAAATTAAGTCAGAACTAAGGAAATGGAAAAACCTCCCATGCTCCTGGATTGGGAGGATTAATATAATCAAAATGGCAATATTGCCAAAGGCTATCTACAAATTCAATGCAATACCCATTAATATCCCAACACCGTTTTTTGATGAAATAGAGGAAGCAATCGGGAAATTCATATGGAATAATAAAAGACCTAGAATAGCAAAAAAAATCCTAAGCAGAAAAAACAGTGCTGGGGGAATTACAATACCCAACTTCAAGTTGTATTATAAAGCTATAGTAATAAAAACAGCTTGGTATTGTCACCGGAACATGTCCGAAGACCATTGGAACAGAATTGAAGACCCAGGAATGAACCCACAGAACTACGCCTACTTAATCTTTGATAAAGGAGCTAAAACAATAGTTTGGAAGAAAGATAGCCTCTTTAACAAATGGTGCTGGCAAAACTGGCTCAACACATGCAACAAACTAAAACTAGATCCATATATATCACCCTGCACCAAAATCAATTCCAAATGGATTAAAGACCTTGAAATCAAAACAGACACCCTGAAAACACTAAAGGAAGAAGTAGGAGAAACACTTGGGCTCCTTGGCACAGGACGGAACTTCCCTAACAAAGACCCTGAAAGGCTACAAATCAAAGAAAGGTTGGACAAATGGGACTGTATCAAACTGCAGAGCTTCTGCACAGCAAAGGACATAGCTTGCAAGATAAACAGAAATCCCACAGACTGGGAGAAGATCTTTACCGGCCATTCAATGGACAAAGGCCTCATCTCTAAAATATATGCAGAACTAAAAAAATTACCTTCCTCCAAAACAAAACCGCAAAGAACTAATAGCCAGCTCATCAAGTGGGCTAAAGACCTACAAAGAGACTTCTCTGATGAGGAAATGAGAATGGCCAAGAGACATATGAAAAAGTGCTCTACATCACTGGCCATAAAAGAAATGCAAATCAAAACAACATTGAGATTCCATCTCACCCCAGTAAGAATGTCATATATCAAGAAAACTAACAATAACAGTTATTGGAGGGGATGTGGCCAAAAGGGAATCCTACTTCATTGTTGGTGGGAATGTAAACTAGTTCAGCCACTCTGGTAAGCAGTATGAAGATTCCTCAGAAGGCTAAATATAGAACTCCCCTATGACCCAGCAAACCCACTTTTGGGTATTTATCCAAAAAACCACAAACAAAAATCACAGTAAAGCCACCAGCAGAACAATGTTCATTGCAGCGCAATTTGTCATAGCGAGAATCTGGAACCAACCCAGATGCCCCTCCGTAGACGAATGGATCAGGAAAATGTGGTACATATACACAATGGAATTTTATGCCTCTATCAGAAAGAATGACATTGCCCCATTTGTAAGGAAATGGAAGGACTTGGAAAAAATTATACTAAGTGAAGTGAGCCAGACCCAAAGAAACATGGACTCTATGGTCTCCCTTATTGGGAATAATTAGCACAGGATTAGGCAAGCCACAGCAGAGGATCACAAGAACCCAATAGCTATACCCTTATGATCACATAAAATGATGCTAAGTGAAATGAACTCCATTTTATGGAAATGATTATTATATCACAGTTGTAACTATTTTCAACATCCCATGTGTATCTGTAGTTTATACTGTTGATGATGTTCTTGTATCACCTTCTTGGATTGTACCTACACTATCTCTGTAATCTTATCTGAGTATATTGGAAACCGTGTATACTGGTATTAGAATTAGGAAATTGAGAGAGAATACCAAAATTGAGAGACAAAGGGTAAATTAAGAGAAACAACAACAAAAGCAATACTTGCAAAACTGTTTGGTGTAAGCGAACTGAACATCTCAGGGGGGGAAAGGGGGAGGGGGGAGGGGGGTATGAGGGACAAGGTAACAAACAGTACAAGAAATGTATCCAATGCCTAACGTATGAAACTGTAACCTCTCTGTACATCAGTTTGATAATAAAAATTTGAAAAAAAAAAAGAAGATACATGAAGCAAAGCGTAAAGGAGCACCAAGATTATGTAGAAAGATCCTGGGGAAGAGCATCAGCACTTGTTAAATACCCATGGTGTACTAGGATGTATGCTTTGCTTACCTTTTCTTGGAGCAAGAGGAAGTGAAAGTGGAATTTTCCTAGCTTGATTTTTTGGTGAAAATAAATGACACAATAGGTTAATATTATTTTGTCACTCCAGGTTGTTTCCAGGACCTGTCACTGTTGGTTGACAGTTCTACATTATTTTTATGCGTGGATAGTGAACACAGGTTTTTATTTATTTATTTATTTTTCATTTTTTTATTATCAAACTTCTATATTTAGCCTTCTGAGGAATCTCCATACTGCTTGCCAGAGTGGCTGAACCAGTTTACATTCCCACCAACAATGAAGTAGGGTCCCCTTTTGGCCACATCCCCTCCAACAATTGTTATTGTTAGTTTTCTTGATATATGACATTCTTACTGGGGTGAGATGGAATCTCAATGTTGTTTTGATTTGCATTTCTTTTATGGCCAGTGATGTAGAGCACTTTTTCATATGTCTCTTGGCCATTCTCATTTCCTCATCAGAGAAGTCTCTTTGTAAGTCTTTAGCCCACTTGATGAGGGGGCTATTGGTTCTTTGCAGTTTTGTTTTGGAGGAAGGTAATTTTTTTAGTTCTGCATATATTTTAGAGATGAGGCCTTTGTCCGTTGAATGGCCGGTAAAGATCTTCTCCCATTCTGTAGGATTTCTGTTTATCTTGCGAGCTATGTCCTTTGCTGTACAGAAGCTCTGCAGTTTGATGCAGTCCCATTTGTCCAACCTTTCTTTGATTTGTAGCCTTTCAGGGTCTTTGTTAGGGAAGTTCCGTCCTGTGCCAAGGAGCCCAAGTGTTTCTCTTACTCTTTCCTTAATGTTTTCAGGGTGTCTGTTTTGATTTCGAGGTCTTTAATCCATTTGGAACTGATTTTGGTGCAGGGTGATATATAAGGATCTAGTTTTAGTTTGTTGCATGTGTTGAGCCTGTTTTGCCAGCACCATTTGTTAAAGAGGTTATCTTTCTTCCAAACTATTGTTTTAGCTCCTTTATCAAAGATTAAGTAGGCGTAGTTCTGTGGGTTCATTTCTGGGTCTTCAATTCTGTTCCATTGGTCTTCAGGCCTTGAACACAGGTTTTGTCATCTCTTTATTGTGACTGTCTTTTCAGGGAAATTTTATAAGTGGAACTATTGGAAATAGTGTCTCTCTCTCCAGAGGAGAAGTTTGTTTTTGTTCAGTATAATGTCTCCTTGTGGAGCAAATGTGGGCAAATTTGCTTGTAGGATCTGCGTTTCCTAAACTTGGCGATCTTCTGTGAAATCCCCAGTATATACGTACATCATAACCCCGGGCATCACCACTTTGCTCCTGTGGGTCTTGGAACTAATGTAAACTGATACTCATGGTTCTTACTGCTGTTTGACTGGCTTGAATAATAATTATTTTCTCTAATCAAGTAAGCTTGTGTCTTCCAAAAGCATCCATAAAACTTTTGACAGGTTCATTTGTTAGCATATCAAGATCTAGAGACTCTTGCAGTTTTTGACAATCACCATCCCAAGGTACCATCCAGGTGCTGGACACATGGTCTCTACAGTTATGCAGTACCTGCCCTTCCCTACTCCCTATATCCCCATGTCTTTGTTTTGACTGTAGTCTTGCCTCCCCCCCTTTTATTTTTTAGAAAACTGGATGCTAAGAATAATCTAAATTTTAAAAACTGAGACCAGCAATACGAACCCAACTAATTCTAACCCTAGTTTTTCTAGAGAAGCACATTGTGGAGCACATGTGTTGAGGCATTAAAAATTAATGACTTAAGATATAGAATTAATTTGTGCAACTGTGATGTCTCTGCTAATAAGAATAGTTATATTAAAAAATAAAGTTGTTGGTTATCTTACTTGCAAGAATAAATGAGTGCCACCCAAGTATAGGAGTATTTGTGGTCTCTCACAGTGGTAAATGGTGGAAGAATCAATCATACTTTCTTTTAATTCACTTGAATAATTTAGCATTAACTATACACTGGTAACTTAAGATGATTTCCTTTTTATAACCTTGTCCTCCCCCTCCTGAATTGTTTCTACTTTATATAAATGAGCTTTTGTCACAGGGGCTGAAAAATCACAGAAGACAAGGATCTGGGCTTTCCTTATCCAACTCTAACATATTTCATTGGGTACTCACAAGCATGCATAAAATAGCTAACAAAAATCATAGTTTCCTCATCCTACAGATGTAAAAACTATTGGGAAGAAATGAAATAACTTGCCAAGAGTCACACACATACAAAGTATTGAACTGGGACTTGAATCTTGATTTTCAAACCACACCATCTATTCTTAGATTTTCCATAGGGATCCTAGAAATACTGAGCTCCCTTGTCGCATTGGCTATAATTTGATTTTTGATGAAATGTGATTTACAATGCATTTCAGGACAAAGAATCTCCTATTGTTTAAGCATGGCACACCTGTTCAGCAAAGAGAAACCTCAACATCCATAATGCCATAAAAATACCCCAAAGGAAAAGTCAGAGTTTTCAAGTCAAGTCTGTTTTCAAAATGAAGTGGTACCTGCAAGAAACAGAGCCAAGCCTAATTCCAGAACATCAGACTTTGTCCCCCACAGTATGCACACTGAATTATCTTACCAGTTTTCAACATGTCCCAGGGGAGGTGGGAATGGAAAAAGTCAGTGCAGAACAGGTTCAGTAATATAGACACAGCACTCTGTTAATTCTGCGAGACTCGGGAACCACACCTTTGGTTTCTTGTTGCCAAGTGTGATGCCAACCATTGCTTTGGGTTTCCTGCCTTTCCCTGGGACCTCTCTAGATTTTGTATTTTACAGGGCACCCAGACCCTGTCTGGCTCTCAATAAATGTTCCATAACAACAATAACACAGAAGTGACTGTTTATTCAGATGGAAACTAACATGGATGAGATAACATTCTAGATTTGTTTCCCACCACTAGGATTGTGGGTTTAAACAACAAGGGAGAGAATAGAGTTAGTACACATTTTTATTGGGGATAGGGTTCACAAACTTACCTCCTGTGATAGGTGTTTCTTTTGTTGTTGTTTTCAAATGCTTGCACATGTATTAGCCACTTTAAACAAATAAGTATTTGTTGCATTTCATAAATCAGACTAAAAGAGATTTATATAATGATAGAGTAGTTAAATTTATCTGAGTTTCAACCTAACTTTGATGCTTACAAAAGAAAAATCAGGGATTGGAGGCATGGCTCAGGTAGTAGACTGCCAGCCAATTAGAGAAAGCAAGCATCTGATAGCAATCAAGTCCTGGTCTTGGAACAAAAAAAACAAAAAAAAAAAAAGGAAGGAAAATTGATTTAGCTACATTATATGGAGATATTCCTCTACTCAAGTATTCCTTGTGAACCCTACAACCTACATCATGGTGCAGTGGCCACAATGACCAGGATTTAACTGTTAAATTCTGGATACTGTTTGTCTGTGTATGATCTTGGTCCAGCCTTGTAACCTATCTAAGTCTGTTTCTGGATTAGTGTTTTTTGCTGAAGAGACTCATATTGTAGTAGTTTGAAGTATTCATTGATAGGTGTAAGTGATTAGGGCAGATATATGGCAAAACACATGGGAACCATGGTTGTTCTGCAACTAGAGGTCCTCTCTCTGCTCATTTGCCTCTCTTGGGCCTCAGTTTGATTAACTCCCACTACAGTTCTGCCTCTCTGTGCTATATGTCAGTCATTAGGTGTGGATATGTGCACACACCCTAATCACAATTCACAAAAATCTATTCTGGATTCTAGTTTGTATGGCCTAGTCACCCTGAGACTGTGGCCTGAAGCACAAGGTATTGTAATGACCCAGCTTAAGTCAATAGACTTATACTGGCTTCACTCAAATCACATGCCTAGTGTAGGGGAGAAGTAGTTTTTTGTTTTGTTTTTGTGTATTAAAGTGGGAAATCTTACAAAGGAAAAGAAAAGGTTCTAAGTACATGAAGTCTGTAGATGTATAACTATAGACTTTTAGTCTGTAACATGTAAGATTGACTTGTTTTGGAGTGGGGGTGCTGGTGCTTAGGCTTGAACACAGATCTTCACATTCTCACAGCTTTCTCTACTCATGACTGATGTCAAATTACCATGTTCTTAAAACATATCGCTTTTAGTATCTTAGTTAATGACATCTCCGTTGACACTAGAAATAGGAGTCATCTTCAACTTCTCTATTTCCAGCCAAGTCTTGTTCATAGATATGAGGGCTGTGGATTATACTTGTACTTTCAGATGTTCCTGAAAATGGAATTTTAGACCCCAGGCCGAAGTCCAGCAGTCCCAAATTAGGTCTGGCCACTTGCCCCCATGTGCCAAATAAAGTGAAGGCGGAATCACTATACTTCTTACAGATCGCAACCTAAACACAACATTCTTTGACCCTGCCGGAGGTGGAGATCCTATTCTATATCAGTATTTATTCTGATTTGTTGGTCACCCTAAGGTTTATATTCTTATTCTGCCTGGATTTGATATTGGGAAAGGAGTTTTGTTACATGATAGCCATGAGAAGACAACACTCAGTACATCTTCAGCTGTCTTCAGAGGTATAGACATTGGATTCAGGAAAAATTGAGGGCATGGGTTGAGAAGGGTATGCATTGTTAAAACTCCTGAATCACAGATGTGGACCAGTTGACCATGATCTCAGTGCTTGTCCTTGAATTGTTATCACTTTGGCATTGGGATGGAAGCAGGACCAAGTTGCCTAATGAGTGATCACCTGGGTTTTTGGATGTTTTCTTTAATATGATAAGAAGAAGGCATTTTGAGGGGCAGTTTGCCTTTCACATGAAATAAATTCACATTTTATATACATGAAATAGGAATCTGCTCTTTGCTAGAGCTGAAAGTGATTGCAAAGTGACTGAAGTAGAATAATTCAGATCAAAGGGCACATATAGAAAGTTGGGGTGCTCTTGTTAGTTCACAGAACCCAGAAAAAGCATCTTTTTAAGTTCCCTCTTATATTCCTAATTACCTAATCTTATGTCCTATTGCCACTATCTTTGTTCTTACTTTCATATCTTTCTTAGCTTAGTGCTACAACTCTACACTGCTATGGGAGGCATTTTTCTACAATGCAGATTGAGCCCCAATTAAACCTTTAGCACCCTCCTTTCCCTTCCTCCTTCCATCTCTCCGCGCTTCTCTCCTTCTTTTCTCCCACTCTGCTTCCTTCTTTTATTCTTTTCTAAAAGATGAGTGTCAAAACTGCTTCATGCGATTCTAACACACCTTTGTTATTTACCCTCTAGGCTTTCTCTTGTTTTAAAACATTCTACTCCTGTTTTGAACTCCCCGTTCTGATAATACTGAACTATGTAGAGTTTCCTACTGAATAGCTTGCTCTTTCTTATCTCTAGACTTTAAAATGTGCCTGTATATTTATTGTATATATCATGAATATATATTTTATTAATAATATATCAGAGAATTCAGGCCAGCAGGTCCTGAGGCTCAGTACCAAGACGAAGGCTGGGTACATGCTGACTGCACGGGGATAGTTTGAGGAAGAGAGAACATTAGGACAGTTTTAAAAGCAACTGGATTAGGAAACTCACATTTTAGGCCTGGATTTACCATAAATACTAGCTGTGTATCTTTGGCTAAGTCATATATTTCGGTGGGCTTTGTTCAGGCTGTGTTGGAGAAAATTACCAGATAATCAGATATAATATTTACTATAATGTATCACAATTTGTAAAACTATAGTGTAGTTGATAGATATAAATCATAGCTGCAGAACTTAATAAGATTAATTCTTCTGAAACTTTATATTATAACTTTGCCATTAGAAAATATACACTTAAGCTTGTTGCTGGTGGCTCGTATCTATAAACCTAGCTACTCAGGAGGCTGAGATATGGAGGTTTGAAGTTCAAAGCCAGCCCAGGAAGAAAAGTATCAGAGATTTAATTTTCAAAAATAATCAGCAAAACTTCCTGGCTGGAGATGTGGCTCAGGTGGTAGAATGCCAGCTGAGCAAGCAAGCAAGCAAGCTGAGTGATTGTAAGGCCTTGAGTTCAAATTCTCATGCCAGAAAAAAAGAAAATACACATTTAAGCTCTGAGGAAATTTAACTTTTTCAAAAAAAGTTGATTATAAAGAAATTTGATTATTTTATTATGTCCAATTTTATTCTTCATAAAGAGATGGGCAACACATAAGTTTACATTTTTATTATGTTTTAAAAGTCTTTGTAAAAGAATTCTGTATATTAAATGTTTTGTTTTTATGGCCTAGCTATAATTATTTTTTAGGGTGAAACTAAACTTTTAAAAAATGTTTAGAAAAATTTTAGAAAGAATGCTAAAATTTTAAGGCTTTAAAATTTTATTTTCTACCATATCAGATTTCTTAACTCAGAAAAGGAAGTTGAATATGATGAAATTAGCATGTTTTTCCTTGAAAGAAAAGAAGCAAAAGTACCTATTTCTGCAAAATGGAAGAGTCTGTTTTCACATCTAAATCTATTTTGTATTTCTGATTGCCAAGATTGAGAGAAATCCTCAGAAGATCTGATTACAGAAAGTTCTTGGACAAATGCTTATCTCTAATTAATAATATTTTCATCCACGCTAATTATGTGGCTGCATGACATAGCTTTGCAAATTATATCATACTCTGGTAAAACTGAACTGATTTAGTACAATGATTTCCCCAGTGAATTTGGAGATAGTCCCAAGGATAGAATCCAGAGAGTCGGCTGATATTATTTGGGAAAAATGGTATTTACAGTCAATCCAGAAACATGTCATCAGATTTCTGATACAAATTTGTTTCGGGGAGATGGAAACTGATGCCTTTCTGTGAACCTTTGGCTCTAAAAGTTCTTGCAATTCTGTTTATGGACAAAAGGAAATGTTGAGGTGTCAGGGTCTTTGCAGTCATCTGATCACCTCTTCTAGGACCTAAACAGATGCAACCAAGTTTACATTTTATGCTGGTTCATTTTTCCTTCTTGAGTTTCTGTTTCACTATGTAGCTAGCAGAATTGGGCAATTTATGTCTTTTGGAACCCAAAATGAATACCCATTCATTCCCATGACTTCCAGGAGACACCATGGGACCTCTGTCCACTGAGCTCTGCTGAGGCCATGGCAGGCCCAGGGCTATCTTGGCTTGTCCAGCGTTTGTAGCAACAGCAACTAAAGTCCTGGGTGCTAATAGGAACACTTCTTGATGGGAAAACATTGCATGAGAAACCATGGTCCTTCAGCCAATGAGAGTCCAAGGAAAAGAATACTAAGACCAGAGAACAGCAGAGTTCTTTCCTACTACAAGTCTGTGGTAGTAACACTATGTATTTTAAGCCTTAAGCTTTCTTTGTTTTCTCATACCACCAGTCTACTTAATTAATACTAAGGAAAAGGCACTTCATTCCTATGACCATTCTTTTACCTCAACTCCTAGACCATAGTCATAGATAGGAAAGTGGGATTTAAAGTCTTTTTTTTTTTAGTTTGTAACCAAATCATGAAAAGGTGTTAGTTCCCTAGTGGGTGGTAAGCTGAAGATTATTTTTATTGTTATTTTCATGATCTGGCTTGGAGGCTTAATATGAAAAATTAGTCATGAACGGAAAGTAATTGTGCAATTTCATATGTCTGATTTGTTTTAAGGGCATTATGAAGAGAGAAAACCTAGCAGTGTCTTACAGTTTATTGGTACATTAATTCACGATTGCCTGTCAAAACATCATCTCTAGTTCTCTCATGCTGTGATGGGAGCTGAACCCAAGGTATATACCCAGCTCTTGGTTTCTTGTGACAGTCTTACTACATAGCGCAGACAGGCCTTGGACTCACTAGATAGCCTAAAACTCAAATCTTACTGCCTTAGCCTCCTGAGTGCTGGGTATGTGTGTGTACTATTATGTCTGCTGTTGTAGATTTGAGTCTCCTTTTACATGTGATAGGCAATATAAGTTTAAAATATACTTAGAACAGGATTTTATTAACAAATATAAAAAAGAATATTCTGTGTGCTTCAAATGAGGGGCTCATTTAACTGTTAGATGTCTTCTATAATTAAAGACACTTCTTTTTGTGATGCAGAAGACTGAATTTAGGGCCACATGCATGCTAAGTATATACTCTAATATGAAGTTACAGCCCCAGCCTCTAGGGTAACTTTTGTTTTTTTTTTTTGCCAATCCTGGGGCTTGAACTAAGGGCTTGAGCACTGTCCCTGGCTTCTTTGTGCTCAAGGCTAGCACTCTACCACTTGAGCCACAGTACCACTTCAGGATTTTTCTATATACGTGGTGCTGAGGAATCGAACTCAGGGCTTCATGTATACGAACAAGGCAAGCACTTTACCACTAGGCCATATTCCCAGCCCCCTAGAGTACCTTTAAATAAGTAAGAAAACAACAACAACCAGCCACTGGTGGCTGTGCTTACCATTTCAGCTATATAGGAGGCAGAGAGCAGGAGGGTCATGGTTTGAGTTCAACCTGGGCAAAAATTTCACTAGACTCCTTCTGAACTCATAGGTGGGTGAAGTGATATATGCCAGTTGTGCTACTTTAGTGGAAGGTGGAAAATGATAGCATCATGGTTTTGAGCCAGCCAAGACAGAAAAGTCTGTGAGTCTTCAGCAGAAGAAGCTGGGCATTGTGCTGAGTGCCTTCCATTCTAGCAATAATGGGAAGCCTAAGAAAAGCAGATGTGGTCCAGGTGCCTAGGCTACCAGGATAAAAAGAGAGGTGTGCCCAACTAGCAAGCATGAGGTCCTGGATTTGAACCATACTACTAAAAAAAAAAAATAAAACAATACCAACCCCTCAGTAAAGACTTCCTCTTTGTTGTGTGAATTAAAAAATGAAGATTAAACTCATCCTCCATCAAATTTCCTGGCATGGGACTGGATTGCCTTTGGCTTTGTCAGAGAATTTATTCCTGGGGGGATCTCCTGAATTTGGCAAACACCTCCTGTGAGCTAGTTGACACGTTCCTTTGGTGAAGTGAGAGTGTTTCTATACAGTTTGCTCAGCTTGGTCATTGCAAGAAATCCTAAGGGCCTTGCTTTAGAAAGTCCAGCTTTGCAAAATCCAAGAGGATGAGGAAAAAGTTAACTAAGTCTCAGAGGAAAAGGAGGGATGTTTAAGGAATACAGAATCACCCCTTTCCATTTTATCTTTTTATTACATTCCAGAACCATAAATCTTTTCTCCATCTGAAGTGTGCAGACTCAAAGCAGTGTTGAGTCTCCCTCTAGTGGATACTTAGGGCAATTCATACAGCTCTGTCAAATAAAGGGAGTAATGAATTTAAGAAATTCATATACAAAGAATATGTAATATGCATTGTAAAATACATTAAGATTCCACTATTGTGCATTAATGTCTCTATATGCTAATTAAAATTCTTAAGTTACATATTCACATTTATAATGTTTCACTTTGAGGAACTTACTCTTTTGTAAAGTCTAAATAGTTCCTGGACACGAAGCAGATTGTCCTCCACCCAACCCCACTGATGGAATAGAGAAGTAAGCATTGACCAGCCTCAGTTTCCATGGTAGCAGAGTAAGACCAGCATGCATGAGGTTTATCATTTGTGATTAACTGCTGGGCAGGACACTACTAGGAACTTTATTCCCGCCCCACCCCCCACTTCCCTGAACCTTAATCAAGAAGTTTAATTTGAATTTTAATACATATGTTGGCAGTTCTTGTCAGGACAATTTCCAAGGCGCACACTGCCGTGGCTTCCTTTGAGGTGTGACTTGCTAGGTAGTACCAAGCTCTTGGAGACTTCTTGTGTTTGAAACCTACTGGTCCATTTTTTTTTTCCCAAAAAATGCAACAGTGAAGAATGGCATCTACTTTCTACAGATCAAACTGTGTTCCTGTAACTTCTGTCATTACATAAATCCTTTTTTCTTCAGCTGCAATCCCCACTCAATGTGCCCTAAGCCGAAACTGGAACAGGACCCATTACTTCTCTATCAGTGAGTCTTCCCATGTCTGGTTGTACAGTCTAGTGTTTATCTGTCTTCATGTATTTTGTTGTTTAGCATTTGTAAGGTTAATTGCCATTCCAATATTTTTTTAAAAACTTTTTTTTACTTTCCCTTAAACAGGCCATTTCTATAGCCTATGTAAACCTAGTAATGATATGACTTTTAGTATAGTTAAGTTTATATAAATGTCCTCATTTTGATAGCTCTCTAAATAGACTATGGTATCATCTTCTAGTTTAACATTTTAAATTAACTTACAGACAAATAGACATTTTAAGGAGAGAGTTTCAGCTCTAGGGATTTTAATGCAAATTATAAATTTATGTAACTTCCAATATGGTCAGGTTACAGAAGAAATCTATTACCTCCAACACTGACTCATGATATCACTTTGTTGCCTCATTCTAACTTTTGGTGACCATGCATATGTTCTCACACTTTATAATCTGGCCTTTCCCACAACGTGCTATGAATGGAAGGATATAGTGTAAACCTTTTGAGAATGGCTTCTTTCACTCAATTTGATGTTTTTGATATTCATTCATGTTGTTATATGTGTGTGTATGTGGATATGCATGTGCATATGTATATAATATATATACAACCCCCCCACACGCACACATATGGAGATAATGAGTTCCCTGCCTAAAGGTGGTTGTTGTTGGTGGTGGTAAAGTAGTGGATGATGTTCATGTATACATTGAATGATAACTTGATTGGGATATTTGTAGTGATTCTGGTTAATGGTGGAGCTAGATAATCTTTTATGCTTTACTTTGAGCTTTTAATTAGTGTTTATTATACTTTCAAATAAATAATAGGATTGAATATAACATTCAACTCTTGAACCTTATCTTAAATATTACCAAAAGGAGAATCTTAACAAGCCAGAAACATCTGCTTATGGGAATATATTAAAATGCGGGGGATTTAATTCAGTGGTAGAGTACTTGCCTAGCATATTTAAGCACTACAAATCCCCAACACTGCAAAAAAGTATTAAAGTAGTTGGTCCATTTATAATCATCCACACAATGCAGTATGATTCAATGTGATTAATCCTTATAAGTAATAATTTATCATTCTAATAGGGACATGAGTCAGAATTAATCTGGTAGGCAAAATAAAGAGCCCAAATTTTAGACATCAAGATTAGAGAAACCAGGGGTTAGGAATATGGCCTAGTGGCAAGAGTGCTTGCCTCATCTACATGAAGCCCTAGGTTTGATTCCTCAGTACCACACATATATAAAATGGCCAGAAGTGGTGCTGTGGCTCAAGTGGCAAAGTGCTAGCCTTGAGCAAAAGGAAGCCAGGAACAGTGCTCAAGCCCTGAGTTCAAGGCCTAGGACTGGCAAAAAAAAAAAAAAAAAGATTAAAGAAACCAAAAAAATTTTACCAGAAAACCAGAAAATTTTTAAAGTGATATGAATCACCAAGATCTTGTTTTAATGCAGAGTCAGTTTCAGGAGTATGATATGAGGCTTAAAATTCTGTAGATCTAATACTGTCCAATGTGATGCAAATGCTGCTGGTCCCTAAAGATCACCTTGAGTGGAAAAATCCTAAAGCAATACTTCCGAAACTTTGTCTCCTGGAAGCAAATGTACATTATGGCTTTGACCCAGAACTACTCAAGCAGAATCTCCAGAGAAGGAGAATGTATGTGTAAGTACTCCGATAGTTGTATCAGGCAATTTGGGAGTCAGTGTTCAAAGAACTGCCAGGTTTGCTTTTGTTATCTTTGCATATGTTTGAGAGAGGCAACTGGAGGTACTGGTCTTAAAGGGCAGATGCGAGTTGAAGGGAAAAGAGAGGGAGCAATACAGCAGCAGCCAACATTGGCTGAATTCTATCAATCTATCTACCTATCTACCTGCCTACCTATCTTCTATCTATTATTTATCATTGCTACTGGGATCACATCCAAGGCCTCACATATGCTAAACAAGCTCTCCACTACTGAGTTATATTCCAACCCTCTTTGTCTGCATTTTAGATGTATCTGGGAACTTAAAAACAACTTAGATGATGTGTGGGTGAGACCCAGGCTCAGTGCTTTTTTGAGCTCTTTTGGCAATTCCAGTATTCATGTAGGGCAGAGAATCACTCTATGGAAGGAAAAGGAAGATGATTGGGTAAGTTGGAACTTCACAACCGTTCCGTAGAGGATTATTAATAGAATGAAAAAATAGTTGGTCTATTAAGGTAAGTTCTTTATATAACTATTGACCTTCTTTTTTTTTTTTTTTTTTTTTTTTTTTTGGCCAGTCCTGGGGCTTGGACTCAGGGCCTGAGCACTGTCCCTGGCTTCCTTTTTGCTCAAGGCTAGCACTCTGCCACATGAGCCACAGCGCCGCTTCTGGCCGTTTTCTGTATATGTGGTGCTGGGGAATCGAACCTAGGGCCTCGTGTATCCGAGGCAGGCACTCTTGCCACTAGGCTATATCCCCAGCCCTATTGACCTTCTTTTAATACTGGCCTACTGTGGTTTGAAAATAATTTATACTTTCAGTTCATGTTCTTTGGTGATTAAGGAAATAGTGAGTCTGGTATCACTTGAAACATCTTATTCATAGACAGTGGTGAGAGAATGAAGTGTTAATTCATGGAATTAAGTAAGAAACTACTTTTAATTAAGGAATGATCATTAAATTAGAACCTTGAGGGCACAGGAAGAGGGGTTGCTGCGTTGAGTGCTCTCCGCTGGCAGAGAGCTTCCCGATCATGGATAGCTGGCTTATTAGAGCCATCAAGCTAGGCACTTGTGAAGGACAGCTGGCACAACTTGGACCTTCCAGAAAAGTGTGGGTATCAACACAGGAAAATGTGTGATTACTTCGTATTTTCACTTCCTCGAGCCAATTTACCAAAAACACAGAGGACCTGTATTATCACATCTGATCAGTATGCTAAGCTTCACCCAAATTCAAACAAGCACACCCTAGTGAGATTTACACTTTTTTTCCTTAGTAATTTACTGCTTCCTTCTCCTGAAAATCTAGTAAACCAAATAACAATGGAGTTGTGGAGAAAAGGAATTGTTCTCATCTTTAAAATAAGAAACACCATGCTTTGGCATAAAGCAGCATGAACTTGCTACTGTAAACATCAGCAATCCTGTCATAGACAGCTGCGTGTTGATGGCGCTCCCACCCCGGGAAAATGTGTACACAGTTCAGACATACACACTGGACCCAAGCAGCAACAATGGAGAATGGGACCTGGAGGTCTTTTCCCAGGTTTTATCTTTAGCAGGCATCAATGTCGAATGTAGTAAGTCAGCTACTAAGTTCTCCCAGAAAGAGTCTGGCTTCCTCTGTTTGTATGAAATTTCCTCCAAGTGTGTGTGTGGCTGGAGAGACCCGAGTCCACAAAGAACAAAAATATGGGACAGGATTAATGTCACCTGTCTTCCCTTGTCTGCTCTGTTGCTGGGGAATAACACACTTCAAGCAATACAAAGCAACTCCAAACAACTCGAGAGCCATGACTTCTCATTCCCAAAGACTTTTTCACTAAAAAGTTTACTTACATATTATCCGAATGGATAGGAAAAGGTGTGAGCGTCACTGCTTCCCTCAAAGCTACATTGAACACTCTACCATGCAATGGTTATTTTGGAAATAGTTACGAATATGATTTTAAAGTGTACAAATGTCATTATTTGTGTGTGATGGCTGAATATAAATGCTTGGCTTTTTGTTATTTGAACTGGCCAAAATTAGAAGACAACTTGGATTTAAGAAACCCTTACTTGACAATACTATCACAGCATTATAAAATCTTGATAGAAATGTGAAAGCATAGGTTACTAAAGCATAAGTAGACTGATGTTAGAACCAGAAGATACATAAAAGATCTGGTCTACTTGTTGTCAAGATTGTGGTGCGCTGGTATCTCATGGTTAAAACTTAGGTTCCTGGACCTCACTTCCAAGTTTCTCATTCAGTAGTTTTGGATGGAAACTGAGAATTTGGTGTGTGTGTGTGTGTGTGTGTGTGTGTGTGTGTGTGTGTGTGTGTGTGTGTGTATGTATGTGTATTGGACTGGGGTTTGAATTCAGAGCCTGCATTCTTGTTCAGGTTTCTTGCTTATGACTGATGCTCTACCACTTCAGGTATGCCTCTAGCCTGACATTTTGTTGGATAATTAGAGATGGAGTCTCATAGACTCCTGAGTAGCTAAAATTATAGGCGCCTTATGAGAATTTTCATTTTTTATGAATTCTCATGTATATTGGCTCTACTGGTGTGAGGACTGCATTCTGACAACCTCTAGGGTTGAGATGTGTGAAATCTAAAGAAGCTCTGTCTGACCCTTTAGTGAGGTGCTCTTTCTATCTAATCTAGGGGGAACTCCCCTACTTGAGTATAAGTCATTACTCTCTCACAAAGACATGGTTTTAATAATAATTGCATCTTTTAGCATCAACATCTTCTGGTATTAACTCTGGCTAATTATGTCAGTCAGAATACAAACATCCTGTAATCTTATCCCTGAATAGTTCCTTACAGAAAAATCTCCCCAGAAATCTAGCTGTAGTTATTGTTCCTTCTCTTGTCCTCATCTTTCTTTGACCTCAGTTTGCAGGATGTCATACAAACACTTTTGCTGGAACAGTTCTTCTCATGGTCACTACTGATTTTCATTTTTCTGCACACATTGGTCAGTTCTCAGGGTTGTTACTCATAGTACCATAGTTATTAGTTCCTTCTTCTTACTGCCTTCTTCATTGGCTTTGGGACACCTCTGTCAACTCCCATTCCTACCTCACTTGCCACTCCTCAGTCTTCCTCTTTTCCTCTTTCTCTAACCACTGGAGTTCTCTAGTAACCTGATCTTTATTTTTACTTTATGATTCTTCTGAGCCTTTAAAAATTTTGTCAAAATGTTAGACCCTCTCACTGTTGGCTATACATGTATAGGCAAATAAAAAATGAATGACAATACTTAGTTTAGAACACGACTTTAAAACATCAGAAATATTGAGGATTAAACTATTTTGCTTCCTTATAAAATACTCATTAGCAGAAGTTTGAACTTGGCTTCTTATATCATGTATGAAATGGAATAAGCATTTCCCTCCCTCTGCTTTGATACATTATTACATCCTTTTCTAAGTTTAGTTAGACTTCCCATATTTTAGCCTTTTCTTTCAGGGTTATGAAATACCTCTGGGGATTCCTTTAATGTGAAATGTTTTGCTTAGACCACTTTCTATGGGACATCCTCATATTTACTGGCACTTTCTTTCTTTATATTGACAAACTCATTTTGACTAAATATGTATATTTAGTATGCATATGTAGTAGCTCTGGAACAATAACCATGTCAATATCCCCAGGCCAACTACTTCTTCTATAGCTCCATTTATTTTTGATATGGTTTCACTTCCAGTTGAAAATAGTTGCTACTCTTTGTTTTTGCTAGACAATTTATGCTTACCCATTTTAACGATGTTCCATTCTTGTGAGTTTATTCATGGGAGACATAAGACAATATTATAGCACACTTTACGTGTGAACTAAGGAGAAGTACAGTCACTAATCAATGGCCAGAATCAGGCAGACTCAGAAAGAAGTGATGATATTGGTTACAAATCATGATTTGCATCTTTTACATATTCAATTAATTTCTGAACTGAAAAAGTAGTGAAATTGTACTTTTAAGAAATTTCCTCTATGAGAATGGCCAAGAGACAAATGAAAAAGTGCTCTACATAATTGGCCATAAAAGAAATGCAAATCAAAACAACATTGAGATTCTACTTAACCCCAGTAAGAATGTCCTTTATCAAGAACACTAACAATAACAAATGTTGGAGGGGATGTGGCCAAAAGGGAACCCTACTTCATTGTTGGTGGGAATGTAAACTAGTTCAGCCACTCTGGAAAACGGTATGGAGATTCCTCAGAAGGCTAAATATAGAGCTCCCTTATGACTCAGCAGCCCCACTTTTGGGCATCCACCCAAAAGACCACAAACAAGAACACATTAAAGCCACCAGCACAACAATGTTCATTGCAGCACAATTTGTCATAGCTAAAATATGGAACTAACCCAGATGCCCCTTAGTAGATGAATGGATCAGGAAAATGTGGTACATATACACAATGGAATTTTATGCCTCTATCAGAAAGAATGACATTGCCCCATTCATAAGGAAATAGAAGAACTTGGAAAAAAGTATACTAAGTGAAGTGTGCCAGACCCAAAGAAACATGGACTCTATGGTTTCCCTTATAGGGAATAATTAGCACAGGTTTAGGCTAGTCACAGCAGAGGATCACAAGAGCCTAATAGCTGTGCCCTTTTGAATGCATAAGATGATGCTAAGTGATATGAACTCCCATGTTATGGAAACGATTGTTATATCACAGTTGTAACTACTTTCAACGTGCCATATGTAACTGTAGCCTCTATTATTGATGATCTTCTTGTATCATCTTCCTGTGGTTGTACCTACACTATCTCTGTAATCGTATCTGAGTATATTGGAAACCGTGTATACTGGTATTAGAACTAGGAAATTGAAAGGGAATACCAAAACCGAGAGACATAGGGTAAAAAAAGACAAACAACTACATAAGCAATACTTGCAAAACTGTTTGGTGTAAATGAACTGAACAACTCATGGTGGGGGGAAGGGAAAGAGGGAGGGGGGAGGGGAAATGAGGGACGAGGTAACAAACAGTACAAGAAATGTATCCAATGCCTAATGTATGAAACTGTAACCTCTCTGTGATTCAGTTTGATAATAAAAACTTAAAAAAAAATGTTGCTAAGTGAAATGAACTCCATGTTATGGAAACAGGTGTTTTATCACTGTTGTAATTACTTTCAACATGCCTTGTGAAACTGTAGCTTCTATTGTTGATGATCCTCTTGTATCCCCTTTTTGTGGTTGTACCCCCACTATCACTGTATCTTATCTGAGTACATTGGAAACTGTACATACTGGTATTAGAACTAGGAAAGTGAAAGGGAATATCAAAATCGAGAGACAAAGGATAAAAAGTCAAACGACTCCAAAAGCAATACTTGCAAAACTATTTGGTGTAAACCAACTCATGAGGGAAAGGGGAAGGGGGAGGGGGAATGAGGGAGAAGGTAACAGTACAAGAAATGTACCCAAGACCTAACATATGAAACTGTAACCTCTCTGTACATCACTTTGACAATAAATAAGAAAATAAATAAATACTATAAAAAAGAAATTTCCTCTAGCTAATATATTATGTCAACTAGAATTTGAATCATGTTGGTGGCAAACTGCTATGTAATTAAACCCTTGAGAATGAATTGGGCATGCTACAGTTCTGCAAAGGAAAGGTTATTTGAGCTTAGTTGACATAATAAAAAGCCCATTCATAATATGCCTAAACAGAAGTTTTAATTTTTCCAACCTCAAACCAAAATTTTTCATTGTCTTATTAACTGGAAACACTATCCTAATTGTTCAGGTCAAAAATCTTGGAGTCATTTTTGATTAATCATTTTCTCTTGTATTGCAAATCTAGTCCCTCAGCTAATTTTGACAGTTCTGTGCTCAAAATATTATTAGAATTTTGCCATTTCTCACTTTGCTCATCTGGGCCATCATCATCATCATCATCTCTCACCTAGCCACCTAACTAGCCTAATTTCTGTGGTAGTGTCACTACATCTGTTCTCTACAACTATTAGAATATTCCTTTTAAAATGATGATCAATTATGTGGTTCCTCTTCTCAGAAACTTTCTTCTATAGCTTCCTGTTTCAACCAGAATAAAAGCTGAAGTCCTGCAACAGTCTCCAAGGCCCGATGTCTTTCCACTCAAGGCTTCTCTTTCTTTTACCCTCTCTTTTCGCATCCCTTTTGCTTCCTCCCCTCTAGATACACTGGTTTCCTTTTTTGTCCCTGGATGATCCAGGGTCTTGGCACATGATTTTATTTCCTTTCTGATATGTTTCTTCTCCATAGGTCAACATGGTTTATTCCCTCACTTCTTCTATGTTTCTGTTCAACTATCACATCTTATATATTCAATAGTGATATCCATCCTCTCAGCTCTCATGTGGCAGTCTTGTCTTCCCTTCTATTGTTTTTATAAATCTCTATAGCTCCTATCATTATTTAACATACTACACATTTATTTGTATATTTATCCCACCTCTAGACTGTACATTTCCTAAGAGCTGTGATTTGGTTAATTTTGTTTAAAGCTTTACCCTCAGAGCTTCTTTGACAAATAGAAGGATTATAATAGATTCTAAACAAATATTTGTTGACTAAGTGGTTGAGAAATATTTCTGGTTTGTGATATCTCTGAAGAACCATGTTTCCAAATGTGGCTTTTGACAAAATAGACTTGATAATTAGAGTGCAGGAACAGAGCAATGACTTTAGTGCTTTCCTTTGTTCTGATTTGAGGCACAGCTGTCTTAGAAGTATAAACATCTACTGAAAACTTCCTTATGTTTCTGTTCTATATAAAATGATTTGTGAACTGAGGAAGCAGTGAAGTTGAACTTTATACAATTACCTACAGCTAATATACTGTGGCAACTGGAATTTGAACCATGCCTGTAGCAGATGAGTGTTAACTAAACCTTAGTTATTGAAAACTTCTACTGAACAAATTCTGAAAAGTTTCTTAAAGCAGTTAGTTTTTAATCTACAGAGCATATATCAGAGCATACACACACACACACACATCTTGTCTGGAAACTTCCTCAGATAGTCATTTTACCATCAAACTTACCTCACTAAACAAATCTCAAGAAAGTTTTCTTTATATAAATAAATTAATGCAAAATATTCTTTGATTTGGCTATTTTGGCTTTGTTTTCATTTATTTGTTTGGGAATGATAGCAGGGAACTAAAGGAGGAAAAAAATCAATGTTTAAGTCTGGAGGTGATCACATATAAGGGTCATGGATGCTGAAGACTTGAAAAAGGAATCAGGTAGGAACCTGGAAATATGGTTATATTACATGTTTTTTTTAAAAAATATATTCTATCAGATACTTCATGTAGAGACTTCTAGAAGGACTGTTCTTTTCACTCAAGCCATTTTCTAGGCCACTAACCACATGTAGGTTAGCTTGATAACACCACACTTGAACTTCAGTCTTTATATTCCATCCTAAGACTTCTCTGCTTTCACTAAGTAGGTGCCATGTAGACATTCTGGAGGGTATACAGGACTACATGTGAGAATAATCCTTGGTAAATGGGGAATGGGAAATAGTGAGCAAATATTCCTCTTCCATATTTTAAATGAACAATTCTTGAGATGCATTCTTTGAGGTTCTTTTAGAGGCTCAAGAAGGGATCAAGCTTTAGTCACTCAGACTTCTAAGGAGATTGATTGCATTGCATTTCTCTATTCTTACATGCATCCTTCCTATTTTCCCTTCCTAGTTTCTTGGCAATCACAGTCCATAATGAAGTCTCTGTATCCCAGACTTTGTTGTAGGTACTGTGGCTTGAAGGGAGCCTATACTAAGGCAAAAGTTGAACAGAAAGCTTTAAAATTATTTTTAATTAAATTTTAAAATTTAATTTTATTGTAAAGGTGATGCACATTGGGGCTGCAGTTGCATCGTAAGGTAGTCAGTACATTTCGTGTCAAACTTGTTGCCTCCTCCCTCATTTTCCCTCCACTTTCCCTTCTTCTGGCCCGCCAAGTCGTGCAGTTCATTTCCAACATAGTATCTGTGAGGTTCCAAGGTTCTAACTCAGGGCCTGCGTGCTGTCCCTGAGCCTCTTTGTGCTCAAGGCTAGTGCTCTACTACTTAAGCCACAGTGCCATTTCCAGCTTTTTCTGAGTACTTTATTGGAGATGAGACAAACGTTTTTGCCCAGGCTGGCTTTCAACTGTGACCCTAAGATCTCAGCTTCCTTAGTAGCTAGGATTCCAGATGTGAGCCACTGGCATCCAGACAGAAAGCTTAAAAAAAAACACACACACACACACACACACACACCGTTTGTGCTAATTGCTGAAGCAATGGAGCACAGCTTTCTCTACATGCATTTACCTCCAAGATTTTCTCTCTCTTTATACAACTACTTAAAAATAATTTTAAAAAGGAAAAGACCTTTCTGAAAGACCTCCATTATCTCTATAGCTTGTGTAATAGAGACCTAGGACCTTCATTATAGAAATTAAAGCAAGGTATTTGACTAGCAATTTAACAATTCTAAGCTAGTCCTCTTATTTCTGCCAGATATGCAATATCATTTTTCCTCTCTCTGTATGTATGTGTTTTCCCCTAATAATTAACTCATGTCTTATATGCTCCTAGACACCTTCCCCAGACACTTAGCTTACAACTGTCCTGCTTCTTATGAATGCATGCTTGGAATTTCTGTCTGGATTAATCATTGGTAGTTATGTCATACTGCCTGAAATATTTATCTCTATTTGTATATTCTGATTGAAGTTTATTATAATAATCTGTGGGACTAGATTGTATCTTATACTTCAATATCTCTAGCAGTACCTCACACAATGCCGTGAACAAAAAATACTACTGATGGTAAGACTGACATTGTGGTGACATGATATCAATGAATGTTTATCAAAGTGTGTTCATGGACTGTTAATAAGCATTGAGAAACTGTATTTAATGTTCACTTAGGAAACACTGCAAGACTTCTCTGCATCTTTAAATTAATCTTTGATGTGACTCTTCAAGGGGAAAATATAATGCCTATTTTTCCCAAATTCATTTGGTCATTGACTTTTTTTTAATGAAAGATTTCTTTAAGCTTGTTTCCTAAGATGCCTGCTTGCATTATGTCAAAACACAGCCATTGTTTACACAGCCATTGTTTACACTACAGACATTCTGGGAGCAGAGTTAGGTGTAAGGATGCATACAGTCTACAGAAGGAAATTCTGTATGGTGAGAGAGAGTCTTAAACTATGCAAGAGTCTGGGCTGAGAATATGGCCTACTGCCAAGAGTGCTTGCCTTGTATACATGATGCCCTGGGTTCAATTCCTCAGCACCACATAAATAGAAAAGGCCAGAAGTGGCGCTGTGGCTCAAGTGGCAGAGTGCTAGCCTTGAGCAAAAGGAAGCCAGGGACAGTGCTCAGGCCCTGAGTTTAAGCTCCAGGACTGGCAAAGCAAAGCAAAGCAAAACAAAACAACCCCCCAAAAATATGCAGGAGGCAAAACATTCACATCTTGAACATCACCAATGGATCTGTGTCAGGAATATCTGTTCCCATATCTCTATTATTTCGATATGTACTTAATATAATCATATTTTCATTCTTTTTAACATAATTAATTCTACTGATAGACTTCTTAGAAATTGGCAATATTGTTTTTCTATGGTATTAGTTTATTTTAACTTTTTGGGGGTCTTTTATGGTACTGGGTCTCAAACCTAGGATGTTGCACTTGCAATGCAAGTGCTTTGCCACTGAGCTACATCCTAGCCCTGAACTTTGCTTAGCCATAGAATAAACTATTTGAACACACTGCTAACATCTGATTTCAGATTTTAATTTTTCATTAGTTTTAAATTTTCTATTTTCTTCACTGGGATACCTTTATTATGTTTTGGAATTAGTACTATTACAGAACAGTTAAATGGATTGAGAGGACTTCTGTTCTTCTAACTTAGAGACAACTCAGTTGTAAACTTCCTGAATCTCAGTCTGTTTAATGGTAAAGACTTAATGTGTGTGTGTGTGTGTGTGTGTGTGTGTGTGTGTGTGTGTATTCAAATTTATGGATGTTATATTGTTTAATTATTGTTTATCACTTAGCCAATTTGAAGGATTTATGTTTCCTTCAGATTTTAGTGTTTGCTTGCATAAGAAAAGTGGTAGACATTATCAATGATATGTGATAATAAAAGGTTATTTTGCTTACCATTATTGGGGCTTGAACTCTGAGCCTCACATTCTTGGTCAGGTTATTTTTTTTTCTCAAGGTGGTACTTTGTCATACCACCACTTCTGGCTTTATGCTGATTAATGGAGATAGGAGTCTTATATTTTTCTGCCCCAGCTGTCTTTGAACCAGGATCCTCAGATCTTAGTAGACTCTTGAGTAGATAGGATCATAGGTAAGATCCACCACCACCCAGCTTATAAAAAAAAATTTTTATGATTAGAAAGCATTTCCATACAGATACCAGAATAATTTAAAATAATATTAATTAGAACATTTCACTCATCTGCTAGCTCCTTATTAATTTTTAAAATTTTATATAAAGTAAAATTCCAACTCTTAATCATGGCCCACAAAAACTGTTTGAATCTTGTCTCTGTTTATCTCTCCAGCCTCTCTTTGTATTGCTTTGTCATATGCTTCAGACACAATGGTCTTCCATCTGCTGTATAGCACAACACAGTTTTAACCCCTTTATGACTTTAAAAATTAATTTTAGTGTCAAGGTGATACACAGAGGGGTTAGTTACAAACTTAAGGTAGTGACTATATTGTTTGTCAAACTTGTTATCCCCTACCTTTATGACTTTTCTACTTGTCTCTTCTCTAGTCACCAGGAGCAAGTAGAATGCATTAGGCAAGTAAATGTGGGGATCATAATCTTGATAGCCCCTTTTCAGAAGGTGATGTTTGTCACAGGTAAGATAGGAATAGTCAACAATGCAAAAATGTCAGAGAAAATATGTATGCTTTATAAATTATGTTCTCTAGCAAAGCATGTTATTAATTTTCTTTATAACACTTATTATAATATACAATTACTTATTTATGTGATCATCTTATTAAAGTGTAAGCTATAAGCTCTATGTGTGCAGGAGTTCATAGCTTACTATGAAGTGAAGTAAACATTTCATTTTTTTAATTTAAGTGGAATAAAGTGATGAGTAACTGGGCAATAATGGAGTTAATGCTTAATAATACTATACCTTAGTATGTAAATTCCTGCTGTTTGTGATTGTCAGAAGTTGCAAAATTTCATGTAGTAGGAAGAAATCATCTTATTGGACTCTCAGGATACTGAAGAGACTATGCAAACCATTTTCCACTGGTGGTGGCTATATATGAATTTCCACAATATGTAGATTTTTCATTTGAAATTAAATTCTGCATTGTCTTCTTTGTTTTTTTTTTTTTTTTTTTTTGCCAGTCCTGGGCCTTGGACTCAGGGTCTGAGCACTGTCCCTGGCTTCTTTTTGCTCAAGGCTAGCACTCTGCCACTTGAGCCACAGCACCACTTCTGGCCATTTTCTATATATGTGGTGCTGGGGAATCAAACCCAGGACTTCATGTATACGAGGCAAGCACCCTTGCCACTAGGCCATATTCCAAGCCCCCTGCATTGTCTTCTTGATTCTCTACTTAAGTTTTCATTTTGCTTCCCAGTTAGACCAAATGTATATATATATATATATATATATATTTTTTTTTTTTTTTTGGCCAGTCCTGGGGCTTGGACTCAGGGCCTGAGCACTGTCCCTGGCTTCTTTTTGCTCAGGACTAGCACACTACCACTTGAGCCACAGCACCACTTCTGGCTTTTTCTATATATGTGGTGCCGAGGAATCGAACCCTGGGCTTCATGTATTCGAGGCAAACACTTTACCACTAGGCCACATTCCCAGCCCTGTAATGATTTTCTCTTATAAATAAAGTTTCTTAAATGTAATGTTTTTTTTGCTTCCTTCAAGTGTTTAGCATCAATTTTTTTTTTTTTTTTTTTTTTTGCCAGTCCTGGGCCTTGGACTCAGGGCCTGAGCACTGTCCCTGGCTTCTTTTTGCTCAAGGCTAGCACTCTGCCACTTGAGCCACAGCGCCACTTCTGACCATTTTCTGTATATGTGGTGCTGGGGAATTGAACCCAGAGCTTCATGTATATGAGACAAGCACTGTTGCCACTAGGCCATATCCCCAGCCCCTAGCATCAAATTTTTTTTTTTGCTACACAATAATATATTAAGTTTTTTATTATCTTCAAGTATTGATACAAAGGAGTTACCATCCAATAAATCATTTTTGAGTGCAGTGCATCTTGACTGATATAACCACTTTTATCATTTCCCCCACCCAACTCAAACCCTCCTCCCAATTATATAAGTTTTCCTAAGATATGCATTAAATTATGAGTGTATTCCCTGCCTTAGATTATAATTTTGTTGTACCTATGTTTAATTGTAATGACAGGAATTAATATTTGATTTCACAATATGTAAACTATTCTTGGAGCATTTTCTTCCTAAATCTGTTAAATTTCTACAAGACTAGTTCAAATTAGGGATGGTGCTAACACAAAATTTGTTTTACATCTCAGAAATGAAACAGCACACACACACACACAATCATACACAAATTTCCAACACAAATTGCTAGAAGCTCAGGCAATGGACTGATTTGAGAGACTTATAATAAATATCAGCCTTTGCAGAAAGTAACTCAAAACGTCTACTTAGCCAGAAATGATAATCATGTAGAAGTGATGCTATCAACCTTGAGATAGTCTAAGATGGGCAGCTACTGCAATGGCTAATTATCTCTCTAATGGAAAATGAATCCCTCATTTTGCAGGTTTCATTATAGCATCAAATTTTGATAGAAAGGATACAGTAACTGACGCCAGATAGTAGCATTAAATGGCAGCTCTCCTTATACTTTAAAAGTAACATTGGGCAAGTTGGACTTTTTAGGCTTCAACTTCTAATAGGGATAACGCGTATCCTATTGTTTTCTTAAGTAACACAAATGAGTTAATATCTTGATGAGGAATACATTTTTTTTTTTTTTTTGGCCAGTCCTGGGCCTTGGACTCAGGGCCTGAGCACTGTCCCTGGCTTCTTCCCGCTCAAGGCTAGCACTCTGCCACTTGAGCCACAGCGCCGCTTCTGGCTGTTTTCTGTATATGTGGTGCTGGGGAATCGAACCTAGGGCCTCGTGTATCCGAGGCAGGCACTCTTGCCACTAGGCTATATCCCCAGCCCCAGGAATAAAATTTTTGAATGCAAATTGCCATTATTATTTCCTTCATGAACAATTATTCACAATTACTGGCTTAATTTAAGTATTGTACAGCAAAACATATTTAATAATGTAGCATAAATTACATTTACTTTTTTAGCCAAGGGGCTTTATTCTCAGAGGTAAAAATCCCAGGGCTACAAAAGGTCATTCTTTTATATCTTAGTGAGTGGAGGAATACACAGGCTCTCCCAGAGGGATGGGAAAAATTTTCAATCCCTGGGACACAAATTATGTTGTATGTTTGGTAGTTCTTATGAGGTCCCAAGTAGGTAGTCTGGGTTCAAATCCCAGTACCTCTTATCTCCTGGCTAATTCTGAACACATTGTGGCAAGAGCTTCAGAAAATTACAACAATGAAATGTTCAATGCATTCATGAGGTCTCTACTTAAAGAGGGGTCCAACAATAACATTTTGTCTTAATGTACCAAAGAAAAACTTAATCCTTTCCAAGTTAAGCTTGAGAAGAGGAATGAAGCGTCCATAAAAAGATAAGAAGGAATATAAAGAAATAAAAATTGGGACAAAATATGTAGAGATTAAGTTTTTATAGTATTTACTGTGTGCCAGGCAGCATTCTGAGTGCCTCAAAGACATGAATTCCTGAGATCTGGATAAATTCCTGTAAAGTTATTGGTTTTTAGAAATTTTATAATTAAGGAAAAAGAGGCACAAAGACACAAATATGCAGTTACTGTATAATGAAGATTCAAACCAGACAATGTGAGTTAAACCTCATGCACTTAACCCCTATTCAGTGGAGGGAAAAGCAAACCCTAAATCAAGACTGCAGTTGGGAGAGCAGAATAATACTGGCTCTCTACAAATCTCACAGCTATAGACTGCTTTTCATATACAAATATTTCTTTATTCTAAGCCATGCATAGGTGAGTTGACTAAATTGCTTAACTGCCTGGGGGAAAAATATTTTTCATGTTACCTACTTCTTATATGTATACATGTATGTGTACTGCATATGAAGCATAAATGCTTCATCACAGGGAAAGTTGAGCCAGAGGTGCCGGGTCTATTGGGCCTCTGAGGACCCTTCTCCTCACTTCTCCAGAGGAGATGCCCCAAATGTTGGGGTCTCTGGGGACGCCCTACCCCCTGCCTCCCGGGGGAATGCCTGATGTTGGACCACGCTAAGTGGAGGAGAAAGTTGTTGAGACCTCCCCCTCCCCGGCCCCCTCACGTGTCAGGAGCGGCAGAGAGAGAGAGGTTGTGGTCCATGCACCTCTGCCTCCAGAGGGCGGGGAGGGGAATTTATTGCAACGACGAAAGCGGAAGGGGAAGGACTTGGGGTGGCTGACCAATTGGCTGACTGGGCTGCCCATCAGGTGATGTCATGAAACTTCCCCTGTGGGCGGGGATTACAATCCCCCAAGGGCCAGACCTCCGCCATTAGCCACGTGGCTGAACCTTCTTTTCCGGTTGTGGTTGCATTTGGAAGGTGGGAGGGGGTAGCTTTTTACACTGTCCCAGGGCTGGGGGAAGGGCAGCATCTCGGGAGCTCTTGTCGCCCTTCCCCCATAAAGGCAAAAACTGAGTCCCAACACAGGTCAATCAGTTTGCTGCCAATATCATGTCCTTGGCAGTAAACAGAGCAGAAGAAATGAGTAGCACAAGGTAGTTACTTAATTCAATATGTCTTCCTTGGCATTGGGGTGTGATAGATACAATTACCCTACCAGGATCTGAAGGACAGTAAAACATTTTGTTTTCCTATTTACTAATGAAGTACTCTTGGGAAAATTATTATTATATAATTTATTTTGAACCAATTATTGTTTTATTTAATCCTCAAAACAACCACAAGTGATAGCTGCTATGAGCATCCCTACTTCACAGATGAGGATACTGAGGCATAGAGAATGTGTGTGTGTGTGTGTGTGTGTGTGTGTGTGTGTGTGTGTGTGTGTTCGTTTGTGTTCTAAGGAATAGATGCGGGACAGGTCAAAGCCAGCCTGGAAGAGCTATCTAGCTAGACAGAAGGAGCTAGCCTACTAATCCCAGCTAAGAGATCTTTTTTTTTTTTTTTTTTTTGGCCAGTCCTGGGGCCTGGACTCAGGGCCTGAGCACTGTCCCTGGCTTTTTTTTTTTTTGCTCAAGGCTAGCACTCTGCCACTTGAGCCACAGCGCCACTTCTGGCCATTTTCTGTATATGTGGTGCTGGGGAATTGAACCCAGGGCCTCATGTATATGAGGCAGGCACTCTTGCCACTAGGCCATATCCCCAGCCTTTTTTTAATTTATTTTTTATTTTTAGACATTTTTTTTGGTTTTGTTTTGTTTGGCCAGTCCTGGGCCTTGGACTCAGGGCCTGAGTACCGTCCCTGGCTTCTTCCCGCTCAAGGCTAGCACTCTGCCACCTGAGCCACAATGCCCCTTCTGGCCGTTTTCCATATATGTGGTGCTGAGGAATCGAACGGAGAGCTTCATGTGTAGGAGGCAAGCACTCTTGCCACTAGGCCATATTCCCAGCCCCAGAGATATTCTTGATATGGGCAAGAAAAATCTCACAGTAGAAGTAGAGCTGTGGCTCCAGTGGTAGAGCACCCACCTTGAGTGAAAAAGCTAAAGGATAGTGCCTAGACCCTGAGTTTAAGGCTCTAACACTTGAGCCATACCCTACTCTTTTTATGTTTTTCTCAGTTATTTTTCAGATAGATTATTGTTTGGGGGAGTGGTTTTTGTTGTTGTTTTTGTTCAGGGCTTACTTCAGACGGATTCTCCTACCGACAATCTTCTACATAGGTAGAATGATATATAGCTAGCTTATTGACTGAGAATCTCACTTTTTCCTGGGCTAGCCTTCATCCATTATTCTCCTGATCTCTGCCTCCTGATTATAGGCTGAGGCACTGTGCCTGGTTCAACGACTGAGTATTGAATTATTGAAATGAGTGGGCTTTTTGAATAAAACCAAGATGACTCTCTCTCTCTCTCTCTCTCTCGCTCTGTGTGTGTGTGTGTGTGTGTGTTGTATTTGTGTTAACTGAGAGGTAGTAGAAGCAAGTAAAAAAACATGCTTTAGATTTATTTAAAGAACAGAAGAAAATCAGACCATGAGACAGGTTTGAATAAGCAGTGAGAGAACATGAGTGATATGTTCTTTCTTCATACTTTGGAGTCACCCTCCTGTAGCACACTGCAGCTCATATGGAGGGGTAATAATGCCCACCAGTCCACTGAAAGGCTTCAAACACCAGTATATTTGAAGGATCTCTTAAAAATAAATTTTACTCAGACTAGTAAAGAGTCATAAAGAGTCATAGCAGATCAAAGCAAGTTTCCTTCTCTTCCTATAGGGATGGGGGATATCTGGTCTATGGGCTGTATAAGGTCCTAGATATAGTCTTTTGGTACATGATAAGACAGACACATTCTCATTGACCATCTGGCTGCATTGATACTTTTGTATGGCTTTGAGTGATGTTATAAATATCCAAATGGCTGAAAAAAGTGCCCCCCATCCAAATCCACTACCTTTTGAATCAGTGAAAGCAGCCGTGCCTGAATATATATATATTCTTTTGTATTGAAAAACAAATCTGTTATTGTTGTTGATGATGGTGCTTTAGCAAAGCTATTTGACTAGGATGTTGTAGTAACTTCTAAATTAGGGTCTCATGCAGTTGGAGATCAAGGTATAGTATTTTTTTTTTTAATTTGGACTTCTTTCACTTTCTTCTAGTGATGGATAGATTACTATACTGAGCATGCCATGTGTTTTTGGTATATTCTTGGGCACAAGTGACTAGAAGAAAGTTCTTCCTTGAGCTACATCAATAATACCCCTTTCCCACCTTCTGATAATAGATACCATAGTTTGTTTTTGGTAAATAGGACTTCTCTTTTCCCTTTTTAAAAATATTATTTCCCTTGTGATTGAAGAAGTTTATTTTTAAGTGTTTTTGGTAACTAGTTACCAAGTTTGTGTGTGTGTGTGTGAGAGAGAGAGAGAGAGAGAGACAGAGATAGAGACAGAGACAGAGACAGACAGAGACAGACAGAGAAGACAGACAGTGACAGAGAGACTGTCATAGGGACTGAAACCAGAGCCTGGACACTGTCTCTGAGCTTTTATGCTCAGGGCTAGCTGTCTACCACTTGAGCCACAGATCCCCTTCTGGCCTTTTGGTGGCTAATTAGAGATATGAGCCTCACAGACTTTCTGGACTAGCTTTGAACCATGATCCTCAGATCCCAGTCTTCTGAATAGCTAGGAATATAGGCATGAGTTACTGGTGCTTGGCTAGTTACCCAGCTTTAAAAATATTATTGTAAAGGTGATGTACAGAGGGAGTTACAGTTACAGAAGTAAGGTAATAAGTATATTTCTTTTTGAGCAGTGTTACCCCTCCTTCATTTTCTCCGGCTTTCCCCCTGACTGCTCTTCCACCGAGTTGTAAAGTTAATTTCCAACATAGTGTCTAGTGAGTATCACTGTTGCATTTGTTCACCCTGTGTCTCACCATTTCTGTGATTCCCCTTTCCTTCCCCAAGTCAGATAAATTTATATATAAGACAAAGGGCACAGAAATAAAAAACAGTGACAACATGGAATAAACTTAAGGAGATAACAAGAAACATAAAAGAAATAACTGCAAGCCATATATTTCCCCCTCCCCCCCAATCCCTCTTGTTTCCATTTCTTGGAGTTCATTTCGATGAGCATCATTTTATATGACCATGTGCACATAGCTATTGAACTATTGGGATCCTCTGCTAAGAATATCCCCAGAAGCTAGTTATCCAGTTTTGAGAGTAGTCATACTATCAAGTATCAGGGACAATAAGTTAGAAAGAAAGAGGGGGAAAAGGGAGAGAAAAGACAAAGGAGGAAAACCGAAAGATATTTGGAAAGAATTTAAAAAATACCCTCAAACAAGAGGAAATGGGGAAATTTCCCACCCCAACCCATATTGGAAGTCATGATATAAAGTAAGCATCACAGAGGAGTTCTTTAATTGAATGTATCAAGGTAGAAAGCATACAGATATTCGAGCTGAACTCATTTTGGGTAAATAAAATTTGAACTTTTAATCTAATCCTGGAAATTTTTGCCCGTGTAGTCTTGATATTCTTTGCTCTGATTAACAGGGCTTTCGATTTTTGTTTAGGGATCCTGAGTTGGGTTTGTTCTCAGCACATCACTTTTTCTGAAAGTCTCAAGTATGGCATTACTCTACCCGACAGTCCCCACAGGGTCTGGACAATGTTCTTGGAAGCATGAATATGATCTCACACAGTTGGAAGAAGGGTCTTATAATAAAATAATAGGCCTTCTCTTCGGCCACTGCACACTGCTAAAATATATTGCTTTGTGACCTTTTTGGCTAAGGTCCCATATAGAACAACTGAAATATTAACACCCTGTCAGCTTTATCACATTCAGGGATATATTTTTTGACATTTGTAAGAGATCTTGTGCTTTATGGAGGCCCAGATGAAATGTCTTGTAGAGGTCCATTTTGTGAAAGCTGAGTTTGTCCAAAATGCCTAAATCTTGCTTTTCCACGGGCAGAGGTTTTTTCAGGCTTAGGCTTGAACACCACCAGTGAGGGGTAGAGACTCCAAAGCTCCCCACTGCATATTTAGCTATTTTGTTTTGTAACAAAAAAATCATCTTTTGTTAAGCTAAAACTGCTTCCATGAAACTTATGTTTATTAATACTAGTTTTCTTCATGTAGGTCTAATGTTTAAATGTTTGAAGATAGCTACTGCTTGTTCCACAGTCTTGACTTTAGGTTAAATAATCTTAAGTTTTCTCAGATATTGGATTCAAATTTTTTCCAAAACATATCTGATACATACTATTATGATGGTATCTACAGCAAAATTCAGTGCTGTGCTATCCTCATTCCCAATATTGTATATTTAGTGGGACACCATCATAAAGTGCCATTAGATTTCTTTTAGAACCTATAACCTTACATGTGGAGTTTATTACTTTAAATCCCTAAGTCTCTATGTACTTAACTATCACTAAACTTGCATAGTTGATTTTTGAATCTATGTCCAGGATCTTGCACTTAAATCATTCTGAATTTATGTGTTTTATTTGGCTGTTCTAGCCTCTCATAGCTCTTTTAAAATTTGCATTCTTTTATCAACAATATTTGTTGTTTTTTCTGGCTTTTTATCACTCACAAATTTGAGGAGCTTTCTTCCCATATTTTCATCTTATTCACTCATGCTAAAAGGGAGGAGTTTTAAAGACAGAGGGCAAGTAAAATGGAAATTATAGTCCAATAATCCAACCACTTTACTATTTACTAATAATGAGCTATATATCTAGTCAGTAGAACAAGCCTTTATGGTGGAAGAAGTGAGCTATGCTTTACTGACCTTTACTCATTTCAGTGTGCTGCATTTACTTTTTCTTGGAGTTACTGGGGTTTGAACTCAGGGCCTGATGCTTGCTGGGCAGATGCTCTTACTACGCCAACCACCTCATTTTATGTTGATTATTTTTGAAATAGGGTCTAACTTCTTGCATGGCATGTGCCTGGTTATGATTGCCTATGCTAGCCTTCCACTCATATTTAGGATGACAGGCACACACCAGTAGGATTGCCATGGAAAAAAGGCCTCATGAACTTTTCTACCTGGTCTAACCTTGAACTGAGATTCTCTATTCTTAGTCCTCTGAGTAGCTAGGTTTACATGATTCACTGGTTCCTGGCTTCAATATGGCATTTTACTTAAAAAAAAAAAGAACAATAAAGGAAGCATTTAAATCAAAAGTAAGAAAACATGTAGTGTTTTACAAAAATTAAAAGATAGCCAAATTTTTATTTAAGGTTTGGATCACTTACCAAAACCTCAATTATTCTTTTTATTAAAAAGAAACAAAAATCTTAGAGCAAGATAGAGTAAACTTTTCAAAGGTTAGTTATTACAGTATGTGGTTCATTGAAATGGTAGCTGAATATGTGATTTTGTTTAAATAGCCTGTATATAGGTCGTCAGCTCCATCAGCTCCTCAGATCTCAGTCCCCTGAGTAGCTGGGATTACAGATTGGAGGCACTGGTGCCCAGGTTGCCACAATTCCTAACAGTGATGAAATAAATTTGAATAAAGAGAAGTAGACTTCAGGAGATAAACCTGAAGAATAAACTGAATTTTTGAATCAGGAAAGAATCTACTATGATCCTTTATGATTAAAATTTCTACGTAAGCTTGCACAGAAAACAAAACAAAGCTGAAGTTGCATTTTATAAGGAAGTAATAATTCTTTTCTGATTAATGACTGCCATGGACAACATTTCCAGGACAAATTGCAGCATTACATTCCGACTTAGGAAAAAAATTTCTTTCATCTGTTGGATACTTAAACCTCCTTTAAATTATTCTAATTAATAAGACACATGCCAGTATGCATGGTCAGTAATGGGATCATTGTACTTTATTTTCCTTTTGTTTGTGCAGTGTCATAGTTACATTTTTGGCTGTGTTTTATGACCTGGACTGCAAACACATTTCTAGTCAAACTGTTACAAGTTGTTTGTAAAATAATTTTGGAATGTAATTTGTTTTAATAGTTTATCTCCCTTTGCTCTGTGTATATCTACCCACATCCACACATAATAGCCATGTTTCTTGGTCTTTTGGCTAAGATCAAAAGTACTATCATTTAGTAAAAAATATGCTTATTAGCTTTGCCTAGCATATGTATTATAATTGTAGTTCATTCGTAGGTGAATTTTTTTGTGAACCATCACTTGTCTTTGAAAATTTTTAACTTTTAAGAGTTAGTAGTCACTGTGATGTATACATGTCATGTTCATGTCTTTGTCACTGTTAAGAATTGTGGCAATTTGACAATAAAGAAATGAAAAAAAAAAAAAGAGAAAACTCCTAAAAGCAGAAAAAAAAAAGAATTGTGGCAAGCTGGGTGCCAGTAGCTCATGCCTGTACTCCCAGCTACTCAGGAGGCTGAGATCTGATGATCTGAGGGGCCTGAAGACCTTTATACAGGGTTGTTTAAACAAAATCACACCTTTAGCTAGCATATTAATGAACCACATAATGTGTACATTCTGCTAGTAAAATCCTTATAGACCTCCAAATATGTCATGATACAGTCTGGTTCAAAGCTTTGTATATACACTTTGACTGGATATTCCTTTTTCTAGTTTCATGATTTATTATTATTATGTAGTTGTACAAAGAGGTTACAATTCTGTACGTTGGATTTGTGTACAATGGATCTTAATCACTTTTACCCCTTTCATTGTTCTCTCCCATCTTTCACTCTCTTCTCCCCACCCGCAAGTTACATAACTCAGTTTTTACATGATGTACATTGAATATAATGACTGTATTTACTCTCCTCCCTCCCTCCATTTCTGTGCCCCCTGTCTTTGCCCACCCCCCAAAACATGTTTCCACTTTCTGGTATTCATCTTGGTGAGCATTGCATTAGTTATTCAGAATTGTTACACCTTTGGATTCTTCTCTGAAGTATAGCATGTAGTTAATGAATTCTTACATACCAAAATGAGGCCCACATGCTTTCCAGGAAGTTTTTTTTTTTCTGATTCCTAGTTCTTATTAAAATGACCCTTTATCAATAATTTACACAGCAGCTCTCACACTATACAATAAATGTTAATTTATTTCCATGCCTTTTATTTAATGTAGGGTACCTATCTTTTATGTCATTTATCATAGGTGTTACTACTATCTGAGGCTTCATGGATGCTTAACTAACAGAAGAAAGATTTTCTTATTTATTAATTTTCCTTATTGTTATGACTAGAAGAGGCTTGTTTTATATGTATCACACAACACTAAATTTAACCTTTTGTAGCATTTACCAGATTTGTAATTGCATACTTTTTTGTGTAGTTATTTTGTTTGCTCTTCCCCCAGATTATAAGCTCTATGAAGGCAAAGGTCATATTTTTTGTTCATTGTTTCCTAGAGCTCAGCACAGATTATATGCTCAGCAAAATGAACAAAAGCAACAACCAATTGAAAGACTAGATCTCTGACACAGCCATTCTTCAGGGAAATTATGTTCTTAGTTTTAGCTTAATAGAAAAGGTTACAAACGGAGAACGTTATAGATAAAGAGTACGAATGTAAGAGTTCCTTGAAATCTGAACTGGGATAGTGAAGAATATTGTAGGGAGAGACAGGAAGGGTAAGGACAGAACAGGGAAGGACAGGACCCTGATAAAAGAAAAGTGGCATGGGAGAAGGATTTACATTCTCAATTATAATGTTTGGTCCCTATGGTGAGGGCCACAGAAAGTGGAACACAAGCAGGGGGGAAGTTCTTGGGACTTGCCTAACCTTGGGGACTTTAGTGTTAAGTCATTTTTCATGGACTCGGTAGCTCCCCTTCCAAAGCAGAATGGCATTGTATGAGTTTGACTTTGATATTAGATAAACCTGGCTCCAGCATGCAACTGTAGCACTTTTTAGCCATCTGACTTTTTGTAAGACATTTGACATTCCTGAGTCTTCTTTTGTCATTTGTAAGAAGAGGACAATCATATTTGCCTTCAAAAATTATTTGTAGTTAAATGGGATGATATTCATAGTTACCTAATTCCATATTTGGCTCAGAGCAATTACTAAGCAAATGGTAGCAGATTGTAATATTAATCAGTCTTAACCTTTGTGAAATTATTGAATGGTTCTATTTTTGGCTCTAAATTGTCCAGTATTTAAAAATCAACAGTTTGAAGCATTCTTATCAGTGGGGATGAAGATGACTAAAATTTGAGAAAAAAATAGCTAATCTGTTGGATGACAGGCTAAGGAGCCATAAAAATCTCAACATCCTAGAAGAATGGACAAATCAGCATGATAAAATTAATAGAGATAAATTTAGACCTTGATTGTGTGTTTAAAGAATCAACTGAAACAAGAACCTTGCTTAATAGTTTATAAGAGCAAGAGTAGGCTCAGGAGTGTTAGCTGACTGTCAGCTTAACATAAACCAACTTGATGAAGGCTCCCAAAAAGCGAATATGATCTGAGGTCATGTGATGGGAATAGAGTGTCCAGAAAGAATGAGATAATCACCCAAGTATCCTCACAGTGGTTAGACAACAGCAAGGAAATTGTGCTCAGTTCTTAGCTTGTACACTTTTCTTTCCTTTCCCCATTCCCCCAACCCCGTGTGTGTGTGTGTGTGTGTGTGTGTGTGTGTGTGTGCACGCGTGCACGTGTGTGCATGCGCGCTTGTCTTGGGGCTTGAACTCAGGGCCTGGGTACTGCTCCTGAGCTTTTGTGTTTAAGGCCAGCACTCTACCACTTGAGCCACAGCTCAGCTTTTTGGTAGTTTATTGAAGATAAGAGTCCCATGGATTTTCCTGCCCATGCTGGCTTCAAACCTGATCCTCAGATCTCAGGCCCCTGAGTAGCTAGGATTACAGGCATTAGTTATAGATGCCTAGCTTTAGTTTGCCTTTTAAGAGAGCTATATCTAGGAGAAGGTTAGCAAAAGGGTCAGTGTTCAGAAATCATGTCATTTGAGCAATGGTCAAAAGCCCCAGGGATGTTTAGTCTGGAAAAGAGGAGTACAGTGGTACTGGTTGGAGTGGAAAGAGGATTGTGTGGAATAGACGACTGCCTTCAGATTTTTTGTGGAATCACATTTTTCTGTAGTGTTTCAAAAGATGGAAAATAGACTATTGACTAGCATCTGTGAACTCTCACTAGGTACAAGGCTCTTTGCTAAGGTCTCCTTATAAGACACATAGTGTAGTTTTTATGTATAGGTAGGGGAACTGAGACTTACATTAAAAATTTGCCCACTTTGGAAAAAAGTTGCACATAGTACTTAGAAAATGTTGTGTTTTGCAGCTCTTGGATAGGATATCTTATAGATGTGTTAAATACATTTGAACTAAAGTACAATTAAGTTCTGGTGTTTTGTTTATGAGAGTGTGTTATTGATATTCCCCACTGTTATTGGATTAGATGCATCTCTTCCTTGAGGTCTTATGGTATTTCTTTTATGAAGTTTATTGCACCAATGTTGCACACACATATGTAAATATATGTACATACATACATATACAACCATCATATCTTCTTCATAAACTGTTGTTTCTTGATACGTAGTGAGCTTTTTCATTTCTTTACTTTATTATTTTTTTCTTTATTGTCAAAGTAAAGTAAAAGGAGTTACAGTTTCATGTGTAATGCAGTAAGTACATTTCTTATCCAACTTGTTTTGATGAAGAAAACTGTTTTCTTCAGATATAAATATAGCCACTCATGTTTGCTTTCAATTTATATTTGCTTGGACTATCATTTTTGATCTTTGATTCCCATTTTATGTATTTTTTGCTAGTGAGGTGAATTCTTTTGCAGGGAAAATTTTGGGGCCTTGTTTATGATCTAAATAGCCAGTTTGCATCTCCCCACCACCTATACCCCCAAGTACTGGGGATGGAATCAGGGCCTTTTATATCCTAGCTATGTTAGCTACACCTCCAGTCTAGTCTGCAGCTTTTAATTTAGAGAACAAAAACCATTTGAATTCAGTGTTATTATTTACAGGCGTGTACTAATTCCTGCCTTTTGTTTTTCTTTTGATTATATTGAATGCTATGTGTTGTTTTCTTTTCCCCTTATTCATCTTAGATGCTGGGTTGGCCACTGTGATGTCAGGACAAATGTTGGACAAATCCTTGGTGCCCCACAGGTGGGAAGAGGCCGCAGGGCCTCAAAGATTTGTGCTGGGAAGTAGGGTGGCACATCCCATGAGTTTTGCTGCAAATGGTTTTGGAGTCCCCAAACTTATTTCCTGCTTGAAATCACATACGTCGGTCTGTTCTCTCTTCTGGCTCTAACAGAAAAACTACCCAACTGTGAATTTTTTTTTTTTTTTTTTTTTTTGCCAGTCCTGGGCCTTGGACTCAGGGCCTGAGCACTGTCCCTGGCTTCTTCCCGCTCAAGGCTAGCACTCTGCCACTTGAGCCACAGCGCCGCTTCTGGCCGTTTTCTGTATATGTGGTGCTGGGGAATCGAACCTAGGGCCTCGTGTATCCGAGGCAGGCACTCTTACCACTAGGCTATATCCCCAGCCCAGCCAACTGTGAATTTTTAATAGAAGCCCCTTTAGCTATCATCTGATCACACAGTTTTTTGTAACCCTCTTAGGGCCAAACTGTGACTTGGGGTGACCTCAGCTCTGTCTTGAAGACAGAAAGATGCAAAAGAGATTCTGATCTTTCAGACAGTAATCTCAAAGAATAGGATTCTCCTAAAAATGGCTTCTAGCAACCCATATTCAATATACAGGAAGGCGCGGAGAATGTCTGCAGTGACAGTTCAAATCTAAGAGCTCTTGTTTGTTTAGAGTGCATATTTTCATGATGCTGGGTTATGTATTTATGGTCATTGCTGGGTCTCTCTTTCACCTATTCTTCTGAGGGTGTAATGAGCCCCATATAATGAGCCCCAGAGCACTTGTGGGGTGTTTTCTTTCTTTTCCTAGTCTAATACCAAATATTTTAGTCTTTTATCTCACCACTGACTCTCTACTATTATTCTCAAGAGTTTTCCTATGGCCTGACACCTTGTTCGGCATCCACCTACTTATTGTTTTGGTTCATTCTCCTGGCAGGTGACTGCTTTGTGACTCTAATCTTCTATCTTAAATTCTTTTTAGTATCTTTTGCTTATTCTTATAAACTTTAAGATGTCAGGTTATAAACATTTATAAAATAACTTGCTGATTTTTAAAATTGTGATTGCATTTCATACATAGATCAAGCTGGTAAGGACTGATATATTGAAAATATTGGGTCTTTTTCTATGAATATGGAACATATCTCCATTTTTATAGTTCTTTGATTTCTTTCCTTATATAGATCTTATACATCTGTTTTTTAGGTTTATACCTAAGTTTTCACTTTGGAGGTTATTAATGTGTGTAAGTAGTATTATATTTTTATTTTTAATTCCTCTTTTTTTTTGTACTAACATTGTGTCCTGCAGTGATACTATAATTACTTATTAGTTCCAGAAATGCTTTTTTCACCTCTTCCAAATTTTTGTCTAGATAATCATAACATCTAAGAACAAAAGTTTTATTTCTTTCTTCCAAATCTGTACATTTCTTATTTTTTTTTGGTCTTTTTGGTGAGAACTTCCAGCACTGTTAGGTTTATTACTGTTTTTCTGCTTGCTAGATATAGATCTATTTTGGATAGAGGTGCATTTTTTTCTGGCTCTCTTAGATTTTCCATTTCTCTGTTCACATTGCCCATCTATTTTGATAGGCTGCCTACTTTATCTATCAGCATCTTTGACATCTAAATTATAGTTGCTTTAAATTAAATTCTCTGCAATATCTAAATCTGTTTTTGGTGTTTGGTGTTTCTCTCAAGTTCTGCTTTTCCTTTCTTATTCTATTTAATGTAAATTTTTTTAGTTGTCACATATATTGTGCTCACATAACAAGTGCTTCGGTAAATTGGCTTTTATAATGTGGTGGTAAGATGAGGAGGGAGGGAAGAGTTCTGTGAGTAGATTCCAGGTTTTTAGGCAACTTCAGAGAGACAAGACTGATAGGGTGACTAGAATTAGGTATTTCTCTTCCTCTACTTAGTAAACAATAGCTGGCTGGAGATGGATATTGCCTTTCTTCCTGGTCAGTTAAGCTCTAATCAAACCCCACAAGTTTCTGCCTAAATAGTTTCTCCTGAGGAATAGGTGCTCTGTTAAGAACAGAGTGTTTAATTGAATTCTATTTTTCTTATTTAAAATGTAGTGATAATATTAATTAAAACTATAAAGTTTCTGGTGTAAAGTCTGGCATATGATAGGTATTTTAGGTATTCAATAAATGTTAATTCATTTTCTTTCTTTTTTTTTTTTTCTGCCAGTCCTGGGGCTTGGACTCAGGGCCTGAGCTCTATTGTTGGCTTCTTTTTGCCCAAGGCTAGCACTCTGCCACTTGAGCCATAGTGTCCCTTCTGGCCATTTTCTACATATGTGGTGCTGGGGAATCGAACCCAGGACTTCATGTATATGAGGCAAGCACTCTTTCCACTAGGCCATATTCCCAGCCCCTCATTGTCATTTTTGGTGCTAGTCCTGGTGCTTGAACTTAGGGCCTGGGTGCTATCCTTATGATTTTTTGTTGAAGGCTAACGCTCTGTCACTTTAGCCATAGCTTCATTTCTGGCTTTTTCATGGTTAATTGGAGGTAAGAGTTTCATGAACTTTTCTGCCTACCTGAGCTGGCTTCAAACTTCAATCCTCATATCTTAGCCTCTTGAGTAGTTAGGATTATAGGTGTGAGCCACTGGCACTCAGCTCATTTAATCTTTCTTTTTTTTTGGATTTTACTTTGAAGAAATATACTTATTTGTACCTTTCATTCAGGAGAACATATGTACAGGTACCATGGACTATAGACAAAGTCTGGAAAGTATGGGATGGGGATATAACTCAGTGGCAGAGCCCTTGTATAGCATGTGTGAGGCTTTGAGTCTAATTCCCAGCCACGTGCCTACATGGAAGTGAAATCATGCAGAATTTTTATTTTTGTGCCTAATTTACTTCATTTAATATAGTGTCTTTCATGTTCATCCCTGTTATGACAGGGTTTTCTTTTTTCAGGACACTGAATGGCACTCCATTCTGAATGGATATCACACTTTTAAAATGCATTCACCCTCTGATAAACCCTTACATTCATTCTGTACCTTGGGTATTGTGAATTACATTGCAACGAACATGGGAATGCAGGTATATCTTCTCTGTACTGACTTCTATCCTTTTTTTTTTTTGCCAGTCCTGGGCCTTGGACTCAGGGCCTGAGCACTGTCCCTGGCTTCTTTTTGCTCAAGGCCAGCACTCTGCCACTTGAGTCACAGCGCCACTTCTGGCCATTTTCCGCATATGTGGTGCTGGGGAATCGAACCCAGGGCCTCATGTATATGAGGCAGGCACTCTTGCCACTAGGCCATATCCCCAGCCCCTGTTTTTAATTTTTGAAGAATTTCCATACTGTTTTCCATAGTTGCTATTTTAATTTACATTGTTCCTGATAGTGTGCAATGATTCCCTTTCTCTACCTCCTGTCCAACATTTGTTATCTTTTTTAAAGGCTTTTTATCCAACAAAAATTTTAATGATATGACAATTACTGTGAATGTTAATAAAAATGGACAAAATTTCCAGAATACTTTCAAGAAGAAAGTAAAATAATTTACAAAGCTTGAAATGTCATCATTTTTGTCTTCTTTCTGTTTTGTTGATGGATGCAATAAATTGCTATACATCCAATTTCTTACACTATTGTGGTTCCTTTTTATGGACCATCATAGTTCATTTGCAATAATGAACTAATGCCTCTTGATAAAAAGACTGGAGGTGTGGCTCAAATAGTAGGAACCCTGAGTTCAAACCTCATTACCGCAAAAACAACAACAACAACCCTCTTTCCAATGATATTTTTATTCTTTGTCTGTCTCTGATCATTCCTCCCTTACCTTGGGAAAAAAAACAACACTTCTTATAGCCTGTTGATGGGAATGTAGAACAGATCACTCAGTGGGCTACTAATTTTCTCCTTGATCCAGCAATTCTCTTCTGTGAATTTGAGAGTGACTCTTACAAATGTAGAAAATTAAGAGTGTTCACCCAGAGTCTGGAAGGAATGTGAATGTCCACATGTAGCAACTTGACTGCTCAAATTGGGGTATGTTCACAAAATGGAATAAGTGACAGCTATAAAATACTGGGAGAAACAACACCAGACCCAGTATTAGGAAGCAGTATTAGGGAGTTTTTCATTTTGTGTTGTAGGTGTGGTTCAGTACCATCAGCCTCACAGGGTTCTAGTGTGGCTGCTGCACCAACTGGAAGGTCATCTTAATAGGGAGCAGCCTCTTGGTGCTGGGACTAGTCCTGCCCCAGCTGCATCTGACCCACTGAACCAAGGCCAAGTTCTCCCAGAGCCTCCTTGATGACTGCGGGGTGTTCAGGTGCTCAGTTTGTTTTAATAGATGGTGCATAGATAAGAAGCATGCAAACATTTCCCTAAATGACTGGAAATAGTCACAACAACTCATTGTTGATTACTTCTCTAGAGTATGACTTTTTTTTTAAAGAAATATATTCATAAATGTTTTCAAGTTTACAACTCCTGGGAAGGGAGAAGCATTATGAAACTTCAAGAAATCTTGAAATCTTTGGAGAGCTAGCATTACTTTGGATGCAATATTCTCATCTAAATGATATGCCAAAATCTTAATCCTTCTTTTCAGGGAGCAGGCTGGGAAAACATTCAGTGATGCAATAGACAGTGGACTTTCTTGACTTTTGGGAAATATGTGCTGTGTTAAAATAGCTAGGACCCCAGGGATGGTGATGCACTGGACCAGCTGTGGATGAAGACAAGTTTCCTGACTCTGGGACACTCTGTTTCTCAATATGTGCAATGTGGAAAATAATAATTTTCTGCAAGTTAATTTCCCAAACTTGCTGTATTTCTACAGACTATTTGAGACTTTCTTTTTTGGTCATTTATTTCAAGTGCCTTCATAATTGCTTTCTGAAACATTTTTGTTTAAAATGCTTTAAAATGGTTATCAGATAATTCCACCATCCGTGACAACTCATGTTGGCCTGTGTTGATTGTCGTTTCTAATTCAGGTTGAGATTTTCCTGATTTTCCTTGTTCTTGGAATGATGAGTGATTTTCATTTGCATCTTAGATGTTTTGGGTATTATGTTATGAGTTTCTGGATTTTATTTAAATCTTCTGTTTTAGCAGCCCTCCTCTGATTCCACAATGGCAAAGGAAGGAGGCCCTTACTTGTGGAGATGAAAGTCCTGATCCTCACTTAGCCTGCACTGAGATTTAGGGGAGCACTTTGATGCTTCCAAGGCTGGGTAAAGAACAAGCTCTCACTGGACCTCAGCTGATAACATGCTGACTGGCAAGGGAAGAGACAGTTCCTTACAGACATTGTTGGGAAAGGAAGACCCATCCTGCTAGGTAGTAGTAAAAGTCCTGGTTCCCACTCTGTCTCCTCTGATTCTACTCTAGCAGTGAGAAGGGAGATGGCATCTGGGTCATTATGGAAATAGTATACTATCATAATATAACTAGTTCTCATCTCTGTCTCTCATCTCTCTCTCTTTTACTTTCAAAAGCAGTTACACATGCACAAGAGAGAAGAATATAATGCACTCCTATATCCATCATCTATCTTCACCAGTTACATTTTACAATCTACCTTCATTGGAACCCCAAAACTTTCCTCAGATATTAGTAATATATACCTCATAAGGAATCTTAAAACTCTATCATCTCAATTTGATTATTATTAACAAATGTAATCATCACACCTTAATGTTGTATAATATAATCTTCATTTGAATGTTCATGATTGTGTCAAAAATCCTTTTACTCTTGAATATTGTGGAAATTACTTGCTCTTCTCTTTTAGTATGTGTATCTTTCTTTAGGGGAAATTCCAACTTTTTATGTTCATGTTCTTTTGTTGATTTTTTGGGGGGGGATAATAGGCCATCTTACCTTTAACACCTCCAAATATCAATTCCAAATCAGACTATACTCTTCTTCAATTCTTTCTCACATCAGTAAACAGCACCAAGATATTAAAGGAAAGATAGTAATATGTTAACTTGGCCTTATAAAGGAGGTTGCCAGTGGAAGCCTCTTTGAAGAGATGATATGTAAGCTAACATTAGAATGATGAAAAGGATCCTTACAAGAGTCTACTGTGGTTAAAGAACTGAAGAAAAGAGGGAAGGAAGAATGGAAAAAAGGAAGGAGAAAGAGTGAGAGTGAAATAGAGACAAAGACAGAAGGATAACCAAAGCTAGCTATGTAGGAATCACTATTTTTCTTTCCTCCATGTTCATCCTATCAGCAAATCCATTTTTGATCCACCTATTAAACAAATCCAAAATTTGACTAGTTTTCATTACTTTGACCTTTCCCCAAGTCACTGTCATTTTATAGGTGGATCACTGCAATGTTTTCCCAAAGTGTCTCTATCAAGACTAGAATCCTGTTTTTGTTTTTTGCTGGTATACCCCCCTACATGTGCAACAAAGCTTGCTGAGTATCAATGCCCAGCAAATTATTATTAAATAAATGATGATATTCACTTTTATCAGCCAGAATGATCTTTTAGTAAGTTTCAGTACTCCTTTCTGCTCAATAAATATCCTTCAATGGTTTTGTATCACATATTAAACTTAAAATCTGTCACTAACTTTAAATGATCTTTAACTCTAAAGTATCTCTACACACTTTTCTCTTTGTTTCTTCTAAGCCAGTGTCATTTCTAACCTTGGTGTACTCGAATATGTCAAGTATACTTTTCTTTTATGGCCAAACATGATTGTTTGTTCTGGCTGGGACATGTTCTCATTTTTTTTAATCTTGTTGGTTCTTTCTCCTTCTAGCTTCATCTTAAATGCCTCTCCTTCAGAGCAGCCTTCTCTTATCAGCCTTACTTTAGAATGCTTTCTTTCCCTTTCCTGTGATTTTTCTTGATAACTTATAACCTTGTCATCATAGGTTGTTTGTTTACTTCTTTATTGTCTGTCATATTTACTGTAGTGTAAGGTCCACGAAGCATCTATTAATATAATTTGAGTTGAATAATATTGTTGAATGAAAAGGTGTAACAATCCAGCAATTAATTGCCCTCTTGTTTTACACTGAGAATCAGAGAAGTGAGGCTAATTTGTTAAGTAGATGACTGAGCTGGGAATTCACTGCTAACTTTTGGAGTACCAGTCCAGATCAAATTTTACTACATGAAACTATCACAAGCCCCTACTCCCTACCCATTATAAATGTAAGCTTGCTGTGTTTATATTTCACATCTTTAACAATAATGCAGGCTGGCTCACACTTTCCAGGACTTCCCAAAGGGGAGAGGAGGAGCAGAACACCTTTGCTAGTTTCTGCTTTGAAATAGAGACTTTGCAACGTCAGCTGCTGTGCCATTGTTGGACAACAATATGTGTCTCAGAGGCAAGGAAAAGTTCCCACACTCAGTGCTTACCAGACGCCTGGCTGGTGAGCCCTGGTCTCCCCATTACTCCTGGGTTCCTTGTTTCTTTTTCCTCTTGCTTTGTTATGTCATCTATTCATGACTGGGGCAAGATGCCATGCTATTCTTTCTCAATTTTGGATCACTGTTATTAGCTATTCTCCTTGGGTGCCCTATTCATGAAAACCTAACCACCCCCAGTTGCAGTAGGTGAACTACGTGGAAAAGTTCAAGACACATTTTTCCTGCTTGGTTTGTGGGTTTCCTGTGATTCAGCAATCTTCAGAGGGAGCTCTTCATCATATTTGCCATCATGGCCTGTGTCTGTGGGTCCACGGAAATTAAGTCCAGTCCAAATTTGTGGATGTTCTCAAGGAATACTTAAGTAAATTATAGCAGAGTGAGTCTATATTGTGGATTTGTCTGATTAATCTGTGGTTATAAGAACTGATTGGTGGAGAGTGTTCAACACATGATGGATACTCAGGTCACTTTATGTTACATTGTAATTTTTCTCCATCTTTTCTACCTTGCTCCACTAAAGTTCTACTTTCTGGATATCAGTTTCCTCATTCAGTCAAGAGGGACTTAAAGTAGCAACCAGCCTGATAAAAATCTGATTTTTTTTTTGTTGTGCTTTTAGCTATTCTTAGATGGGAGCTGAGCCTAGGCAGGGCATCCTTTCAACTGCAGCGTTTAAGAGCAGGATGTTGGGAAGCAAAATTCTATAATGTGCTTAGATTTTTTTTTGTTTTATTTTGCTTATGAAGTTATATGTATTTCCCTTTAGTTCAGGAGTTGTATACAGACTGTCCCTAATTTACAATGGTTTGACCTACATTTTTTCCAACGTTCTATGATGGGAAAAAATGATACGCATTCAGTAGAAACAATACTTTGAATTTTAATTTTTTTCTAGACTAGAGATATGCCACTTGGTCACGAGGATAAACAACTAATGATATATACTAAATTGTATTACTAAGCCACAGCGTTAAGTAGGTTAAGTGTGTTAACTGCATTTTCAATGTATGATATTTTAGTTTATAGTTGGCTTATTAGGACAAAATATCATAAATTGAAGTGCATCATGAATATGTGCAGATCTATGCTCTGAATATGTATGAATGAATGAACTGAATTGGGTCCTGAAATGCTTTTTGAAATGTTAAATCATTGGTAAAATAGAAACAGTACAAGTTATATAGTACAAATATATTAAAACTTACACTTCATGTGTCTACACATATTTATGAGGTATCATGTTATGCTCTGATATGTGTATACACTGTATAATGTCCAAATATAGACAATCATATTTATATCTTCAAGAAGTGAACACTTTTAATTGAGAAAATAGTAAAAATCGATTCCTATGTTTTTAAAAATAAAATATACAGTATATCAGATTAAGTATCTTAAACAGTAAACATTATATGTGAAATCTACTATATTCCATAGTATCATAGTTTAAAAATTAAACATTCAGAATTCATGCTTTGGAGCCAGAAGATCTGGATTCAAACTCATGCTACATATTTTGTTAAGTGTTGTGATTCAGAAGAGATTTCTTTTCTTTCTAGACCTTGATTACTGTACATGCACAATAATATAAGCCTCATAAGGTAGGGAAGCATGAGGGTTATATAACATATATGTGCTTGAAATTACAAAGTGCTAACTATGATTTTGATATATGGTAAGTGTTCAATAAATATTAGCTGTAATTATTTGTGTGATGCAATATCATAGAATCACAAATTAAATAAAATTGACCATTGTCTAATATAGTGTATGATAGTTAATCTTGAAAATCAATTTGACTGGAATTAGAAAATCAATTTGACTGGAAATGCTTAGGGGATTAGAGAAGCATATCTCTGTGAAGGTATTTTCAGAGACAATTAGGTCTTGAGGGCTCTGAACTAATAGTGCTTTGGTCCATTGATAAATCCAATCTTAAAATACACTATTGGTGGTAGTGGAACTGTGAAAGGTGGAGCCTGGTAGAAGTTAAGCCATTAGGGCATATCCTTAGGGGCTATATCATACCCTGACTTCTTCCTATGACTGTTCTGCTTCCTGCCCACCATGAGATGAGTAGCGTTGGCCTCTATAATGTTCTGCTTTGCCTCAAGCCAGAATCAATAGAGGCAGGGATTATAGACTGAAATCTCTGAAATCATGAGTCAAAATAATTTTTTTCTCCTTTTAAGTTGTTCTTTGAGGCATTTGGGTCACAACTGCATAAAACAAATACAAAAGTTTTCCTCTCTTACCTATGCTTCTTATCTCAGCCTAATTTCATGTCTTCCCCCAAGCAGATCTTCTCAAGCACAGTATATTCATTGTGGCACCCAGAAAAAAAATCTCTTTTGAGAGTTCCCCACCAGACACCTAGTGGTCCTATTTCCATATTTCTTCCCTTCCAAACAATTCATGTTATTTGTGAAGGTGTAGGAAGGAGACACATTATTGTGTGGAATTTACTTTCCCTATTCATTTTTGTAAATAAGTAAAATCAACCTCAAAAACTTAGGATAAGCACTGGGAAGAGAAAAAGAAACACGAAAGAGAGTGGAGAAGAAAAAGAATGTGGAAATGGTGGTTTACCAGTTAGACCTGAGTTTGGATAGATGTAACAAATTCTAAGTAACAGTGGCTTCACAAGATCAATATTTATCCCATTAAAAAAAACAAAACCCAACGCAAAACGAGTTCTGGGCCAGTCACTGGTCTATAATGCTAGCTATTCAGGAGGATGAGATCTGAGGGATGATGTTTGAAGCCAGCCCAGGCAGGGAAGTTTGTGAGATGCTTATCTCCAATTAGCCACCAGAGACTGAAAGTGGAGCTGTGGCTCTAAGTGGTAGAATGCTAGCCTTGAGTGAAAAACCTCAGGGACAGAGCCCACACCCATTTCAAGCTCCACAGTGGACAAAAAAAAAAGAAAAAAAAAAGAAAAACAGTTTAGGGAAGGTGGCTGTAGTTACTATGATGTTTTCAGATCTTCTGTGATTGGATTGTTACATATTTCTTGTTTTTTTTTACTGATGTGAGGCTTTGGGCTGGAGGTTCATTCAGTCTTCATGTCCACATTCTTAAAGACAGGATAAAGTATATAAAATACAAGATGCCCAGTTAATTTTGAATTTTAGATAAACAAATGCCTTTTTAAAGTATTGGTATATCCCATACTGCATAGAACATAATGCTAAAAATTTGACCTGTGTGTTTCCATTGGCTAAACACATTTTAGGCAGAAAGATGAAGAAAGGAGTGTACAGGTCCCAGGGTTGCCTCTCCAATTGAGTAAAACCCTTTTGATATACTTATATCCCAGGGTTATCCTACTCCAAGGGAGAAGGGATAAGTGTGCAAAAGAAAACTGACAAGCTGCTAATGAGGAAGAAGGGAATTGATATTTGGTAGACAGGCAAAAGTTTTTTTTGTCACAGGTGGAAATTTGTTCCAGTGTTTTTTGTCACAGTGGATGAATATAATAAACTCTTAGCATTTAAAAATCTTTTCTTAGCTGGAGATATCTTAGAATCTTCCCTTTAACTTCTCCACTTCTCTCTAGCACGTTAGTAATGTTAGATGTTTTAAAGTACCCGAGGAAAGACATTGTCCATTTTTCTTGAATATTTTTAGATCCTTTGTTTTCAGGTTAAAGTATGTTAATTAAAAATAAAATATGTTAACGTTTTCAGTATGTCTCTAGCTTTGGGAAGTACTGAGGGGGTATTTTGGACATATTGTTCTGGGCTTTCTCTAAATATTTATCCATTTTATGTTGTGCCAATATCTCTTGAAATATAAGTATAAAAGAAAGACAACAACCTGACAAAATAAACAACAAACTAATCTAATAGAAAGAACACTGACTTTCCTAATTTACCATGCTTCATCTATTCTTCCTTTCTGGGATAACTTGGTTTATGCTAAAAGAATTTTCTTTAATAAGAATTTATTGTTAATCAGTAAAGTAATGTATTGTTAACAAGGAATAAATAAGCATTTTAATTGTCACAAAATGGGCATTTTCAGTATCATCAAAGGCATGTACTCAGCAAATAAAAAATAAAATTTATAAAAAAGTTGTTTGAACCATTGGAAAGTGTGTGTCTAGGAATGACTGGCTTTTAAGGGAATTCTGGTAATAGGTAGAGAACAGATACATCAGTATAGCATGGGGAAAGCCACATAGTAGCTTTGCTCTAGTATTACATCTTACTTCAATTGCAATACTAAGCAGCAGTAATGGCATAAGGGTAACCCAGCAATACTTCTCCTTGTCACAGCAGTCTAGCTACAGAAGAAGTATATGGCTAACAGGCCTGATAGTGTCTGCTGATAAAAACCATAGTCTCCTTGAAGCATTGTGCCAAGATGGCTAGTCAGAGAAACAAACTCAGGTACTTGCCAAAGTCAAACTCTCTTGGATTTTCTTAAGGTTCAGAGACTGATGAGGAGGACTTTTCATAGTGTGCCTTCAGATATTTCTGTGGTTGGTAAGATATAATGAGACACAGCCCAGTGATAAGAAGTGTAATGATACTTGCTTGCCTAGACCCAGTCTTCAAACATGGGACTTACAGCAGAAACCCAGGAAATTTCTGGTCCCCCTATAAAGAAAGAGAAAGTGTTTGAAATCACAGGTATACTTTGGGGCCACTAAATATATGCAGCAAAGAACCATTAATGATCAGAACTGAATGGGACCTTGGAGGCTGGCTAACTAGGTAGAAATTTTTCTTCTGTTAGTACTAGGAAATGAGTGTAGGGCTTTGTGTTTGTGAGGCTCTACTCCTTAACTGCCCTTTCAATTCTTTTCTTTTTTTAAGCTCATTTTTCATATGGGTCTCATGTGTTTACCTTGGTAATCCTCAGACTGTGATCCTTTCACCTCTGTCTAGGGAAAAGCTGGGGATTATAGTCATATGCTACTATGCCTGGCCCTTCACAGAATTTTCAAGCTTTATCTCTCCTGGGTATTCTCAACTGATACTTCTCAAACTCTTTTAGGTGTTTTGTCTTTTAAACTATTGACATGCTGCTGGAGAAATTTTTGGCAGTCTAGATCTACAAAGCCCAGGTTGGCCTCAAACTTGCTATGTGACTTAGGCCAGCTTCAATCTCAAGATTCTCCTGCATTAGTCCATCCAATATGGATATTCATGGGATTAAAAAAAATAGAAATCTGCTGGGAATGTGGCTTGGTGGTAAAGTGCTTGCCTACCATGCATGAAGTCCTGGGCTTGATCCCTCAGCATGACTTAAAACAGAAGTGGCGCTGTGGCTCAAGAGGTCGAGTGCCAGCTTTGAGCAAAAAGACACCAGGGACAGTGCTCAGGCCCTGAGTCCAAGCCCCAGGACTGGCAAAAACAAAAAACAAAAAAAACCCCGGAAACCCCCCAAAAACCTACAAGGAAACAGTTCTCTTTTATTTACATCTGCTTTAGAACAACTGAGTTTATACTCATAATCACTTAAGTATAAATGTCATAACAAGTAGAGATACACTGAGAAGATGACAGGATTTATAGCCAGAGGATCTGGATTTGAGTCCAGTTCTGTCATGTATGAATTCTTTGACCTTTCCAGATGAGGAGGCTCAGGGAGATGAGGTGACCTGCTAATATGGCAGAGCATTGCAATGACCTAGAATCTGTGTCTGAGAAAATGGAGCTCTTGTTCTGGGTTCCTCAGACTGCTTTATAAACTATACTTCTCTTGAGGTGTTGGCTAACATAATGCTAATGTTAAAACAGAAAATTGGGGCTCCTACAGATGCTCTTCAGTCTATCATGACACCAAAGAATTTAAAGAGGCCCATATCTTGATGACATATCATTTTTGCAGAGAAATGTGCATATTATTACTATGCATCTGCAACACAGTCTGTAACTTCTCAGTTCATTTTAACTGCAGTTCTATGACTGACGCAGATGTTATTGCTCCCCAATTACAGTGTTTTTTGCTTGGAGGCATCTCGTCCTCTGTAATATATCACGGGCCAGAGCCCCAGTGCAGAACATTAGCTAGTAATTTATGATCATACCTTCTGAGGCAGAAAGGGCAGCCATAGCTCACTTTGGACTTGGAAAAGCACTCTAGGTTTTCCCGCAGCTCTTCCAGCGCCCCCCTTCTCTTGCTGCATTTGCTCATTACTATATCTTTTCAATTTAGGGATGGCCTGGATCCTACCATGTAAATCAAAGAAGAGAGGCCCTGATTTAGCTGCCTAGGCTGGGTCACCTGGAACCCATTATGATACAGAATCATAAACACCTCCATTTTCCCTTTAGAAAGAGACCAGAATCACTGAAGTTAAGCTACCTGCATAAGACTTGAGTGTGATCAGCTGTACTTAATCTTTAAATGTCCAACTCACTGATAACCTTTGGTTTGCTTTGATAACTATGAAATAAATTCTCACTGCTTTAGATACCAGTATTCTGGTTTCTATTCAAGGCTGTGGTGCAGATGTCATGGAATCTTGGAATGGACAATAGTCCTTGGGGATCTCTGAAGTTACTGACTTTCAGGCATTTAATTCCTAAGCCTCCCTCTGCAATCTCTGAAATTCTTTAGGAAAATAGCATGGCATTTGTGAATAACCAAGCTCTAGGTACTCTATGTGGGAGAAGACCATTAGTAAGTGGGAGAAAGAGGAGCAAAGTACTAAGATGTACTATAACAACTATATGTCTAAGTTAGTTTGAGCATCCTTAGTTGTTCTTTTAATTGGATCTTAGGATTATTTTACACTGATTTCTAAAAAATCATAATGAACGTGTGATAGCAATTAATTACAAATAGCATCTTCAGTTTCAGTAGAGCTTTTCCATTCCTCCCAACCCTCTCTCAGCAGTGAGATCTGAGAGAGAGGATGTAAATTCTTTTGGGTATGGCTTTTCTCTTTGTAAAATGAGAATGGTCAATCTTCTCAAAATTTAATGTGTATATGGGAAACTTGCTAAAATGAGGATTGTGATTCTGTAGTGATAGATAGGAGCCCTAGACTGCATATGCCTGAAAAGCTCTCAAGCATAAAACCTCCCAGGTAATTCTGCTATGCAGGCAGGTCTGAGAACTGTGCACTTTCATCAGTGGTTCTTAAACCTGAATGCACATCAGAATAATTCGAATGGCCTGTAGAAATATGGATTACTGGAGCTTCACTCCCACAATTTAAAATTTTTTAAAAAATAATTACTTATTTATTGTCAAAGTGATGTACAGAGGGGTTACAATTCCATAATAAGGCAGTGAGTACATTTCTTGTACAATTTGTTACTTCCTCCCTCATTTCCCCTTCTCCCCCTCCCTCTTTCCCTCTCCCTCCATGAGTTGTTCAGTTGGTTTACACCAAATGGTTTTGTAAATATTGCTTTTGGAGTCATTTGTCTTTTTATCCTTTATCTCTCGATTTTAATATTCTCTTTCCCTTCCCTAGTTCTAATACCAGTATATACAGTATCCAGGGTACTCAGATGAGGTACAGCGTGGGGACAACCACAGGAAGGGGATACAAGAGGACAATCAACAACAACAACAAAGAAAGATACTGTTTCACATGGTATGTTGAAAGTAATTACAACAGTGATATAACACTCGTTTCCATAATATGGAGTTCATTTCACTTAGCATCATCTTATGTGTTCATAAGGACATAGCTATTGGGCTCTTGTGATCCTCTGCTGTGACTTGCCTAAACCTGTGCTAATTATTCCCTATGAGGGAAACCATAGAGTCCATGTTTCTTTGGGTCTGGCTCACTTCATTTAGTATAATTTTTTCCAAGTCCTTCCATTTCCTTATGAATACTACCACAATTTTTGATTCAGTGAATCGTTGCCTTTCCCAGGTGATATTAATGTTATAATGATTAATGGACTAGATTATCTCCAAGGAGATTTTCAGCTATAAATACAGATTATAGCATTAAGATGCTCTTCTCTTCCCAAAGCACTTCTTGAAGCACTATGTACCATTTGTGACTGTAACACATATGATTTTAAGGATCATTTCTCAGTTGAACCAAAGCATATGTCTAAAACATGAACTAATTTTAATATTTATAATTCTCTTTATAAACATTAAACATGACCATTATAAGAAACTGTGGAAGGGTTAGGGACATGGCTCAAATGGAAAATCACTTGCCTTAGCAACTGCAAGGCCCTGAATTCAAACCCTAGCACTACTTAAAAAAATAAAAAAGAAATGATGAAAAAAGTTAAATAAAAATTGCCATTATTTAATTGTTGTCTTCATCTAATTCCTTACCTCCTGTTTAATATTTAAGCATGGCTCTAAAGTGTGGTGTGAGATTTTGTTTTTTTGCTTTTTTTTTCTCTGCTAATAGACATGAATTTTTTGCATGTACTAAGGAATAAATATAATAGGTTCTACTAAGTTTCAAGTTATAAGTCACATATAGTAAGCAAATCAGTTTAAAGAAATGAAGATTCAGGGTTTTTAATGCATATATGTGCCCTTTTGATGATGTATTTCTGGAATCATATAATCACAGCTGTTTTTACTGATATTATTCACATTCTCCCCACCTCAGTTTGAATTAGAAATGGAAAAAAGTAGTAGGCTTATTTCTATTTTCACCTCATCCCAAATCATTAATTTATTCAACAGTATCAGAGGGTGGTGTGGGGTACAGTGAAGAGAAAAAGTCATAATCTTACTCTTATTTATTTTTAAGTTGTAGAAGTCAGAGTAAAGTACAATTTTCTGGGGTTAGGATGTGGGTCATTGTTGGTGAAAATAGAACGTAAGTTTTAAATGAAGATAATGGCTCTAGCATTTGTATCTAGCAAAAGTCAGAATATTTGATAGTCTTTCATGGCAGACATTTCCATCATGCTCAGGGTGGGAGCATATTAATACTAAATATATCCATGAGCAACTGAAAGACTTAGTATTGCTAAAATAATCTTTAATTTTTTTATTGTTATTATTAAGAGGATGTAAAGAGGGGTTACAGTTATATGTCAGGTAATTCTTTTTGGACAATGTCACCTCTTCCCTCCCAGTTTTTCCCTCTCATCCTTACCCAGAAGTTATACAGTTAATTTTCAACATAGTATCTGGTGAATATTAACTAGTGCTAGAACCAGTTTACATGGAAGTGTGAGACCAAATCTGTTCTGCTGATTGTATTTCATTTCCATTTTGGCATAACAAATAGAATCAAGTCCTTTACTGAGGACTGATCTCTGTAATCACTCATCTAGATGACTTCCTTGTATTACCAGCATGAATGGTCCATAAGCCAGCCCTTCCTATATCTTAGGACTTTCATTACTAGTTCTTACCTTCATGCAGATCTCTGTTTCTGGGGCGCTTATACATGAAGCAACTATTGTAAAGTGAGGTTAGTAGTATATGGAAATTTATGGAGTATCATAAAAATAGAAAGCAGGAGAATCTAATCTGGAATTTTTGAGAAATGCTGTTTATTCAGCAAGTAGTTAACTGAGAGTATGGGCCAGATGTATAGAAGGTCTACTTGGATATTTAAGAGGCAACATTTTGATGGTTTGTAAACATGATGTTTAGCTGGAATCTGAGGATGAATAGGAAATAATGATGTGACAGGAGGTTAGAAGAGGAAGAAAATTGTAAAGAAATAACAGGCGGGTTTGATGATGGTTTAATGAGAAAGAATACAGGCGAACAATGCAAAGCACAGAGTCCTATGGAAGTGTAGTGAAGATGACTGAAGGTAAGTGGGGGTTCAGGAGTCTGAGGTGTCAGAAAGTCTAGGGGAGAGCACCAAGTGAGATGAGGGTAAAGACTGAACAAAATGTCCCAAGAGGCTATGGAAAGACAGATGAAAGTCCATTAGATGAAATGGCATGGAGAATCATGATGAGTTTAGAAAGCTCAGCTTTGGTGGAATGGTGATGGGTATGATGGAAAAGGAAGGTAAAGAAGTTGATGAAGTGAACACAAATGATCCTTCCAAATTTGGCTGTGAAAGGGAGCAAAAGTAGGGTAGAAGCTTAAGGATGGACATTTGTGAGGTGGAAAAAAATTCACATATGAAGTACATTATGGTAAAAACACAAGGTTCTGTGGGAGAGGAAGAAGTTTGTTCCCAAAGGAGAGGAAGTTGGAGACATCTAGGACAGAAAGCAGGAATTAGAAGAAAGAATAGACACAAAGGACTAGGACAGGGATGGAAAAGTGGCTGCTATCTTTTAAGAATGGGAAATTTTGGGCTGGGGATATGGCCTAGTGGCAAGAGTGCCTGCCTCATATACATGAGGCTCTGGGTTCGATTCCCCAGCACCACATATACAGAAAATGGCCAGAAGTGGCGCTGTGGCTCAAGTGGTAGAGTGCTAGCCTTGAGCAAAAAGAAGCCAGGGACAGTGCTCAGGCCCTGAGTCCAAGCCCCAGGACTGGCCAAAAAAAAAAAAAAAAAAGAATGGGAAGTTTTGGTGGCGTTTTGCCTGTAAACACATAATCTGATATATAGGGAAAAATATTGTAAGCGTGGGGAATGCTTGGGGGCCACTGAAACTACTTACTACAAGTACATACTGATTGTTCAAAAATACGAAGAGCCAAGATCTATTCTAAAGTCTGCTTCCTTTTTGTTTGCAAGATATCTGTTGACTATATGACAGGATCTATTCCAATGCTAAAAATGAAAAAATATTTACAGCCCATCATTTGATACTGATTATTATTTAAGTTGAATATATGTTTTGTCACAGTTTTACTGCAAGTATTTATTTTACATGTTTTATAAAAACAGCAAATTAATTTGTAATACAATTTTTATGTTGACTTTTCTAATTAAATCTTTTATTAGCAGTAGAATCAATAGGTTTATACTTAAGTGGCAGCTTAAAACTTTTTAGGAAAGAAATACAGTTTAGCTTTAAGGAAGTACTTGGCTGAAAGTAGAAGGGTGGAGAGAGACATAGCTGTACTTATATCAGACAAAATAGGCTTATATCAATAACAGCCATCAGTGACAAAGAACGTCACTGGAGTGATAAAGATCTTCCTAAAGAGGCTATAACAATAAAAAATACATATGTACCCAACCCTGAAGCACTTAAATATATAAAGAAATATTAACATGGCCTGAAGGAAGAGCTAGACAACAATACAATTGTGTTAATAACATTTTCATTGCCATGACAAAATGCCTAATAAAAACAACTTAAATGGCAAATGATTTACTTTAGCTTACAGTTTCAGAGGTTTCAGCTCATGTGTGGATGGCCTCAGTGATTTTAGGCTGTTGGAATTTATAATCTATTTGTTAGCTCTATTTATTACTCAATTGAATGGAATTTTCCCAATTCCTTTTTAAAATGCTGGGGCTGGGATATGGCCTAGTGGCAAGAGTGCCTGCCTCATATACATGAGGCCCTGGGTTCGATTCCCCAGCACCACATATACAGAAAATGGCCAGAAGTGGCGCTGTGGCTCAAGTGGCAGAGTGTTAGCCTTAAGCAAAAAGAAGCCAGGGACAGTGCTCAGGCCCTGAGTCCAAGCCCCAGGACTGGCCAAAAAAAATAAAAAATAAATAAAAAAATAAAATGAAATAAAATAAAATGCTTTCTTAGGAAATGAGTATAGCTTATCAAAGAACAATATTTTTAATTTTTGTTTCAGAGAATCCACTTCAACAAGTAGCTATATTAAAAAGCCTACCCTTACATGTTAATTTTTCCATACTTAATTCAGTGCTACTACTTATCTTCATAACTTAATCTACATTTATTACCTCTAGTATTGTCTTTCTAATGAATTTACCAAAATTATACCATACTTTGCATTTATTCTTTATAGAAGAATAAAAGATTCCCCTCCAAACATCTATAGAGAAAAGTGAAATATGAAGTATATGATACTAAACTACTTTTTGAGATTCTTCCTAATCTTAATTTCAACAAAACTACCCAGAGAACTCAAGTGCTGATGTTTGTGCTGATATTTGATCTTGTCAAACTACTTATAGCCTTGAGTCAAGATAGCTCAATGTAAAAACTAAAGGAGGGATAAAGATGAAAATAACATTTTAAATGATGACTTTTTAAAATCCTTTTTTGAGGTCTATTATCTCCTTTGTGTTACTTGACATAACTTTTTGAATTAAGTCAATTCATGATAGATTGATTTTTTTAAAAAATGGGCTTGGCTTTAAGACTTGGTATAAGAAGCATAGAAATGGGTCAACTTCAAAGCCTATTGAGCTTTCCCTTAAAGAAGTCTACAACAGGGCTGGGGATATAGCCTAGTGGCAAGAGTGCCTGCCTCGGATACATGAGGCCCTAGGTTCGATTCCCCAGCACCACATATACAGAAAATGGCCAGAAGCGGCGCTGTGGCTCAAGTGGCAGAGTGCTAGCCTTGAGCGGGAAGAAGCCAGGGACAGTGCTCAGGCCCTGAGTCCAAGGCCCAGGACTGGCCAAAAAAAAAAAAAAAAAAAAAAAAAAAAGAAGTCTACAACAAAATCTTCAGTGTTCTTTTGGTTCTTTTGGTGATAATCTGTATGCATGCCTTTTTTAAAATAATGAAGTATAATAATATGTGAGATGTTCTAAAATACTGTTGAGACCATCTTTAACGGATATAGTAGGAATGGCCTTGAGAAGGAAAGAGAAGGAAATTCACTGCTGAACTGCTTGTGTAAGCAGCATGTAGAAGCTTCACATCACTCCAGAGTTGTGTTTATTTCAACAAAGTGTTATTCACAAGAAAGAGACGGAAGGACCCTAAAATAGTTAACTCTTGAAGTTAAGCCATTACCTTTTAAAATCTGAAGTCACAGATACCTTATTAAATTAACTAGCGTGTGGGGATCATTTTAGTTAACTTTTTTTTTTTTTAAAGCTGCTGTCCTTCTATTTCTGTTTATGAGATTTCAAGACTCTTCCAAACTGGAAACCTGAAAATGTTGTATTATAAATTATTTGGAACTTTCTCTTTGTAGAATTAAGCCACATGCCAAACATCCCATATATCTTATGACTCAGGCACCTACTTAAAGCTTTCTCTTGTGTTTGATTACAAAAAGCGTCCTTGAATAAGAAAATTAAGACAGTTGCTGGTCTTCTCTGGAGCTTTAATCAGTTGGCATCTGACAAATGCTTTTATATTTTTGGCCTCAGACTCTTTCTGGATTGGACATTGGAGAAATATTTGCAAAAGTTCTCTCAGTTAACAAATAAATCTTTCTTCTTTTTGTTCTTTGTATTCCTTTTTTCCTGTATCCTCAGCCTGCTATCTTCCCTTTGCCATTTTTTCCCCTTTGCCTTTTAATACACACTCACATACACACCTCCAAAGTTCTTGTTCTTTTTCTTCCATCAAGAGCAGAAAAAAGATATACAACGGACTGACTGGTTTGTAGCCACTATCTGTGACATGAGTGCAGAAACAAGATGAATATGTTCAGGTTCCAAAACCCGTGAATACAGATTAGGTACTTAGAGCATTAATCCTTGGATTTTCTTTCCCATAATTTGCTACACTTTCTTAATCATGTTGAACCATTATGCCCTGCAAAGTCCCCTATATATTCCTAGCAGCTTCCAGACTATCTTGCACTTTATTAGACCATATTAAGGTGCCTCTGGGCGTCTGGAGTGGCCTACTTGGGCACTTAGGATACTCATCCTGGGCTCTTCCAGTCTTCTTCAGTTTCCTTTACTCTTTCTACCTGCCAGGAATAAGCCTGTTCTGGCCCAGAGACTGTCTTTCTCTCTTTTTTTGGGGGGGGGGTGGGGCTTTCCCCTCTAATCCTATCTCATTGGGGGCAGATCAAAAGGCTCAGTTAACAACATTGGGTAGAAAGCCAGATGTCTTCAATTCCTTGCTTCTGTGCAGATCGCAAGAACCTTTTATTCTTCTTTGGTCTAACACAAAAAGCATTAGGCAAAGTAAACTCATTCAAACGATCTGAATCCCAGATTAGGTTTATACCCTGATAAAGTAGGTTTCTACCCTTCTCCAAAGATAAAGCTTGAATAAAACAATCTTAAGCCTCTAATTATACTCTACATTTTGTTGGGTTCGTACCTTTGTTACTCAATTTTATTCTTACAATTATTTCTGTTATTATATCTGTTCTTTCCCTTCTAAAGATGAGAGAACTGAGACAGAGGAGATAAGGACTTTACAGAGCAAGGATCATGGAGCTAATAAGGACTGCCTAGTGTCCCCTTCCAGGGTCTATACTTACTTTCTTCATCATTGCCTCCCACTGTGCAAAACAAGTTACTTTCATCTTAGCAAAATATACCATAGCTGTTAAGAAGAAAAATGGATCTAAACAAGATATAAATAACTCAATTTTTTTCTAAACTTAAACTGATAAAATTTAAACTGTATCAATTTTAAACAGCATAAACATTTAGCTAAAGTAGATTAAGAGGTATGTTTATACATTTATGATTGCCACTCATTAAGATGTTTGTAATAGTTAAGTGCTACAACTTATGTGAAAGTTCTTTGAAGGTACCATATTATTTTTTTTTTCCAAATTTTTATTATCAAACTGATGTACAGAGAGGTTACAGTTTCATACGTTAGGCAATGGATACATTTCTTGTACTGTTTGTTAGAAGGTACCATATTATTATATGCATGAATATAAATAAGGAACTACTTTATACATGAAATTTACATTTTCCTAGTCATCTGAAATATACCTGTTAGGTTGATGGGATATTTGCCTAGTGCCGTGAATCTTTACCTGCTAGATGAATAAACATCAACTCAGACTTTGTGACTGCTGGTTTGACACTTTTCAAATCTCCTTAAAATATTTTTTTCCTGAGGAATTTAATATTCTGTAAAAAAAAAAAACCAACAAAAAAACCAAACCCTTTTATTCTTGTTCCAGAAGCCCAAACTCTTGGAGTTGCTGTCTTGTTGAATGAAATATAATATGAGAGAATTAATCTTGTAATGATTCCTGTAACTGTGACTTGGGAAAAGGAAGGGAGTGGAGCTTCACAGACAGCTCACAACCACAGGGAATGGGGTGTGGGGGTGGAGGCGGGAGCCGGGGCAGAAACTGAGGTAGCAGTGAGAACACAGGAAGCTCTGTCCAGATAGAGCTCCTTTCCTAAAGAAAGATGATGAGTGTGGGGCCCAATCTGATCATTTGGTTCCATTTCTAACCAATAGTTGCTAGGATGTTGTTTTATCTTTCTATGAAAATATTCTAGTTTTATTTTTTATTTAACTTTCTTTGGAATGTAAAAGGATTAAGGATGTATTTATACTTTAGAGCTTCAGAAAGGCTTTCATTATTATCCATAATTTATTCTTAGAAGATGTGATATATGTTTTTAAAAAGTTATTATTAGCATGATTTAATTTTGCAAAGGGATTTCATTGTGACAATCTGCAATATATGTGCATATACTGTACTTTGATCAACTTACCCCATGTTACTCTTTCTTAGCCAATCTCCCTCCTCCTCTCTCCTTTTAAAGTTTTTTGTGCTATTTTCATACATATATACATAATGTACTTCTCTAATATTCACCCCTTATCCTCCACTTCTCCCTTTTCTACTACACAGTCCAAACCATTTGTAAAAGACATTTACATTATCCTAGAGTGTGTAACATGTGAATAGTAAGCGACTCAAAGTTGCCAGGAAAACCTAGCAATCCCTAGGCTGACTCCTTCTCTCCTAAGATTCAAAACACTTTCAATAATTTGGGAGCATTTCCTTTCTTCCCTTCACAGTGGGTACCCAAATGCCACATTGAATACCATTATAGTAATGTATTAATAATTTTGAAAAATTACTAGAGAGATGGTTAATAAAATAAAAGTGAAAAAAACATGATAAATGATACATCTTTCTAACTTCTCTATTGTCATTCTCTCTTATTTAAAAAATGTTTTGATGTCATTCCTTCATTGTTTTGTCCTATATCTTTGGTCCTAATTGCTATCATGGATGGAATGTGATAAGTATGAATGTTGCCATGGGCTTTCAGTTCTATTGTCACCAATATGGTGCTTTCTGTATTTTTGTACTGTTACTACTCCATGTTTGTTTTAAATTGCATTTATGCCAGATGGACATAAATAGTATTGGAATATACATGGTTGGTTTGGAGTTCCTTGACTTTATGAAAGAGTAGATGGAAATCATTTATGGAAATTAGCACAGATTAGGACACCCACCACTTTTCCATTTATGTAGAAAGCCAGTTTTTGCTCTGATACATGTGCAAAGATGGCAGAAATAAAATTACTCTGATATCATAGTGTTTTCCTTATTAATTCAGCATGAACATAATAAGAGAAAAATTTGAATATTAAACCTAGAAGCAATTAAAATGAATCCCACAAGAACAGGAAACCAAGTGGAAATGCAAATGTAAGCTATGCCCTAAAATCGCCATCAATAATCCTGAAATGAAAACAATGAAATTAGAATATTGTTTGGGTTGCCCTCCCACCTGATAACTGAACAAGGAATCAGCTTATTTTCATCATTGCTTGTTGAAGAGTTAATGAGGTGGAGAAAGTCCAACAGAAACTGGGCAATGACGTTGGCTCCTTTGTCAACGACAAAATCATTTAGCAATTTCCTGGTCTGCAAAAACATCCCAATAAATCTTCTGTGTATACCATTAGGAAGAAGTTTTGTGAAACTGGGCGGACTTCAGAAGGCTGCTAACCTTGAGCAGCTCTGCTGTTATCCTGTTCTTATTGCTCAATGGAAAATTCAGCCGCATCACCAAGTAACAGGAGACTAGGTTCAAGTCATAAATCTCCAAGAGATGCTCACTGACATCCACAGTGCTTTTGAGGGGCGAGTTTAACAAGGTCATTCTTGCTGAGCTTCCTTTGAATTGGAGGCTACAGCTTACTGTCAGGCCCAGAGCCAGGCTGTTAATCACATAGGAAACCAGAGGGTGAGGGGTAGGAGGCCATGAAAGGTAACTTTCAGCTTCAGATGGAATCAAATGAAGCCTAGTTGGAAACCCTATAAAAGATTGGTAGCTATTTGGGGCCTCTGAACTACAGCTGAAATTCTTTTCTGTACCTATTTGCTCTAGCCTCATTACTCAGCAATTTAGGGATTTCTCATCATTCATTGAATTAATGTCATTTAAAAATTTTTTTTTATTTTATGTGAACTATGCATCTTGATCAATGTTACCTCTTCCATTGTTCTCCCAAATCTCTCCCCACCCCCACACCCTCTAATTATATGGTTTCATTTTCATATATGTACCCTGAATATAGTGATTGCACTTGCCCACCATTCTTCTCTGCATTTGTCTACCCCCCTCCGCAACCTCCAACCTGACAATCAACTTTAAATTTCTGGCTGCTGTATTCAAAATCTTCTAATTTAATTGCAAACACCTGAGTGTCTCTTTTGTTTCAAGCCACAGTGTTTGGTTTTGATATTTGTATCTGGCTTTCTCTCTTGAATCCAGCCCAAATAATAATCTAGCCAAAAGGACAATGGACTGACTTCCTGGAGGGTAGTATGGTGTTTTACAGCAACTGCAGAATTGCAGTGGGAAGATTTAAGGATTATGGTACTTTATTTACTCTTTACCACAGTGCCATGTGATAAATAAAGCTAGCATTATTATTAATATTTTCTGAGTTGATATACCAGGGTTGAGAGAGATTGCACTACCTCATATTATAAGTTTGATGATTTTATCATAATTACATATAATTTACATAACTTTTTTATATCCCTGAGCATTTTTTTTTTTTTTTTTGGCCAGTCCTGGGCCTAGGACTCAGGGCCTGAGCACTGTCCCTGGCTTCTTCCCGCTCAAGGCTAGCACTCTGCCACTTGAGCCACAGCGCCGCTTCTGGCCGTTTTCTGTATATGTGGTGCTGGGGAATCGAACCTAGGGCCTCGTGTATCCGAGGCAGGCACTCTTGCCACTAGGCTATATCCCCAGCCCAGCCTGAGCATTTTTGCCCAAGGCTAGCACTCTAGCATTTGAGCTACAGCTCCCTCTCTAGTTTATTTGTTAGTTAATTGGAGATAAGCATCTTACAAACTTTCCTGCCCAGGATGCCTTCAAACTGCAATCCTCAGTAGGTAGTATTACATGTGAGTCACAGGTGCCCAGCAAATTTGTATAATTTTATATAATGATTTAGCTATATACATATGTCTATAATTATATATATTATGTTGAGATAGTCTGCAGTTCCTTGTTTAGAGACCCAGATTATAAATATTTCAGGCTTGTGGGCCATGTGGTCTGTGTCACAACCACACAATTCTATCATAGTAGCAGCAATAGACAATACATGAATAGATGAACATGGCTATGTTCCAGAGAAGCCTTATTTAAAATAAGTGATAGTTCATACTTGGCAAGTGGGATGTAATTTTCAGGCTCCTTACCTATGCCATAAGACTATAATTGGATTTAAGTTGAGTGAGGATTTACTGGGTAGTAGATAGATTTATACATGTGAATTAGCAAAGTATAGATATTAATACAGTATAAAAGAACATAGCCTAATCCAATATGAAGAAAGAACTCAGGGAACTAAGTCACTGTGGAAGTTAATGAAGTGGCAGGCAGCAGGGGCTCAGGTGACACAGTGGATGAGAGAGGTGCCTGATGTCGAGCAGTAGATTTTCCAACTGTCTGCCATATGACTGCACTGGCACTCTTGTGACTCTTCTCAGAGCTACCTCTTATTGACCATGAGTCCAAATACCTATGTGCCTTACATTTTCGTCCCTAAGTCCTTTTCCTTAAAGCTGTCACCTCCTTTCTGTTATAACAAATAATCTGGATCCTGCTTCCTGACAGCCGACGCAAGCTCTGCCCTGGGGTCAGGACAGGAAACCCTGACAGGGAAGAGGAGCTGGGAGACTGGATAGTAGCAGGATCTGGTTTCTTCTACTCACTTCTGGTTGTAGCCCAATGACCTTATTATTTTGGGACACATTTCCACTCACCTGTCTGGTAATTCCTGTCACTAAAACTTAGAGGGAAAAATAGGAGAAATTCCTAAGACCAAATTTTACGCCCTGGAAATTATAATATCTATATTCAGAACAATGGTTTCTCAGTGTATATTTCTAGTTGTGTCTCAACTCCTGTCGTACTTTGCTGTTTCTTTCATGAATTCCCACTGTTTCATTCCTGCCTATCTTTAAACCCAGCTCAGAAACTTTGAGGCATTGCTACTTCCTTCATGGAGCTTCCTCTGTTGTTCAGATTTATATTGCATTTACATTTGTTCAGCATTTTATTTTATGCTACTTTATGACCTTCTGCATTAATTAACTTTTCTTATTTGCCTGGTTCTGTTATGATAATTCAGCTATTTGAAATCACTGACTGGATTTTAAGTTGTTTGTATTTTCCAGGACAGACTATAAGCAAGTTGGCTAGACTCATGTCTATAATCTTTCAGTGGGGCTGTAAGAGAGACTTTTTTCTCTGTTTCTTTGCATTAAAAAACCCTCTTATTTGGCTAGTTCTTTTTTTTTTTTGCCAGTCCTGGGCCTTGGACTCAGGGCCTGAGCACTGTCCCTGGCTTCTTTTTGCTCAAGGCACTCTGCCACTTGAGCCACAGCACCCCTTCTGGCCGTTTTCTGTATACGTGGTGTTGGGGAATCGAACCTAGGGCTTCATGTATGGGAGGCAAGCTCTCTTGGCACTAGGCCATATCCCCAGCCCTTGGCTAGCTCTTTTGATCTGCCTCTATTTCCCTCTCCCTCAGAAGTTTAGATAACTTCCCTTAGGGTCAGGTTGGGAGAAACAAGCAGTATTCCATGTAAAATGATGGTTTTGTCTTGCTCCTCAGACACTGTGTTTTTTCAAGTTCACTTGGTGTTCTGAAAAATCCACGACTTCATCTGTTTTTGCTCCCTATATTGTTTTCTCCATGTGTAATTATTTTTACCATGTATCAGAAAATTATTACACATGGCAGATGTGTAATTTTTTGTTAAATGAGAGAATGGATGAATGAACCATCTTGACACAGTCCTGGATAAATCCCTTCCCCCGTGAAAAAGAAGCTAATAGTTAAAAAATGAGAAGACGGCTCTAGTTGTCTGTCACTGTCAGACCATCTCAGCCTCATGATATTCTGCTGTCACATGAGTCTGGTTAGACTAGTGGAATGTTTCATAGCATACTCCAGTACTTCAAATCCCCCAAGGACTGGATTAACATTGCACTCCCAACAGGTGATGGACAGAGACTCAACAAACAGGTCACTTTCTGAAACATCTCTCAGATTAGCTCAACACAGTTTGCTTCATGCTTTGTTTACTGTGATGTGCAGCAAAAAATCTGAAATTCTTTGATAGAATGGGTCACACAGGAAGTAACTACTTAGTGGTGGCCGCTATTTGTTGTTTTGACTATGAGGACAAACCTGTCAAAGTAATTATTTTTTTTATCTTTCTTTTTATTGATTTAATTTTATTGTCAAGCTGATATACAGAGGGGTTACAGTTACACATATGTCTTGTCAAACGTTGTTACCTCCTCCCTCATTTTTCTCCTACTTTCCCTCCCCCAAAGCCCCCACAGCAATTTGTTAAACAGCTTAACAATAACCCACAGCCTTCGGACCAACTCCCCACACCAATTTGTAAAGTTCAATTCCAACATATTGTCCTATCAGTATTGCTATTGCCTTGGTTCCTCCTTTGTCCTTAGTCTCACCATTTTGTTGTTCCCCTTCCCTTCCCCAAATCAGATAAACTTATATGCAATACACAGAGCACCCAAATCAAATACAGTGACAACAGGGGATAAGCCAAAGGAAAAAAATTAAAGAAAAAAGAAATAACTTCACACAGTACATTAAAAACAATAGCAACAAAGAAAAGCCTCTTGTTTCCATATCTTGGAGTTCATTTTGCTTAGCATCATCTTATATACCTAGCTAGCTATTGAGCTTTTGTAATCCTCTTCTAGGACTATCATAGACATATATTAATTATTAGCAATGAGGGAAACTGTGGAGTCTTGTTTCTTTGGGTTTGGCTTACTTCACCTAATATAATTTTTTCAAGTCTTTCTATTTCATTATGAATGGGATGATGGCATTCCTTCTGATGGAAGCACAGAATTCCATTGTGTATATATACCACATTTTCTTGACTCATTCATCTACTAAGGGGCATCTGGATTGGTTCCATATCTTAGCTATGGTAAATAATGTTGCATTGAACATGGTTGTCCTGGTAGGTTTAGTCTGACTTTGTGGTCATTTAGGTAAATGCCCAGGGATAGGATTGCAGGGTAATAGGGAGCTTTATGTTTAGTCTTTTGAGGAATGTCCATACTGCTTTCCAGAGTGGTTGAACAAGTTTACACTCCCACCAACACTGCAGTAGTTTTCCCCTTTGGCCACATCCCTTCTAGCATCTGTTATTAGATTTCTTGATAATGGCCATTCTAACTGGGCTGAGGTAGAAACTCAATGTGGTTTTTATTGCATTTCTTTCATGGCCAGAGATGTTGAGTATTTCTTCATGTGTCTATTGGCCATTCTTATTTCCTGTTCAGAGAAGTCTTTCTTCACGTCTTTAGCCCACTTATTAATGGGGTGATTGTTTCTTTGAGGATTTGTTTTGTGGGGATTTAATTTTTTTTAGTTCTAAGTATATTTTAGATATGAGGCCCTTGTCTGTTGTGTGTCCAGTGAAGATATTCTCCAAATCTGTGGGTTTCCCTATTTATCTGGATAGCTATGTCCTTTGCTATGCAGAGGCTCTGCAGTTTAATGCAATCCCATTTGTCCAACCTTTCTCTAATTTGTTGTGTTTCTAGTTTTTCTTAACAAAGTTTCAACCTGTGCCAAGGACCCCTAATGTTTCTCTTATTTCTTTTTGTAATGTTTCCAGGGTATCTTCTTTTACCTCTAGGTCTTTGAACCATTTGGAATTGATTCTGGTGCAGGGTGATATATAAGGATCTAACTTTAGCTTTCTATATGTGTTTAGCCAATTCTGCCTGTACCATTTGTTGAAGAGGTTTTCTTCCATCTTATTTTTTGGATCTGTTATTGAAGATTAGGTGGCCATAGGTCTGTGGGTTCATTTTTGGATCTTCAGTTCTATTTCATTTGTCCTCAAGGCCTGTTCTTGCTTCAAAGTAATTATTATTATTATTATTATTTTTGCCAGTCCTGGGCTTGGACTCAGGGCCTGAGCACTGTCTCTGGCTTATTTTTGCTCAAGGCTAGCACTCTGCCACTTGAGCCACAGTGACACTTTTGGCTGTTTTCTATATATGTGGTGCTGGGGAATTGAACCCAGGCCTTCATGTATAGGAGGCAAGTATTCTTGCCGCTAGGTCATATCCACAGCCCAAAGTAATTATGTTTTAAAAGAATTGTTTTTTAAAAACCATTTCCCCCCCTCTTCTGGGCATTAAAACCTAAAGAGAGGGGCAGTTAGCTGTATTTATTTGGTTTGTGAATATTTACCACAAGGTGGCAGTGTAGCAGTCCCTACATGCTTATTAAGAATAGCGCTCTCAAGACATTAGAGATTTTTTTTCCTACTTCACATTTTTAAAGTCTAAAATCATGTCCATACATTCTAATTTGTAAGTAAATAGATTTTCAAAATTAGATATATACTCACATAAGTACCTATTTTCTCACACTCACAAAACTATTATATACAATCTGTTTCCTTATAATCATAGTGACTATTCTAAATTTTTATGTAACAGTTCATTATATGTGACTACTATGAGTAATTAAGCAATCTCTCTGATAGCAAGTGAAATAAAATTTAAAACTTTCTGATACAATTTTAAGCCAGTATATAAAAAATATCTTACTTGGGGGATGATACTGTTTTTGTAGTCAAGATCCCCAGTTGTTTGGGGTTGGGACAGAGAAAGTAAGTAAAAGGAATCCATATAAGGCTAGAAGGGAAATATACGAAGGGAAGTTATCAGACACCACCTTTTGGCTACAAATATTTATTGCACACCAATTGTCCTCTAAAAGCTAATTATCTAAAAGTTAGTGTTTGCGTACTAAGAGTTGTTGATCCAAAAGGAAAAAAGACAAAGAAAGAAACAAAAATCAAACTGTAGGAAGACAAGTGCCATTCCCAGTTTGAAAGAAAGGAGAGGAATAAAGAAGGAAAAAACATTGACTTTATGTTTTCCAAAAGGAAGAGAAAAAAAAGAATACTGAGTAGGGAATGAGGAATGGGAAGAAGATAATGGGAATAAGTAGGCTCCAGTTCTTATCTCATTCTTCCCCTCATGGTTAGGACACCTCAGTTTCCTCAGGTGCATGAAGAAGCATTTGGCTTTGCTCTTGACCTTGGAAACATGAACAGAAATATGTTCTTGCCAACAGTTGATGTTAATGGATACTCAAAAAAGTTTATCTATTTTGGAGAGGGAAAGGGGAGCACAGAAATGGCGGGACAAAGGGTGAACAAATATAGAAGTGATACTAGACACTGTGTTGAAAATGAACTATACAACTTATTGGGGGGTTAGGAGGGAAAATTGGAAGAAAATTAGGGAAGAAGTGACACTGTTCAAAAAGAAATGGACTCATTGCCTATAACCCCTCTGTACATCACCTTTACAATAACAGTAAAGTAATATTTTTTTAGAGATTAATAAAATATACTTTCTACCCAATACTCAAGTGAAACAGCTGTCAATGTTTTCTGTAGTTTGTTTCAAACTGTCTCCTCTCCACCTTTTTTCTTTTGTGAGTATTTTAGTGTAAGTTTAGGAGGTCATTTCACTTGTAAATAATATAAAATACATCTATACATGGTAAGGGTTGTTTTTCATAGACTGGTATTATCACATTAAAAAATAAATAATATCATTGAACATCATTGGATACTGAGTCTATACTCAAGTTTCCCTTATAGTTGACAGACTGTTTTGAATTTTTTTTATTCTTGGAAAGTTTAAATGTACACAAAAATCAAGAGAATAATAGAATAAACTTTTATGTGCCTTTTTCCCACCTTCAAAAAAGATTTGTTTTGAAATAAGCGAGAAAGACAAATTATTATACTACATAATCTTTCCTTCTTTCTCTGAAGATCACATGTAAGTTACCAGGTAATGGCTCAGGAGCCTGGAATATACTGGATTAGCTTTGTTTAACTGTAAGTGCTAGTGTTAATTATGAAACAATTCTTTACCTCAAGAAATGACAATTAGTGTCAAATAAATGTTAGTTACCTGTAGTAGACAATTAGGTCTTTAAAGTGTGTTTTAGAATTTAAAGTCATTTAAGAATTTGGATGGGAAACTGCAGGAAGGCAAGGAACCATGTTTGACTTCTTTACTTTATCACCAATACTGGCAGGGAGAAAGTGATCAATGTTTGTAAAATCAATAAATGAACTGTGGCAGCATAGGTTTTCTCTTTTTCTCCTCCTTTTAGTAAGTATAGACTATTTCTATCCCTTGTCTGAAGTTATGCACATAAAGCCCAGCTAGAGAAAAAAAGACAAAGATCTCTTTTTAAAAAATATTGAAAACACAGAGGAATTATGCTAAAAATCTTTCTTGGCATGCACAAGTGTGGTTGTATTGAAGATATTTGACCCTAATAGGATTGCTTTTACATTTCCTCTTCTCTTTAGATGAGTTGAAATCTTATCCAGACTCATCTAGAAAAACCATAATCAGTCAGAAAAAAATGATGGACAGCTTCATTTGGAAAAATCAAAGAGAATTCCAGCATAGGGGGGAGTTAAAGGTTTTTAGAGACCAGGGGACTCATAGGAATGTAGGATAAAGAGACCATACATAGCAGAAGGTGGTAATCACATGGCATCCACATTATAAAGCTAGTTGCTCTTTAGAATCTATATTGGCCACAGTAGGCATCTTGAGTAAGAAGTGAAGATTCAGGGGTATGTTCCACCAAAGTTTCTATGTGTGAAAATTCAGTTAAAAAGAAATCGTTTCTAGGTAACTAGATGGCACCATCCTATTATTAAAGGCATAATAAGGGAAAGGTCAATGTGCTCATGCACTACTACTCTCTAGGACTAGAACCACACGGTGCAGTACCTGTGGCATATTACTTTGGTTAAGACATCTGGAAAGTGCCTGGTAAAGTTCAGAAGAAAGAGTACATGGACTCAACAGTAATAGTCATATTCATACAACAGAGCTTAGGATTCTAGGAAACAGCACACAGGATAGGTGAATTTTGTTGGGTAAAGAGAAACTGAAAAGTGTGGACAGCAGCTCAGAATAGCACTGCAGAGGCCCTGAGAGTTAGGAGTCAGACATATTGGTACCAAAGGCTTGAGGTACTAAAGGCATATTTAAGCTATGAGATATGGGATATGTAAAAAGAGACAATGTTAGATCAGAAACAAAAAGTCTTAGAAGACAGCAGACCTCTTTATTTTTGCTTTATGTCAACTGTCTTGGTCTACTTATTTGTATTTTATAGTTATCAATATTTATAATTATTAAATATTTGTATACATGTATCTATATAGTATTAACCTTAAATACTGTACAAATATATTTATAATTATTAAGCCAGGTGCCAGTCACTTACACCTGTAATCCTAGCTATTCAAGAGGCAGAAACTTGAGAATCATGGTTCAAAGCTACTGAGGTAGAAAATTCCATGAGACTCTTACCTTCAACTAATCAAGAAAAAGCTGGAAGAGGAGCTGTGGCTCAAGTGGTAGAGCACTAGCCTTGAGCAAAAAGCTGAAGAACAATTGCTAACCCCTGAGTTCAAGCCCCAGGACCAGCACAAGAACTAGTTTAAGGTTTGAAGTTATTCACAAAATTTGTCTTCTCTTCTCACTTGCATTCCAACTCATTTCTTTTCTTCATTTATGGCTGGTGCTCTACCTCTAGTACCATGCATCCAGTCCTTCATTTTCTAAATGTATGTGGTCCTGGGGATTGAACCCAGGACTTCATATCTAATGTGTACATTCTAGTACTGTGGTAGAACTTTCCTTCTCCCTCCCTCCTTCCTACTTTCTTTTCTTTCTTGGCTTGAACTCAGGGCTTGTGCTCTTAGAAGGCATTTTACTGCTTGAGCCCTGCCCTCCAGTTCCACTTTTGTGCAAGTTATTTAGAGAGTAGAGTATTATGGACTTTTCTGCCTAGTTTGGCTTCAAATCATGATCCTTGGATTTCTGCTTTCTGAGTAGCTAGGATTATAGGCATGAGTTGCTGGTGCCTGGTCCAGACATTGTTTGTTAATAAGGAATAGAGTTGCATTTGCCACTGGAATTGCAGATATCCTATAAACTACTGTATTTCCATTAAAAACTAATATACTAAGGTACTGATATAGAATTAACTGCAATGGTTGAAAATTACTGCATTACTCCCCTTACATTAACGTTATTTTGAGTCACCCTATTATGTAGGTATCTATGGAGTTACCTGGAATGTGTGTAATATGCTGACTGTGGACTGAAAGTGGAACAACACTGAACAAGTAAACAGGGGCAGATCCTTAGACATATGGCTGCCATTTTTAAAGGCACATATTTTTTGGAGTATTGAAATTTTCCACCCATTAAGATAGAATTAAGTTTTACATCCTTGTTATTATATGGCTTGCATTTGTTTGCCTAAGTTACTACAACTTAAGCAAACAGACATTAAAAAATAACCACTCCAAAAGAACCATTAACATACCAATAACTTTTGGTATGTTGGTGATTTTCATTAAAAATACAAACTAATAAAGTCTCAAAGAATAAATAATGTTAACAAATATCGACTGTATTTTTGTACACATATTTCAAAATGCTATGTTGTATACACTAAAACATTTTAAGAAAACAGTAAGTATGTATTCATAATGTCAAAGTAAAGTGTTCATTTTATTCAATGGGAAATTACTCTACTCAAAATATTTATTTTATCTGGTTGTTACAGTTTGCTTCTAGGCAGGAAAAAATTTAGTTTATGTGGAAAACATAAAACTACTGTCCTTGGTTACCTTCAAGATATAAATATTATATCAACTTTTCAACATTCAAAGCAGAAAGAAATTCAAGAGTAAAGATAATTTTCATGAACAAGAATTAATAGCTTCTTCAGGTTCCAGTCTTAGCAAAATAACTAATAAGGAAGAAACGTTCACATGTTGGTTCCTTTGATATGCTACAACTATGTTATTGGCATTTCAGGTGATAAATACATATAATTTTAAATTTTTTATTGTTATTATACAGGTGATATACAGAAGAGTTACGATTATGTAAGTCAGGCAAAGAGTTCATTCATTTTGGACATTCATTTTGGACAATGTAACCATTTCCTACATACCATTTTTTACAAAGAAATGTTCCTCTATTTGAGGTTCTTGTAGAAGTTCTCAAGAGATTTTCTGTGATTGATGAGCAGATGAGAATCTTCTATCACCCATGAACAGTACACAAATGGGGAGACATAGGAATGAACCCACTCCATGGTGTCCATGCTCAACTTCCAAACCTGTGAATGTGCTATTTTCCACAGAAAGAGGGTCTTTGTAATTATGATTAATTTAAAGATCTTGAAATGAGGAGATTATGCTGGTGAGTTCAACATAAGCACAATCATACCTATCATTGACAGGCAGGAGGGTCAAAGTTTTAAAAAGAAAATGTGAAGCAGAGATTGGAATATTGTATTTTGAAAATGGAAAAAGGAACCATAAGAAAAAGAATATAGGAAAAGGTCCCTATAAACTAGAGAAGGTAGCAGCAAAAGGGTTTTTACCTAAGCTTCTAGATTTCTGATCTCTAGAACTGGAAGATGAAACAGTTGTAGTGTTCTCAACTATTGTATTAATTTCTTCTTTTGCTTTAGAGAAAATTCTTGAGAGTTTACAGAGTAGAAGCTAGATTAAACAGGTCAATATTCAAATTCTGATTTTTCCACTGTATGACATGGAATGAAATAATAATAATAATTATTATATTAATTAATTATCATTACTATTTTCCAGTCCTGGAGCTTGAACTCAGGGCCTGGGCTCTGTCCCTAGTCTCTCTGTGGTCAAGACTAGTGCTCTGCCACTTGAGCTACAGTGCTACTTCCAGCTTTTTCTGTTTATGTGGTACTGAGGAATCGAACCCAGGGCTTCATGCAAGCACTACTACTGAGCCATATTGCCAGTCCCAGAATAAAATTACTTAACTTCTTTAATGTTATTTTCTTCATCAAGAGAACAGATTGTGGTAAAAGTTAAATATAGTAAGAGATACAAAATGGCCCATTTGATATCTGAATGACTCCTTTCAAGATAGACCCTCAAGATGCTATGTCAACTCTCTGCTACACTGCTTATGATTTATTGCACAAAATCAATCCATATCACAGCAGCTACATTGTGTTGGGATCTCCAGAGCCTAGAAGGATTCCGTATTAGTCTCACAGTGTGGGCAAGGCAAGAAGTCTAGCTTGGAGAGAGTGTCCCAACCTACAAGCTAAGAAAAGCTGAGCTCTACTTCCTGGAGTTCAGGTGGGCATATGTCCTGTGAACTTCTGACCTTTCTTGTCTCATATTGTCTGTGACACAGGAGCAGCCCAAGCTTTACCTTGTGGATTTGCCATGAGAGTAGAAAGTCTGTGTGTTTGCACATGGGACACAGTCATACTCCGTAGCAGCTGCTTGGGTTATGAAGATTAAATCTAAAGCTGTGGGTTCTGTGACTCAGGCAGTCTAAGCTATGGCCTGTTTGCTGGGCCAGGCTGCTTGGCATGCTCAGTTAGCAAATTAAGGTCCTACATTCCCAAGCACGTGCTCAGGTAAAATATGAACTTCTTTATGAAGTGTTTTCACTAGCTTATTTATAGAGTGGTCCCAGAAGAAAAACAAATCTCAGAGAATTACATTTGACCTGGAAGTGGTAGACCAGTTGCAGAGCAAATGCTGCAGTGTCCAGTAGGATATCCAGTAGGATGTCTAGTAGGATAAAAAAACAGAAAAGGGAACAAAGATTATATTGAGAAATGAAGATGATTTCTTCTTTCATAATCCAAGTCTTACAATTTGGGTGAGGCACAAATCATTTCTGCTTTATTTCTTCAAGCTATCCATTAGTGTTTGTCCATTATCTGGTTGGGATATGGATTTTAAATAACATTTGGGGGGGCCTTGTCAATTTTTTTTTTTTTGCTGGTCCTGGGGCTTGTACTCAGGGCCTGAGCACCGTCCCTGGCTTCTTTTTGCTCAAGGCTAGCACTCTGCCACTTGAGCCACAGCACCGCTTTTGGCCATTTTATATATATGTGGTGCTGAGGAATTGAACCCAGGGCTTCATGTATGGGAGGCAAGCACTCTTGCCTCTAGGCCATATTCCCAACCCAGGTTGTCAATTTTTACTATCACTATAATTACTAGTAATTATTATAGTAATATTATTAATAATAGCTAGTAATCATTACAATAATATTGAATATAGTCATTGCTAAAAGCACTTCCCTTAGCTTTCTGGTTATTATTTTTCTAATTTTCTTTAAAAAAATTATTTACTGTCAAAATGATTTACAGAGGGGTTACAGTTTCATATGTAAGGCAGTGGGTACATTTCTTGTATAACTTGTTACCTCCTCCCTAAATAACATTTGTTTTGCCTATATTTTTAATAGATTCAGAGAACATAATTCAGTTTCATAATGTGGGCACTAAAATATTCAGTTCTAGCACCTTTATAACAAAATTAATTTGACCTGAATTTTCTTATCTGCATAATTGCAGTTATTCCAGATAGTAGTTAGGTAAATAAATGGTAAATAAGTTACCATAAATTTCGATAGTTATCACTTAGGTACTTCTATGTTGTATTTTAATGAACCTTGAGGTTCATTATTAATTTATTATTCCTTAGCTCCTAGCAGACTATCAAGTTTCATTGTTAAAATCCATTAAGTTTTTATCAAATACACCATGAAAGTTTTGGTCCTAAAAGAAGCAGATTGTCAAGAATGGAATTAGATGTACAAAATATTTACTGGGGAAATACTGAAGCTTTGGCCAAATCTTCAGCCAAATACCATGGGAGAGGAGACTGGCTCTCACAGGACAGGGCTTACACTAGTTCCCTCTGCACTTAATCATTGCTTGGGAGCAGCTTGCTAGACACATAGTCCAGCCTTCTACAGGGATCCACCAAGACTATACCTTGGCTATCAGTCAATTAAACCTCCTGGAGCGTAAGAACTAAGTGGTGCATTTTCAAGACCTACCTCTACCACTTTGTCACCCTTAACATACTAACATATATATATTAAAAAAAACCCCAAAGATCTGTGGTTTACCCTACCAGAAACTGGGACCCCATTCTCACACTCCTTGCCCCTTTCCTACATCCAAAACTTAGTCACCTTTCAAGGTTGTTTCTGGACTGCATATTCTGCTTTGCTTCTGACTCCAAAATAAAATGGTGCATTGGATTGATTGATTCTGTAAGGATTTTTAGGACAAGATATGGCTTGCCTATGTGAAGAAAGGGATGGAATGAGAGAACTGGGTTCATTTATTAAAATTGTTATTATAAAAGTGATGTGCAGAGGGGTTACTGTTTCATAGGTCAGGTAATGAGTACATTTCTTTTTGAACAATGTCAACCCTTCCTTCACTCTCTCCTAGTTTTTCCCTCCTGTCCTTGACCACAAGCTGTATAGTTCATTTCCAACACAGTGTCTAGTGAGTACCACTATTGCATTTGTTCACCTGCATCTGGATTCTTGATTCTGGGAGTCTATAATGAGAGAGAGGATTTTGACAAGCCCAGAACCTATGATGGGAATGAAAACTATAACTGGAAGAATCTTGCCAGAATAAGATGACAAGTAGTCATAGTTGGTGGTCTTATCATCCCAGGAAGAATATAAAGAGTTTTGGATAGAGATCTCAGGTTTATCTCCTCTGCCAGGCACAAGCATGCATAGACTGCTCCCACAAGGCAGTCTTACATGCCCACCTTCTTCTCCCCTAATGACTCCCCAGCCTTCAGCTGATGTACATATCTCCTTTAACAAGAATAAAGCCTTTCACACCATAACTTAATAAGTTTTGAGTTCACTACACTACCAGTTACTCTCTGGTAGCTAAGTGCATCTGTCACATCTCTAGGCTGGGCAACTTTTAGTGTGAAACAATGTATTTTTCCATGGCAATTTTCAGTGCCTGACAAAAAAAAGATAATTCTCTATAAATTTTCATGAGCTGAATAGAATCGAAAGATGCAATTACTTTGGAAAAGACAACATAGCAACCAAGGTAGATTTACTTAGAAGTGGATATATACTTCAGAGGGTAAGACTGTAGATGTTCAAATATTCTGAACCCAAATTTGAACTCCAACAGATTCTACCTCTGAGATTGTAGACCTTTCTGAATTTTGATTTCCTTCTTATAAACCTCTGCTCTTTTATGAATATCGAATGAGAAGGGAAGAACTTTGAAAATGCAAAAGTGATGGATAGAGGTCCACATAGTATTTCCTCATTTTGCAAGGATGTGCGAATTTAAGACAACTGGTTCTTGAATGCAGGAGAGAGTAGCAAGAAAAGGGTTTTAGAGATACTCAAGTCCACTTGGTTTTGCAGGAACATGTAGCATTCTAACAGTTAGCTTTAGGAAATTCTAAATTGTTTTAAAGTAAATTACAACACATATCGAAAGAGGTAGTATCCAAGGTAGCTCCTAGGACTTATAAACGTGAGTAAATCCTATTCACTCAATCATTTGTTTTAGTACTAAAACCCTGCTACAATATAGCCACCTTTCTGTTGCTAGAAAGTAGAGATTAATCCTACTCTTGCTTCATCCCTTATGTATGATCATCCATATATTTCAATGAAGACTACCATTTCTTAATTCTAAAACTAACTCTATAATTGGAAAAGAACAAAGAGTTTGCTTAACACCTCACTTCTTATTAATTGAATGTCCTTAAATGAATTCTACCACAAAAGTTTGAATGGTGGTTAAAAGCTTAGAGTAAGACAGGCCTATTTTAAACCTGGGCTTTGCACATGTTAGGTGTGTGACATTAGAAGAGCAAATAGCTTATCTCACTCACTAAACTGTGACATTTTCTAGATAAATGTAATATCGTTGCATTCAGATTTCAAAGTATGAAAATAATCTTGAATTAGGATGAGTCCCAAGGATTTTTCTAAATACAGCTAACATTCAAGTTAGCTGAAGTGAGACATATGAAATTCATGGCACAACATCTATCATGTACTAAGGAACCAATACTTATTCAACATTAGCTTTACAGATTTACCATTTACAAAGTAATTTTGAATATTTCATGTGTTCATTTAATAATACCATAAAGTTTTGCTTTATAAATGAAGAAACTAAAGCTCAGAGAGCTTATAATTTGTTGTATATAACTAGTCACATGCCAGAATTTATCTGCTTCTCAGTGATGGTCACTACCTGGGAAACTTGTCACTAGCTGTGGATATTAATAAATAGTCGATTGAGGTGGGACTATAGGAATATAGATTATCTACCAGGAAATGAGAAGACAGAGTCTTCTACCATAGAAGGAGTATAGTAAAATGGCAAATACTCTGTTTCTTTTTCTTCAGCTTCATTGAGCAGATATATGTATGATTTGAGAGTATTTTTAAGGCCTTTATAAATCCCTAAAATATTCAGTATTAATTTATGGAAGACATGAGTATTAGGACTGGAAATCAGAGAAAACAAATCTTTTGGCTGATAGTTTGAATTTTATTTACGCATACATCTCCTATTATAGAAATAATTAAGCATTACAAAATTGAATCATGATATAGGAAAATATTAGTGTCATGTAAGTGATTTTATTTTCTTGACATTAATTTCCATTATCATCCTAAAATATTTGAGCCCCCTTCCCTTTCTCCTGTGTATGATTTTGTGTCATTGTTGCCACCTTAGCTTTTGATAGGGTTTTTAATACAGCAGCAACATGGAATTATCTTTGTAGATATGGGAGGAGTTTGGGGTTTGTGTTAACAAATTGATACGTGCAAATACACAAGGAGAGTTAATTCAGATATGAGAAGCCTCGTAGTACCATCAGGAAGCTAACTGCCACAGGGAAAATGGAGAGCTGCCTCCTGCGGAGTTTAGTTCAGGATTGTTTTGCAAAGCACAGACTCCCTCCACACAGGTTAAGGTGGTGAGAAACCATGAACCCTCAATACAAAATAAGATCGTAAGTTTAAAAAAATCTTTATTGAAAAGGTGAGGAACAGGTGCATTACAACATAAGTGAGGTAATGAGTACATTTCTTTTTTAAACACTGTCATCCCATCCCTCATTTTCTCTTGCTTACCCCTCTCTACTCCCCTACCCCTCAGGTTGTAAAGTTCATTTCCAACATAGTGTCTAGTGAGTATCAAGATTGCAAGTTTAAGAGACTCTAAGAAAAAAGAATGTATAGAATTTACTGTGATTTCCCAAGGAGAAGTATCAGATGATACTTTAAGTTAATAATGCTATACAGATGGTTAAGTAAGAAAATTAGAGAGAAAAGAGGTAGATACAGTCATTTGCCCATCTATCTATCCATCTATAAAGAATTTTTGAACACAGTAAATCCTCAGCATGACCCTATGGGGCTTTGTCTTAGGGAAAATTATTATAGCAGAGCCCTCAGTTGAAGAGGAGGTATCTGGGTGGGGAGGCAATTAAGACCCCTTCAGTGAGTAATTGGGAAGTGCTTTGACTGAAACCTCAATACAGTTAAATACCAATCAATCCAGTTTAAACCCGTTGTCATCCAAGCCAAATAATCTTATAATAATAATGAAAAAAATGACAGAAAGGATAAATCTCCAGCATACTGAAAATTTGTCTAAAGTGTCTCTGCTTGCAGTTCATATAAACCAAAATATCAAAAACACCTTATTTTTGTTGGCCTGGGAAAGCATGTCCCTGTTAGCTTCCTTCATGAGAAAGTCATTGGAGTTTTGCCTTTGCCTAGGCTTGGTGACTGGTACAAAGGAGTCCTAATATGTAGATATTTCTAGTAAACTTGGCATCACCAAATCAAGAATTCTCATTTCGTTCTCAAAGTGCTCGCTAGTTATGACTTGTTCAGTACCTATTGAATTGAACTGAGGCAGAATAGAACTTCCAGGTAATTTTTTTCTCTCCAAACAAGGTTTTCTGTTTCTAGTAATTGAATGCATGAGTTGACAGGCTTCCAAGGTTGAACTGTTGGTCATATATTTTCTGGATAAATGACAATATATTCCCTTTTGTATTTTGAAGAGGAAAAAAGAGCTTGAATTTGGGATGGGCCCCCGAGGACTTTCTTAAGTAGTGTTGACAAGTCTCCAGATGGGTTAAAGATATTCTTGATGCTAGGAGCTAAGAAGTCTAGCCCTACAGTGTCCACACAGACTACCAAATCATATGAGACCATTTGGTAACAATATATTTTGTTACATTTTTATGATGTCTCCTTGGGTGGCCAAAATATAAGTCATTAGCTATAGGCTGGGATTAGTTGATTTAAAAAATCCATGGTTTACATATCAAAGTAGAAATTAAAGTAAAACTAGAATCTATTACCTCTTGTCCTATTTCCAGTCTCTGTTGTCTGATTACATCTGCCCAATGTACTCCTGCCTACTAGTTATATTTACATCTTACCTTAAAGGCCAGTGGGATTTGAAGGCCTGTGCCTATTTATATTCTGTATTTTGGCATGAGTAGTTCTAGAAGCTTATATTAAATTTGAATCTGCTTTCAGTAAGACCAGCTGTCTTTGGTTTTTCAGTCAAAATTTCAAGATCTTAGTAGGGTTCAGGTGGTGGGGAGTAACTACAGGGGGAAGAACAATGCTTATATGAAGATCACCCACACCCAGCTTCCTTCTAGTCCTATGCACACGTCCCTACCTACTGAGGCAGTGATTTGCAAATGAACTCTGAAGATAACTGCCCTGTCAGAGTTTTAAACTACATATAAGGATATTTTGCAAGAGCAGCAGAACAGAAACAAGTTCAAAAGGACAGAGTGAAAAAAATGCTCTAAATCTGTGGCAAACAGGATTTCACTGAAATTTACAGGATTCTTTAGCTATGTCTTTTATTCATGTACTGATTTCCCAACACTTTGAAATCATTTCAAGTAGTATTAGATGAAAACTTTAAAAAAAGAAAAGAAAACTTTTCTCTGTAGTGAAAAATAAAAAAATGTCTAATTTTATAGACAAACTGAAAAATGACTTGTTCAAGTTTTTTTTTTCTTAAGCTGAGTGCTTTTTTTAATTGGAAGGGTGATTGTAAGAAGCTATATTCACTCTTGCTCTCATTGTCTCTCACTCTCTGTTTTAACTGCAAATGAAAAGCACACTTTGTGATTTAGCCAAAGGAAGTTAAGGATGAGTCTTTGGGGAGAGGAAGTAGTGCAACTGGTTACCATGTTAATCTTCTACTCCAAGAGTCCAACTCAGAGCCAGGTTTGATGCTTGTAGCAAATATGCAGAACTTGAATGATTAAAAAACATCCCCCCAATCTTATGACCTGGTGCCTTGAAGCTAGCTTGACATGTTTTCTATTGTTCTTCTCCTTCACACATACTAAATACCTAAAGTGATCAGAGATGAAAGTCAGGTTATTAGATAGGAAATGCCACCTCATTATTCCCCTTCAGTAACTGTCTCTGTGGAGTCATGACCACGAGCCACTTCAAAATTGCCCTGTTATTATTTGTTTTTCTGGACAGATTGCATTTTCTTAGTAGCTGTATCAATTTTTCTGTCTGTTCATGGGAACAAGAAAAGACAAACTAAAGAGCTTATTTAGAATCTATTATTCTCATGTGGCATGGAAATAGGGGAAGGATGTATGTTAGTAATAGGAATGATGTTTCCCATTTTCTACTGGACTGTAGGCTTAGTTATTAGTTTTGGTGTCTTTGAAATTCTTTTTTTTATCACATCTGTTTCTTTCCATTTAGTTCAATAATTTGTCACAATGATGATGGCATAAGTATACATTATTTTATGGAAGAGTTATTCTAAGATAAAAGAAATGATAAACAGGTAGATAAGTTGGGGGGTACTACGGGCATATTGTAAGAAAAGTGGTCTGGGAGTCTACATTCTCTTCTGTTCCCTACCAGGAACCTGCAGTGAGTCTGTGAGTAGATCCCTCAGCAATTCCAAATTGGTTTTCTTAAAATGACGTGACAAAGTCATAATAAATGACCTCAAGTTCCCAGAAAGATTTAATTGAGTTGATATTATTCTTCTTTCCAGCTTTTGATTTACTACTATTTTACCTTACACAATTGCAAAGACACATTTTAAAATATATATGCAAAGACTCTGGTATAGTTGAAGTATACAATTACCTTTTTCTTCTTTTTACCCTTAATACAGACTTGTAATTCCCTTAGATTATATTTACTAACTGCTTACCATATCTTATACCTATTCTAGTACATGTGGATTCCAAAGTGGCTGAAATTGACAAAATACCTCTCTTCAGAGCTAACAGTATGGAGTGACATTTAATCAGTACAGAAACAAGAAACAAATACATGTACAGACAGATCCTACTTATGATTGATCTCAGTATATGAATTTTTTACCTTACAAAGTGTAAAAGTGATAAGCATTCAGTAGAATTCTGAATTTTGATATTTTTGTGGACTGGTAATATTTACTTTGATTTTCTCTTGTGAGCCAAGGTCCTAGCCAGCCACATGATCATGAAAGTGAACAGTGGACACTCCCCAGTGCTGTGTTGCTAGACTAGGACGTTTGGTACATTAGGTGTGGTAAAAGTGTTTATCTTTGATTTTTTTATTTGGAATGGGTTAAGTCAAGAAGCAACCATATGTGCCACTAGTAAGGAAAAAATAAAGCATTGCATAAAAATAGAAGCTGGTGATGTTGGGGGATTAAATGTCTTTTTTATGAAGAGACATTTGGACAGGGACTTTAAGAAAGTAAAGAAGCAGAGCCTACAGACACATGAAGAAAGAACAATTTGGATGAGAGAATAGCCAAGTACAAACGTCTTAAGATGGGCATATACTTTATTCATTCACTGTTTAGTAAAGACACTAGTGGCTGGATTAGAGTGAGTAAGAGGAAGAGGAGCAAAGATGAACTTGGAGAAATAAAGCTGATCAGGGCAGATCTTTGAAGTCAGAGGACTTCTAGCTTTTTCTCTTGATGAGCTAATAAGACATTGGAGGCTTTTGAGCAGAGTCCTGGTGTTAGTTGATGTACTTTGCAAAGGCAACTCTTGATTATGCTGAGAATAGACTACAGAAGAATAAGAGCAAAAGCAGTTGACTAATTAGGAGAATCCACAGACCAACGATGATGGTGACTTGGATCAAGGTAGCTGTGATGAAAGAAGAAGTGGTTGAATCCTGGTCAAAATTTGAAAGTGGAATCAACAGTTAAATTGAAATGTAGAATGAGAGGGGTTATCTGAGATGACTTTAGTGCTTCTCTGTTGGACAACTGGACAATAAGGATTGTTCTTTTTGAGAGACTAAAGACTGCTGGGAGAACCAGGATTGTTTTATTCTTAGTTTTGATAGTGCCAAGAATCAAACTCAGGTCCTCATGAATGCTAGGCAAACACTCCACCACTGAGCCACACCCCTCTGTCCCAGCCACTGGAAATTTTTTTTGTTTTTACTTTTTAAATTACATTTTATTATCTGTAAGTAGTTGTGCAAAGGAGCTACAATTCGACATGTCAGTTTATGCATCTTAATCAAGGGCACTGGAAGTTTTAACAACCTCTCTGAGTCATTTTTATACAAACCAGCATTGAAAAATCACTGACCTATGGAGTGAGCACTGAGGAAGAAGTGTCCTACTTCCTGTGCCCCTACAGTGTTTGGAGATCAAGAAATTGTATGGGACCAGCAAAAGAGACTGAGGAAGATCTAACAATGAGGAAAGAGGAGAGTGTTGTTTCTCCTTTTTTTTTTTTTTTTTTTTTTGCCAGTCCTGGGCCTTGGACTCAGGGCCTGAGCACTGTCCCTGGCTTCTTTTTGCTCAAGGCTAGCACTCTGCCACTTGAGCCACAGTGCCACTTCTGGCCATTTTCTATATATGTGGTGTTGGGGAATTGAACCCAGGGCTTCATGTATACAAGGCAAGCTCTCTTACCACTAGGCCATATTCCCAGCCCAAGAGGAGAGTGTTTTATCCTGTGAATGAAATACTGTTTCCAGAAACAGAAAAATCTGTGTAAAATGCTGTTTAGGAGATTGAAAAAGGAAGCAAGAAGTGACTACTGGCAAAGATAATTTGGAGGTCACTGGTGACATTGATGGGAACCATTGATGTTCTATTTTATTTTATTTTATTTTTTATTTTTTTTTCTCAAATTTTTATTATCAAACTGACGTACAGAGAGGTTACAGTATCATACGTTGGGCATTGGGTACATTTCTTGTACTGTTTGTTGCCTTGTCCCTCATGCTGATGTTCTATTTTAAAGATAATCAGAGTAGTAGAATTGGAAGGAGGTACAGAGAAATGAGGCAGAAGCTGGAGGTGAATTGAAGGACCAAGAGAATGTATTTTCTGGTGGGAGGTATTATGATCTATTTGGTAGCACTGGAATTTGAACTCAGAGTCTTGTGCTAGGCAGATGTCACTTGAGCCATCCTTATGACTTTTTTGAGTGGTGATGGCAGGAAGGTGAAAAAGTGATGATGTCAAATAAAAAGAAGATGATAATTGAAAGAATAGAAGCCTTGAAAAGTCTGGAGGAAATTGGATTTGGGACTTAAGTGAAGGGATTGGCTTTAGGTTGGTTCATCACTTTTGGCAAAAAACAACAGAATATGTGTATACAAATATGTAGATAAATCAATAGATTTTGGTAGTGGAATTATGTTAAATTATACTTTATGTATGTATATAAACTTGGGGAATTTATATAGATACTAGTTTCATACATTATAGGAAAGTTTTAGATTATAGATCCTTGTAGCCTTTGGAGGCATACAGAGAGTCAGCAGTGTCCAAGAAATGGAAGCAAAAAGGGCTAGAGTAATATAATCTATCACATATTCTCTTGAAGATTCTTAGTTTCAGAAGAATCCTCATTAAGTGGGTAATTTTTTTTTGTCTAATGGTTAAGGGAAAACACCATGTTTCTTATGCTATGACCCAGCCATACAGGTCTCAGGCTATCAAAAAGACATCTGCACATCCATGTTCATCGCTGCATAAGTTACAATAGCCAAAATATGGAAACAACCCAGATGCCTCTCTACAGATGAATGGATCCAAAAAATATGGTACCTATACACAATGGAATACTACATAGCAATTAGAAATGATACTGGTATTCGCAGGGAAATGGTCAGAACTTGAACAAATAATGTTGAGTGAGACAAGCCTAGAACGCAGAGAACAAAGGGACATGGTCTTCTTGATATATGACTGTTAGGGTCTGTGGGGGGTGGGGGGACAGTAGAGACCAGGTCTGTGAAAGAAAAAACTTCTTTTTTTTTTTTTGGCCAGTCCTGGGGCTTGGACTCAGGGTCTGAGCACTGTCCCTGGCTTCTTCTTGCTCAAGGCTAGCACTCTGCCACTTGAGCCACAGCACCACTTCTGGCCATTTTCTGTATATGTGGTGCTGGGGAATCGAACCCAGGGCCTCATGTATACGAGGCAAGCACTCTTGCCACTAGGCCATATCCCCAGCCCCGAGAAAAAACTTCTTGTCAAATGTTATTTCCACAGGTTTGGGTCAGCAACCTTACATTATGTATCTAAAACCAAACAACTACTAAACATAAAAAGTTCTAAAATAAACCTATCAGTGGATCACAATAGCTCAACAGCTATGTACATATGATCATATAAGACAAGGATAAGCAAACTCTATTGTTGATTGTTATATTTAAAGTTCTAGGTGAATTTCCTTTGGCGAATGCCACTTGGCTACTGTATATGATTTTGGTGCACTGAGTATTGTATATATGACTACCTGATCTAGGGAAGGGAAAGAAAAACGAGGGTGTAAGATATCACAAGATATGTACTCACTGCCCTATTATGTAACTGTACCCCTTTTGAACAACACCTTGTCAAAAAAATTTAATTAATAAAAAAATGTAAAAAGAAACCCCCCAAAACTGTGCTTATCAATGGCATGAACAATATGCCACAAATTTTAAAATACTTGTGTGTGTTCACATGTGTAAAAGATAGTAAACTTATCTGTCCCATTTAGTTGGTGGGATTAGGATAACGTTAATATTTTGCTTTTTAATGCAGTACTGTTTTTATAATAACACTATAGTGAGAAAATATTATATAAAGTAGGCTGTGTTAAATGCAAAAAATACAAAATAAAGTGATTTTTCTACTTGAGAGATGTAAAAAATGGAAATATAACATTATAGAATATGACTATGAATTAGACTAAGATTTACAATGAACTCATGTCTCAAAAGAATTCTGCCCATAGGTTCTGTTTTGGCATAGTCTAAGAAACTAGTTTGATGACCAAAATAGCACCCAGCTCAGTTATCTTTCATCTCAGAAAAGCACTATGACTAAATATTCTATGAATTCAATTCTGGATCACAATTGGGAATTAGATTTTGTTTATTTCTTGATATAAAATGTTCTGCATTCTTATTGCTTTTTGTTAAAACTTTTTTTATTGTCAAAGTAATGTTCTGAGGGGTTACAGTTACATATGTAAGGCAGAGTACATTTCTTATCAAACTTGTTACTTCCTCTTTCATTTTTCTCCCACCTTCTCCTCTCCCTGGCTCCCTCCCCATCCTCTCTTGTTCCCTCCCTCCCCTCCCCTCCCCTGAGATGTACAGTTGGTTTACAGCATATTGTCTTGTAAATATTCCTGTTGCATCGGTTCACCTTTTACCCTTTTTCTCTCCATTTTGGTGTTCCCCTCCCCTAGTTCCATTAAACGTACATTCAATACCCAGTATACCAAAATCAGTTACAGTGACATCAGGGGTAAAACCCTGGGGAAGAAAGACAAAAGAAAAGGCATAATTTCATAGAGTACATTGGAAATAACAACAGCAAAGACAAACCACTTATTTCCAAGTCTTGTAGTTTTGCTTAGAATCATCTTATGTGAACTACTATGCTCCTCTGCTAGGACTATCCTAGGCAAGTAAAATCAATGGCAAAAAATGTGCACAGTGAGGCTGAAATCAGGAAAGCAACTCCTTTTGCAATAGTCCCCCAAAATAAAATACTTAGGAACAACCTTAACCAAAGGAGTGAAAGTCATCTATGATGAGAACTTTAGAAACCTGAAAAAGGAAATTAAAGCAGAGCAAAGGAAGTGGAAAAACCTCCCATCCTGGATTGGGAGGATTAACATTGTGAAAATGGCAATACTGCCAAAGGCTACATCTACAGATTTAATGCAATACCCATCAAGATCCCAACACCATTCTTTAATGAAATAGAGGAAGGAATCCAAAAATTCAAATGGAAAAACAAAAGACTCCAAATAGCAAAAACAATCCTAAGCAGGAAGAACAGTACTGGAAGAATATCAATACCAAACCTCAAACTCTATTACAAAGCTATAGTAATAAAAACAGCTTGGTACTGGCATAAGAACATGCCTGAGGACCAATGAAATAGAATTGAAGATCCAGAAAGGAACCTACATACCTATGGCCACCTAATCTTTGATAAGGGAGCCAAAAAATAGGATGGAGGAACGGCAGCCTCTTTAACAAAGGGTGCTGGCAAAATTGGTTAAACACCTCTAAAAAAACCTAAAGCTAGATCCTTATATATCACCCTGCACCAGAATCAATTCCAAATGGATCAAAAACCTCAACGTAAAAGCAGCTACCCTGAAAACATTGGAGGAAGGGATAGGAGAAACACTTGGGCTCCTTGGCACAGGTTGAAACTTTCTTGATAAAGGCCCAGAAACACAGCAAATCAAACAAAGGTTGGACAAATGGGATTGCACCAAACTGCAGAGCTTTTGCACAGCAAAGATAACAAGATAAATAGAAAGCCCTCATAAGGAGAGAAAATCTATACTGGCCATCCAACAGACAAGGGCCTCATATCTAAAATATACTTAGAACTCAAAAAAATAAGTTCCTCCAAAAGAAATTCTGAAAGAAACAACTGCCCCCTCAATAAGTGGGCTAAAGACTTGAAGAGAGACTTCTCTGAAGAGGAAATGAAAATGAAAATGGCCAAGAGGCACATGAAGAAGTACTCAGCATCACTGGCCATTAATCTGTAATCTTATCTGAGTGTATGGGAAACAGTGTGTACTGGTATTAGAATTAGGAAATTCAAAGGGAATACCAAAATTGAGAGACAAAGGGTAAAATAAGAGAAACAACAACAAAAGCAATACTTGCAGAACTGTTTGGTGTAAGTGAACTGAACACCTCAGGGGGGGAAAGGGGGAGGGGGGAGGGGGGTATGAGGGACAAGGTAACGAACAGTACAAGAAATGTATCCAATGCCTAACGTATGAAACTGTAACCTCTCTGTACATCAGTTTTATAATAAAAACTTAATAAAAAAGAAATGCAAATCAAAACAACATTGAGTGAGATTCTACCTTATCCCAGTTAGAATGTCCATTATCAAGAAAACTAACAACAACAGATGCTGGCGGAGATGTGGCCAAAAAGGATCCCTACTACACTGCTGGTGGGAGTATAAACTTGTTCAACCACTCTGGAAAGCAGTGTGGAGATTCCTCAAAAGTCTAAACATAGAGCTCCCCTATGACCTAGCAAACCCCACTTTTGGGGATTTACCCAAAGGATTACAAGCAAATCACACTAAAGCTCCCAGCACAACTATGTTTATTGCAGCACAATTTACCATCACTAACATATGGAACCAACCTAGATACCCCTCAGTAGATGAATGGATCAAGAAAATGTGGTGCATATACACATGGAATTCTATGCATCTATTAGAAAGAATGACTTAGCCCAATCTGTGAGGAAATGGAAAGACTTGGAAAAAACCATACTAAGTGAAGTGAGCCAGACCCAAAGAAACATAAACTGGATGCTTTAACTTATTACTTTTTTTTTTTTTTTTTTTTGGCCGTCCTGGGCCTTGGACTCAGGGCCTGAGCACTGTCCCTGGCTTCTTCCTGCTCAAGGCTAGCACTCTGCCACCTGAGCCACAGCGCCCCTTCTGGCCGTTTTCCATATATGTGGTGCTGGGGAATCGAACCAAGAGCTTCATGTGTAGGAGGCAAGCACTCTTGCCGCTAGGCCATATTCCCAGCCCAACTTATTACTTTTTCTAACTAATGTTTTTCAGATTTTTCTGAAATTCTCTGCCTCTTACCTTCATTTTAGTACTAATCATGGCACTGTTTGTGAACTAATTAGGTCATTGTATATCAGTGTCATAACCTGTTAGTATTGACCTTTCAAGGTTATCTTACAAAGTGAGGATAGATGTATCAATGATTTTAAGTAGCTGGTTGTTAAAAGTCACCAGCACAAACATAGAGCTTCACTATGACCCAGCAGCCCCACTTTTGGGTATCTATCCAAAAGACCACAAACAAAATTACACTAAAGCCACCAGCACAACAATGATCATCGCAGTACAATTTGTCATAGCTAGAATCTGGAACCAACCCAGATGCCCCTCAGTAGAAGAATGGATCAGGAAAATGTGGTACATATACACAATGGAATTTTATGCCTCTATCAGAAAGAATGACATTGCCCCATTTGTAAGGAAATGGAAGGACTTGGAAAAAATTATACTAAGTGAAGTGAGCCAGTCCCAAAGAAGCATGGACTTTATGGTCTCCCTTATAGGGAATAATTAGCATAGGTTTAGGCAAGTGACAGCAGAGGATCACAAGAGCCCAATAGCTATACCCTTATGAACACCTAAGATGATGCTAAGTGAAATGAACTCCATGTTATGGAAACAATTGTTATATCATTGTTGTAACTACTTTCAATGTGCTATGTGTAACTGTAGCTTCTATTATTGATGACCTTCTTGTATCCCCTTCCTGTAACCACAGGATACCTACACTATCTCTGTATCTTATCTGAGTATATTGGAAACTGCGTACACTGGTATTAGAACTAGGAAATTGAAAGGGAATACCAAAATCGAGAGACATAGGGTAAAAAAAGACAAACAACTACAAAAGCAATACTTGCAAAACTGTTTGGTGTAAATGAACTGAACAATTCATGGGGGGAGAAGGGGAAAGGGGGAGGGGGAGGGGGGGAATGAGGGACGAGGTAAGTACAAGAAATGTATCCAATGCCTAATGTATGAAACTGTAACCTCTCTGTATATCAGTTTGATAATAAAAAAAAAGTCACCAGCACTTGGTGGTCTAAAGCTTGTGAAAGATGAATCGTTCTGTCCTGGATAAGATCTAACTGATTGTGCAATAAAGCCTAAGAGGTGATGAGTCTTTGAAGGACCATATGGATAAATATGCTATTAGAGAACTGACTGGTGAATAGTACTTAATGGAGAATAATACTGGCACAAGATAAAGACTGAGAGAAGGAAGAATAATGGTGACTTCCAATATAATGGAATCGGGCTGGGGATATGTACTAGTGGCAAGAGCGCTTGCCTCGTATACATGAGGCCCTGGGTTCAATTCCCCAGCACCACATATACAGAAAACGGCCAGAGGTGGGGCTGTGGCTCAAGTGGCAGAGTGCTAGCCTTGAGCAAAAAGAAGCCAGGGACAGTGCTCAGGCCCTGAGTACAAGACCCAGGAATGGCCAAAAAAAAAAAAAAAAAAGAAAAAAAAAGAAAGTTCCAATATAATGGAATCCCTTTCATAGAATCAGAAGAGGCTACACCTGTATCACAAATTACAAAGTTTTAAGTAAGCAGTCAATAATTATGACACGATACCATTGATTTTTCAATGATGGTACCTGTAATAAGATGAGACTGATTGGAGTCACCAAGGAGGCAGCATCTTAAGGATGCACCAAACAGAACAGCAGGGAAGCTTCGAAGACTGAATCTAGAATCAGCCTGTACCTCCTAGAAAGCATTTGGGTTTTTCTCAAGGAAGTAATATAGAAAAATCTGTGCAAATTTAATGTTGGATACCCAAGTACTATATAATAGATTTTGTCATATAGGCACATAGTATGTAATATATTCTTACAGAATATATTATGTCTGTGACACTGACATAACTCTCTGAGATTTAAGAAGAAAGAGTCTTGGAGATGGTTCTATAGCAGGATAAATATTAGTTGGTGAATTAGAGGGCTTGGGATCAGTGTGCCTCTGTACTTAGTGCAGTCATCAAAGCTGATCGTGGGATATTGCTGCCAACTGGCCTCTCACACCAGCAGGTGCCAGGCACGGAGAGCACCGCTCCCTCACACATTGACCCGGTGTTAGGGAATATGCTGACGCATTCTGTTTACTCCAGTAACGAACAGGGAGGCTAATGCCCCACTCCTTAAGGAGCAGCCCACGAACCATAAAGGTTTTATAGCTGTTCAAGATAGACTTGAGGTTCATTCTTTCCAGATCCATTCACAGGGAGCAAGAAGGAAAGGGTGAGGATGTTAACTGTAAAGCAATGTTTAACTCAACAGATTCCAGTGTCTCAGCATTGAAGATGATTACTGCCCCCCCCCCACCCCGCCCCACCTCCCTAGCTTGTTGGCTCCACAAACAGAAAAATGTCAAGAATGGGCATTCTGCCAGATGTTCTAGCCAGCAGTTGAACTGAAACAGACCTACTCTGGGAAGGGAGGGAGGGAAAATATAGCCAAGAAACCCAAGAAGTGGAAAAAATAAAAAAGGTAAACTATCCCACAAGCTGTGCTGCTGATCCTTCTATTTGTTAAGGTGTAAATTAGAGTATAGTGGAAATATTATTATTACTATCATTCTGTTCAATTTTATTATGTATTAGTCACCAGACTAAGCATTTAAATGCACTTTCACATCTGTCTCCTCAACAGTATGAACTAGGGTTTTTATTGTTATCTCCATTGTGTAGAAGAGGAAACTGAAGTTGAATAACTGGTATTTAGTAAGGAATTTGAACTTGAATCTCCAGCATTCATTTTTTTTTGTCATGGGGGAAGGAAGACAAATGGAGAGAGGAAGAGTGGGCAAATGCAGCCATAATATTCAATGAACATATGTGAAAATAGAACCAGGTAACTAGAGGGAATGGGTGGGGTTAGGAGAGATGGGAGAGAATGATAGAAGGGGTGACATGGAACAAGATGCATTATATTCATAAATTAACATGTGGAATTGATACCCCTTTGTACAACTACTTAAAGATAATAAAAACTATAGAAATAAAGGGCAACACTGCAAAAAGATTTTACCATAGGTTTGCCACATGTGATTAAAACTTGAAGCATATAGTATCAAAAATCAAGGAATAATGTGCATATTGAAATTATTTTAAGTTCCAAGTACTCTGGATGGAAAGAAGCCAATATTTGCATTATCATTCACTTTACAAAAGTTATTTCCTGTTTTCCTACAGAGTAGATATCAATCTCCTTGTTTTAAGGTAGAATAGTAATTAAATTTGAAAGTACCTCTGTTTCCATGGAAACCCTAGTGGATGGAAAAGCAAATGGAAATGAATCTTCATTTTCAATGTTGCTGCTGCTGCTACAGAGGGATCACATTCATAGTGTAAATCTCATTTGAAATCTCATTTTAATTTCATTTGGCTTTGACTCCCACTTGTGAGTACTTATGAGGAATTTTGTTTCATTTGAAATTAACTTTCCTTGAATCATCTAATCAACAAAAAAGTTTATTTTAAATGGCATAAAAAAAGAGAATACAAAGCTTAGTTTGAATTTGTCATCTGTTTTACAGTTTACAAACCACCTTTAAAACTTTGCTAAGTCTCTTCCAGTCTAGTTTTATGATTTCCCAATTTCCAGGTTTTACAACATGTAAAGCAACACCAATCCATAAATATGTATTACATTGTGTTTATCACAGTCACTATCACTCATGTGGAAATTTTACTGGGCATTATGTTTTTGGTCCTGTGTAACAATGGGCTAGACAAGCCTCTTTTGACTAAAGAAGAAATTGAGCTTCAGTGTAGTTTTCCAAGGCCACAAAGATAATAAGAGAAAATGTCGAGACTTAGTAAGCATGACCAATGTCTCTCTCCATTATAATATTCCCCTCAAAGTAAGAAAACTTGACAGTCAGCCCCTAGGTAATTGAGAGTTAAAGGTACTTCGAGAGATCATGCTGATCTCTTTCCCCACTTTTACATATATTGATTCAAAGGCAGAGAGCCAGTGGCTTATTCACGTTAGCTCTTTCTATGAAGTCTTACTTGAATATTAACTTTTTTCTTCTAATTTCCAATTTGGGAGATTTTTGTACATAGTTTGGTAATAAAAAGTGAAAGAAATATGGTTGAAAAATCCAGAAGGGAAAAAAGTAAGTAAGCAATTAAAACCAGGAAAGCAAATTCAAATAAGCAAGTGAGTCAACAATAAGGAGACTAGAGAAAAGATTGCCATTTAAACCTTACACTTAGGTGCAAACTCTGACTACATCAAATTTAAAATCAATATTACAAGAAGGAATAGGGGAAGCAGTCGGGCTGATTGGCACAAGTAGAAAGTTACTCAATGAAGACCCAGAAACACAACAAATAAAAGAAATATTGCATAAATGGGATTGCAAACAGCAGAGCTTCTACATGGGAAAAGACAAAGTCAGCAAGGTAAATAGAAAGCCCACAGATTGGGAGAAGATCTCCACTAGCTATAAACAGACAAGGGAATCATATAAAAAATATACCTAGAGCTCAAAAAATTAAACTCCCAATAACAAATCCTAAAAGAAACAACTACCCCATTAATAACTGGACTAAAGAATTAAAGTAACTTCTCTGGAGAGGAATTAAGAATAGCCAATCGACATATGAAGAAATGCTCAACATCTCTGGCCATAAAAGAAATGCAAATCAAAACCACATTGAGATTCTTCCTTACCTCAGTTAGAATGACCATTATCAAGAAAACAAATAACATGCTGGTGGGGATGTGGCCAACAGGGAACACTACTATACTGTAGGTGGGAATGTAAACTGGTTCAACCACTCTGGAACAGTATGGACATTCCTCAGAAAACTAAACATAGAGCTGCTCTATGACCCAGCAATCCCACTGTTGGCAATTTTACCCAATTGATCACAAACAAAGCCACACTAAAGCTACCAGAACAACTATGTTCATTGCAGCATTATTTACCATAGTTAAGATGTGGAACCAACCCAGATGCCCCTCAGTAGATGAATGGATCATGAAAGTGTGGGATTACATGTTTCCATTAGAAAGAATGACATTGCCCTATGAATAAGGAGATAGAAAGTCGTGGAAAAAATCATATTAAGTGAAGTAAGCCAGACCCAAATAAACATAGGCTGCATGGTTTCATTTGTGATAATTAGTATATGTCTAGGATAGTCTTAGCAGAGGATCACAACAGCTCAATAGCTATGTACATATGACCATATAAAATGATGCTAATCAAAATGAACTCCAAGATATGGAAACAAGAGGTTATTATTATTTTTAAATGTATTATGTGAAGTTATTTCTTTTTCCTTTCATATGTTTCCCCTTGGTTTATTATTTCTTTTTTCTTTCATTTGTTTCCCTTTGGTTTATCCCATTGTTACTGTTTTTGATTTGACACCTCATGTTTTGTATATATGTTTATCTGATTTGGAGAGGGGAAGGGGGATAACAAAATCGTGACAAAGGACAAAGGGTGAACCAATGTAACAGCGAGATTCATGAGACAATATGTTGGAAATGAACTTTACAAACTTGTGGGGGTGGGGACAGGAGAGAAGAGTCAGGGGAGAGAGAAAGTGGGAGAAAATGAGAGACAGGGTAACAATGTTAGACAAGAAGTATACTCATTACCATTTGTAACTGTAACCCCTCTGTACATCACCTTTACAATAAAATAAAATTTAATTTTAAAAGAAGGATACAAAAAAAGAAATATGGTTAAGAAGCAGGAGGGAAAAAAAAGCAGAAAGCAATTAAAATCAGGAAAGCAAATTCAAATATAAGCAAGTGGGTTAAAAGAAAGATTGCCATTTAAACCTTACACTTTACCTTGGTGCAGAGAGAAAAGACAATTCACCAAATGAATGAAATACAAGTGAGAGCTCTCTTGGGCACTTTTCTTACTGAATTGCCCCAAATCTAGAATCAAAACAAGATCTCAAAGTTTCATCCATTTAAATATATACTTGGAGATAAAATTTCATAAATCTCAGTTAAATTCTGTTGTCCTTGTCCTTCTCTAAAGATATATGCTCAGTGACTAGATATGGTTGAAAAAAAGTATTCTAACATTTTAGCATTGCTCACTAAGACTGACCCAATGCAAGGCATCTAAATTTGGAATATTGAGATAAGTAGCTTTAATACAAAGGTGAGGTAGCGTAAGCAGACTTGTGACATCAGTGAAAATGACTCAGCCTCCAAAAATACTAACTAACTCTCTTATTTTGTTATCTTCTAAGTTCTACTTAAGTTCAAGTTCATTTACAAAAGCTCTCAGCTTCATATAAGAAGAGTGTTGTGTAGGATGCTATTGAGTGAAAGCTAACAATAATACTGAGAGTATCATGTGAGTTCCCTGGAATAGTTGGTTATGTCTTTTTATAATAATATGGAATAATCTATAATCAAAGGTGATGATCTTAGATGCACAGGTTAACCAACTTTATTTCATAAGAACTGAAATAAAGTTTAGGAATGTGATAGTTTTTGGACTAGAAAACATACACAGATGAGGGTTTTAATATGATGAGATTCAAAATACCTTGAGAGGTAAACTATCATTAGAATATATTATAGAGATAAATACTTTCATGTTCACTCTAATACAGTGCTTATGGATTTGGTTCACAAATACCTTATATGAGTATAGTCTAACAGAACACCTGCCTGCAAGTTATACAAGTTACACAAAGCATATTTATTATTTACAGTTAGACAACAACAGGTAGAACTCATATTGAGCCAGTTATCACAAAAACTTAGCAAAGCTACTCGAAGCGAATCAAGTCTTGATTGTGTATGCTTCACTTGATTGTGTATGCTCACGAACCCACAAAAGCAGCCTACTGTGCTAAAGCATTGAAGAATGCCCTTTTCTAGTGGGACACTGGAACAGAACGTGGGATTTTTTGGCCAATCCCTCCTTGGCTTGAATGTTTCATCCTTAGTGCCTTTTTCCCCCCTTGAGAACAAATGAGAAAGTGGCAGAGAACTGAGTTAGTCTAGCCTACTTAGAGAACTAGCCTGTAGTCATTTGAATGTTTATCATCCTGGGTAGGAGTTTCCCAGAAAAGAAGGTTATTTTGATGAAGACAGTGGAATAGTAAGGGAATGTTAATGATCAGTAAGCTGTGTGGGTGTAGATGGTTTCTGTTCTCACTTCTCATGCCTGAATTTCTGGCTCAGTTTACTGTCTACCACCCTTGTTCTTCTATGTCTTGGGTACTACTCAGCACCTAGAAGTATTCCTATCTCAAGGCTGGCACTCTTCCACTTTAGCCATGGCCCCAGCTTTCTATTTTTGTCGTTGGCTCTTCATGCTTCTCCCTAAGACCTAACTCCTCACTTTGCACTTGGACCCTTCTATAACCCAGTTATTTCCTGAAACTTTGTTTTCTTGGCTGTGTTTCCTTGCCTTTGACTACCCAACAATGCCAAAAGCTCTGCGTGTAGATCCTCCAGATTCTCCAGCATGGCATAATGGATTTGGGTCTTGGCTCTTTGCTTTAGTAGCTGTACTACATTTCCCCGCCTCATTCTTTTATTGTCCAGGGTGGGACCTTCCATGATTTTCTGACTCACTCCACTAGGTCTGTCTAGTATCTGACTCAAGGCCATCTCATGCTTGGTTAGTCTTGTTTCAGACAGAGCTTTTGTACAAAAACTAATGTTCTGGGCAAAATCTATGCTATAGAACAACCGCTGTTAGGTCTTAGGTCTTATTCTTATTACAGTCTTAGCCCTTTAAATCTGCTTAGTTCAGATTCTTTGACTTTTCTCTGGAAAATCCTTTCTAAAACTCCTCATGATATTCTTTATTCTTTAGTTAGAAATAAAAATGGTATATCTTTAGTAAGCCGCATCTTTCTAAGAAACTCAGAAAAGAAAATTCTGAAAACTTTGAGTAGAAAATTCTGAAGTATTTCACTAAGGAACACTTTTCTATTATATGCACAGAAAACTATTTCTGTCTGCCTTTCCTACATTGATTTCACCAACATGACATTTTATTGTTTTTACTATTTCCATAATGGTGCACCAAGGATTCAGCGTGAGGGGCCCAAGATACTATCTAGATCAGAATAGTGAAATAAATAGAACTTTCACAATTGTGAGGTAGGGACTTCAGTGTACTCATGAGTACACTGTTCAATTTCTCCTTTGGGTTATTTCCATTAGACTTTGCTCTCATTTTAAATGCATCAGTGCTCATGAAGAATATTGAGTGATAATGTATTATTTCCTGTGGTATTTGCTTCAGGGCCTTCTACATCTGTGATGGATGGAGACGAGCCTTACCAATGAATGAATCCTCATTTACCATAGGGAGAAATCGGGAGTGCAGGATTTCTTTTTTCTTTTTTTTTTTTTTGCAGTACATGTTTTACACAGATTCACATTAGCTCAGTCCTTGCTCTCTTTTCATGGGGAAGAATTTGAGTTGCATTGGTCTTTGGGGTCTAGCTGTAAGTTCCAGAACAGGAAACCTGATAACAAACGAATACCTGACTAGACAAATTGTGACAAAGAGTATTTTAAAATGTTATAGTAGCTTTTCTTTCATCCACAGGAGAACAGACATTCCATCTCTGTGTTTTGATATGAAATGTGTTATAATTGGTAGTTTCTACAATCCAAGGCTCCCAATTCTCAGATCTTAGTTTCCTATCTCTGTGTGGTTTTGAACCTATTACTGTTTTTCTCACTAAAGCTCATGTGACTCCTTAGGTGTAAATTTTTAAATTGCAAAATTTACCTATAGGAGGATGTTGTTATAATTCAGATGAGAGATATTGATGGGTTGGACTATATTATTGACTATGGATGGAGACAGATTCTGAAGATCATCATTTTACACAAGTTACCTTTGAAATTTTTGTGTTTGCTGAAACTTCAGATCCCTAATATGTTTTTAAAGATTCAAACTTTCACATTTTCTCACAGACTAATTCATCTGTGTCAACTAGTTTTCTTTTTAATGCTATTTGCCTTAAATTTCCTACAGCAATACTTGTACATCTATTTTCTCTGAGTTGATATTAGCTTTCTATGTATTTTTCCATCTTTATTTTCAACTGTATGGTAGTCTCACTAATGTACAATTTGCTGTCATTTCATTTACCATGGGTCGATTGTGGTCTAAAAATAGTGCATAAAGGGCTGGGAATGTGGCTTAGTGGTAGAGTGCTTGCCTAGTGTGCACAGAAGCCCAGGGTTCGATTTCTCATCACCACATAAACAGAAAAAGCCGGAAGTGGCACTGTGGCTCATGAGGCAGAGTGCTAGCCTTGAGCACAAAGAAGCCAGGGACAGCACTCAGGCCCTGAGTCCAAGCCCCAAGATTGGCAAAAAAAAAAAAAAAAAGTGCAAGAAAATATTACTAGGGCTGGGAATATGGCCTAGTGGCAATAAAATATTACTAGGACTGGGAATATGGCCTAGTGGCAAGAGTGCTCGCCTCCTATACATGAAGCCCTGGGTTCGATTCCCCAGCACCATATATACAGAAAATGGCCAGAAGTGGCGCTGTGGCTCAAAAGGTAGAGTGGTAGCCTTGAGCAAAAAGAAGCCAGGGACAGTGCTCAGGCCCTGAGTTCAAGCCCCAGGACTGGCAGAAAAAAAAAAAAAAGAAAAGGATAATTCATAAGTTTTAAATTATGTGCTGTTCTGATTACTGTGATGAAATCACACTTCACCCAGGGCAGGAATTATCTTTCTTTCCAATGTATCCACACAAAATATGATATATGTCTATTAATCACTTAGTAGTCATTTTGTATATTAGATAAACTGTGGAAATATCATAGTACTTGTTTTCAATAATCCTTATTTTGGGTTGGAGGCATGGTTCCAGTGGTAGATCACCAGCCAATGAGTGAAAGTGTCCGGTTATGAGTTTGATCTTAGATAAAAAAGTAAACCTTATTTTATTTATTAGTGGTCCCAAAGCATAAAAGTAATTATGGTGACAACTCAGATAGGGCAAACGGAACTTATGAAGTGTGTCCTTTGAGCCAGGTGCTGGTGCCTCATGCCTGTAATCCTAACTACACAGGAGGCTGAGATCTGAGGACCTGGGTTTGAAGCCAGCCTGGGTGGGAAAGTCTGTGAGACTCTTATCTCCAATAAACTAATCAGAAAAGGCCAGAAGTAGCACTATGGCTCAAGTGGTAGAGTGCTAGCCTTGAGCCAAAGAAGTTCAGGGACAGAGCCCCAGAAGTGGGGTGCGTGTCTGTGTGTCCTTCAATTGAAAATGAGAAAACACATTTTTAAGAGAGGAGGAGGCCCCATTCATGTAACTTTTATTGCCTGTAACAAATTGCTATATTTTGTTATTAGTTATTACTAACTTCTTATTGTACTTATTAGGCTTTATAATTTATAGGAAAAATATGGCTCTAGAGGGTTCAGTATTACCTGTAGCCTCAGATTTTCAGGAATCTTTCTCTGTAGAAAAAGGGAGACTACTGTACCATGTCTATATGGAATGTAGCTGTATTTTATTTTCCCACAATCTAATTAAAGTATTTTATCATTGTTGTGAGACAGGGTCTCACTATGTAGTCCAGATTGGTCTTGAAATCATAATCTTCTCACAGTAAGCACCCTCCCCTCAAGTGCTGAGACTACAGGAGTTCCAGAACAACTGCTTCTGATTGACATACTTAACACTCTCACATTAGACTGGTTCCTAGAATTTACTTTATTGTTTCATCTTCTAAGCCATTCTCATTTTCTCATCATCATCACCCTTCTCCTTTCTTCAGTTCCCTTTCTGCTTTTTCTTTCTTTCTTGTGCTTTTTTTGGTTACGTGATCATGTTTGCTTTGTTTTCTAGTCCTTTCTTCTAGTGTTTTGGACCTGAATATTTTATACGTATTCTTCTAGTAATTTTGAATGCATTTCAAAACACATAAATAAATTTATTTTATTATCTAGCAATTAGAATTACTCAATATTTTTCTCAGCCTCTGATTCAGCTGTTTTGCCACTGGGACAAGAAACCTACCATGTTTTTAGTGTTCTCTTTGCAAACCTGCCCATCACCTTCCATGCTGATAATGTGAAGGTTAATTTTATGTGTGTCAACCTGACTGGACAGAGAGAAGGCCAGATAACTGGTAAAATTGCATCTAGCTATATCTTGAGAGTTCCTGAAAATATTTGTATTTGACTGAGTAGATTAGCAAAGAAGATAACATTGAGGTGCCCACCAATGTGAGTAGTCATCATTCAATCTGTTGAGGGCCTGAATAGACCAGGAAAAGGTAAGAAAAGAATGTATATCTTTCTTTATGAGCTGGAAAATGTACCCTCTGCTGTTCTCGGACATCAGTACTCCTGGTTCTTGAGTTGTTGGAGTTGAACTAGAATTACATCATATCCCCTCGTTCTCAGGCCTTTGAACTGAAACTGAATCATACTGCTGGCTTTTCTGCTTCTCTAGTTTTGCAGAAGGCAGAATATATAGGAACACATCTGTTTATATAGTTCCAACAAACATGCATTCTATATCTATATAAATGGTTCCTTTCTTTTAAAAATGTTCATATGCATATGTCTATAATACATATATTATACACACATATATACATATGTGCTTGTTGTAGTCCTGTGGAGGACCCTAAATAGTTCCCTAGATTTCCTGAAGAATAATTTTCCCTAGAGAATGATATTCCCTAAAGAACCCTAAAGATATTTCTCATAATTTTCAGTTATAGACTTTGTTTTTGGTTCTGGTACTGAGACTTGATTGTCTTTTTCTATTCATGGCTGGCACTCTACCCCTCAAGCCACACTTCTATTCCCATCAGTTGCTTACTTTTCAAAAGCCTTTTTATGGAATATATAGTTCCTTCAGAGATTTATGTGAGGAGTTTTCTAAGTATGTGTATGCCTATCAAGTTTTTATTTTGCTCTCTCATTTCAGTGCTAATTTATTTGACTAGGATCAGCTTCATATGGTGATACATATCGATACATATCTATAATCCCAGCCCTTGAAAAACTGAGGCAGGGGATAATGATTTGAGGCTAGCAGCCTGGGCCACATAGTTAGTGTCAGGTCAGTACAGGCTACAAAGCAAGATCTTGTCTCAGAAACAAAACAAAGCCAAACAAACAAAAAAACAAACAAGAAAAGATTATAGGGTCAAATTTCCTCCCAAACATCTAAAAACAATATTTTATAAGACCAATTCTCTAATAATAATAAAGTTAACAAATGGATAACAAAAACATAACTACTTAGAAGTTAAGAGCTACTTTTCTATTAACCTTTTGACCAAGTCAGTAATTAAAACTAAAATTCTAAGTTACAATATCACAATGTAAAGGAGAACCCTTTATACCAGAATACATGTTACACAGATAAAGCTAAATTCAGAAGAAAACTCATAGCTTTTAAGTACCTCAGTTATCAAAGAAATAAGATTGAAATTAGAGGGTAGTTGTTAGCTGATTGCATTTGGAATGAAAGGTAGCAGAAATGCAGTTAACTTACCAGCTTAATTGCTCTGATTATTTGTAGTGTTAATTTTAATATTTATAACTTTTGATATTTGAGATTTATTTTGGTTGAATACATCAGCATAGCTATAACTTCATTTCCCTCCCCAAAGATTTAACCAGTTGTCTCCAATTCACTGCATCATCCATATTTTTTTCTAATGTAATATTCTACTTTAATAATAGATTCAATTTTCAAATGAGCTTTGGTCTATTTTTCCACATGCTATTTTGTTCTAATTATTTAAATGTACATTTTGGCATAACTGGTTTTTAAAAATTACTACAGCTTTGTATTTTGACATTTGGTAAAATGAGATAAGAATATTTAAAATGTTTTATTGATTGTCACATTTTTAATCTTTTAACTGAATTATTTTTCTAAGTTAAAAAGAGAACCAATTAAGTATTTGAATGGAATTGCTTATAAAGATTAAATGAAGGAAAATTAATGTATATTATCCTATCCCAAGAAACAAAGCATTTATTCTCATTAGCATTTTTTTAGTCTTCTGGTTTCTGGTTCAATATGTAAAGAGTTTGGACTTCATCTGTTCTATCCTTACAACAAGGAAAAAGCTGAACAAACTAAAATTCAACAATTCTTCATAGATTTGTCAGAGAATTAAGGCCACAGGACAAACCAATGCCCCCAAAACTGGAAATAAAAAGGAGTACAAAGAATCTTAGCTCACTGGAGTAGAAGACCTGGAGCCAGTAACTTGAACTGTAATAATGAACTGCTGGAGGCTAAGTGTAAACAAGCTTGGTAGTTAAAAGCTTAGTGGGCACCACCACATCTTTACAAATTTTATCTCCCGAAGCTACACTCTTTCAGTTTTTCTCTTCTATCCTGGAGGCCTAAAAGCTTGGGGACAGAACAAAGAAACTTCCTTCCCTTTCTTGCTCTATCCTTGTTAGTCTTCAGAATATGGATCATGTTTATGTATCCTTTTGGTTGATCATTTAAAAATGAAATTTTCTTTTTATCATAACCATGAGAGTATCTAACAGATACACCACCCCATATCACAGAATCAGGTGGGAACCAATCTTGGAGGACCATGTGTTTAAAGATTGATAATGTACACATTTGACAAGAGAACACAGGGAAAGAGACAGAAGAAAACACATAAAGTTTGGAGATAAAACCAAAAGTAAGATATTAAGAAGCTTCCAGGGATGGTAAAGGAATGTATGCAGTTAAAGGTGGGCCAAACAAATGAGATAGGAATGTTTGCTATACATGCTAGAAATTGATTTAAGAGCTCTGCTTCACATAAACACAAAGAAATCAAACAGAACTTTGCTGGGTAAAATCTTTAGTTCTTATGTTGTATTATGTATTAATTATATGATAATACATTCTATCAGAAAACATGGAAATAAGTTATAATAAAGGTATCTGGTGGGACTTTATTTAGCTATAAGTACCAGAAAAATCTTACTTTAATGGATTTTAAAAGTGAGTTAAGTCGAAATAGAAATGGCAATAAATGATCTCCCATCCAAGAAAAGCCCAGGTCCAGACAGATTCACTGCAGAATTCTACAAGGCCTTCAAAACAGAACTCACACCAATATTTCTCAAACTCTTCAATGAAATTGAAAGAGAACGTTCACTACCAGACACATTCTATGAAGCCAGTATAACCCTCATCCCAAAACCAGGCAGGGACTCATCACGGAAAGAGGACTACAGACCGATTTCCCTGATGAACATAGATGCAAACATTCTCAACAAAATTCTGGCCAATCGACTTCAAAAGGTTATCAAAAAAGTCATACACCACGATCAAATTGGATTCATCCCAGGGATGCAACGCTGGTTTAATATACGCAAGTCAATTAATGTAATCCACCACATCAACCAGAGCAAGGTAAAGAACCACATGGTTCTATCTCTGGATGCGGAAAAAGCGTTTGACAAAATCCAGCACCCATTTATGCTAAAAGCCCTGGAAAAACTGGGATTCCAGGGAACATTCCTGAATATAATCAAGGCAGTTTATGACAAACCAACAGCAAGCATAACTCTAAATGGGGAAAAACTAAAGCCATTCCCTTTAAAATCAGGAACAAGGCAGGGATGTCCACTCTCTCCCCTGCTCTTCAACATAGTACTAGAATTCCTAGCTAGAGCAAGTAGGCAAGAAGAAAATATAAAGGGGATCCAAATAGGAAAAGATGATGTTAAACTTTCTCTCTTTGCAGATGACATGATCCTATACCTAAAGAATCCCATAGACTCTACCTCCAAGCTACTAGAGCTGATCCAAAACTTTGTGAAAGTTGCAGGATATAAAATAAACCTTCAAAAATCAATGGCCTTTCTCTATGCTAATGACCCGAAGACCAAGGCTGAAATCAGGAAAGCAACTCCTTTTGCAATAGCCCCCCAAAACATAAAATACCTAGGAATAACCTTAACCAAAGAAGTGAAAGACCTCTTTGATGAGAACTTTAAAAGCTTGAAAAACGAAATTAAGTTAGAACTAAGGAAATGGAAAAACCTCCCGTGCTCCTGAATTGGGAGGATTAATATAATCAAAATAGCAATATTGCCAAAGGCTATCTACAAATTCAATGCAATACCCATTAATATCCCAACACCATTTTTTAATGAAATGGAGGAAGCAATCCAGAAATTCATATGGAACAATAAAAGACCTAGAATGGCAAAAACAATCCTAAGCAGAAAGAACAGTGCTGGAGGAATTACAATACCCAACTTCAAGCTGTATTATAAAGCTATAGTAATATAAACAGCTTGGTATTGGCACCGGAACAGGCCTGAAGACCAATGGAACAGAATTGAAGACCCAGAAATGAACTCACAGAACTACGCCTACTTAATCTTTGATAAAGGAGCTAAAACAATAGTATGGAAGAAAGATAGCCTCTTTAACAAATGGTGCTGGCAAAACTGGCTCAACACATGCAACAAACTAAAACTAGATCCTTATATATCACCCTGCACCAAAATGAATTCCAAGTGGATTAAAGACCTCTAAATCAAAACAGACACCCTGAAAACACTAAAGGAAGAAGTAGGAGAAACACTTGGGCTCCTTGGCACAGGACGGAACTTCCTTAACAAAGACCCAGAAAGGCTACAAATCAAAGAAAGGTTGGACAAATGGGACTGCATCAAACTGCAGAGCATCTGCACGGCAAAGGACATAGCTCGCAAGATAAACAGAAAGTCCACCGACTGGGAGAAGATCTTTACCGGCCATTCAACGGACAAAGGCCTCATATCTAAAATATATGCAGAACTAAAAAAATTACCCTCTTCCAAAACAAAACCGCAAAGAACCAATAGCCCCCTCATCAAGTGGGCTAAAGACTTACAAAGAGACTTCTCTGATGAGGAAATGAGAATGGCCAAGAGACATATGAAAAAATGCTCTACATCACTGGCCATAAAAGATATGCAAATCAAAACAACATTGAGATTCCATCTCACCCCAGTAAAAATGTCATATATCAAGAAAACTAGGGCTGGGGATATAGCCTAGTGGCAAGAGTGCCTGCCTCGGATACACGAGGCCCTAGGGTCGATTCCCCAGCACCACATATACAGAAAACGGCCAGAAGCGGCGCTGTGGCTCAAGTGGCAGAGTGCTAGCCTTGAGCGGGAAGAAGCCAGGGACAGTGCTCAGGCCCTGAGTCCAAGGTCCAGGACTGGCCAAAAAAAAAAAAAAAAAAAGAAAAGAAAAGAAAACTAACAATAACAATTATTGGAGGGGATGTGGCCAAAAGGGAACCCTACTTCATTGTTGGTGGGAATGTAATCTGGTTCAGCCACTCTGGCAAGCAGTATGGAGATTCCTCAGAAGGCTAAATATAGAACTCCCCTATGACTCAGCAGCCCCACTTTTGGGTATCTATCCAAAAGACCACAAACAAAATCACAGTAATGCCACCATCACAACAATGTTCATCGCAGCACAATTTGTCATAGCTAGAATCTGGAACCAACCCAGATGCCCCTCAGTAGACAAATGGATCAGGAAAATATAGTACATATACACAGTGGAATTTTATGCCTCTATCAGAAAGAATGACATTGTCCCATTTGTAAGGAAATGGAAGGAATTGGAAAAAATTATACTAAGTGAAGTGAGCCAGACCCAAAGAAACATGGACTCTATGGTCTCCCTTATTGGGAATAATTAGTACAGGTTTAGGCAAGTCATAGCAGAGCATCACATGGCCCAATAGCTATACCCTTATGAACACCTAAGATGAAGCTAAGTGAAATGAACTCCATGTTATGGAGACAATTGTTATATCACAGTTGTAACTACTTTCAAAGTCCCATGTGTATCTGTAGCTTCTATTATTGATGATGTTCTTATATCACCTTCCTGTGGTTGTACCTACACTATCTGTGTAATCTTATCTGAGTATACTGAAAACCGTGGATACTGGTATTGGAACTAGGAAATTGAAAGGGAATACCAAAATTGAGAGACACAGGGTAAAAAAAAGACAAACAACTACAAAAGCAATACTTGCAAAACTGTTTGGTGTAAGTGAACTGAGCACCACAGGGGGGGAAAGGGTAAGGGGAGGGGGGAGTGGGGTATGAGGGACAAGGTAACAAACAGTACAAGAAATGAATCCAATGCCTAACATATGAAACTGTAACCTCTCTGTACATCAGTTTGATATTAAAAATTTGAAAAAAAAGTGAGTTAAGTCAACTGTACAACTTGGGGGGATTTGGGGAAGAAGGAAGGTGGGAGAAAAATGAGGGAGGAGGTAACAAGTTTGACAAGAAATGTACTCACTGCATTATGTATATAACTGTAACCCCTTTGTACATCACCTTGACAATAAAAATAAATGTAAATTTTTAAAAAGTGAGTTAAGTTTTCTTCTGTGTATCAAGGTTACAGGTGGGTCAAGTATTGACTGAAGTTGAGAAACTTGATGCTGTTAGGACCAGAAGTTAGTTGATTCTCTTTATTTCATCATGAGTGGTCAGAAAATGCTTTCAGCTATCATTCTCCTGGTTAAAGTAGGAGGAGGTTGACAGGTTCTTAGGACAAGTCTTAAGGGAGATTGTTTCAGCAGAGTTTTTCTAGAAAACAGAGAAAATAGAGACTTTGGGCCATATTTAAGTCCTAATACTTAATTAGGAAGTACTATCTTCAGGGGTAAGAGCAAGGTAAAGGAGGTATAAGGCAGAAAATAAAAGTCCTACAAGTCACTATATCTCTGTGGAAGGCACCAAGAACCACAACCCCTGTTTGAATAAGTCTACCCTTTTGACCATGTGACATGTTGCTAGACATGAAAAAATCTATGCTTTAGAACTGTCCAATACAGGGAGAAATGGAAAACAAATTTATCTTTTTGCTTTTCAGTCAGTTTCTGTCACTGGTTTAAGTTCTTCCTCTGAAAATTACCTCCCTGATATTTCTGCGGTGTGTTATCTGGTCTCTTTAACAGCTAGCAATGGAGCCAATTTCCATGTCCAAAAATGTATGTTCTGTGAATTGGGAATGACTAAGGAGAATTCAGCGGTTCTGGGTGTTGTTTTCAGACATAACTTTATGTGGAGTTCACCACAGAAACAGTGGTGATGGAGCAAGTGGCTGAAGGTTGGGGGCAGGAAACATATGAGATACATCTAACACAACATATTAGCAGACTTCTGGTTGCAATTTATTAATCAAATTTATGTCATATAACCAACCATTCTTAGCTGAACAAGAGGTAGAAATGTGAGCAGCTTGCTGCGATCTGAGCATGTGGCTGAGCTTTGAAAAATGTGGATTTGTTGGCAAGGATGAAGGGGAAATTGATATTAGTTAAAAAAAACAGTGGCAAGGTTTTTTATTAGCCTATATTAATTATCCAAAATAGTGGATTTAACTGTGACATATTCATACATGCATATAAAATACTTTGATCAAATTCACCCTTCCTTTCCTGGTCAAATCTTTCATCCACTTTTTTGATTCCTAAGTCTCCAGTCTAACTTCATGTCTTTTTCTCCCCCTAGATTTCACATATGAGAGTAACATTTCATGCTTGGCTTCTTGAATATAGCTTATTACATTTAACATGATGATCTTTAGTTCTATCCTTTTTTGGAGACTGACTAATTTTCTTATTCTTTATGACTCAATAGTTCGCTCTATATATCTCACATTAATACATATAATATGTGTGTATATTAGTGTGGATATGTATATATATATGTATATATATATATATATATATATATATATATATATATATATATGCTCTCGGGTTTTGATTCCCTTAGAATCAGCATTATTTCTAAATTTTTTTCAGCTTTCAATTCTTTTTTTAAATTTTTTTTTTTTTTTTTTTGGCCAGTCCTGGGCCTTGGACTCAGGGCCTGAGCACTGTCCTGGCTTCTTCCAGCTCAAGGCTAGCACTCTGCCACTTGAGCCACAGCGCCGCTTCTGGCCGTTTTCTGTATATGTGGTGCTGGGGAATCGAACCTAGGGCCTCGTGTATCCGAGGCAGGCACTCTTGCCACTAGGCTATATCCCCAGCCCTTTTTTTTAAATTTTTTAATTTTTCAATTTTTAAAATTTTTTAATTTAATTTATTTACTAATTGAATACAATTTTTTTGACAAGGTGTTGTGCAAAAAGGGTAGAGTTACATAGTAGGGCAGTGTGTACATTTCTTGTGATATCTTACGCCCTATTTTTCTTTCCCTTCTCTAGGTCAGGTAGACATATATACAATACACAATGTATCAAGAACATATACAGTATCCACGTGGCCAAGCCCAAGAAAATTCACCTAGGGCTTTAAATGTAATATCGATATTAGACAATATATCGACAGTAGTCTTATATGAACGTATATACATAGCTTTTGAGCTATTGTATTCCACTGAGAGGTCAATTTTTGACCTTTATATGTTGAGTAGTTGTTTGGTTTTAGTTACATACTGTTGGGTCGCTTCCCCAATCCCGTAGGATATACCATTTGACAAGCAGTTTTTGATTTCACATACCTGTTCTCTACTGTCTCTCCGTCTCCCTTTCTGAACAGTCATATATCAGGGAGATCATGCCCCTTTGTTTTCTGTGTTCTAGGCTTGTCTCGCTCAACATTATTTGTTTGAGTTCTGACCATTTCCCTGCGAATAACAATATTTCACCATTCCTAATCGCTATGTAGTATTCCATTGTGTATAGGTACCATATTTTTTTGGATCTATTCATCTGTGGAGGGGCATCAGGGTTGTTTCCATATTTTGGCTATTGTGAATTGTGCCGTGATAAACATGGAAGTACAAATGTCTTTTTGATATCTTGGGACCTGCTGTTTAGGATAGATGCCTAGGAGTGGTATGGCTGGGTCATAGGGTAGGTCTATATTGAGCTTTTTGAGAAACCTCCATACTGTTCTCCAAAGTGGTTGTACTAATTTGCACTCCCACCAACAATGGAGAAGGGTTCCTCTTTCCCCGTACCCCCTCCAGCATTTGTTGTTGCCTGAGTTCAGAGTATAGGCCATTCTAACTGGAGTGAGGTGGTATCTCAGGGTTGTTTTTATTTGCATTTCCTTTACTACCAGGGATGGTGAACATTTCCTCATATGTTTCTTTGCCATTTTTATTTCTTCTCTTATGAACTCTCTCTTTAGCTCCTTTGCCCATTTCCTAATTGGTTTATTGGGCTTTTAGGGGCTTAGTTTTTTTTAGCTCTCTGTAGATGACAGATATTAGGCCTTTGTCTATTGCTGTGCTGGTAAAGATCCTTTCCCATATGGTTGGCTGCCTTTCTAGTTTGGGGGCTATGTCCTTAGCTGTGCAGAAACTTTTTAATTTGTAGTAGTCCCATTTGTCGAGTCTCTCCCCTATTTGTTGTGCCCCTGGGACTCTATTCAGGAAGTTCCTTCCTGTGACTATAAGTTCTAGCGTCTTTCCTACTCTGTCCTTCAGTAGTTTCAAGGATTCAGGTCTGATATTGAGGTCCTTGTTCCATTTTGAGTTGATCTTGGTGCATGGTGATAGGCTTGGGTCTACTTTGAGTTTTCTGCATATGGCTACCCAGTTCTCCCAGCAGCAGAAGTTGAAGAGGCTATGTTTATTCCATTGTATGTCTTTAGCTCCTTTGTCGGATATCAGCTGACTGTAAGAGTGGGGTTTTATTTCTGGATCTTCAATTCTAATCCATTGGTCTTCCGATCTGTTTTTATACCAATACCAGGCTGTTTTTGTTATGATGGCCCTGTATTAGAGTTTGAAGTCTGGTATTGTGATAACTCCTGCACTGCTTTTTTTGCCTAGAATTGCTTTGGCTATTCTACGTCTTTTGCTGTTCCATATGAATTTATGGATTGCTTTCTCTATTTCAGTGAAGAATGTGACTAGGATTTTGATAGGTATTGCATTGAATTTGGGCAATATGGCCATTTTCACTATATTGATCCCCCCTACCCATGAGCATGGGAGGTCTTTCCATCTCCTTGTGTCTTCTTTTATTTCCCTTATTAGATTTTTATAGTTCTCATTAAATAGGTCCATCACATCCTTGGTTAAGTTGATCCCTAGGTACTTTATTCTTTTTTTGGCTACTGTAAATGAATTGCTTCCATAATTTCCTTTTCTGTTTGTACATTGCTGGTGTACAGAAAAGCTGCTGACTTTTCTGGATTGATTTTGTATCCTGCTACTTTGCCAAATTGGTTTATTAGGTGTAGGAGTTTGGGGACTGAGTTTTTTTTGTGTCCTTCAGATATAAGATCATGTCGTCTGTGAATAGGGATAGCTTGATTTCTTCCTTGCCGATGTGGATCCCTTTGATGTCCTCCTCTTGCCTTATTGCTATGGCTAGGGATTCCAGCACTATGTTGAAAAGAAGTGGGGAGAGTGGGCATCCTTGTCTTGTTCCTGAGTTTAGGGGGAATGAGTTAAGTTTCTCTCCACTTAATATGATGTTAGCAGTCGGTCTGTTATATATGGCTTTTATTGTTTTGAGGAATGTTCCATCTATTCCTGTCCTCTCCAGAGCTTTTAATAAGTATGGATGTTGTATTTTGTCAAAGGCTTTTTGGGCATCGACTGAGATAACAATGTGATTCTTGATTTTAGCTCTGTTTATGTGGTGAATTACGTTGATTGATTTACAGATGTTGAACCATCCTTGTGACTGTGGGATGAAGCCTACTTGGTCATGATGTATAATTTTCTTGATCAGTTTCTGGATCCTGTTAGCTAATATTTTATTGAGGAGCTTTGCGTCTGTGTTCATTAGTGATATTGGTCTGTAGTTCTCTTTTTTTGTTGGGTCTTTGTCTGGTTTGGGAATGAATATGATATTAGTTTCATAGAATGACTTTGGGATTTCTTCCTCTGTTTCTATTTCGTGGAAGAGTTTGAGGAGTATTGGTATTAGCTCCTCACTAAAGGTTTTGTAGAATTCGTTGGTGAATCCATCTGGGCCTGGGCTTTTCTTTGTTGGGAGGTTCTTGATTACCCTCTGTATCTCACTGTAAGTTATTGGTTTATTTAGTTGATTTATTTCTTCTTGGTTCAGTTTGGGCAGTTTATATTTCTCTAAGAATTGATCCATTTCTGTAAAATTATTGTATTTTACTGAGTAGAGGTTCTGGGATTCTTTTTTTTTTTTTTTTTTTTTTTTTGGCCAGTCCTGGGCCTTGGACTCAGGGCCTGAGCACTGTCCCTGGCTTCTTCCCGCTCAATGCTGGCACTCCGCCACTTGAGCCACAGCGCCGCTTCTGGCCGTTTTCTGTATATGTGGTGCTGGGGAATCGAACTGAGGGCCTCGTGTATCTGAGGCAGGCACTCTTGCCACTAGGCTATATCCCCAGCCCCTGAGTAGAGGTTCTGGAAATAGTTCCTTATCATTGTTTGAATATCGTGTGTACTTGTAATTTTTCCGGTGGAGTCCCTGATTTTACGTATATGAGTCTCTTCTCTTCTTTTTTTTGTAAGTCTGCGAGGGGTCTGTCAATTTTATTTATTTTCTAAAAAAAAAAAACAAAAAAACAGCTTTTATTCTTATTTATTTGTTGAATGGTCTTTCTATTTTCAATCAGATTTATCTCATCTTTAATCTTTGTGATCTCCCTCCTCCTAGTCGTTTTAGATTCTGTCATTTCTTGTTTCTCCAGTTGTTTTAGTTTCATCGTGAGGTTATTCAACTGCTCTGCTTCCATTCTTTTAATGTGAGTGCTGAGGGCAATGATCTTGCCCCTCAGTACTGCCTTAGCTGTGTTCCATAAGTTTCTTTGTGATGTATTTTCATTATCATTGGGGCTTATGAATTCGTTGATTTCATCTTTAATTTGGTCTGTGTCCCAAGTGTTGGCTAACAGTGTGGGGTTTAGCCTCCAAGAATGTGTATAGCCTCTGTGGTAACCATTGTTATTGAGGGTTACCTTTAATCCACTGTGGTCAGATATAATACATGGGATGACGTCAATACTTTTGTATTTGCTGAGGTTCTTTGTGTGGGCTATGACATGGTCTATTTTGATCCATGTGCTGCTGAGAAGAAGGTGTATTGGGTCTCTGTAGGGTGGAAGATTCTGTATAGATCTGTCAGATCCATTTGGGATACGGTGTTACTTAGGTCCTCAGCTCCCTTGCTGATCCTCTTGGTGTTGGATCTGTCTTTTGGAGAGAGTGGGGCTTAAAGTCTCCCACTCTGATTGTGTTTGGGTCTATCTTGTTCTGTATAGTTCTGTGAGAATTTGCTTGACATATGTAGGGCCTCTTTTCTTCGGTGAGTATACATTTATCACTGTGATGTCTTGGTTCTGTATTTTTCCTTGTATTTAAATGTAGTGTCCTTTTGTCTTTTTGAGTGGATTTTAATGAAAATTCCAGCTTGTCTGAGATCAGAATGGCTACACCTGCCATTTTGGTAGGTGCGTTTGCTTGGAAGATCTTGCTCCATCCTTTCATTCGGAGCCTGTTTTTGTCCCTTCCTTTATGGTGGGATAGCAACTTTTTCTTTGCAGATCCATTCTGCCAGTCTGCTCCTCTTTATCGGAGAGTTTATACCGTTTATGTTCAAAGAGATCAAGGATAAGAGTGCTTTTTCTCCTTCCATTTTCTTGTTAGGTTGTTTTTTCCTCTTTTTTTTTTCTTGTCTTTAGTGAGCTGCTCTTTCTGTTGGGCTCTGGCATTGTAGTTTCTTTCTGTTTCTGTCTGTGTGTCCTGTACGATTTCTGTTGGGTGGGATTCCCCTCTAAGATTTTGCTGTAGGGCTGGTTTGTTTTATTCACATACTCCTTTAGGTCCTCTTTGTTATGGGAAGATCTGGTTTTTCCCTCAAATGTGAACTCCAACTTTGCTGGATATTTAATCCTTGGTTGCATGTTGTTGGCCTGTAGAACTTGGATGGTGTTCTTCCACTCACTTCGCGCTTGTTAGGTTTGTGTGGAGAGGTCTGCTGTTATTCGGATCCTCTTCGCATTGTAGTAGATTTCTTTCTTTGCTTTGGCTACATTCACAATTTTCTCTTTATTCTTGAGATCTGAAGTCTTGAATATTATGTGTCTTGGCGTGTCTTTTCTGGGGTCTGGCCTGCCAGGTGTCCTATAGGCTTTGGTTACCTGGATGGGGTCCCTTGTGAGATTGGGGAAGTTTTCTGCAATAACTTTATTAAAAATATGATGAAGCCCTCTGCTCTGGTATTCGGCTCCTTCTTCTATTCCAATTATGCTCAGATTATATCTCTTGTCTTTGTCCACTAGCTCCTGGATTATTCTGCCCTGGAGCTTTACCGTTTCTTGGAGTGTGGTAATTTTCTGGTTCTTGTCCGCTGCATCATCGTCCAAGAGAGAGATTCTGGATTCCATATGGTCAATTCTTTGTGCTGTGGATTCAATTGCGGAGTTTATGGATGTCAGAGAGCTATTTATGGTTGTCAGATCAGCTCTGATTGTGGACATTTCTTCCTTTAAAGAGTTGTATTTTAAATTTATTTTTTTCATTAATTTCACTTCTCAGGATGTTAAGGTCTTCTTTAATGGAGGTTTGCATTGTACCCTTTTTTGCTTCTATTTCTTTCTTGGCTTCCTGGATGTCCTTCAAGATTTCCACTCTAAACTCCTGGAATTGTTTTCTGATTTCATTTCTGACGCTTTCCATCATTTCTGTTAATATGGCCTCATTGCTTTCCATCATTTCTGTTAACATGGCCTCATTTGCTTTTTTATTCTCCATCTCCTCTTCAGTCGTGCTGCTTTTTGGAGTTGGCGATATAACTGAAGATATAACTGTCTTATATTTCTTTGTGATTTGCGCATCTGGAGATCTGTGGGTGGCTTCCCTGGTTTGGCTTTGTGCTGGTTCCCGCTCGTTTATCAGTAGGAGCCTTGTGTCCTGGTGTCCTGGCTCTGGGTTTGGGTTTGGCTGTTGAATCTTGCTTCCCAAAGGGTGAGCGTGACCTTCTTGGTTATTGCTGAGGTGGTCACTCTCCCTGCACTTGGGGGCCAGTAGGTTCTGTGTCTTTCTCTGTGGGACAGTGTCCTGCCGCTGTGTTGTGCTGACCCTAGCGTGCCCCTGGTGGGGATTTGCTGGTCGCTGATTCAGCGTAGTGTGGAGGTTTATCTCTTTTTTGGTTCTTTAGTCCACTCTGTATCTTGGTCAAAGGAACTCACCTCTCAGGAGGTTTGCCTTCCTGTGTGAACCGCTCCGGGGCTGGTGTTGTTGGGGGGCGGCCCACCCACTTATGCAAAATGCGCCAAACTGAGTGGGCACGATGCAGAGCTCTGTCCTCCTGTGCAGGCGTGCCTACCGGGGTGGGCACTGTCGCCGGGGGCCACGCCCACCTGTGGGCTGTGCGCCCACTACAGCAGGCATTGCTGCTGTGGCCCCGCCCACCTGAGTGGGGTATGCCTACCAGAGCGAGCCCTGGGTTGTTGGGTTGTGCTTGCACCCTCCCTCGAGACCACTGTGGGGGGCAGTATGTGTGGGGCCCAGTGGGATCAACTGTCGGGGCACGGGTTAGCGCCCTCAGAGACTGCACCTCCGCTGCAAGGGGGATGCGTGACCAGGCCCAGGTGTCCCTGCTGTGCTGGTATTGCCCACCAGCGCCTGTGATTTTTTTTTTTTTGGCCAGTCCTGGGCCTTGAACTCAGGGCCTGAGTACTGTCCCTGGCTTCTTCCCACTCAAGGATAGCACTCTGCCACTTGAGCCACAGCGCCGCTTCTGGCCGTTTTCTGTATATGTGGTGCTGGGGAATCGAACCTAGGGCCTCGTGTATCCGAGGCAGGCACTCTTGCCACTAGGCTATATCCCCAGCCCTAATGCCTGTGATTTTAGTTGTAAAAGTTCGAGAGGTCCAGGCGCCTTGGGTGGGGCTTGCATTGCCCACGGTCCCCGGGCCCCTGTTGGGAAAGGGGTGGGGTCGGTGTGGCCAGTTCAGGCTCCTTGGCAGCCTTGGCGCTGCTCCGCCCTTCCCCTGTTAACTCCTGTGTCTTCCCACAACCTGATGGGAGCTTCTCGCCTGATTTGGGGGTTCTTTGTTCCCTCGGGGTGGGGAGGGGGAGGGAGGGAGATCTAGCTTCTTTGTAGGATTTGGGTCTCTGATAGCTGGTCTCCCGTTGGGGGAAGGGGTAATGGGGGACTCACTGGTCCTGGATTGTGTGTGTGTCCCGCGCCGCCGTTGGTTCTTCGGGGGTGAAGTGCTGTGTTGTGGTGAAAAGTCGTGGTGGTGTCCCCGGCTCTCCCCTTCTGCACTGCTCGGATCCCCAGCTGCTCACGTCCATTCTTGGCTGTGTGGACCCAAACTTCCCTTCACTGCTGTCGCTGTGTGTCTTGGTCCGTGCTCTCCCTGGGGTCCGTGGAGTCCTGCTCTCTAGACTCTGCGCTCCCGGTGTGAGTTTTCTGCAGTCGGTCCGCCGATCGCTGGGTCCCCTTTCCCAGCCTGGCCCTGTTCGGGCCAGGGTTGGCTGGTTGGGGGAGGGTACCCTGGAGATTCTCCGGCTCCGTGTAGGTGTTCGGCTCTTCTTTTTTGCTCCTTTTTGTTTCCCTGCTTTTCTCCACTGCTTCTGGTTGCTGGTTTTGCTGGGTTCTTGATGGGGTGTTGGGTGCTGGAGTTCCCAGGTTGCTATTCAGTTGGAGCGAGTCAGGGTGCCTCCCTATTGTGGCGGCGCCATCTTCCTTCTCCCCCTATTTTTAATTCTTTTGAGAAACATCCATACTGATTTCCATAAGTCAGGGATTTTTGTGATATATATATATATATATCCATACATACATACATATATATGTATATATATATACATATATATCGAAATTTAATAAAAATAAGGGGGAAAACAAACTTATTAGCAGAATTTAAGCAGTTGTCATGAAGGCTCAATAGAAGGCTTAAGATGCCAAGTTCTTTATTTTAAACATTTTTATTACCTTTAAGTAGTTGTACAAAGGAGTTGCCATTCAACAAAGCAGTTTATGAGTACAGTGACACTTGATCAATGTCACTCCTTTCAACATTCCCACACACCCCTCTCATACCTTTCCTCGTTTCTCTTAATTTTTATGTTTTAGGTTGTGTATGTGTCTTGATCTGTGTCATCCCTCCAACATCTTCATCTTCCTTTGACACACACCTTCACTTATTTTTCTCAATTCTGTGGTATATACAATGCATTTGATGCCCAGTCCTTTTCTAAAATCTTGCTTAGCATTATCTTATATGATCTTATGTACATAGCTATTGAGCTATTGTGATCCTCTGCTAGACATATACTAATTATTACCAATGAGGGAAACCATGGAATCTCTGTTTCTTTGGGTCTGGCTTACTTTACTTAATATGATTTTTTCCAAGTCTTTCCATTTCCCTATGAATGGGGCGATGGCATTCTTTCTGATGGAAGTATAGAATTCCATTGTATATATACCACATTTTCTTAATCCACTTATCTACTGAGGGGCATCTGGGTTGATTCCATATTTTAATGATGGTAAATAATGCTGTGATAAACATGGTTGTGCTGGTAGCTTTAGTATGGCCTTATTTGTGATCCTTTGGGTAAATGCCCAGAAGTGGGGTTGCTGGGTCATAGGGGAGCCTTTTGAGGAACCTCCATGATTGCTTTTCAGAGTGGTTGAACAAGTTTACACTTCCACCAACAGGGTACTAGTGTTCCCTTTTGGCCACAGATGCCAAGTTCTTATATGAAATGAAAGTGAGTGCTATAGAAATACTGATATCTAGGAAAGCTATGACCACATTCAAGACATAACACAGTTATGATGCTGGATGATGGATGTTGTCATTGATATTGTTACCACTGGATGCTAGATTCTACCATTCTTGTCAGTGGAATTAATTAATTACTTATTTGTGGATAGTTCTTCAAACCTAAAATACTAGGCAAGAACATACAGTTAGTTGACTTGCACCCTCACTGGTGGTATCAGGGAAAAAATTCCCTGGCAATTCTTTCAGTTTCCATTGAGGTCCACAAGATCCTGGCTCCTGTCAAGAGTACAATCACTAAATCTCAGCTGTTGGACAGTTAAGAGAAATTGGAAAATTATTACTGTGGTCCATCACTCTGGCTACCCAATATCCACTTATATGTTACATGTTACATGTTAGCCCTAACTCATTCCCACATTGTTTCTAGTAAATATAATTCAGCTACCTCTCAACCACAACATATCCATCTTGTTTTAAGTTAATTATACAAGAATATCCCAGTTACTGCCTGAATTTTCAAGTGTAGGGTAAAGTAGTGTCACTAATATAGTACAGTATCATAGCCTATAGTACAGTCCTAGAAGTTCCCAGAGCAATGGTATATGGCTTGGCTTATTAGCCAGAAGCCTGGAAGTAATAAGAATCGAAGGTAAGAAACAAATAAAGAAAGAAGATATTGACCAATGAGAGTAGTCAGAAAGCATATGGGTACTTATGTCCCATATTAAAACCACCAAGAAACATATACTATAAAGGAAGCTCTCAAACCTTAGGCTATCATAATTCTTTTTTTCACACATCCTACCTCTAGTCTACCTTGAAATCTTAATGGTCCTACCTTAAATTATATCTAGATCTTAACCACTTCTCACATTTTCCTGCTACTCTGGTCAAAGCAAACATAATTTCTCCTATGACCTTTGAAAATAGCTTCCTAAATGATTTTAGTGACTCTAGATTTGCCACTCAATTTCATTTTATTCTCTAGTATAAAAAGTGGATAGAGCTTTATTATAAAACACAATTCTTTTTTATGTTGTTGTTTATCTAGCCAGAATTTTCCACCAGCTTCCTATTTTATTCAAAGTCAACATCTCATGAAGCTATCTTACAAGGTCTTAAATGCTGGAAGTCCCTGTACCCAGCCACACTGCCACTGGCCAGTTTGCTTCTCTTCCAATATGTCTTCCCACCCTTATGTTTCTTCCTCCGGGTCTCCTCTGTGCTCTTTCTTCAAGGGACCACTCTTACTAAGAATCCTAATAGCTTATTCTCTTAATTCCTTCAAGTCTTAGTCAAATATCATCTTTACAATGAAGTCAAGCCTGTATCCATTATTGAAAATTTCAATCCCCACCAATACACCTGTTGTTATGATGCCTCAACTCTTCAACTTGTTCAATTTTACTATAGCTATTAGTCTTTTATGTGTAATTGACTTACTGTTTACTTACCCATACTGTAATGTAAGCTCTAGAGGAGAAAGGACTTTCTCTGTTTTGACATTTCTAGATTCTTGGCATTTAGTGCCCAATCTAAAATAAATGCTTGAAAATGTTTGTTGATATACTTGAGTGGGACTGTAAGCAGCTTCTAAAAATCCATTTCTTGCTAGTGCCAGATTGTATGTACCACTTGTAAACCAAGCTCAGTCCACTGCTTATAGAGAATGATCAGTGAGTGCAGCCTGAGTTAAGGACGGCTCAGGAAAGAGAGATGAAGATTTCCCCCCCCCCTCACTATCCAGAAAGGGATCGATAGAGCCTCACTGATCTGTGTAACAGGTTTTCCTCTGTTCTGTGTGGACATTGCCATCCAGTGTAACAAGAAAGCTCGTTCAGTAGATATGATGTGATGGATGGTGGCACAGGAAATTCTGCGCTTGTGCAGTACCCTCTCCTAAGAACATTCATGGAAAGTCAAAGCTGGTCTCTACTTCAGAGATCCTCACAGATTGAAAAGGAAGAGCAGCCTGCCACTGAGAAGGAGAATGGATTGTATTAGCACCTGAGTTCACTCTCACTTCACTTGAGATTGCAGACTGGTCTGAAGGTGGGAAGATGCCCTCTGTTGTTCCTTAATGCAGAGTGGAGGGTCCAACTCCCCACTGAAGGCTTGTTTTTCTCTCACTGCTGCACCGATAGAAACAAGAATAGAGTGGTCTTATGCTGTTCTTCTGCAGACACTGAAGAAAAACAGAAAGAAGATTGATGGAAAATAAGTGCCAAATTTTTTAAAAATGGAGAAAAAGACATGAGTGTTGGTACTTCCTAAATGATTTGAAACCTAATCAGGTGTTGCTGTAGAATCAGGGGAGTAGACAGACAGCAAATGAAGAAAGTGAGGCCCTGGGAAGTTGGGAAACATGTCTAAAGTCACTTGGCAATTCAGTAGTAACATACAGTGTATGTTCCCTTAATAGCATCCATGCACTTCCTTTTTTTAAAAATGAAATAAATGAAAATGATTTTTACAAATACACATTTAGAAGGCCTGACATGTGGGTGCACATTTTAAAATTCCCCTAATGCATAATACTTTTGACAGTCTAGTCTCAAAGGAGATTATACATTTCTGCTATTTGAGGAGTATGACACCATCTGGATGGCTGTGGCAGTTAAGAAAACAGAGAAAACATGTAGCATGGAAAAAACCTCAGACACAACAAAGGCTGGCTCTCCTTATCAGCTTGAACCCAAGAACCCAGTGAGTGCCCCCACATATACATTGATGATGATGCAGTGAGTCATTGCATGACTCACAGCTCACCGACCACTACAAAACAGAAACGGGAGGAATAATTTACTGCTGAAGCCAAAGGGACTTGAAAGGACTTTCCCACCCACTGCATGAGTGATATATCAACTTAGAGACACGGCGCCATGCCTTTCTTCTTGGAGTGGATTAGTTCTCCCTCTTCGTGCATCTCCCCCCAATCTTCTCCCAGAAAACCATTCTATTCCTGTACCTGCCTACTTGAGCTCATTCTGCAAAGAAATCTATCCCATAAGAGTGCCTCAGCACACAAAAATGTACTTCATCACTCCTCAGAACAAGATGGCTTCTTGGATCAATGTTTTATTCCTTCCCTCCCTTGACCATGACACTGAACAGACCCATAATAAACTGTCTCTGACTGAACAAGCAAGAAATTATTCTCAGCGCCAAGACATTTTGTTTTTCAAAGCTGTTTCTCTCTTTTACTTGTAAGAATCAAGGTCCTAGAGAATACATTTGGAAAAATAAAGGAGATTAGTGGAAACATTCACATTTCTAAGGGGAAAAGCAGTTTTCCCAAAACCTTCTCAGCAAGACTGCTGATTGGTGTGAATGAGTTGGGATGTTTCTACCCATGGGTCCTTTATGGGTCTTGAGGAGGCTGGGAGACCCTTTTGGAAATCACAAGGCAAGGTCTTTACAGGAGCTGGAAATGCCCACTCTCAAGTTTCTTCTCAGCAATGGGCTGTGCCTGACACTTGCCAAGAACATCTTTTAGGACTTAACTACACTACCCAATGAGGATAGGTCTTCTAGTGCAGAAAATTGTCTGGCATTTGGTTTTATCTCATTCAGTAGACAGTTCTGTTAAAATCAGTCTACCAAGAACCCTCTCATTTTGGAGCAAGAGCTGCTCTATAAGGAAACATTTCATGGGAGAGTGCACTTCACTTACTGCTTCTTTCTTTTATACTTACAGAAAGCTCTTCATGGCATCTTCTGTGGGGGATTTCCAGTGCTGTTCAGGAATCATCTCATAAGAAATCAAGTATGGAGGACTTCTGGGAAGACGGTGGAGGAGCAGCAGAGCCCTAGCTGAGCTCCCTCCAACATCACAGTTTTCCCATCCCAGAGACACTTTTACCCCTAGAAAGATAGCAAAAGTAAGTTATAACAGTACAGGGATTCTAGCCAAGAAGAAAAAAATCAACTTTGCTGGTCTGAAAACACAAATTTGAGCTCTGGGTGGTATCCCACCACCACGCCAGTGCCGGCGCTGGCACAGCACCTCGCACTCCGCACAACTAAAGCTCTCAACGGAGACTGGAGTGAAATCCTCCAGACGGCGGTGTACAGACAGATCGTAGGCTGAGCATGGATGGGCCGAAATCGCAGAGAAAGCATGAGTACCTCCACAAAAGACACTCTCACTCATGCCCACAGAGCAGTTCCTTCCCCCACCACCAGAGCAAAGCGCCATCTTTGACACTGGCATAGGGTCAGACCAGACTGGAGCTAAAGCTCGCCTGGGGAAAGTAAGGACAAAGTGGCCATCTTAGAGAAGGGCAAGAGGGACCAACCAGTGAGAGCCAGCTCTGCCCAGGAGTACGACCCCTGCCCAGGCAGGGGGGCCGGGGGGGGGCTTATCCCGGGCTTCGACTCAGCTAGAGGTGGCCTGCCCAGACCGCCGGAATTCCTAAATTAAAAGCAAAAGCGGTGAGCAGCTACCGGCAGCACAGAACTGCCACACGGGAGAACAAACAGCTCCTGAGACAGAGAATGGTCCTGTTTAGAAGCCCAATTCCCAGCCTGAAACGGAGCTGAATTCCATACCCTGCTCTACCCCAGAGGCCGACCAGCCCAGGAGGGAAGAACCTCCCCCAGGCAAGCAACTCTCAGCCAGGTAAACCAGGCCAGAGGTGCCCCACCCTGCTGAGTCCACAGCCTATTCAAAGCCAGGCATTAAAGGCAGCGACCCTACAGCAGACGGGTGGAGCCACAGTTCCCAAGACTGTTCACGTCCACCACCTACAGAGGATGCCCAAGTGTTACCTGCAAGCTGTGTGAACCACAGAGCCCCAGGATTTCACTGACAGGGGAAGAAGGTCAGAGCAGATCCACCCCCTGCAAACTGAAAGCAAGTCAAACCAGCCAAGCGGAAAAATAGACTGCAGACCGTTGCAAGGAAACTGGAGACTGGAGAAAGTCCACCCAAACAAGGAAGACTCCTTTTTATTTATTTATTTATTTTTTCTCAAACGTTTCTTAAGCTTTTTTTCTTTATATATATATATATATTTTCATTTCTGAAACGTCATTGGTTTGTTTTTGTTTTCCATTTTTACCCGTTGGTTCTATCAAGTTTTTTTTTTCTTGTTTTTTTTTTTTCCTGATTTTTTTTCCTTTTTATTTTATTTTTTAAAAATATTTTTTCTCTGTTAGGTGCATCCATCTTCCAGTATTTTTTCTTTATTTCTCTCTTGCATTCTCTTTCTTTAATAATTACTTTCCTATGAATAATACCTCCACTCTTTACTGCTAACTCTCCATTGTCTATCGTTTTAACCTTGTTCTTTCTACTGATTCTACTCTTCTCCACATTTTCACGTCACTGAAACTAAACCAAAATCATCACCCCCCGCCCCCATACATTTTACTCTATTCTCTTTACTACCTCTAACTTACCCTCCTGACTTACTTCTAGGACATTCAGATTCCATTGACTCCTGGTTACTGGATAGAGGGTATCCCTGCTTATTCCGAGTGAATCAAAGGGGTTCATAGAGAAAGCCAGTCCAAAAAGAACTTAATATAAGAACAAGAATTGCTCATAGGGTTGTAACAGTAAATAAGTAACTACTAAACACAGGGCTCAGGATTGGTTGTTATATTGAAATTGTATTCTTTAGGAACACCAAATATAATTTTATACACAGGTATAAAAGTTATCCATATATAATTGTGAACTTCTAAGATTTATACAACAGTGCTTGGTAAGGTCTGCTTTGAGTCTTAAACGGTGCTCACAGGTGCTTATAGATTGGCATTCCCAATCCAAATGGGCAGAAGAAACACAAGAAAGATGGCAAACAATGGAGTATTATCTCCCACTCAAAACAAGCAGGAAGCAGAGCAGTTAATCAAAGTCATAGAAGAAAACCCTCAAAAAGCTCTACAAAGTTTACTGATAAACATGATAAATGAAAAGTTTGAATCTCTTCAGTCAATTATTCTAGAGCGTGTGGAGGCAAAGCAAAAATTAATGGAGAATTTCATGGCCTCCACAAATAGAAAGATAAATGAACTTCAAGAGTCAAATGAAAAGATAACTACACAGCTAAAAGATTTGAGAGACAGCACTCAAAACCAAATTAATAAAGTTAATGAAGTAAAGAAGTCCATGCAGGACCTAAGAGATAATTATAGCAAGGACATGGAAATCATCAGGAAAGACCAGTCAGAAGGAAAAGAGATTCAAAATCAAGTAGCTAGCCTACAGTTCCAACTAACTGAAGCAGAGGATCGAATCTCAGGAGCTGAAGATTCCCTAGAATCTATGGAGAAAGATAAAAAAGCAATACAAAACGAATCCAATCAACTAAACTGATCACTCCAGGAGATTCAAGATACAATCAGAAAGCCCAATTTAAGGATAATAGGGTTGAGGAAAACCTGGAGAAGGAAGTTAGTGGAATAGGCAACCTATTTAACAGAATATTAGCTGAGAACTTCCCAAAAATCCAGAAGGATAGGCCTATACAGATACAAGAAGCATTTAGAACCCTAAACCGGCCAGACTAGAATAGGACATCTCACCGACACATTGTGATCAAAACAGGATCAATAGAGTCCAAGGAAAGAATCCTTAAAGCTGTTAGGGAGAAGAAAACTATCACATATAAAGGAAAATCAATCAGAATTACCCCAGACTTCTCAGCAGAAACCATGAAAGCAAGGAGAGCCTGGAATGAGGTATGCCAAAACCTATATAAAAATAACTACCAACCAAGAATAGTGTACCCAGGTAAACTCTCATTCATAGCCGAAGGTCAAATAAAAGTCTTCCACAGTAAGGAAAAACTGAAACAATATATCTCCACCAAACCAGCTTTACAAAAAGTCCTCAAAGATGTACTATACAGGGAAAATAATCAAGATCCCAGTGCAGACAGAGAAATGAACCCTAAATAGTAAACCAGAATATCAGATCAACAAATGGGAAGACTCAGCCTTTAACAAGATAGGAAAATTGAAAGGAACAAATGATCAGCTCTCAATCCTAACTCTCAACATTAATGGACTTAATTCGCCAATCAAACGACATGGGCTCATAAGTTGGATCAAAAATCAAGACCCATCTTTCTGCTGCCTCCAAGAGACTCATCTATCCAGCAAAAGTAAACATCTTCTAAAAGTGAAAGGCTGGAATCAAATCTATCAAGCAAATGGCCCCCATCAGCAGGCTGGAGTTGCAATCCTAGTATCAGATAAAATCGACTTCAAATTAAAAAAGGTAAGAAGAGACAAGGAAGGTTACTACATACTAGTAAAGGGATCTCTCCTACAGGAAGATATAACAATCCTAAATACCTACACACCAAATACAGGAACACCCAACTTCATCAAACAAACACTACTGACTCTAAAAACACTCATAGATCCAAACACATTGATAGTTGGGGACTTTAACACTCCACTATCACCTCTGGATAGATCAACACGCCAAAAACTGAACAAAGAAACCACAGAACTAAACAATTGCATAGACCAACTAGACTTAATCGACATCTACAGAATATTCCACCCTGCGACAACAGAATACAGATTCTTCTCAGCGGCACATGGAACATTCTCCAAAATAGATCACATCTTAGGGCACAAAGAAAATCTGTACAAATTCAGAAGTATCAAAACCATTCCCTGCATTCTCTCCGACCACAATGGAATAAAATTAGAGCTCAACTCAAACAGCCACCACAGAAAATCCTACAGTTTATGGAGACTAAACAACACACTGCTGAACCATCAGTGGGTCATTGAAGAAATTAAAACGGAAATTCAAATGTTTAGGGAACTCAACCAAGTTGAGGACACAAAGTATCAGCTCCTTTGGGACACAGCAAAGGCAGTACTCAGAGGAAAATTTATATCTCTGAATGCATACACCAACAAACTGGAGAAACAGCAACTCAACCATTTAAGAAAGTACCTTAATTTACTTGAAAGAAAACAACAAGCCAAACCCCAAGTCAATAGATGGAAGCAAATAATTAAAATCAAATCAGAATTAAATCAATTAGAGACTAAAAAAACCATTGAAAGAATCAACAAAGCAAAGAGTTGGTTCTTTGAAAAAATCACCAAGATAGACAGATCCTTGGTAAACCTGACCAAAAAATGAAGGCAACACACTCAAATAAAGAAGATAAGAGATGAATCAGGTAACATCACCACTGAAACAACCAAAATTCAGACCATAATAAGATACTATTTTGCAAACCTTTATGCCAACAAATTTGAAAACCTGGAAGAAATGGATGATTTTCTACAAAAAATTCATATCCCCAAACTCAACCATGAAGATTTAAACCTTCTAAACAGACCCATATCCAGTATTGAAATAGAAACAGCAATAAGTGATCTCCCATTCAAGAAAAGCCCAGGTCCAGACGGATTCACTGCAGAATTCTACAAGGCCTTCAAAACAGAACTCACACCAATATTTCTCAAACTCTTCAATGAAATTGAAAGAGAATGTTCACTACCAGACACATTCTATGAAGCCAGTATAACCCTCACCCCAAAACCAGGCAGAGACTCATCACGGAAAGAGGACTATAGACCAATTTCCCTGATGAACATAGGCTCAAAAATTCTCAACAGAATTCTGGCCAATCGACTTCAGCAGGTCATCAAAAAAATCATACACCACGATCAAACTGGATTCATCCCAGGGATGCAGCGTTGGTTCAATATATGCAAGTCTATTAATGCAATTCACCACATCAACCGGAGCAAGGTAAAGAACCACATGGTTATATCACTCGATGCGGAGAAAGCGTTTGACAAAACCCAGCACCCATTTATGCTAAAAGTCCTGGAAAAACTGGGATTCCAGGGAACATTCCTGAATATAATCAAGGCAGTTTATGACAAACCAACAGCAAGCATAACTCTAAATGGGGAAAAAGTAAAGCCATTCCCTTTAAAATCAGGAACAAGGCAGGGATGTCCACTCTCTCCCCTGCTCTTCAACATAGTACTAGAATTCCTAGCTAGAGCAAGTAGGCAAGAAGAAAATATAAAGGGGATCCAAATAGGAAAAGATGATGTTAAACTTTCTCTCTTTGCAGATGACATGATCCTATACCTAAAGAACCCCATAGACTCTACCCCCAAGCTACTAGAGCTGATCCAAAACTTTGTGAAAGTTGCAGGATATAAAATAAACCCTCAAAAATCAATGGCCTTTCTCTATGCTAATGACCCAAAGACCGAGACTGAAATCAGGAAAACAACTCCTTTTGCAATAGTCTCAATAAACATAAAGTACCTAGGAATAACCTTAACCAAAGAAATAACAGACCTCTATGATGAGAACTTTAAAAACATGAAAAATGAAATTAAGTCAGAACTAAGGAAATGGAAAAACCTCCCATGCTCCTGGATTGGGAGAATTAATATAATCAAAATGGCAATATTGCCAAAGGCTATCTACAAATTCAATGCAATACCCATTAATATCCCAACACCATTTTTTAATGAAATAGAGGAAGCAATCCAGAAATTCATATGGAACAATAAATGACCTAGAATCGCAAAAACAATCCTAAGCAGAAAGAACAGTGCTGGAGGAATTACAATACCCAACTTCAAGCTGTATTATAAAGCTATAGTAATATAAACAGCTTGGTATTGGCACCGGAACAGGCCTGAAGACCAATGGAACAGAATTGAAGACCCAGAAATGAACCCACAGAACTACGCCTACTTAATCTTTGATAAAGGAGCTAAAACAATAGTATGGAAGAAAGATAGCCTCTTTAACAAATGGTGCTGGCAAAGCTGGTTCAACACATGCAACAAACTAAACCTAGATCCTTATATATCACCCTGCACCAAAATCAATTCCAAATGGATCAAAGACCTAGAAATCAAAACAGACACCATGAAAACACTAATAGAAGGAGTAGGAGAAACACTTGGGTTCCTTGGCACAGGACGGAACTTTCTTGACAAAGACCCAGGAAGGCTACAAATCAAAGAAAGGTTAGACAAATGGGACTGCATCAAACTGCAGAGCTTCTGCAGGGCAAAGGACATAGCTCGCAAGATAAACAGAAAGCCCACAGATTGGGAGAAGATCTTTACTGGCCATTCAACGGACAAAGGCCTCATATCTAAAAATATATGCAGAACTAAAAAAATTACCTTCCTCCAAAACAAAAGCACAAAAAAGAAATACCCAATAAAAATTGGCAAAAGATCCTAAAAAAAAAACAAAAACCCACGAAAAAACCCACAAAGAACCAATAGCCCCCTCATCAAGTGGGCTAGAGACTTAAAAAGAGCCTTCTCTCATGAGGAAATGAGAATGGCCAAGAGACATATGAAAAAGTGCTCTACATCACTGGCCATAAAAGAAATGCAAATCAAAACAACATTGAGAATCCATCTCACCCCAGTAAGAATGTCATATATCAAGAAAACTAACAATAACATCTGTTGGAGGGGATGTGGCCAAAAGGGAACCCTACTTATTGTAGGTGGGAATGTAAACTGGTTTAGCCACTCTGGCAAGCGGTATGGAGATTCCTCAGAAGGCTAAACATAGAACTCCCCTATGACCCAGCATATCCACTTTTGGGTGTCTATCCAAAAGATCACAAACATAGTCACACTAAAGCCACCAGCACAACAATGTTCATCGCAGCACAATTTGTCATAGCTAGAATCTGGAACCAACTCAGATGCCCCTCAGTAGACGAATGGATCAGGAAATTGTGGTACAGATACACAATGGAATTTTATGCCTCTATCAGAAAGAATGACATTGCCCCATTTGTAAGGAAATGGAAGGTCTTGGAAAAAATTATGCTAAGTGAAGTGAGCCAGACCCAAAGAAACATGGTCTCAGTGGTCTCCCTTATAGGGAATGATTAGCACAGGTTTAGGCAAGTCACAGCAAAGGATCACAGGAGCCCAATAGCTATACCCTCACAAACACATAAAATAATGCTAAGCGAAATGAACTCCATGTTATAGAAATGATTGTTATATCACAGTTGTAACTACTTTCAATGTGCCATATGTTACTGTAGCCTCTATTATTGATGATCTTCTTGTATCACCACCCTGTGGTTGTACCTACACTTTCTCTGTATCTTATCTGAGTATATTGGAAACCAGGTATACTGGTATTATAACTAGGAAATTGAAAGGGAATACCAAAATCGAGAGACACAGGGTAAAAAAAGACAAACAACTACCAGAGCAATACTTGCAAAACTGTTTGGTGTAAATGAACTGAACAACTCTTGGCGGGGGGGAGGGAAAGGGGGAGGGAGGAGGGAGGAATGAGGGACGAGGTAACAAACAGTACAAGAAATGTATCCAATGCCTAATGTATGAAACTGTAACCTCTCTGTAATTCAGTTTGTGATCTTTTGGATAGACACCCAAAAATGGATATGCTGGGTCATAGGGGAGTTCTATGTTTAGCCTTCTGAGGAATCTCCATACCGCTTGCCAGAGTGGCTAAACCAGTTTACATTCCCACCTACAGTAAGTAGGGTTCCCTTTTGGCCACATCCCCTCCAACAGAAAATTATTGAAAGCAGTAATACAAATAGCCAATAAATACCTGAAGAAAGACTTAACATCCCTGGCCATAAAGGAAACACATTGCGATTTCATCTCAATCCAGTAAGAATGGCCATCATTAAGAACAAAAACAGCAACAAGTTTGATAAGAAATATACTCAGTGCCCCATGTATGAAACGGTATCCCCTCTGTACATCACTTTGACAATAAATAAATCAGTGAAAAAAAGAACATACATAGCAATTAGCATTGGTGAGAATATGGGGGAAAAGAACAATTTTACACTTCTGATAAGAGTGTAACCTGGCTCAACCACTATGGGAATCAGCATGGAGGTGCTGCCCCCAAAAGTAAAACTACCATACATGCCATCCAGTGATACTACTTTTGGGCATAAACCCAAAGGCACTTGCACTCTCATATTCATTGTAGTACTATTCACAATAACCAAGAAATGGAAACAGTTCAGATACTCTCGCTGATGAATGGATCAAGAACACACACACACACACAGAGACAGAGAGAGAGAGAGAATATGTTTGTAATTATGGGACTCTGAGGAGATTGGAAAGAGGAAAAGAAAAAGAAAATGTTAGAGCAACAATGAAATACATTGCATTGATGAATGAAGATGGTATAATGGAACTCAATGAAAGCTGCTGAGTAGTAGGGGATTAAGGGCCTAGGAATGTGACTAAAGTGAAGAGTCAGTTTAATTACAGTATATGCATGTGTGAAATTCCATGGTGAAACCTCTTTTAACAACTACCATATACTTTAAAAGAATGAACAGCAAGAAGGTAAAGCAGGTCCTGTTTGGAGTGTCAGAACTAGTGGGATGGGGTGGATGAGTGGAGACAGTAAATGAGGGTGAATATGGTTAAAGCCCTTTATGAGCATGTGAAAATGGAACAAAAAAGGTTTTTGGAAATTGGCATATTGTATACATAAAGGAACATGTCAAAATGGAATCCTTTGTGCAACTAATCAAAAAAATCGGTCCCCTAAGATAAAATGAATAAGCTCAAATACTAAAATAGTTATTTTATAAATGTATAAAATATGGAAATATATTTATGAAATTTTATGCTTATGTATATATTTAAAATAGTTATTATAACTGTTCAAGAAGCTAGATGAAATACTAGATGTGTTAGATGGAAGCATCAAAGATTAAAGAAAGATCAGAGTTGTACAGAAATGAAAGCTGTAATTTCATGGGTAAAACAATGCATCGCAAATGCATACTTGAAATAAAAGAGGAAAAGTTTCTAAGTTGGAGATACCACAACAGAAACTATCTGAAATTAAACACTTAGAAGAAAAGACTAAAAAGAAGGAACAGAACACTAGATGTGGTATTGCACACCTCTAATCCCATCACATGGGAAGCTGGGGCAGGGAAATTGTGAGTTCTAGGCCATCTGGGGCTACAAACCCATATACACACAAAAAAAGAACAGCATTAGCAAGTAGAGGGACAATATCAAGCAACTGACTATACATGTAAATGTAAATGACCTTCCTGAAAGTGTGAGAGGGGATGTAATAAAAGAAATGTTTGAAGAAATAACAAGTGAAACATTTCTAAATTTAGTGCAATTTCAACTTAGAATACTTTAGTTCTAATATAAAGTATTATATGTAGAAGTAGAAATTTTATGGCATATTTTCAGTGTAGCATATGAGTTAAAAATCTATTCTATTGCAAATAATTTTGTCATGAAATGCTTACCTAAGGGAAATAGCAAACAAGAGAGATTTTTTTCTTATTTATTGTCAAAGTGATGTATAGAGATATTACAGTTTCATATGTTAGGCATTGGATACATTTCTTGTACTGTTTGTTACCTCCTCCCTCATCCCCCTTCTTCCCCCTTTCCCTCTCCCCCCATGAGTTGTTCAGTTGGTTTACACCAAACAGTTTTGCAAGTATTGCTTTTGTAGTCGTTTGTCTTTTTATCCTGTGTCTCTCGTTTTTGGTATTCCCTTTCACTTTCCTAGTTCTAATACCAGTATATAGTTTCCAATGTACTCAGATACTATACAGTGATAGTGCAGGTACAACCACAGGAAGGGGATACAAGAGGATCATCAACAATAGAAGCTACAGTTTCACATGGCATGTTGAAAGTAATTACAACAGTGATATATCACTTGTTTTCATAACATGGAGTTCATTTCACTTAGCATTATCTTATGCATTCATAGCACTCAAGATTTGAGCTGTGACCTGGAAGGTATGCATTTCACCTTACTTGTTTGTTAAACTATGGATTGGATTTGATAGTAAATGATGGCACAGTTTCTGTTTTCTCATTCGGTCACTGTCCTAGCTTGTGTCAAGTAGAAAAATTGTCTTCATTCTTAATGATTTTGTAGAATCCTGACTTTGGAATAGATTAAAAGGCTCCCAGATCTCTACTATGACAATTAGCATTCTATTTTGAAAGTTACATAGGACTTGGCATATATTTCCAGTCTTTCTCTATATATTTTGTAGTAGTCTGATTTTATAGGTTCATAGATATTCCAGTTGGATTGAGATTTAGATGTAATTAGCTTAAAGTTATCATTATAAATCTATATTAAGATTGGGATTCCGTGATCTGGGTAGGATGTGTTTTAGGTCAAATGCGTGGCTAAGACAGAACTAGAATCCAGGACATTTTCTCTCCATTCCTTGTCCTTTTATTTTTGTCTGTATGAAGACTTCCAAATGAACTAGATAAGCCAGGTGCCAGTGGCTCACACCTATAATCATAGCCAATCAGGAGGCTGAGATCTGAGGACTGAGGTTTAAAACCAGCCCAGGCAGGAAAGCCTGACACTCTAATCTTCATCTAACCAACAACAAAAAAGCTGGAAGTGGAGCTGTGGCTTGACTGGTAGAGTGCTAGCCTTGAGCACAAAAGCTTAGGAACAGTGCCCAGGCCAGTATTAGTGCACATACATGAATGCGTGCGTGTGCACACACACACACACACACACACACACACACACACACACACACACACACACAGCTGGGTGGCCTTTCAAGGTTCTTCTCAAGCATTGGGATTCTGTTTGGTAGAATCCCAACAGTTGAGGAATTTTTGTGAACTTGGCTTTGTTTCATTTGTGGTAGCTTTTTGAAAGAATGTAATTGTTCCTTTGAATTTCATAAAATACCAGAAAAGTTATTCTATAATTAGCAATTTATTCTTGTCAGTGAGCTAGAGCACACTGACAAGGAGACTGCTCTTTCCAGGCTGAATGCTCCACTGGATACATTGTGTCTTGTATTTTTGTGAAGATATCAGGAAACTAATTGTAAGATGATTCATCTTTGGAGAAACTTAGCTAAATAACAGAAAGAACAGAATGTTTCTATATTTTAAGATTATGAAAATAACATCATCCCTCTGGGTCTGGACTGTTTTATGGGGAATGAGTGGATGCAGGGTACAGGTAGATATAGGTAAGTATCTCTGGGTACAGGTTCAGAGAAACAGTGTGGGTCATTAAGACAACAACCCTGCTAATGACATCCCGCTATGACTTCCATTAATGTTGTCCACAAAGTAAATAATGAATTAGTCTAACATCGTGATCCTGGGTGATACTGGTAGAATACTGACTTTAATATTTGCATATCTCCTCCACTTTTGACCTGGTCCATTCTTGAACATGGACCAATTTGTGTGTGTGTGTGTGTGTGTGTGTGTGTGTGTGTGTGTGTGTGTGTGTGTGTGTGTGTGTGTACTGGTCCTTGGGCTTGAACTCAGGGCCTGGGCACTGTACTTGAGCATTTTTTTTTTAAAAAATGGCCCTACTACTTGAGCTGTGGCTTCATTTTTTTTTTCTGCTTAACTGTAGATAAGATTCTTATAGAATTTCCTGCCTGGGGTGGCTTTGAACAGTGGTCTTCAGAGCTCAGCTTCTTGAGTAGCTAGGATTACAGACAAGAGCCACCAGTGCCTAACAGAGCAGTTCATTTTTAAAGATAATTTTAGTCTATGGATAAATATTGATCAGAATTTGTGTCTCATAAATAAAACTGTTGGCTGTGAAACACTTTAAGCCCTAATGAACTGTTTGATTTTTGTTTGTTTGGCGTGCCTCCAGACTATATTAATTTCTTATTTCATTATAGTTTTCTTTGTTACTGTAAAGATGATACCCAGATGGGTTATGATAACATAAGTCAAGTAATGAGTACATTTTTGTTTGTCTCCTGTTTTATCCCAGTTTTCCCTCCCATGCCCCCCAAAATGGTATAGTTCATTTGGTGTTTAGTGCTGCATTTGTTCACCCTTTGTCACACCATTTATATGATCCCTTCTTACCCTCCCCCAAACAGATAAACTTACAAACAAGAAAAAAGGTACAGGAAACAAAATCAGAAACAAAGGGAAAAAAAGACAAAAACAAAACAAAATAAACAAAAACCCTCTTATTTCCATTTCTTGGAATTCATTTTGATAAGTATCATTTTATATGATCATATGCACATAGCTATTGAGACTTTGTGATCCTTTCCTAAAAATATCTTCCTTTGGTCTATTAATTTTTATTGTTGATTTTCATTATTGCTATTAGGAGTTTCTGAGAAGTAAAGAGAGTTGCTTGGCTTAGGAGGAAGTATAGATACTAAGGAAGGCTGAGCATCTCAGTGTAGCTCTGTCAGCTCTTAGAATGCTAAGAAAATTAACTATACCAAAAATGTGTTGTGTTGTGCTTATGAGATACTTAAACATTCTGACATTGTCTTTCCTGTTTCCCAGGTTCTATTTTCAAGCCCTTGTTCACTAAGAAACTGTAGAGGAAGAAGAGGTACATGCAGGTACCAATCCTAGTGGGCAAAATTACCTTTTGAAAAATAAATCAATCCTTCCATGTATCCATAAACATACAGTGTTTTCCAACGGATATAAAGGAATTCATTTTGCTTTCTACTTGCATCAGTCCTTTATAAGACTAGGTTTAAAAAATGTCTCTTTCCTTGGCATAAGCTTCCTAAGTAGTACCATTTTCCCTTTCCTTAGGAGCCACAACTGTTTGATATTTCCCAGAACTCTCTTCTTCCTGTCTCTTCAACTTCCTGATTAGGAAAGAAAAAACAGTTTCTTTCCTTGGGTACCCCTGATCTTTAATTATATTTCTACTTTGAAGTTGAGCTATAGATTCTGTTGTATTATCTGTCACTCACTGTAATAAATTCCTCTCTCTCTAGTCTAGAAAAGGAGAGGAGCGTAGCAAGGGGAAATAGATATAGACTGGAAGCACAAAGCCCTCTCAATGTAGTTGTTGCTAATACCTTTCTCATTTCTTGCTTTGGTTAGAAGCTTTCTTCATGTGTCACAGCCTATGGTTTCTATAGTTAGGGACTCTCCATGATTGCCTTGGCATTTCTTACCTTGGATGCTTTGATTAAAGGCATTTGGCTTAATCCCGACAAGCTGATGAGTTGGCTTTACCCACAGAGTGGAACTGAGTCTATTGGCTGAGAAAAGTGTGAATGTTGAAGCTAAGGGCAGATTTGGCTCATGGAACATTTTATCTGTTCTCTGAGTTTCTTGTCCCAGTACGTCAACAAATTTGTTTTTGCTTAAAGATTTTCCCACACAAGTGTCTGCCAAGTTCGGATGACTGCTCTTTTAGATTGATCTTGGTTTTCTTGGAACAAAGAGCTGAGATTATATAATAAGCTTGCTTAGTGAGAAAGAGTTGGGAGATTCTGTTTCCATATACATTAGATAGGTCTGAGTATAGAAGAAACAGATTTGGAAACTAGCTGGGTGAGGGTGGGAGGAGAGGCTGGGTGTAAGGAGATCATCATCTGTGTCTGTTTTTCCCACTTGTCTTTGAGGTTCTGTGAATCATTTGGAAGTGAGTTGCTGAGACTGTCAGGTTCTTTTTGAGATCAACTCGGGATATATTTTCAGTTGACTTAAATAAGTCTGCTATGTTAGAAAATGGTTTTTAAATTCCTGATTTATAGACTTGCAGAACATTTCTAATATCTAGAGCAGCCCCATTTCCAATATCTAGAGCAGTGTACATCTCTGGACTAGAAGACTCCTTTCTTCTGTGGCATGTAAAACACTCCATTGGGGGCATCTCACCACTGGGGCCCTATTAAAGGAAAGAGGCTATCCAAACATCAAGCTCTGCCTCCTCTGAAGGAAGGCATTTGATTGGTAGTTATGAGATGCCATGTGGCCACTGAAATTGGCTTGTGTCACTGCCTCACATATGAAACTGTAACCCCTCTGTACATCACTTTGACAATAAATAAGTAATTATTTAAAAAATGGGCTTGTGATCATGGCAGTGGAGTAAGAAGGGTCTGGAAATTTCTCTTAGGAGTTGTATTGACCAGCAACTCCTGAGGATGCCTGCTGCACACAGGCTTTCAGTGAGGAAATGGGTACCCATGACGCCCATATTCAGAGACCAGCACTGCATTATCCTACTAATGTCTGCCAATGCCAGTCAAATGTCCAATAGCACTATTGTGGTTGGAGGAGAATCTGGTAAAATGTTTTCTTTCCTGACTAACCTTATTGTATAGACAAAGAATAAGTTAGGTGGAAACAAAGATGCTAGTTGTTAGAAGCTTAAGTGTGAAGCAAAATTATAATCTTTTATTTTTCCCCTAAAGTTCAAAATGTTGTACAAGGGGTTTCAATTTAACATGACCATTTAAATTTCCAGTGAGTTTTGATGAGAGTGTCATCATTTACTGCCATGACATTTGTCCCTTCCTCTAGACCCATGCCACATTTCTCACTTCCCTTTGTTATATTTTGACTGTATTTTCACCCCCACTAACTCCACTGCCCATTCAAACTTGTTTTTCCCTGCCTCTTGGTATTCATTTCATTGAGGTGTAATTGTTTACAAGGTTTACTCCATAGAGTTTCACTCTCACATGGCCTATGTTTTAGTCAACTTAAGGGTAATTTTTTTTTCCAATCTTGGGGCTTGAAATCAGGGCCTGGGCACTGTCCTTGAGCTTCTTTTGCTCAAAGCTAGCACTCTACCAATTGAGCCACTGCACCACCTCTGGCTTTTTCTGATTATGCGGTACTGAGGAATCGAATCCAGGGCTTCATACCTGCTAGGAAAGCATAATACCACTAAGCCACATTCCCATCCCTTAATGGGAATAGTAATAGCAATGTTCAATTCTTGACCTTAGACTGACTCACTCAACCTTGGATAGTGCTGTGCCTCTCTAGGATACTCTTGTGGGGTCCTGCCCTGTAAAACTTGTAAAATGTAAGAGGTCTTACATGGCTTGCTCCCCAAAGGAAAACGCACGATAAGAGGGTGCTGAGTTGTGCCTGTCCAGTTCCTCTCTAAGGCTCACCAAAACAGGTAAGTCACTTTACTTTCATGATGAAAAGTAAGCGGTAGCTAAAGAATTCAGAAATACTTAGGGCAAATTCATTTCTTGAGAGACTAGAGTAGTGGAATAGCCATAGATGTGTTCCTTCCTTATGACATTTTTTTTCTTTTTTTGGATTGCTACTTCTCATCATTGACTCCATCAGTAATAACAACATTGTGGCTTTTTGAAGTAACTTTGAGGAACAATAGCATAAGAATGAAGAAGACAGCCATTTAAAGTACACTGGTGTTCTTACCACTGTCAGTGTTTCTGAGCCTGAATGCCAGGAGTTGTTTTGAAACATTAGCTCATGAGGGTGATGCATAGTGGGTTATAGGAGCTTGGGAGAAAGAGAATCATGTTATAAAGAATATGAAAAATTCATATACCATTACATATCATTGAAGAATGAAGGTTGGTCAGCTTGAGACATATTTTTAGTACTCACAGTTCACAAAAGAGTTACAACCTACTGAAGAAATATGAATCAATGCAAGAGAAACAGACATTTTCAACTATAATTTTTATTATAATACAAGTTAGTGATTTTGCTGGTCAACAAGATTAAAGGGAAAGCTTACAAAGAAAGTCTTGATCTGTGATGATGAGATAGGGAAAATGGGAAGAGTAGCCTGAAGGTACTAGTCATATGGCAAAAACCTACAGAAATATGTTGGAGAGTCTCTCTCTGATGTCATCCAAAGTTGAACGTGAAATATTACGATGATGTTGCTGCTGTTGCTGTTGATGGAAGGAAGATAAATGTTGTGACAGACGCCCACAAAGTTTTTGGCAAGAAATAAGATTCCATTTAGTATGATGCATTTCAAGGGAATGACCTTTAGCCTCCTACAGATGTGGCATGTTTCTGGCTTATTGTTAAAGTAAGGAATTTGGGGTCTATACAAAGGTAGAAGGCATCAGGTTGAAATAAAATACAATATGTATGCAATTCACAGCAAAAATAATAACAATTATCTACATACATCATGAAATAATGCCCCCAAATACTAGGAAGTGCTTTGTTAAGGAAAGAAAAAGAAAACAACTGTCAGAAAAAACCCTCAAATGTATGATAAAGTCAACCTATGCTGCTCTTTTCTCTTTTCAGCTTGAAATCAAATGCATAGTTTCTTTGATGTGACAAGAGAGCCACTTGTACCTTTTTTCACTAAAGCTAAGGTCAACAAGATATTCAAACAGGCTACAGCTCTAATTTCTACTGCTTTCATGCCAGGAAAGATCTAATGTATATGTTTGATTTGTTGCCTTTAGCTTCTTTTCCTTTCAATTTACCTGAGTAGAGCTTCTTGACAAATGTCTCTGTTATACTTATTCATTGTGTAAATTGTCAATTGAAATTTAAAAAATTATTCCCTATCTTTATAAAATAAACTATAAAATAAAGTTTATAAACCGGATCATCAAAATAACATATATGATAAAGTCAATAAACATATTTATTTACTTAAGTAATCTAGTGGTCCTTATGGCTTATTATTTGCCATCCCTCTTAATTTCTTTTTTTAAAATTTAAGTAATTGTACAAAGGGGGTTCAACTCAAAAACTCAATGCCACTCCTTCCAATGTTCTCCCCCATCTTTCCCCAAACCCATCCATACTCTCAGGTTACATAATTCAACTTATTACATGATGTACATTGAATATAGTGATCATATTTGCCCACCCTCCCTCTCTTCATTCATCTCCCCCCTTTCCTTTTCCCTCTCCCTTGCCCCAACAAAACAGCTTCCTGGTATTCATTTTGCTAAAACTGTTCAGTGGAATTACAACACTGGAATCCTCCCCTGTGTATACTATACTTTAATAAGTTTGTGTGTGTGTGTGTGTGTGTAACTGTATATTTTCATATGTTTATAATTTAGATCTAACTAGGAGAATCTATTTTTTGTTGTTGGTGGTGGTGGTCATGGGGCTTGAACGGGTCTGGGTGCCATCCCTGAGCTCTTCAGCTCAAGGCTAGCACTCTGCTACTTGAGCCACAGCACCACTTCTAGTTTTCTGGTGGTTAATTGGAGATAAGAGTCTCATGGACTTTCCTGTCCAGGCTGGCTTTGAACCAAGATCCTCAGATCTCAGCCTTTTGAGTATCTAGGATTACAAGTGTGAGCCACCCACAGCTGGCTAGAAGAACCTATTTTAACTATAGTTTGCATATTTTAATGTATACAAACCCTTCAGTAACTTAAACAAGTATGCTGTTTCCCCAAATCCATATTTGGACTTTCTATCTGGTATTCATTTATCCTAGTCATTCTCTATCTAAATCCTTTTCATAAGTATAAGTTCAGCTAACATCTACATGCTGAGATTTTGTCTAAAAACTTCAGTCAGGATTTTCTTTTTAAAGTTGTCTGGGAAGTGGTACTGTGGCTCAAGTGATAGAGTGCTAGCCTTGAGCACAAACAGGCTCAGGGATAATGCCCAGTTCCCGAGTTCAAGCCCCAGACTGGTCAAAAAATAAAACAAAACAAAACAAAACAAAAACAACAACCCAAAAGACTGAATATAAAAGTAGTCTGTACTACTTGTGTGTTACTTATCATTTTTCAAATTTATTGATGATTTAATGTTTATTCATGCTGTGTATCTTACCTTTCCTAAAAGGTTTGAGGAAAAAAATCCTTTTATGTGAATTCTATGTCTAGCAAAATCCTTTCATACAAGAGGAAAACATCACAGAAGAGAACACGCTACAGAGGTGAGCATAGTAGGTTCCTAAGGCAATAAAGCAATTTTGAACTAAATGATAATGAAACCATGACATCAACTGTTGAGGCATGCAGGTAAAGTTCCTTTAGAGGGATCTTATAAACTACAGTAGTACATTTGAAAATACCAAAGGCTGAGAGGCAATGGGATTTTATTCTAGAAGTTAGTAAGTAAGTCATAAATTAAAGGCAAAGAAAGTGGTAGAATAAAATAATAAGTAGTAGAGAAGAATACAACATAAGGAGCTTTTTTTTTTTTTTTTTTTTTTTTTGCCAGTCTTGGGACTTGGACTTGGGGCCTGAGCACTGTCCCTGGCTTCTTTTTGCTCAAGGCTAACAACACTCTACCACATGAGTCACAGGGCCACTTCTGGCTTTTTCTTTTTATGTGGTACTGAGGAATCAAATCCAGGCCTTCATGTTTGCAAGGCAAGCACTCTACCACTAAGCCATATTCCCAGCCCAATAAGGAGCTTTTGAAAAGCACTTAAAATTTCTATCTGCAAAGACAAATAAAGCTGGTAAAACCATAGCAAGAATGGTCAGGAAAACAAGAAGAGGCAAATAGCCAATATAAGAAATGAGATAAGTGACATCACTACAGTTCTTAAACCTAATAGAAAGGTAATTATAGGGTTTCCAGAAATCTTCACGTTAGCAAATTCAAAAATTAAGTGAAGTGGGTAGATAAGACCTTGGCTAAATTAAAAGTAGTTCCAAGAAAAATCAGAAACTTTTAACTGTCCTTATAATTATTAAATTTAATTCATAATTTCAAACTATCCCACAAAGATACCTCTAATCTAGATGATTTTGCTGGTGAATTCTATCAAATGTGAAAGAAATTATATTAAGTTTATACAAACTCTTATAAAGAATACAAAAGATTTGAAGACATTCTTACATATTCCATGAGCCTATGTAACTTCCCTTCCCTTTCTTTCTCTTTAAATCCTTGAATAGATTTTAACTTACAGAAAAGTTGCAAAAACAATAGAGAAAGTTCCTAGTTTTAGTGCAAAGATTGCTATTTTTTGGTGGATATTGATAAGTTGTTTTGAAAATTTGTATGGAAAAACAAGATCAAGAATAGCTATTGTGTAGTCTGGGATAAGTAGAGAGATTGCCTAGAATTTTTGAGGCTCTAAAATCGATTAATCCCCAGTACTGAGAGAAAAAAATCCATATTGTTTTGAAAAGTAAGGGAGGAGAATGTATTCTACTGGATATTAAGACATATTATAAATTCAGAGTAACTTACACAATGTGGAAATGGCAAATAAACAGAATGGAATCAAAGGCATTCATTTAATTCATTCACAGAGTTACTTATTTAGAATTTAGATTTTTTGATACATATGATCTTTTCAGGGAATGGTGCTATATCAATTTTATGAGCATTTGAAGTAAATAGAATTGAATCTCTGTCTCACATCAGGTATGAAAATCTGATAACTATCAAATCTGTTGTGAAAGACAAAACAATTGTATTTCCAGAAGGTAATATAAAGCTGATTTTTCATGTCCTTGAGAGTAGAGAAAGACTTACTAAATGAGCATGAAAAGCCTTAGCTATAGGGGAAAAGGTGGATAAATTGGATCGTTTTTAATATGAAGAACTTGTGTTTAACTAAAGACTCCCCCTGAAGAGCACAAAGAAACAATAGAGTAGGCTAGACTCTTTGAAATACATGTAGTATAGTAAGAATGTAAATTGACATAAATACTTTAGGAAACAGTTTATTATTTTCTATTTCATATACAAATACTCTGTGTCCCAGCAGTTTTAACTTATTTACCAAACAGAAATGATTGACAGATAGGTACAAAATGTTGTTAGTAGCACTATCCATAATAAATCAAGCCTAGAAATTTCTCAATTAACAATCAGCATTAAAATGGACAAATCAATATGATATACTTTTACAATATATAAAATGTCAGTGAGAAAAAAGTAGTAAAACTTGAAAGAACTTAATTGGAATCACATAGGAAGTTCTGAGCAGTGTAGTTCTAGCTTTTCCAGCTTACCTACAAGGAAACAATACAAGTCATCACAATAGGAGCTTGTCTTGAAGGAAGAGGACAAGAGAGATATTGAGGAAAGGCGCTGGCATTTGGCATGCTGCCAAATGTATCTAGTTCTATTTTTTTGTCTGAGTCATTTAGCCAAACATTCAAACTAATGTATTTACTGTTTGTATATTTTTTCTTTACTTATGACAAACACACAAACACAAAATTTTAAAAAAAGAATATAGATTTTGAAATAAAAAAGTATTATCTCTAATTGCAGATCCTACACGTTCCTAGCTATATAACTTTGAGAAAATTATGTAATTTAACTATTAGTAATGTCAGGATGGCATTTTCTACTACTTCATAGGTTTTATGAGCATTTTATGGTATGATTATATTAGTAGCATGTCCAACATTTAACAAACACTTGTAAAAAGCTTGTCTTCATCATTTTCTCTGAATGTATTACTAGATTATGTCATATTTTGCACATGATAATATAGATGAAAACAATGAGTACTACAAATATAATTATTTTTTGAGCACTAGGTTTCAAGGCACTATTATAAACAAATTTTCATGTAATATGAATCCTTTGACATAGACTCTGTTATTCGTACCATCACATTATGAAGAAAGTTGAGGTTAAAGAGGTTAAATGTTTCCAAGCTCATATACCTTTTAGGGGGTCAGGTCAAGAATTAAAACCAAGGCACATGGCTTATGTAGTAGATGTGTTTAAAAAGGTGATGTTCACATAAGCAAAGTGCACTAGTCATAGCTGTTAGAGTTAAGGAATCTAACTCCACTTGTTTGCTTAGACCAAGTGGGCAGTTTAGGGAGGATTACTGGAAGATTTCATATAATTGTGGGAGCTAGAAAGAGTCAGTAAGGCCCAGGATCCACAGGAACTGAGATACCAAACTGCTCAAGCAACAGAGTGCTTGTGGCTCACACTTGTAATTCTATTTATTTAGGAAGCTGAGATCTAAGGACTGTGGTTCAAAACCAGCCTGGTCATGAAAGTCTTTGAGATTCTTAACTCCATCTAAGCCCCCAAAAGTTGGAAATGGAGATGTGGCTCAAGTGATAGAGTGCCAGCCTGGAGGTAGTAAAGCTAAGGGGCAATGGCAAAGCCCTGAGTTCACTATGATAAAACAAAATAAAAAGCCCAAACTCTCAAGTCTCACTTTTTCCTGTGTTCCTATGTTGTTGCCTAGAGTCTTGCTTCCTGCAGATGAGCCTTATCCCCATAGCAGGCACCTTAGCACAAAGCCAACAGACCCTGGGTCAGGAATCTATGCTTCTGGCCCTCACAGAAAGGCTGCCTTATGCCTTTCATTATGACTATGGTTAAGGAAGTAGAATCTTGTAATCAGAGAGAATTGTATATAAGACTATTCCCAGAGAGGGGGAGGCTATCAGGAGCTATATGCCACAAAGAATGATATCTACCATGGGAAATATAGAAAATAAAGAACAAAAACATATGTTTTTGTTTTGTTTTTGGTTGTTATTGTAAAGACTACATCTATGAAAGAATTGTCATTATTTATTTGTGTTCCGGAACTTTTGTTTTAAAATTATATTTCCTGTTAGACAAAGATTTAAGGGTCAAACAGATTGAAAATGGAGAACATACTGTAGCTGTATTACTTTGCTGAATAATATTCTAATTCAGGATTGTCTCATCAGAAAAGCTGGACAATAAAATAAAAGAATAATTATTTTGGAGAACAGATTTTGAAGACGTGTGTGTGTGTGTGTGTGTGTGTGTGTGTGTGTGTGTGTGTATCTATAAACAGCAGAAGGCATCCCTTCTTGTTTATATTGTATGGCATTTCTAACAGTTAAAACAGGTAGGATAAGTACTTATAACTGCTCTTAGACACTTTGCCAAATGATACTTGCAAAATTATTTATGGAACTTATAAAAACTAACCTTTACAGGGAACACTCTTATTGTGTAGTTAAAATAAGTTTCCGGATACTTAAAATTCCAACAAGAAAAGAATGTAGTTTGGGTTGTGGGTCAAGTTCAGAGTATCTGGTGAATAAAGAAAGAATGATGTCACAGTGAAACATACTAAATTCAGGAAGAAAATGCCTTATTTCCCAGAATATTTTCTTGGGAAAGGTGGTAGGAAGAGAGGAATCTACCCACACAAAATTATGCTTGATATTCTATTACCATTCCTAGAAGATGATTTATACCAGTAAAATTTGATGTAAGAAATCTTTTTATAATCAACTTTTAATAATTCAAGGCAAGAACAGAGACATAATTTAAAAATTATCTCTACTTGGCTTTGGAAACTGGTCTAAAATTTGATACAAAAGTTATATCCATAGCTTCTATTTTTCTGTTGGATTCTTTAATATTGATTTGTGGATGTTGCTTATAAATTAAGGATATTATGCAATTAAATGAGTTGGAAATTTAAAAATATAGTTTATGTTTTGACTTTTGTCAATGTTGTATTACTGTGCATATTTTAAATTTTTATGTAGCTGAGTTTGTTAATATTTTTTTCATGTGTTTTTCATTAAGGGATTACAAAAGTTCCACCAGAATGTGTATTCATTTTGTTAGTTCATTACTTTATATTTAAATCTTTGATCCATCTTGAGTAAATTTTGTTGTAGTGAATGAGGTTGGTGTCCAATTTAATTAATTTCCAATTATTATCTAATTATCTCAGTAAGTATTGAATAAGTAATCTTTTCCCACTGACATGAAGTATAATTTATAATAAATCAACTCATTGTGTTTTATTGTAGCCTGCCATTAGACTTTGTAAAATATTTCTGTAATATTTTTCTATTACTTTTTTTTTTCCAGTCCTGGGGCTTGGACTCAGGGCCTGAGCACTATCCCTGGCTTCTTTTTGCTCAAGGCTAGCACTCTGCCACTTGAGCCACAGCGCCACTTCTGGCCTTTTCTATATATGTGGTGCTGAGGAATCAAACTCAGGACCTCATGTATACAAGGCAAGCATTCTTGCCACTAGGCCATATTCCTAGCCCTTTCTATTACATTTCATTACTCTGTGTATACATGAATTAGAATCATCCTATGGTATGCAGAATAATGTCTCCCAGAACCAAACTATTCATCTCCAAATCCCTTGTTCCTAAAAAAATATGCTACCCTTCATGGCCACAGATATTTAATTAAAAACTTTGGGACGGGAATTTTTGTAAGGTTATTTGATTACATGGGTCCTTAGAACCAAGGGGATTTTTCCAATCTGTCTTGAAAAGAGACACGACTACACAAAAATTTCAGGGAAATGTAGCAGTGTTGGCAGAAAAGAAGTCAATGGAAGCCGCCACCTGTAGGAGTTGGAAGTGACTGGGGAAAAGATTTGACCCTAGAGGTCTGGAAAGCAATGTGGCCCTGCCCAACCTTGCTGTCTTTTCTTCAAATATATTTTTCCAGTGATTTTTGCTTATATGAATGAAAATTAATATAGAAGTTATATTATACATACACATATACATATACAACTTGTGTGTGCTTCTACCTTGAGGATGATTTGTCTGAAATGGTTTTCTTCAGTAGATTCTTCTCCATTACATAATTAATCATAATTCCTACAAGTAAGATCATTTTACCTCTTCAGATGTGTGTAGTTTGATGTAATAGCTTCTCTCAGCTCTTCCCTCCAAGATATTTTGGGAAAAAAAGCAGTGAGGGCCAGATCACCTACTCCAGAAGTAGAGATAGGAAAATTTGGGTTTAAGGTTGGACTGGGCAAAAGTCACCCAGACACCCATCTTAATTAAATAGCCAGGCACAGCAGTATATACCTGCAATCCCAGCTACACAAGAAGAGTAAGTAGGAACATTTAGTCTAAAGCCTGCCCAAGGTAAAAACATGATTCTATCTCAAAAACAACTAAAGCAAAAAGTAATAGGAGTTTGGCTTAAGTGATAGAGCACCTTCCTAGCAAGTACCACACAAACAAAATATTGAAAGTACAACTCTTTTGTTTCCCCTAAACTTAATGAGGGATACTTTTTGTGTTTCCCAGATATGACACATCATTTGAGTGTAGATACACATATATACCTGTGTGTGTACACATTTATATAACTACATGAATATATGTATATATACCCACATATACATTTATATATGTATATATAGACATATATATATATATACACCCATATATAAAACATTGTTATGGCAATTTGCTGCTCTGATGTAGATGACAATAGTGAACCAAAATATGCTTCCTCTTTTCTCTTGGGAGCAGAGTAGACAAAATATTCCAGCCTCATCTGCAATTAGACCTGATCATGTTACTAAGCTAACTCTGAAATCCTATTATCAAAAGTGATGTGGATTTAATTCTGCCTCTTCCACACTCAACATTTGCTATAAAGCAACTGCCAGATACTGTATTTTGTTTGTAATATGTATTTTGTTTGCGATAAGTGTGTGTGTGTGTGTGTGTGTGTGCGCGTGCGTGTGTGTGCTGGTCCTGGGACTTGAACTCAGGGCCTGAGTTCCGTCCCAGAGCTCCTTTTTGCTTAAGGCTAGCACTCTATCATTTGAGCTACAGCACCACTTCCAGGCTTTTTTGAATAGTTTATTGGTGATAAGAGTCTTACATGCTTGCTTGCCTGAGTTAGCTGCAAACCTCAGTCCTCAGATCTCAGCCTCCTGAGCAGCTAGAATTACAGGGATGAACCACTATTTAAACATATGGTTATCTCATAAAATATGTACTTTTGCCACTTCTATATTTTATCAAGATTTTATATTTTATCAATCTTTTAAGATCATTATATAAACTAGGCATAGAGGCACTTCTCTGTAATCCCATAAACTGGGAGATGGAGGAATCAGGGTCATGAGTTTAAGATTAGCCTGGCTGCATAATGAGATGCTCCAAAAAAATGTTGCATATGTGAAATTATAGAGAGCATGGAATTTTGAGATGGGCTTTCTTAACTCAAAATTGTAAGATTCATACAAGTGGAGCATAGAAATGACTTATTCCTCTTGTTTGATGAGTAGCATTCCATGGTATGCAGGTGCCATGGTTTTGGAAAACACTCGGCTGAAGTTCATCTAAAGTGTTTTTGGATTTTGAGTATGACAAATAGAGCTCTTATGAACATTTTCACAAGTTTTTGTATGACCATCAGTTCAGATAAAATTCCCAAGATTTCATTTTCTGCATCATAAAACTACATGTTTAGTTATATCCAATCTTTTCTTTAATTGAGGTGTTAACATCATTTACATTTTATGAGGCTATTGAAAATTTAAGACTAATTCTTTCATATCTGTTTTCTTTTTCCCTTCCTTCTTATTTCTCTATTTCTTGTTTTTATATATGTTGCACATTTTGGGATACTGATTTATTTATACTATTTAAATATATTTATTTGGCAGGGCACTAGTGGCTCATGCCTATAATCTTAGCTACTCAGTAGGTTGAAATTTAAGGATTACAGTTTGAAGCCAGCCCAGGCATGAAAGTAGGTAACACTCTTATCTCTGACTAACCACTAAAAAGCTGGAGGTAGAACCGTGGCTCAAATGGTAGATTGCTAACCTTGAGAGAAAAAATAAGGGATAGTATTCAGGTCCTGAGTTCAAGACCCAGTACTGTCAATACACACACATACACATATATGCATATACATATGTATGTGTATAGCTTTAATGATTTCTCTGAATGCTATATACATATGTAACATCACATTCAGACACTTGGATAAAATATGGAAATATTATTTTTAATTTGCTCCCTTTGCCTTTAAATGTCTTGTGTCATATAGCATTACCATGTTCCTTTCCATCATCCTTGAATATTTTTCAAGGGTAGATAAGCTAGGGACAAATACTATTAGTTTGTCTTCATGGGCACATGACTTCTGCCTTAGTTTTGTCTTTATTTTCTATCTTACTTTCTTCTAGCTCCCATGATGATGAATCTACCGTTGGTCAAATGTACTTTTTCTCCATAGGGAAGATACTTATTTCTGGATACTTTTGAGATGTTTTCTGTAATTTTAGTTTTCAAAAATTTACTTCACATATACCTGGAGGTGGACTTGTTTGGATTTCTCTCATCTTCACCCATTTCTATCTCTAGGGAGCCATAGTTCCAGTTCCTTGCTCCATAGATTTACCTTTTCTGAACACTTTGTATGAATGAATCAAATAATATGTCACCTATTTTATCTGGTTTCTTTCATTTGGTATAATGCAGCTTAGGTCACCCACATAGTAGCATGTGTCAAAACTTTATGCCTTTTTAAGGACAGAATAATCTTCTATTCTATGCATTTGCCACTTTTCATTCACCCATTCATTGGTGGATGGGCATTTGGATTATTACCACTTTTAGGCTATTATGAATTGATCTGCTACGAACATCTGTCATAAAATTATTTGTGAACATGTTTTCTGTTCCTTTGGATAGATTCTTGGGAGTAGAATTGCTGGGTCATATGGTAAATTTATGTGCAGATTTGTAAGAAATGGCTAAATGGTTTTCCACCGTAGCTGTGTCATACTCCCATTCTCAGTAGCATGGTAGCACTTGTTATGGTCGCTATTTTAATTATACATTTTAGTAAATAGCATCTTTCACTATTATATCTTTGTGTGGTTTGGGTATGAGGGTAATACTGGTCTCATAGAATGTGTTAGGAAGAATTTTCTTCTCTATGTTTTGGAAAAGTCTGTGAGGAGGTACTATTAGTTTTTCATAAAGGACTTGATAGAACTCACCAGTGATACTATCTTAGCCTGGAATTTTATTTGTGTAAGGATTTTAAATACTAATTTACTTTCTATAAATCAAGTAACATTATTTTTAAAGATTGTGTTGGATCACTTTTCCATCATTGTGACAAAATACCTGACAGAATCACCTTAAAAAGAGGAAAGATTGCACTCAATGGTAGCTCAGTGGAAGTGTTCAAAGCTTTGGGTTTGTTCCTTAGCACAAACAAAAATAGGAGGATAGATTTACTTATTTATTTTATTCTTTTTATTAAGTAGTTGTACAAAGCACTTCAGTTCAACACATCAATTTATGAGTACAATGCATCTTGGTCATTATCACCCCCTCCATCCACATCTATCCAAACCCCAAGGAAGCTTTGTTTTGGCTAGGTTTTAGAGATTTTAGTGCATGATCATTTGACCTCCTATCTATCTATCTATCTATCTATCTATCTATCTATCTATCTATCTATCTATCTATCTATCTATCTAATCTATCATGCCAGCCAGTACTGGAACTGGTAGTCAGGGCTTCTCTCTCTTGCTTGTCTTTTTCACTTACTGCTGGAATTCTACCGCTTGAGTTATGCCTCCAGTTCTGGATTTATGCTGGCTAATTGGTGATAAGAGTTTCAAGAATTTGTCTGCCTCGACTGGCTTTGAACTAGGATACTCAGACCCTAGCCTCCAGAGCAGCTAGGATTATAGGAGTGAGCCACCAGTACCCAGATAAAGCTCCACTTCTTAAAGGTGCTGCCACTTCCCTATAGCACCATAGTGCACTGACTAAGCCTTTAGCACCTGGGTCTCCAGAAGACACTTATCCAAACCATAACAAGTAGTTTTAGTAAATTTTGTCTTTCCAGAAGGTTGTTTATTACATCTAAGTTGTCTAATTTGTTAGCATAAAGTTGTTCTTAGCATTTTCTCATAATCCTTTAAAGGTTAGTAATCGTGCTCTTCTTTCCAAATGGATTTTGATCATTTGTGAGCATTTTTTCTTGATCGTTGTAGCAAAAGGATGATAGTTTTTTGTTAATATTTCAACAAAATTGATGTTCTGGACTATCAGAAATATCCAGAAGCTTCTCAAGGGAGAGTAGAGCTGTTAAATTTCTGTTTGAACTTGTGGTCTGTTGCTTACCCCAGCTCATTCCAAGGCTACAGGCTACCTGCCAAGTGTTGGGCACAGAGATAACTGCTGTTCTTATCCAGACGTGGGGATAAAGGAGAACAAAGCAGCTTCAGGCCCTTGCTTTGTTTTGGGAGTTTTGTTTTTTTTTGGCCAGTCCTGGGCCTTGGACTCAGGGCCTGAGCACTGTCCCTGGCTTCTTTTTTGCTCAAGGCTAGCACTCTGCCACTTGAGCCACAGTGCCGCTTCTGGCCGTTTTCTGTATATGTGGTGCTGGGGAATCGAACCTAGGGCCTCGTGTATCCGAGGCAGGCACTCTTGCCACTAGGCTATATCCCCAGCCTGTTTTGGGAGTTTTAAAAGTAAATTTTTATTAGTTTGTTGGAGATCCTTGAATGATTTCCAGAGATCTATGTTGTGGTTTGTTGTTTGACAATTGTCTAGCAGTATCATTGATTTGGAAAGAGAACGTTTGCTTAGCACCTTAGCCATTCTGGAAGTCAAGATAAGGATTTTTTATGGGCTTAGTGATCTAATGTGAAAGATGTATACTGAGCTGCTATTCCAACTATTCATATTATTTCTTTGGAAATAACAATTGAGTGTAGTTTGAATTTTTGTGTGTGGGGGAGGTGTCTGACACTGGAGCTAGAGCTTGCTAGGTAGATGTTCTACTATTTGTGTCATGCTCCAAGCCCTTTTTTGCTTTAGTTATTTTTCCGATCATCTTGCCTACCTCCTAGGTAACTGGGATTGCAGGCATGTACTACTACACCTGGCTGTAGTTTGAATCTTTACTCCTAGCTCTATATTATTTTATCTCATATCATTTCTTCTCTTTGTTGTTTGCTTTTCATCCTGAGAAAAAGTAACATTGCAGTTTTTTTTCCAGTCACTTCAATGTTTTATTTTATTTTTAAAAAAATTTTATTATCAAACTGATGTACAGAGAGGTTACAGTTTCGTGTGTTAGGCATTGGATACATTTCTTGTACTGTTTGTTACCCCATCCCTCATTCCCCCCTCCCCCCTCCCCCTTTCCCTCCCCCCCCACGAGTTGTTCAGTTCATTTACACCAAACATTTTTGCAAGTATTGCTTTTGTAGTTGTTTGTCTTTTTTTACCCTGTGTCTCTCGATTTTGTTATTCCCTTTCAATATCCTAGTTCTAATACCAGTACAAACGGTTTCCAATATACTCAGATAAGATACAGAGATAGTGTAGGTACAACCACAGGAAGGGGATACAAGAAGATCAATAATAGAAGCTAAAGTTACACATAGCACGTTGAAAGTAGTTACAACAGTGATATAACAATTGTTTCCATAACGTGGAGTTCGTTTCACTTAGCATCATCTTATGTGATCATAAGGGTATAGTTATTGGGCTCTTGTGATCCTCTGCTGTGACTTGCCTAAACCTGTGCTAATTATTCGCTATGAGGGAGACCATAGAGTCCGTTTCTTTGGGTCTGGCTCACTTCCAAGTCCTTCCATATCCTTACAAATGGGGCAATGTATTCCTTCTGATAGAGGCATAAAATTGCATTGTGTATATGTACCTAGATTTTAGCTTTATAAGTATGGCTTCAATTCTGTTGATTCTTTGAAAACAAAATTCCTTGGGGCTGGGGATTTAGCTCAGCGGAAGAGCGCCTGCCTGGCAAGCAGAAGGCTCTGAGTTCGGTCCTCAGCTCTGGAAAAAAAAATCTATAAAAATAAAATTCCTTAAAATTATTCTTTTTCCCATTCCATCTTACGTTTTTCTCATGCTATTTCCAGTTCAGCCCATGGCTCTCCCTCTGCTCCTTTATGAGTGTCCTTTATGGTGTTACTTTCTTTTTGTTCTCTACTAAGGATGGCAAGCAATTTCCAACAGCTATTTTCTGTGACATAGAAGCATATGATCCTCAAACATATCTTTTCCCTTTAGAATCTATGCTACTTATTGCTTTTGTGCTATTGTTTCTAATACTCTAGCACATGTGCTCAGCATGGAGAGATAGCACCTTCCTCCTGTGGCATCCTGTTTTAAAGTTCTAACTAGATTAATGCAACACAGGGCATACTTCACATCATACTTAACATTAATTCTTATTTTTACATTTAAATTTTATTGGAAAGGTGATATGCAGAGGAGTTACAGTTACATAAGTCAAATAATGAGTACATTTCTTTTTGAGCAGTGTTATGTACTCCTTCATTTTCTCCCACTTTTTCTCCTCCTGACCTTCCCCTCCACCCAAGTTATAAAGTTCATTTCCAATCTAGTGTCTAGTGAGTATCACTGCTGAATTGTTTCACCTTTTGTCCCACCATTTCTATGATTCCCCTTCCTCTCTCCAGATCAGATAAATTTATATAAAAAAGAATAAAGAGATCAGAAACAGTGGTAAAAGGTAATAAATCAAAGGGGAAAAAAGAAAGAAAAAAGAAATAACTGCAAACAAGAAAAAATTCTTGTTTCCATTTTGATAAACATTGTAATAATCTCCTAAGAATATCTTCCTTTGATCTTACTGTGAGAATGCTTAAAGTGCTTTAACATTAACTCTTAACATATTTAATATAATAATGTTGTCAAAACTCTTCCTTTTTGAGGAATAAGATGTGTGGATTTTTCTCTGTGTATTACATGATGATCTTGATCCTTTATTTGGTCTGTAGCTCAGAGCCCTGATTTTTTTTTATAACTAGTACATTTATTATAGAATCTTTTCAACCAACATCAAATGTACAAGTTGTTGCCGGAATTTTACAGTCTTTTTCAATAATTGTCTTTGTCTTTGTTTTCCTTCCCTCCCTTCGTCTCTATTCCTTCTGCTTTCTTCTCCAGTCAGAGGCCTAATTTTTAAGAGGGATGCTTTTCAAATTTCTGGGTTCTTTGACATTCTATGGTAGTTTTACTTTATTCAGGTGATATCCTTTCCTACTGTATTTTCCCTACTCTTCTATTTGTTACTTGATACTGAGAACTGATAGAGTATACAAAATAAAATTCAATAAAGTCTGCAGTTTTTCCTATCTTTGGTCTGGAGTAGAATCTCAGAAATGCTATCCCTAGTTTTACCTACTTTCTGAGGGGTGTTTTATTTCATGACCTTTTGGGTATACTTTCCATTACTATGTGATGGAGTACAGGGAAGCATCCCTCTTCTCAGATTTGTTTTCATTTGCCCCTTATTGTGACTTTCATGACTAAGGGACCCAACTGTTTATTTTTTATTACAAGGAATATATATATATATATATATATTTTTTCTTTTTTTGGATTCCATGGTTTGAAATATTTTCTCCTATGGAACAGTGTTTTGATAATTTTCACATATAATCAATTCACCAAAAACAGGTATGTACACCGAAGCCTCAGATAAGCATGACATAACCAGCTATTCAAGGAGTGGAAACAAAGAAGGCAGACTGTGAGCTTTTACAGGAATGTGAAATTTCCATAGGTTATTTGAAACATTGGTGTTATATCCCAACACCCTATTTTTAACTCTGTGAAGGCCTGGGAGTCTGAGGACCTTGGGTTTGGGAATTCCTGGACTCTTTAGGATTCTAAGTGGCAGAAATAGGACAGAAGCTGGATTGGTCAGCAAGGAAAGAGGGGAGAGAGAGGAGGGAGGGAGGGAGAGAGCAGTTTCCACTATGGTGATTTTTCTTCAAGCTTTAAACTAGGTTAATAAAGCAAACTGCCAGCGAACTGTAGAAGGCAACCTTATGATTTTGTTTGAAGTTCAGCATTGATTTTTACATATATCCAAATATATAGGTATAAATGTGTGTACATATGCATGCACATGTGTACATGCATGCATGCACACACACATGGTCTCTGAATTAGTTTCAATAAAACTTACATCAGACCGACGGTACTCATGGAGTGCCTTCAATAAAAAAGTCACCATGTGTTATGTGATAACATTGAACAGACTCCAGACAGCCTCTTATCTTAGATATACAATAACTTAGCATAACTCAAGCCTAAAGGAGAAGTTAAAGCATTAGGTAACAGTAGCAACAGTAGCATGTTAGTGGAGTAATAACTCTCCTGGAGAATAACCCAGGATGGGTTTTATTGAATTCAGTTTACTTAGCTGGGATAAACCCAGATAGGCATCACATTTACAAGAAGGTGCTAGGAAGTGGGCAGGTTATTACAAGTGCATTTAGAAGATAAGCAATAGAAAATTGGATAAAATCAGAGCTCAGGGAGGTGGCAGAACTGGTTCCTGGTTCAACTACATGCTTTCGGTAGGACTATACCCAATCTAACTAAGAATAATAATAAGTTTTTTCCTCAGACACCTGCAGAGACAAATGGTATGTAAGTTTGAAACCTGATGTGTCACCCTCAACAAGCTTTCTTTATGTCTAACTGAAGTTCCTTTTCTTGCTACCTAAGGACACTTTCTTTGTCTTTATATTCTTTAGAGAATTGGGATAGTTGTCCAAAATATCTTCCTAAAAGTTTTTTTTCCCTAATAGTATTTTTTTTAGTGTTGTAATAGTGATAATCTTAGTTTCTTCAGCTTCTACGTTAATTCACCAGTTGTAACAACTTGAATTGATGGTATTTCTTCTCCTTTATTTCTGTGTATACTTCATTGTCTTCCTTCTTGCCTTTCTTTTCAAATTTGTCTGACAGCTGTTTAAGTGGGTATTTCCAGGCATGAGGTATTGTCTAGACTCTCCTGATGAGATGGGTAGAGACATTGACTCTTTCTCTACAAGAATCATTCTTCCATCTCATAATCCTCACAGCGCTAGTCAAGAGATCAGATCAACCATGGGGCTAGTGGAAACTGTGACTTGACTACTCAAGCTGGTGGTTTTGATCCATTATGTCAGATAAGAGTCAAGTCCCAGCTGAATTGTCTTTGAGTAAAATACTATACATTAAAGATTATGCTTTATAGACCGACAAATATTGGTCATTAGAAGATATGCAAGGTCTTGGGGCAATATCTTGTTCTTCTAGTATATTAAGTGGCCACCACTATCACTATCCCCTCTGTACCGCAGAGCCGCCTCCTTTACCAGAGCCAGGGAACGGAAGTGTTTCTCAGGGTCGCTCACAGCTCCCACGTGTCAGCACAGTTCTCAGTGCATCTTTGTGTGTGTAATAGTGGTGATTGAAGGGGAGGTTAGAGATAATATTGTGATACAAATAAATTCTGGTGTTTCATTTTTACTCAAGTTTCTGTTCTTCTTTCTCTCACTGACTGGGTTCTCTCTAAAAAGTGTTGTCTTGCTAGTAAACCTTGATTTACTTACAAGTCAACTTGGTCTCTAATTTCTAATTTTTTCTCTTTCAATTTACTTTCTTTTACATAAAGGTCATAATTTTTAATTAGAAAATATTAAGTGTTTGCTCTATGAATGCTACTATGCTTGGCATTGTAGGAAGTGGAAAGTAAATATTTTGTCTTCTAAGACTTTAGAGGAGAGAGGCAGAAACCTACATAATGATCTCCAACATGGGAAAAACAAGGGACTTACATTGAGTATTACTAGTTGGATTTGGAGTTTAAAGGAGAATTCATACATTTCATCTTATAAAATCCTGTCTTTGCTCTTAACTTAAAAAAAAACCAATTGGTGACTGTTTCTACTAAATTGTCTTGCCCATTTACTTCATAATCCTCAAGTAATTCATATTCTTTCTCTCTCTCTGTGTATGCTTGTCTCTGCCTCCTCCCCCTCTCTGATTCTCCTCAAAATTACCTTCTCTCAATAAAAAGGGCCTTGTTGAGAATTAGATTATCTCAAAAGTATTCCAAAACCCTGTCCCAGTTCTTACCCAACTGTCCTTTTTTAGGTGAATCTGACCAATGGCTTCTAGTTACTGTTACATCGCCAGAGGTCTGTGTATCTGAAGAAAAGGCTAGGGTAAGTAGAGAGTTCTCATGCATCTTTCATGTATTATAAGAAGGTTAAGTGAAGAGTCTGACCCTGGTAATACATTTAGATCTTAAATAGAGGAATAAAGTCTGACTCCTGCAAGAACAGAAAAGAACCACAGAATGCACTGTCACACAAGTGCCTCTACTGAATCAGATACCTGGCCTTTTGTGGACCATATTCCAGTGTGGTAGTGTGTGTTGTGCACTCATGATGATTTGAAGGTGTTAGAGACATTTCCTTCTTTTAGTATGAGACAGAGTGGACTCAATGGCTCTGAAAGGCAAATACTAACTGCCTCTCATGCCTGCATAAGAGAGTTCTTGAGCATGTTTATGTGCATTGCCTTTGTCTACATGGCGCATACTTCAGATTTTCTTAAAGGTAATGGGCCACCTGCCAATCACACAGCTTTCAAGCTGTACCTTTTCTTCAGGAACATAATTCTTCCTGGGCTTTACTCTTTCATTTAGACTTTTACCTTTCACCGTAACTCTGTGTGGTACTCTAGTCAACACAAATGTAAGCATCTCATTTGTCTTTTCTGGGGTGACTGTGACACACTGCATCTAGCTAGCCCATCACCAACTAATCAAGAGAATGTGGTAGAATGTGCTTTGGTGGAAGGGCCAAGGCAGCCTGACTGAGTGCTGTACCGTTTTATATTTTCCTCCTTTCTGCTAATGAACCCCCCCTTCTGTTGTTCTTCTCTCTTCTTAAAAAGAAATCCAAGGATATGAGTAGCTTGAAATGAACTAAACTAATCATTGTTACTATAGGAAAACATTATGCACAGCACAGCAATAATCTACTTATGGACCCTGTATTCTCCTACACAATCATTGGTCTCTCATCATTTTTCACTTCTAGGTAAATAGAGTAGCCATGTTCCTGCCCTATTGTGTGTTTGGGAAAAGAACACCAGCAGCGCCACCTTTTATTTTGTTGGCCTTTTGTTTTGTTTGTTGTCTTTGGCCTGGTTCCTAGTCCAGGGTGAGGATCTGGAGGACACTTTTTTATCTGGAGGTAACTTGGATGGGGGATTGTATGGCCTTCTCAGTGCATTTGCGCTTTCCTCAAGGCTCGAGCATGGTAAGACAGAGCCTGTAAAGCTGAAGGAAGTAGTAGAGCAGCTTCATTGAAAATGCATCCAACCATATGAAAACTATCTACTAGAGCACTGCAGTCACTGTCATTTTCTGAGTTCGGAGTCATTTTCCTCCTGGCCATCTTGGAGGTATTGAATGAGCCACAGACCTATGCATATTACTTTTATTATTTGTAGAAATAATTTTGTTTGTTAAAATTTTTTCTTACTTCTACTTTAGAAGTAAATAAAAAAAAATCTCAATTCTAAGTTTTCTGCCAAGCGAAAGAATGCAGCTAACCTAGTAAAAGTAATCTTGGAAAAATTGACCTGGGTATTTTGAATTTGCAAAATAAAGTCAATGCTTTGCAATTCAATCCTTTCTTGGGCAAATTTCAAGTTGCCGATGAACTCCAAATAGATCTTGATTTATGAGGGAAACTTACAAAGAAGTAGAGTGTTTTACACATTTTAATGGATATTTAATATTTTTCATCTGTCCTTTATATGAGACAGACATGATAAATTCTAGGTTAGGATTTGGGGCTTATAGTTTTGCTTTTTAAGTGTTACATTTTTGGTGATACTGGAACTTGACCTGAGGCCCTTGTGGTTAGTAGGCAAGCACACTACCACTTGAATCATGCATCCAACTGGGTTTTGCTTTAGTTTTTGGAAGTCTTGTGATTTTGCCTGGGATCAGTCTCAGATATATGCCTTCTGAGTAGCTGAAAATACAGGCATACCGAATTATTTGTTGAGGTCAATCTTGTTATTTTTTTGCCTGGGCTAGCCTCAAACTGTAATCCTCCTGATCTAATTTCCCAAATAGTTGGGATTACAAATGTGAATCACCAAGTCCATGATTGTTAGTTCAACCTTATCAATAATTTTCTCCCTGTTAGAAATCAGAAACATTTGCATAAACTAAGTTATTGGTTGAATGATGATAAAATCAGGTCAATTTTTTCCAACTTTAAAAAATATCCCTGCTGCCAATAAGGGGCCAAGTTGAATATAGTGAAGGATACAAAGATAACTGAGCTCTCTTCTTCAAGAGCCAGCAGTCTAGTTAGTGACCTAAGATAAGAAGACAGCATTTCAATCTAAGACATGAAGAAGATACAAGTAAAATGCATGAATTCTGTTTATGGTAACCTAGGAAACAAAAAGAATTCTCCAAAAATATTGTCCTGAAATTATATTCCTCTAAGATCAGTATCTAGTTCTATTTCTGTATTAGCCTGGAAGAAACAGGTGCCCTGCCCACAGAAGTTAGCAACAATTTATGAAAGCCAATCAGAAAGACTGATTCATATAGTCTGTCTGTCTCTCTCACACACACCAGTGCAAATTGCATGTAGAGATTTGGCTGCTAAAAATCTTTTTAAGACATTCTTTGTGGTTTAAGTTTGAGCTCATGAAAATGGTTGTTTCAAGATGAAATAGATCTTAAGAAAAAGATCTTAACAAAAGGAAGAGTTGTTAGTAAACTAATTCAGGTTTTTGTTTTCAAATAGGTAAAATGGTTTTCTTCTCCATTTTATAAGCACCATTAAGAGTGCTATATATGGCTAAAATTTCATCCAGAATAAGCTATGCAAACTACACACCTGGTCCTTTGTCTCCAGAGAAAGGACTGTTGTATACTATATTCTTTCTGATATTCATTTGTTTTGTTTTGGTTTTGTGCCAATATAGGGGTTTGAACTCCAGGCTGCATGCTCTTATTCAGTATTTTTGCTCATGGCTGATGCTTCAGACATCATTCCAGTTCTGGCTTTTTGCTAGTTGATTAGAAATAAAATTCTTGAAGATTTGTCTGCTGAGGCTCACTGTAAACCATAGTTTTCAGATCTTAGCTTCCTGAGTAGCTGAAATTACAGGCATGAACCACTGGCACTTAGCTTCATCCCACCCTCTTGTAGTCAAGAAAATTAAAGCACACATTTCTGTGAGTTTATATAAAACTGATTTTGTCCTCTCAACACATCTTCTATTTATAAAATAACCCTATTTTTGCAAACATTTATGGCTTGACATTACCATTATTTTAAAAGATTTCTGTCCTCCATACTTACAAGCCTTCTTAGCTCATGACATAAAATTATGAATGTATAGAACTATATTTTACCCTTCATCTTACCTATTGGGTTTCTGTGGTTCCAAACTTTAGTAGGACACAAAAATAGAAGAAAGTATTTTTAAATGCATCTTGTGGATTATCTCTTAAGCTTATTTTCATAAGGCATTAGAACAAGTATCCTTAGTAATTGAATGGATATTTTAGAAGGATAGGTTTTCATGAGCTTGTAGTATGTTTTTGGGAAAGTTCCTCTTTTGTGGAAGGGATCTTTTTCTACTTACTTTTAGAATATCTAATTTTTTCTAGAATGAGCATCAGTGCTAGCAGATTTAAATCACAAAGTTATTAACAATAGCTATTAAGTATTAACAATAGCTACATAGATTATGAGAGGGATTCAATAAAAGCACATAGTGTTTTTGAAGATGCACCAAGCACTCTGAATGCTATGGAAGTATGAGACATTATTACTCCTGAAATTGCTGTCTTTTTCCTGTATTTATCAGAGGATTGCATAGATTTTGTTTACTAGCTCACCATCATGATCCTTTTGATTGAAGCACAAGATATGCTTCAGTCACTTGAGATTAAATATCAAGCCTGCAGTAGGTCAGAGTCTCCACTTCCCTTCAGCCTTTCCCCTACAGGTTCTGTGCTGGAAATGGGCCAGCAGGGATATGTGGGAGCTCAGCCTTTTGATTTTAGTGTTTGGCCTAGAAGCCTTGGTTGCTGATTGGCTTCCTTCTTTGGAAGAAACATCTTCCATTCTTTTGTGATTGAGTGACAACAATGCAACCCACATCTGCCAAAATGAACAGCCCAGAAACTGCATTATAATTTCATGATCAGCTTTTAAATAAAGCAACCTAAGCACCCAGAGCTCAGAACAGAATTAGTTGGCTCTTAGTAAAATATAAGGAAAACAGAAGTATTTTAGTCCCTGGTTATTCATGAATCAACTCAATTTTATTTTTCATACTTTGAAGGTCACAATCAAATCATGTGGAACCATAGCAGGGAAAGTTCCCCCATTACAACAGTCCTTCTGTTCACCTTTTTCTCCCCAGTTCTGTGTTAGATGTAGGGTTTTTCTAGGTTCAAGGAGGGAGTAGAATATGGCTTTGAATATCTAGATGTTCTTGAACAAAGAAGACCACAAAGAAAGCTGCCTTGGAAATTACTAGAAGGAAGGCAACAGTGACACATAAAGCAGATCTCTGAATACCTGTCCTGCTAGGGAATGGGCTCAGAATTCTATGGGCCTTTGGAAGAATTAAAGGAAGAGGAGCCTATGCTTATGTGTCCATAAAACTAGGGCATTCCATGTCTGGGATGGGACCATGGACATGAAATTGGATTTGTCTAGGAAGTGGAAAATGAAGCCTGAGTTTAGAGACACAGGAAGGTGATAGAAGATGAAAGAATAACATTTATTACTTTCTTTAATCTAATCCAGGGAAACCCTTGTTTTTACCTTAATTGACCTTAAGAGAACACTGCAAAAAAGAATCCTGATATAATTCTTGATAAACAATAGGCACCTGGGTAATGGAAGTTCTTTTCCCTGCTTCTTTATTTTCTGTACATAAAATAGTATCATTTTCATTTTATGTACAAGTTATTAAGTAATATCTGTCAATTCATAATGTAAGTATTTTTAATAATGCTTACATTTCTTTCTATATTATTCAGCAAGGAAATACTTTTCCAATTGATAAGCATGCTATGCAATCCCAGAAACTTCCCCTGTATGATTTTTATATCTAAATGGTACACTCTTGCATAAGTTTAAAAAGAGAAAGAAAGTCAGTCATGATGACACATCCTATAGTCCCGGCTACTTGAAAGGTTCAAGTGGGAGAATTACTTGAACCAATACATTGTAAACCAATCTGGACAACATACCAAGAACTTGCCTCAATAAAAAAAGACAATTAAGTGGCTGTCAGTGGTTTACATCTGTAATCTTAGCTACTTAGGAGGCTGAGGTCTAATGATTGTGGTTCAAAGCCAGCACAGGCAGGAAAGTCTGTGAGACTCTTCAATCATCCCAAAAAAGCTGGAAGTAGAGCTGTGGCTCAAGTAGTAGAGCACTAGCCCTGAGCAAAATGAGCTCAGAGACAACATCTAGACTCTGAGTTCAAGCCCCAGGACTGGCACCAACAAAAAAAGGAAAGAAGGAAGGAAGGAAGGAAAAAGAAAGAAAGAAAGAAAGAAAGAGAGGGAGGGAGAGAGAGAGGGAAGGAGGGAGGGAGGAAGGAAGGAAGGAAGGAAGGAAGGAAAGAAGGAAGGAAGGAAGAGAAGAGGAAGACAAAAGAGTATTAAAAATAAGAAATAATGCCAATTATGTGAAAGACATTGTACTATATGCTTTATAGCAGACATTCCATTCCACTTAATCCTCAAGGATAAGGATTGTGTGTGAGAAGGCAGCCCCAGGGAGTTCTTACTCCAGGCAGGTCCCACACACAGCAGATGTTGAGTAGCGTTCGTTCTCATCCACAGTCTGCCTTCTTTCAACCTCACTCTAATACTCATGATGTACTAGAACTGTGGAAAACTAGAGCACAACAGCTTTCCTTAAGAGCATCTGAAAGAGGATACTCATCCAGGAAAGGAAGGTAAGTTTTTGCTGAGACCAAAAAGATGGGACAGGCCTGGGGGATAATAAGGTTAACGATAATCCTTTCCCATCTACTCTCGTCACTTACTTGCTTCTTGGACTTTTTTTTTTGTCTTGATATGTACCCAAGGCTGGCCTAAAACTCATAATCCACAGTTTTCCCAGTGCTGAGATTTTAGGGGCATGCCATGATACTTGGCACTTTTGTAGGGACAGAGGAGTTTCCCAGTGATAGAAATCAAATTGAATCCTTAAAATGAATCCTGGTGTTTCCAAACTCAGTTGGAGAACAAAAATGAGAACAAGGCGTGATAGGAGCAGTCAGATTTCAAAAAGAGAGTCTATTGGATCCCCAAGAGAGGATTTAACCAAATGAAGGGGTATCATAAACAATCTGTCCAACTCAGCAAAGAGGCAGGAACCTCAGAGAAGATGCAGTTCTATGCATGGCCAACTTAGTTTATCTTGACCTAGAATGAGATTAGTTTTCTTGAATATAGGAAGGGGGTACCAGCCCATGAAAACTGACCACCAATATTCAATGTCTGTACAAACAGGAGAAACCTTGAGTGAAATTACTTTAGATGACAAGATTAGTATATACTGGGGTAGGTACAAGTTTCTTACAGGTTACAGGTTACAGGTTACAGTTTCAGACAGGTTGGCCAAAAAGAATTCAGACAAGATAAGGAAAGGATCTTGAAAGAGGTTTGGGCTCCTCCTATGCAGGTGGGGCATGCATTAACAATATGTTTAGGAAATTGCTTTGTGCTTCTTGAGTAATAACAAATAACAAAATTCAGCAGCAGGAGTAATATAATAATCCTACAACAATAGTGTAGTTCTAAGATAGGCACAAATAGTATTCTAAGATATCTGCTCTCATTGAATTGCAAACTGAAAAACTTGTGAGTACGATTGGCAAGATCACACATACATTGTAATGCTAGTATGCATTCATTCATAATTTGAAGAAAATATTAAACTTCAGTTAGAGGTTAGTGACAATAGAGATTCAACTTTTCTCCATTCTATTTTACCAGACTATTTTCTCCATTCTATTTTGCCAGACATATTTAGTAATCCTGTCTTATGTATCTCCTTTGAGAGCTGGTGGTGATGGTGCATGAATATAATCCTAGCTCCTTGGTAGGTAAAGGAAGGATGATCACCAAGACTCTCAAAGCTGATGAGGATCCTATCTCAAAAAGAAAAAATTAATAACAGTGGTGGTGTGCTTGCCTGGCAAGCTTGAATACTGGGTTCAATCTCTGGTACTGAAAAACAAGCAAGCAAACAAAACTTCTCTACATGCTGTGAAAATGACTACAAAATCATGTACTGGTTTGGGTGCATTCTCTTACCTCAGCACCAGTAGGAGCTACCTACACTGTCTTCAGGAGTTTATGTAAACATGGGTAATGCCTATCCCCATTTGGTGTGATGAAGTCCAGTCTGAAATCAGTTGTCTTCAAAACCTTGGTGGCTGGCCAGGCACAACCTTCATGACCAGACATAAAGCCCATGTCATTTATGTAAGGACCAAGAAAAATTCTAGTAATTCCACAAGCTGGAGCAATTCTGTAAACTAATTAGCTGGACACAGACTAATTTCATAGTAATTTCAATAAGAGAGAAAGAGAGAGAGAGAGGGGGGAGCGAGAGAGAGAGCCAGTCAAAGAACAAAAAGCAGCTGTGATTCCCATCTCGTACACAAAGTGGAGTGCTAAGAAATATGTGGGAGGAGGAGGTAACAAACAGTACAAGAAATGTACCCAATGCCTAATGTATGAAACTGTAACCTCTCTGTATATCACTTTGACAATAAATAAGAAAAAATAAAAAAAGAAATATGTGAAATATGTGGGACATGAACTTCACTCCTAGTTCTTCCCTTGACTCCTGGGTTACCCTGGGTACGTTTATTTTTTTAAATTTCTGATTAATTTTTTTCTTTATTAGTAAAAATAGGGCAAATACCTCACAGTGTTTGGGTGCTAGACACATACTATATGCTGCATAGAAAAATACTGTATAAACTGGAAAGCCTTGTGTTGTTATTATTATTATATGTTGTTATTATCCTGTTACAAACAGCCTCTTACTTGATTCCAAATGCATTGCTGGGCAGCAGTTTGAATGTGCAATACACCTCTTATAGTGTGCAGGTTGAGGCAAGTCACCTATGGTTTCTGTCACTTTTTCCTCTCTGAGGACATCGCCATGACTGGCAACTCTACTATATTGACAGCCATTATCATCCCATGGCCAGGGAAGGTGACCTTCAGCTCCCCTAGGAATCCTGACCCTTTCCCTGTTTTTCTGAGGAAACTCCCTGTGACCTGCCTGTTTCTCTGGCTTTCCGTTCTCTGCTTCCCTCCCTCATTGGTCTGGCCTCTGTCCAAAGTCCTGGAATGGAGGTGAGGGCTCGGGCAGGGGGATAGACACAGTGAAGGCAGAGGAAAGTCTCTGGTCTTGAGGCTGCTTGCCCAAGTTCTGCCAGGTTTGGTTTTCATAGAGAGCCAATTGCAAGAACTCAAGGAATAAAGTAGGCTGAAGTCATTCAGTTTTGAAGACTTCCTGTATACTTTTAAGCTGCCCATGACATCATTGTACTGGGCAGCTTAGAACAATAGGTGGGGGTGGGATGAAATGAATCAAATCTACAAAGTGACAAGGACAAAAAGTAATAATTTGAAACAGAAACAGGCACAATCAATGTGAACTTTCCCCAACCAACTGGTAAAGAATGGGCCTCCTGAATCTCCCAAGATGGCCTGAGAGTGGCCCCCTGCCTCTCAGCCTCTGCCGCCCACATGGAGCCTGCTGCTTCTTGTTTTTCAACTGCTTGGTGACCTCTTTCTGCTGCAGAGGCAGACACACAGGCAAAGTCATGTGACTTCCAAAAGGCCCATCCATCCAAGTTCAATAAATTAGCAGCCAAAAATTTTAATCAGATATTTAATCTTTCCTCCCTATAAGGGAGATGGGGTGTTTACTGTGGCTCTAGGCCAAGTTAATCTCAGAGAAGAGAGATTGCTGCTGCATCCTTGGTGCTGGGAAGCCCTGAAGAAGTTGCTTTTGCCCATTGAGCCCCTCCTCAACTGGTGATCTAGTCCTTGTTCCCTGTAACTCTATGCAGTGTGTGCGGAACCTACAGAGAGATTCCCACATTTTATAAACACATAGGGAATAGCCACAAGACCTGCAAAAATCAATAGGCAGTGTGACCTGATGAGTCTGATTCTCTGAATGTCTCCCATTTACATGCTCTCTCTACGTGTCCCCCACATCCTAGTCACTCCCAGTGAAGCCCAGTGACTCCCCCTGGGAAAGGTTTGAGGGAGTCCTTCCATGGAACCATGACTTGGTTCATACAATTTAACTAATTTGTGAATTACTAACTGATATCTACATTGTCAACTATGGTTTAAATTTATTATTTCACTTAAAAAGTAACCATTAAGCATCCATCAAGTACCAGGCACTCTTTCAGATTCTTAGCACAAATCAAGGAACAACAACAAAAAAGCATCCTGGCTTTCACATAACTACTACTCTACTGATTGGAGACAGCTGCATAAATATAAACATGATAAACAAATACTATAAATAAGGTGGCACATATATTTGTGGGAGTGTTAATTTCTAAAATAATTCATTGCAACATTTCTATGGTAACTTCTGAAAATGCTACTTCATTGGGCTATTAATAGGTACCATAAATGTGGGGGATGAAGTCCACTCTGTAGTCAATGGGTGTGAGCCAAGTCCCAGAAGAGAAGTGATGGCAGAGACATTTTGGAGGCCATTGCAGCAGCCATGAAAGTCCACAAATCTGGGAAGCATCTGTGGATATGAAATTGTAGCACATGGAAAGAAAGCAAAGGGAAAAAAGTGAAAAGCCCGACTCTGGCTGGACAGGGCAGAAGCAACAGAGTCAGATCAAGTTTTAGGTAGCTAAAAGTTTTAGATGACTTTTTCATATGGCACTGAGCCAGGGTAACTGACCGAGTATACTTTTCATCTAAATGTGCAAGTCAAGAGAGGTAGGTTTTGTGCACTTGGTATAGATCTAAGTGTTGAGAAACAGACACAAAAGCCATGTTGTACTCGGATGGGATGAAACCACCAAAGTGATAGGAAAATAGAATAACCTGGGGAGACTAAAATATTCTCATGATCAGGTGTACGCCTTTGAAATCCATCAAAACTTCTGGAAGGAGAGCTAAGTATCAATACTTTTTAAAACTCTCCAGATGATGAAGTTGGCAACAGGGCAGAGAACTATTGTTTTAAAGCAGGAATAATGAATAATAGCTATAGAGAAATCAAGACAGATGAAGGTAAATAAAGATGATCAAATTTGTAGACTATAAATCTTTGATGGTCCTCTCTGGAATGATTTAACCACTCTAAGGTAACATCATGTAGATGGGAAATGTTACAACTGAGATTTGATTGTTTGGTATCTATATTTATTTCACTCCCAGTGTTGGGGTATAGGTTGGGAAAGTTAAGGGGTTTCTAGAGGCTGAATTATTTATTCTTGATTAAATAAGTGTTGAAATGACAACTTTGTCTTGAAAGACCAGGGTGTCAGCTAATTAAAGTGGGATTAAGGGCTAACCATTTTCTGGATTAGAGACATACTTTTTTCACTGAGTTAATATCTTGGTATACCATTTCCTTTTTTTAAAATAAGATAATAGGACTTGGATTTATTGGTCTCTAGGATTCAGAGTATTTATAACATTCCACAACTGAGCGTGGAGTGCAACATCAGTATAACATAACAAAAGCCCCAACCAGCAGCAGTAGAGAGTACAAGAGTGTACAGAGCTTGGTTTGTAGTGGGTCAAGTCCTCAATTTGGCCACTTGCTCCTGTGTGTCTAGTGAAAGGGTAAAAATGAAGAGGGTATCTAGAAAGGGTATTGCTAGGGGAAATGACGAAGAGGTCACTGAGGAGTTGGGGCTGCCCAGAGCCTTGGTGTTGGGATGGCAGACTGGAAGGATCAGAGGGTTAGATCTAGTTTTCCAAGTAGAACACTGCTCCTGATGCTTACTGGGGGTCTATCCTATGGAATGAGAAGTAAAACACAAAGGGGTTGATGGATGGAGAAAAGAAGAGGGTTATTAATGAGCCAGGGGTCAATGAGGTCAAACATTAGGGGGAAGATGTGATATTCAAGGCAACATGAATGTTGTTGAAAATCCATTTTATGGTTCTAAAATATAGAATTGGACCAAATAGTCTCTGAATATTCTTAGCTTTTCCTAATAGTTAATGATACCATTGGATTTTTAATGAACTTTTTGTTGCAATCGAAGTTTCATAGAGGAGTCTTAGCTTTAGTCTTTTATTGCTAAGTATTCTAACTAGGGCAGTACAGCCTATCAGTTGAAGGGGAATTTTTATTGTTTTTTTTTATAAAATGATAAATGACAAAGGCTGAAAGTCTACAAATAAGCAGCTCACTTCCATGTTTTAGGCAACAAACCCAGAGTTCTTAAATTAAAATGTTACAATCTTTGCATATCTTCCTTGTATAAAGCATATGATCTCTCTGTTCTTCTAAACATTGTTTCCCACATCTTTTATTGCTAGGACATAACTTCATTTGTTCACATGACTTACAAGATGATGAATATCATAACAGGTCTGTGGGCTTTCTTTTACCATGACAGTAAAATAACAGTGGTGACAAAGAACAGGTTAAGGCATAATGGATCTCCCTTTTCCATAGAATTGCCCAAGACAGAGTAATACAATCATCAAGTACTGCCCTCAATTATTGTGAAACTTTGTCATGATTGCCTCTGAAAATTCCACTATGGAAAAGCATTTACTCTGAGTCTTCTTGGTTCACAGAGAGAAAGGTATCAAATGCCTCATTCTCACCGTAGTGCCTCTGTCAACACGGGCAAAATGATGTGGAACTAAGTGACATCTGGAAAAATTTGACCCAGTGAGTCAACAAAAATAGAAAATTGCTGTTTTTAAGATCCTTCTATTTTTTCTGAATAATTTATTTATTGTCAAAGTGATGTACAGAGGGGTTACAGTTTCATACATAAGGCAGTGGGTACATTTTTTGTACAATTTGTTACCTCCCTCCTCATTCCCCCCCCCCCGATCCTTCTGTTTTTATAAGTCACAGTTTGTTGATTTGTTTTCCTTCCCCCATTCTCCCCTGTTCTCATCAGTTTTTTTGGTTAATTACTTACTTTCATTGGTTTATTTGTCAAGTATTTGTTGAGATCTGCTTTTTTCAGCTGCTCTGCAAAGGCACTGAAGATTTAACAGATTTAGTTAGATATTGAAACTTTACTCCAGTTTAAACTATAATACAGAATGCAGATATTAAACAAGTAATTATCATGAAATGAGGAGCATTACTATGAGACAGGTTAATGGTATTATGACAAAATTGAGAAGTCTGAGTTTTGTGGGAGACCTCTCTAAGGAAAGAAAGTATGAATTAGTGATGAAGAATAAGTAGATATTAACTATGATGAAAAAGGATGTAACTATAGCTCTTATAGACATTGAAAAAATTTGAAAGCTGTCCCTTATATCATATCAGTTACTATTGTAATCAAGGTTGGTTATCAGATCCAAATAATGCTAAGAGTTTGAATAAATGATCAAAATTGGTGAGTGTGTGTGTGTGTGTGTGTGTGCGTGTGTGTGTGTGTGCCTGCATGCACCTGTGTAGGAGGTAGTCTTTTCTATCAAAGCATGTCACATTCCTTTGTAAGATTCCATTTTTTACTTGCCCTGTTCTGGGTTCTTTTTCTGCATGTTTGCTTTGCCAAGTCCTTCCCAATTTGTCTGTGAAACTTGTCTCCCCCTCCCCCCAAGATGTAAAGTCTGTAAGATTTGTCCAGACTCTTCCCACCAGACCCTTTGCTCATTAAAAGCCAGTGAACTGCCTCTCCACCATTTTGGTTCAAATGCTGGAGACATGGGAGAATGAGGATGGGGGACTTCAGATTTGGATAACCTGGAAGATGCATGCACCACTAAGTGGGGACAACTGGAGAGTTGTCCAGGTGTGATGGCCTTGGCCACCAGCTCTTATCATCCATTTGGTTATTTTCCCACTGGGAAACAGGAATACAGCTGAAGGATTGATGCCAAATGTAGAGGTTGTTTAAGAATGCACTAGGCCTGCCTTTGTTTTTCTTTTCTTTTCATGGTAGTTGGTTGAGAATCCTAGCTTTAGCTTGTCTGTGTATGTTCTGGGCATTTCCATCTAGCCCACTGGTGAGTATGTGACCAAAATTCAAGAGAAGAACATTGATTCCATTAGTGAAGTCTTTGTTGATAACGTTTCTAGAATCTTTCAGTTTCTTCAAAAGGTAAGTTCCCAGAAGTAGCAATATTGAATTAAAGGGCTCAAACACTTGAAAGACCATTATTATCAAACTACATTAGAAAACAACAGTCCCAATGGACTCTTCAACAAGCAATGTATGACAGTGCTGATTAAACTAGATGCTTTCATATCATTGGGTATCTTTATTAAAAACTATCTTAGCTACTTTGGTAGCAAATGTCATTTCATGTATAATTCACCTTTTGTACATAGCATTATTCAACATTTTCCCATTCGCATCTTTTTATAAATAGCTAGGTAAAAGAACATGAACTCCAAGAACTCAAAACATTATATTTTTTGGTACCATCTCAAAGAATTTTTTAAAAATATTTATTATCAAACTGATGTACAGAGAGGATACAGTTTTCAAAGAATTTTTCATAATATCTTCTAAAGAGAAAACTTATTACATTTATTCATTTACCTAATCCTATACACTGATTACAATTTAATTGGATTATAATTAAATACAGCTTTGAATAATTAAATACTGCCTTGATTTCCTAGCATAAGGGATAGTTTATAAAACTGCATAAAATGAAATATGAAACCATATTCCCTAAATGGTCTGCCTTTATTCAAGCATTTAGGAATGAATATGACAGGGTTGTTGTTGTGTTTTGTTTGTTTGTTTGTTTTGTTTTTGGTTTTTTTGCCAGTTGTGGGACTTGGGACTCAGGGTCTGAACACTGTCCCTGGCTTCTTTTTGCTCAAGGCTAGCACTCTATCACTTGAGCCACAGTGCAACTTCTGGCTTTTTCTGTATATGTAGTACTGAGGAATCAAACCCAGGACTTCATGTATGGTAGGCAAGCATACTACCACTAGGCCACATTCCCAGTCCCTATCACAGGGTTCTTTTGTGATAGAAAAGTAAGTGAAAATTTTACAAGAAGCAAGATTTGACATCCCTGCTCCCCTCAGAAATGTTCCATTTACCTTCTTTTTAGTTTGTCAAGCAAAGATGCTCAATTCATCTGAAGATGTAAATTTCTTATTGACAAAAATTTAGCCAGACTAGCATCAAAATAGAGAGAAGACTAAAATTAGTTAAATCAGAAATTAAAGAAGGAATATCAATGCTGACCTTTAGAATTGCTTTATAATTTATTTCAAAAATACATTGTAGTTTTCAATGTTTAGTGTTTGTTAAATTCACTTTTGGGGTAAATTATTCTTTTCTGATACCATTATAGATGAAATTGTCTGTGTATTAATTTTCTAATTAGAGATCGTGAATGCATAGCAATAAAATGGCTATTGACTGAAAGTATTTTAATTTCTTTTTTAGATCTGAGAAATAAGGTTCTTTAAGTTTGTCGTCATTCTTTAATCCTCAAATTTTTAGTTTGTTTACTTTCATTCTTACAAATTTAACAAAAGAGACTTTTTTATTGTAAAGGTGATATACATAGAGATTTTAGTTACATAAGCCAGGCAATGAGTGCATTTCTTTATGAATAGTGTCACCTCTTACCTCTTTTTCTCCATTTTTTTCCATCCCTACTCCCTTCCCAACAAGTTGAATAGTTGATTTTCGACAGTGTCTAGTGAATATCACTGCTGAGTTAGTTCATCCTTTGTCCAACCATGTCTGTGCTTCCCCTTACCTGCCATCAGATAAACTTAAATACAAAACAAAAAGTACAGAAATTAAAACAGCAACAAAGGAGGAAAACAAATAAAACAAAACAAAAATGAAATAACACAAAAAGTACAAAAAAAGCCCAACAACTCGTTTCCGTTTCTTGGTGTTCATTTTGATAAGCATCATTTTATATGATCATATGCACTTTGATCTCACTGTGTGAATGCTCAGAGTCCTGTTTAACTTATCATGCCCAAGTGTGATTTTTTTTGTCTTTTACTATCCATTGTGCTTACTTTTAGATTTATTGGCACATTCTAATTACTACAATGAGAGAAACTATGCAACCTATACTACGTTCTTATTTCTCATCTCTTATGTTTTACATGGGAACCTATCTTAGTTTACAGTATCATAAAATGCCCTTCTGCCATATCTAAACACAACTTTTTTTCTAGAAGAATGATAGAAATTTGTTTTATGTAACAAATCATGATTCCAACATCAAAGGCATCAGAAAAAGAAAGCTAATTTCCAGTGGTTCAAGATAGAATTTTTTTTAAACCAGATCAAATAATGGTTACTGTTTTTCTTTTAGTTTCAAATAATGTATGAGTTTGAATACTGTGTCAATATATTTCTGTTTATATCATTCACTGCTCTTATTTGGTATTATCTTGTAATGTTATGTGATTATGTATTTTTGATAAGTTATGTATCTTTGTGAAAAATGGCATGTATTATTCTTCTTTGTAACCTTCATAACATTTTTTATTATCAAACTGATGTACAGAGAGGTTACAGTTTCATACGTTAGGCGTTGGATACATTTCTTGTACTGTTTGTTACCTTGTCCCTCATACCCCCCTCTCTCCTCCCCCTTTCCTTTCCCCCCCCTGAGGTGCTCAGTTCACTTACACCAACAGTTTTGCAAGTATTGCTTTTGTAGTTGTTTGTCTTTTTTTACCCTGTGTCTCTCAAATTTGGTATTCCCTTTCAATTTCCTACTTCCAATACCAGTATACACGGTTTCCAATATACTCAGATAAGATTACAGAGATAGTGTAGGTACAACCACAGGAAGGTGATACAAGAGCATCATCAATAATAGAAGCTACAGGTACAGATGAGACGTTGAAAGTAGTTACAACTGTGATATAACAATCGTTTCCATAACATGGAGTTCATTTCACTTAGCATCATCTTATGTGTTCATAAGGGTATAGCTATTGGGCTCTTGTGATGCTCTGCTATTACTTGCCTAAACCTGTACTAATTATTCCCAATAAGGGAGACCATGGAGTCCATGTTTCTTTGGGTCTGGCTCACTTCACTTAGTATAATTTTTTCCAAGTCCTTCCATTTCCATACAAATGGGGCAATGTCATTCATTCTGATAAAGGCATAAAATTCCATTGTGTATATGTACCACAATTTCCTGATCCATTCGTCTACTGAGGGGCATCTGGGTTGGTTCCAGATTCTAGCTATGGCAAATTGTGCTGCGATGAACATTGTTGTGCTGGTGGTATTACTGTGATTTTGTTTGTGGTCTTTTGGATAGATACCCAAAAGTGGGGCTGCTGGGTCATAGGGGAGTTCTATATTTAGCCTTCTGAGGAATCTCCATACTGCTTGCCAGAGTGGCTGAACCAGTTTACATTCCCACCAACAATGAAGTAGGGTTCCCTTTTGGCCACATCCCCTCCAACCATTGTTATTGTTAGTTTTCTTGATATATGACATTCTTACTAGGGTGAGATGGAATCTCAATGTTGTTTTGAGTTGCATTTCTTTTATGGCCAGTGATGTAGAGCACTTTTTTATATGTCTCTTGGCCATTCTCATTTCCTCATCAGAGAAGTCTCTTTGTAAGTCTTTAGCCCACTTGATGAGGGGGCTATTGGTTCTTTGCGGTTTTGTTTTGGAAGAAGGTAATGTTTTTAGTTCTGCATATATTTTAAAGATGAGGCCTTTGTCTGTTGAATGGCTGGTAAAGATCTTCTCCCAGTCTGTGGGCTTTCTGTTTATCTTGTGAGCTATGTCCTTTGCTGTGCAGAAGCTCTGCAGTGTGATGCAGTCCCATTTGTCCAACCTTTCTTTGATTTGTAGCCTTTCTGGATCATTGTTAAGGAAGTTCCGTCCTGTGCCAAGGAGCCCAAGTGTTTCTCCTATTCCTTCCTTTAGTGTTTTCAGGGTGTCTGTTTTGATTTCAAGGTCTTTAATCCATTTGGAATTGATTTTGGTGCAGGGTGATATATAAGGATCTAGTTTTAGTTTGTTGCATGTGTTGAGCCAGTTTTGCCAGCATCATTTGTTAAAGAGGCTATCTTTCTTCCAAACTATTGTTTTAGCTCCTTTATCAAAGATTAAGTAGGCATAGTTCTGTGGGTTCATTTCTGGGTCTTCAATTCTGTTCCATTGGTCTTCAGGCCTAGAACAGGCATTTTAATACATATAAATATACAAATGAAGTTGGAAGACCTGGCAAGTTTTTCTATGAAATCTGAAATAGATTTCTATGAAATCTATTTGCCCTTCGATCTTTCAGATGTAATTCTAAGTTTTGTTTTTTTTTTTGCCAGTCCTGGGGCTTGAACTCAGGGCCTGAGCACTGTCCCTGGCTTCTTTTTGCTTAAGGCTAGCACTCTGTACTTGAGCCACAGTGCCACTTCTGGCCGTTTTCTATATATGTGGTGCTGTGGAATCGAACCCAGGGCTTCATGTATGCAAGGCAAGTGCTCTTGCCACTAGGCAATATTCCCAGCCTCTAAGTATTTTTGATAGAGAATTATAAAAAAAAAGTTAAGGCAAATTATTATAATCAGAGTTTCAAAAATATAGCTCTCTTTTACTTAGTTTTTTTTTCTCATATCCTAATGTTAACTCTTTGCTTAGAGTCTCCGCAATTTTACAAATTGTTCTTGTAGACAAAGCAGTTTTCTGAGAAAAAGCTAGTACTGAGATGCAGCTTATCGGGCTTTGAGGTTTATGTCACCCTTTGGTACGTTGCCCCCCAAAATACAGTTTGAGTCAAAGAATTGACAGAGTGCCCCAAGCAGCAAAGGGGCACACACTTACACTTGCTCTCCAAAGCCTGACCAGACATGTCCCCAGTTGGAAGATGACACTAAACTTATGATCCTTGTTTTTATGAAGACCATGTTAACAATTCACAAACTTATTAGTTGTGTGCCATATACCCTTCCTATCCAAAAGGAAAGAATAGCAGGCCTGCTTGCTACCTCATACTCCTTTTATCATATATACTTTATTTCTCTCTGACTTTTAAACCACCTACTTTTATAACAAATTTTCTCTCTCTCTCTCTCTGTGTTGTGTTGTGTGTGTGTGTGTGTGTGTGTGTGTGTGTGTGTGTATGCACACATGTGCATGTGTATGGGCTGGGCCTGGGATTTGAACTCAGCACCTGGGTACTGTTTCTGAGCTTTTTTACTCAAGGTTATTGCTCTACCACTTGAGTCACAGATCCACTTGCAGTCTTTTCTTTTTCTTTTGCAGTTAATTGGAGATGAATCTCATGAGCTTCACTGCTCAGGCTGGGTTTGAATCATGATCCTCAGATCTCTTGAGTAGCAAAGATTATAGGTGTGAGCCATCAACACCTGGCTTATAACAGATTACTTAGGAAGAGTACCAAAATAATGTCTTCTTCATCCTTGAGTTACTTAATGTCATATTTTCTGGTTCTTGCCTACTTTATTTTTTCCTGTAGATTCAAAATTATAGATAGAATTATAGATTCCATAACAGTATTATATCATACAACTAAATTTCCCAATAAACATGTATTCAGTTAAAAACAATAACAATAGATCCTTCCATTTATGTAAGAACCACCATTTGAAGATTGCCCTTTCTTTCTCCTCAAATACATTACACATGTGAACATTTAACAAATACACATGTGAACATTTAACTCTGTCTTATTTACAGCCAGGTAAAATGTCCATCATTCAAACCACCAATTTTCTGTTGAGTACATGTGTTATTTCCTCTTTCAGTCTTTTGATGTGTATGCTTATAAGTGAAAACAAAGATAGATTCAATGGTTTGGTTTGCTATTTACTTTCTTCTTTCTTTAAATGGATAACAATGTATAGTAAGAGTTGGTCAAATTGAACTAGTTCCCAGTACTAGATTTTCACCAAAATAATGGAATGACTTTTGCCATCTTATTTTTGGGGGATGAAGACAATAATTGAATTTTCATAGGGTTGTATAAGAGCAGAGGGAGTGATATCTATCAGATATCACATAGTACACTAGCCTTTTAAAAAATATTAGCTCTTTTCTTCCCTTGATAGTGAAGCATTTCAAATCTGGATAACCTTGGAATAAAGCAAATACAGTAAATATCTATCTGTCTTTATATTTATGTGTGATAAAATTGTACTATATTTTTATTATATTTATATATTACATTTTATACTATAATGTTTTACATGTGCAATATTATTTATATTTCTTTGTTTGAAATGAAGATTAGTAGAAGATCAGAGTTTTTTTGCCATTTTTTTCTTTATTGTCAAAGTGAAGTGCAGAGGGGTTACAGTTTCATATATAAGGCAAGTACATTACTTATCCAACTTGTCACCTCCTCCCTCAATTTTCCCCCATCTCCTTCCTTCTCACTCCCCACCCCCTCCATGAGTTGTATGGTTGGTTTATACCAATTGGTTCATAAGTATCACTTTTGCAATGGTTTGTCTTTTTATCCTTTGTCTCTCATTTTTGGTATTTCCTTTCCCTTCCCTAGTTTCAATATACAGCTATACATTATCTGGGGTACTAAGATCAGTTAAAATAATAGCAGGAGTAAAACCACAGGAAAGGAATATGAGAGAACAAAAGTTACAGTTTCACATGGTATGTTGAAATTAACTACAGCAGTGATATACTACTTATTTTATTATGTACTTGTATGAGAAGTCAGGAATCAGTTTGGGATATGTAAAATCTGAGGTATGGCATTAGAATCGATTCTAACAGATGGTGAATGTTCTAGAAGAAAGGTAAGAAGTATAAATATAAACAGGGAAGATACTATTTATATTTGTTTTATTACCCTAAGCATTTTAGAAACTCCTTACAGTGAGTCTTTTAGGATCATATAATAAAACTCCTCTAGAAAAAGGTGTCTGTTTTAGATAAGAAATAGTGATTCTTAATTCCTAATGCTTTTTTTCCTTAACTATGCTGATTTATTTCAGTTTAGCACTTTTTTCTCATGCTATCTTTGCAAAATTAGTTACTTCATTAAAACAAGTTTTCAGCTCATTTATATCCTTGAGATCTGAGCTAAGATGCAAAATGTATTATTTTAGTTTTTTCTTTTCACATATTATTTCATTTCTATAACATATAATACCTTAGATCTTCACTTATTCAGTCTGCAAAGACAGATGGAGTACTACGTGTCTGACATCAGTTTTTGCAGCAATGAGCATCAAAGACATCTCTACCTTCACAGTGTTGAAGAAAAGGGACAGTAAGGGAAATAAACAAATAATTTAAAATCATCATGATCACTATAATGAGAAAAACGGTTGTAATGAGAACACAAACAAAGGGTGGGGAACCCTATATTAGACTAGATGATTGAAGTCCTTTCTGAAAAGGTGACCTTAGCTGCACTTTGAATCACCCTAAAATTTTGAAAAGGAGCCAGGCACAAAAGCCACTAAAAGAACATTCTAGATAGAGGCAAATTACTGGCAAAGACTGAGATATTAAAGAGCTTAATATCTTCAAGACACTGAAATAAAAACACGTAATAAGCAGATGAGACTGGAGGTACTTGCATGAAGTGGGGTTGACAAGGTAGGCAGGTGCTAGACAATGTGGAATTCTAGAGGCCAAATAATAAATTGTATCCAAAGTACAACGGGAAATCTCTGAAGAATTCTAAGAAAGATGGGGTAACATGATACAACTCATGTTTATTTTCAGAGCATTCTAGATGTTGAGAGGGAACAGTCTGAGGTCAGAACACTGTAGGATGGTCAGAAATGAAGATAGAAATGTGGCAAAGGTAGACTGTGGCAGAAGTAGACATGGAGAAAGTGGGTAGATTAGTAAAGTAATTTAGAAAGAGACTGTGATTAGATATGTGGCAGTGAAAGAAAATAGGAGTTCAAGAATGACTGAGACATCATAGCTTTCCAGTTTGAGAAACTGTTTGAAATTAAGACTAGTGGAAGACCAGAGATTTTTGTAATGTACTCGTGTCGGGGGGGGGGGGGGGTGCGGGGGGGAACCAGGAGTTCAGGTTGGACCATGTGAAATCTGAAATGCCTGTATAGCATTAGAGTGGAAGTTTTCAATAGATGGAAAATATTTTAGAATTTAGAAGATAGGTAAGACGTATAAGTATAAACTTGGAAGATGCTATATAAAACCATAGGAATGGATAATATTATTTAGGAAGAATATATAGGAAGAAAGTGCATATAGGAAGGAATATATATATGTACATATGTAGATTATGTAGGAAGAATCTCAAGAAATATCAGCCTGTAAATTGAGTAGAGTGGAGGAGTGAGCAAGGAAGAAATGTAAGAAAAGGTATGAAAAAAATCTGTGTACTAAGTGAAATTAATGGAGGAAGATATAATGTTAATGGATTGTAATTCTCAATAGACTAAAAATAGCAATTCCCCTCAAATTGATCTGTGAATTCAATAAAATCTGAAAATTTCAGCAGGGGTGTGTGTGTGGGGGGATTGATGTAAAATTTCTATGAAAATGTGAAGAACCAGGAGTATTTAGTATAATCTCATAATAGAAGTTGAAAGTTTTTTATGACTGGATACTATAGAGCTATAATAATAAAAATTACATATAAATTATTTATAATTAAAACAGGGTAATGATGCAAAGATCTGCAGTCTTGAAAGGTTTGGAAGGAATAGTGAGGCCACACCTCAGGATGGCTTGATATCTTGACATGTGTTATATAAAAATAAGATTTATTTTTCTCTTATATGTGTAAAAGAACAGATTTGAGGTTTCCAATCTGGGAAACTGGAAGATGTGTTAGCAGGTGGTATGTATTTTCATATGGCATAGTCGGATTAAGCTAAGTGTATGCTGGGTGCCTTTTAGGAGGAGGAGTCTGCAGTTAGCCACAGTGTCCCCTAAGCTCCATTGTAGCATAGGTAGTTAGCCAGTTCCGATCATTCCTGTTACCTGTAACCCAATACCTATGCAACCTGAAAGATATATTATCCTAAACTAGTATTAAACATAATGGTGTAATATGTAGGAAGTTATTTTCATTATCATCAGAAACAAATCAAAGGTGATATTCTTGAAAGCTGTGACCAATGCAAAAGATAAGAACATTAAAAAAAAAAGACACATTGGGGCTGGGGAATAAAAAAAAATTAAAAAAAAAGACACAACCATAAGCTTGTTGTAAATAGAGTTTAAGAAATTACTTATTAGAATATAAATATTCTATAATTCTTGCCCACAATCTTCGATTAAACAACACAATGACAAGAAGACTGAATTCATAATAGTAACAACTTAATAATACAAGGAATGTGCAAGAACAATATGGAAACAACTACAAAAATACATTGAGCACAATATGGAAACAACTACAGAAGTATATTGAGCAATATATAGAATATTTGAGTAAAGGACATAACAATGAAGTTTCTCAAAATTATAAAACTGCCATTTTTATTTGAATTTATAGTTTTAATGTAACCCTAATAAAAATTCTATGTAGCCTTTTCTAGTAAAAGAAATATTTAAATAAAGTGCACCTGGGAGTGTAAACAAGTTAAGAGTAAACTTCTGAAAATGCTGTTTAAAATGGGGAAATCTTAAGAATGTTTGCAACCTTTTCCCTAATTGTATTTGTAGCAATGTGTGAAAATAATAGGAATTATGAATAAAAGCTTTTATAAATAACATGATTGTCCTTCATAATATTGACAAATTCTTTTAATTAAAAGCATTTCCTCATAAGATGGAAATGGCTAGATAAATTATGGTTCATCTATATGACAGATTATTAGGAACTTTTAAATGTCACATTTATGAAGCATTCTAATGACATGGTATAAAATTCATAATGTAATGCTGTGTGAAAAGAAGGGAAAATATAATGTTATGGTCAGCAGGATCCCATTCTAACAATTCTCAAATGACCTAAAAAAAGTACAGGTGATTCTCGTTTGCTCTATTTTATGTATTTCTAAACTTTATAAAATGAGAATGCATTTTATGATTAGGAAAGAATAAAATAACTTTTATCTTTTTAAGAGAAAAATAGTTTGTAACCAAGAAATACCTTTAGTAGAGGAGTGATGTTTTTGAACAAAGACACATATTTTGCTTGCTATAATTGCTGCCTATAATTGCTTTTTCATATATATATATTTATATATATATTTTTCATATATATATTTTTTCCTGTTGGTAGATAGGTTTTGTAAGAACTATTTAAGGAAGATCATCATTAGCCCATATTGGTTCTCAACAAATAGATCCATTAAATCCCTGTGTCAGTATGTCACCATATGCCTGTGTGTTAGCACCAACTTTTGTATTTCTAATAAGATCTTATCTCCCTCATAGGCCCGCAACTGCCAGTTCATTTGGAGACCATCCTGTAGTGTTTATGACAGCACCATTGGTTTCCATGGAAAGAACTGAGCTTCTCCAATCCCATAACAAATATGGGTTCAAGGCAGTTGGTTTGGCCAAATTCAGACCTTCTGAGAACCCTGGGAGTTCTAGTTTCTAATTTTCTTGAACTGCTGGAAGTTTGTTTATTGTTAGCAACATAAAACTGTTTTGCTTCCTTTTACTTTCATTTTTTAAAAAGGTCATTAAAGGGTCTGGGGATATGGCCTAGTGGCAAGAGAGCTTGCCTCCCATACATGAAGCCCTCGGTTCGATTCCCCAGCACCACATATACAGAAAATGGCCAGAAGTGGCGCTGTGGCTCAAGTGGCAGAGTGCTAGCCTTGAGCAAAAAGAAGCCAGGGACAGTGCTCAGGCCCTGAGTCCAAGACCCAGGACTGGCCAAAAAAAAAAAAAAAGAAAGAAAGAAAGAAAGAAAAAGGTCATTAAAAAAAAAAACTCAGACCTCTGCTTATATGCCATGTTATTCTATCACAAGCTTTTGGTGTGTTTTTAAACTAAGTATATGATGTCACCTATGCACGTGTTGTCTTATATTTTACATTGTAAAGTCTATAAACTCACTTATGTCTTTCTACATAAAATGAAAACACGAAAACAGAAAACCATTGTTTCTTATTTCTGGCCAGAATCCACTGGGAATGATGGTACAGTCCTCTATTTTGATAATTTCATGCAAGTGGAAAGAATTATATTTCCAGAGTGACACATAATTTGTTATTTAAATTGGAACGTTTTTGAGCATCAGAGGCACTCTAAATGATTAAATAGGGACAACATGGGGCTAAGGACCATGTTAATTAAAGGATATTAAGCATGAAATCTATTATGGGTCAGATTACATCCTCCAAAAATTCATGTTGATGTCTCTACCCCCTAGTATCTCAGAATGTAATATTACTTGGAAATAAAGCTTGCTGCAGATATAGTTAAAGTAAGGTAAACCCCTAATCCAGCATGGTGAGGAACAGTGTCCTTATAAAAAGGGGGAAATTTAAACACAGCCACATGAAGAGGAAGACAGAGATCAAAGCAACACAGCCCAAGCAAAGGAAGTCCACGACTGCCATCAGCCCAGCGGAAGCCAGGAAAGAGCCTGGGACAGAGTGCGCCTCACAACTCTCAGAAGAAACTGCCCTGCTGACCCCTCAATTTCAAATGTGTGGCCCCTTGAACTGTGAGATAACATACTTCTGCTATTTAAGCCATTTGGTTTGTAATGCTCTGTTATAGAAGCACTAACCAAGAGGAGACAGGCATGCGAACCAATGTGTATTAGTTACTTTTGTGAACCTCTGACCAAAATACCTGAGCAAACAACTTCAAGCGGAAGAAAGATTTAGTTTTGCTCATGGTTTCAAAGGTGTCATTCAAACATCGTGGGAGGGCATGGCAGAGCAGATCAGTTGACCGCTTGCTGGATGGGAAGCAGAAGAAAGGGAATACAGGGAGCGACCACAACAAAATACAGCCCCCTAAAACAGACATCTAATGACCTATTTCCTACAAGTCGGCTCCATTTCCTGCTTCTTGCTACTTCCCAGTAATGCCATCATATGAGTCCACCAGGGGTTAATCATTCTCTAAACCAGAGCCCTCATGATCTAATCATCTTGGAAAAGCCTTCACAGACACACCCAGAAGCTTGTTTACTAATCTCCTAGACAATTCTGAATCCAATCAAATTTACAATAAAAATTAACATCATACCAGAGGGTCTGCAGATGGCCATACTTAGTAGATGAGACAGTTCACCCTAGAGAACTAGCAAAGGCTGGGTAGCAGAATTCCAGATTCTTCTAATGAGAGTAAGGTTTTCCTTAAAAATCCACGGGAAGAGTTATAGATTCTAGAATTTCCTCTACCAGTTGATGCTACCAGATGCCCTTTATACTATACCTACCTTCAACCAGGAACTGGAGGTTTCTTTAGGTCCTGAAGAGATTGAGTTAGAAAGATTCTGAATTTGAGTCAATGGGATAAGGGAAAGGAAAACTAGGAATGAAGTAAAAGACTACATATTAATCCCATGAAGGGAAGGGAAGGGAGGGAAGAGAAAGGGAGGGGAGAGGAGTGAAGAGGGAGGGGGAAGGGGAAAAAGGGTAAGGGAGCTCAGAAAGCAATTAAGCCTTCACTTTCAGGATACAATGAATTGTCTTGAGATAGAGAAATCTGAGAATACTTGTCAAAGGTTGTAGGTCACTCTCCAGTAAGGAGCTGTTTCCCATTCCTAGTCAGGTGTTCAGTACATCATTAAGAACATGTTTTTTTGGTGGTACTGGGCTTTTGCTTAATAGGCAGGTAGGTGCTGAACCATTTGAGTGATGCCTCCTTTTGCTTTAGTTACTTTTTTAAAAAGATAGCCTAGACCATGATCCTTCTGTCTTCACTTTTCTCTGTACTTGGGATGACAAGCGTAAACCACTGTGTCACATTTTTTATTGGTTGAGATAGAGTCTTATGAACTTTTCAGTTGACATTGAATAGCAGTCTTCTGGTCTTCACCTGCTGAATAGCTAGGATTACAGTGGTGAGTCACTCTACCCAGGTCAGTTGATCAACTTTAAATAGAATTGGATAGCCAGCAACAACTGGCATTGAGGAAAGCCTGTAACATGAAAAACAGAGTCCAAACTAGCAAGATAGAAAAGGAGGTTGAGAAAATACCTTGAAAGCCAAATATTACTATTCTCAGAAATATTGTATCCATGAAATAGACAGAATGATATACAAACCATACTTCATTTGAATGTTAGCAGAAATAATAGTCTACTGAAGGGTCTAGAGACAAAATGAAGAAACTCTTCCAGAAAGGCCTATCTAAATGCGGATGGGAAATATCATTAAAGAAAAAATTCAATATCTTATTAATACCTAGTATAGCAAGACATAGAGAAAATAAATATAAATTATTTCTGTACATCTTTTTTACTGTAACTATACACAGAAGCCTTCCAAATGTCAAGTTCATGAATTACAAAAAGGCTTACACTATGGCCCATCATAGAGAAACTTTAGAATACAGGGTATAGAAATCATGCTCTAAATTGTCCAAAGATAGACAAAAGATCTATTTCCAGAAGTTCAGGAATATGAATGGCAATAGACTTCCTAATTTCACCACTGGAAGATGGACAATGAGCAACAAATAAGTCCATGTTCAGTAAAAATAATATTTTAATTTGATGCCCAGTATCACTGGGTATCTTTCTAATTCTCAGTCAGCATGAGAGTTAAATAAAAGTGTTTTCAGACATGGAATGTCTCATGAATTCTTTCTCAATAAGCTCTTGAAGGATGCTATGCTGAAGTAAAGGAGCATCCTGAAGAGGAAGACATGTGGTCCTGGAAAGAGAGGCTCTAATCATTTGTAAGTATGAAGTACTGGTACAATAGCTGTGCAGGAGTCTGGGTGAACAGCCAGAAAAACTGCAGCAGGTCGATGGCGGATGTCTCCAGGAAAAGCAAAACAAAATGAAACTAAAAGCACAACTTGTAGCTTGACTATTCAGACATTCTGCAGAGCCTATGTAGTAGGTAGGGAGATTTATTTATTCATAACGTCAAAGAAAATGAAGTAAGTGAAAATATGAGGCAACTATTAACTCTAAGGAAGGTAAAGATAGATAGATAGATAGATAGATAGATAGATAGATAGATAGATAGATAGATAGATAGATAGATAGATGCACACACACATATACTGGAATGTCTAAATTTTTTTCTACCATAACATATAATGTTTAAGTGAATAAATAAATAAGTGTGCTACTTAGAAACATGGAAGTAAATACCAGAATATTTAAAGTAACTGCCTTTAAGGTGTTTAATAAATGTGTGATATGCATGTGTGTGAGTGCATGAATAGAGTAGCTGCTTTTATTTAAAAGATTTTTAGGGCAATTTTATTTTTAAAACAATGTATGTTATATTAATTCAAATGTTTAAAAAACAGAAAATTGCATCTAATAGGAAAAAAAAATCTAGAAACAACAAGTTCAGTAGTTAGACTTCCCTCACCTAAGGAGAATGACAATCAACCAAAAGCCATGGTCTTTTTTCATCCTTTTGGGGAATTTTAGTGCTAGGCACCTAATTTCTGTTTTTTGCTTTCACTCATGAATTGAACATTAATGGATACATTACATCAAACATAAGCTAGATAATCACAGAGTTTTAATGGGAGGGGCAAGACATTATTAAATTCAAAAGATTTTATGATAGTTATTTTTATGTGACAAGAAGTAACTTTTCCCTTTTTTCTTTTTGGTCACACTGTGGTTTGAACTCAAGGCCTCACACTTACTAGGCAAACTCATGGTTGTTTTAAACTGAAACTGTGTGGTACAGTATGAATTGCTGTTGTTATGGAGAATTTTGTGCAAAGGAATTATTTTGTCCCAATCTCTGGATATTTCATTCATTGTTTATAAGAGTGCTGAATTTTGATGGTAGTCATAGCCTAATCATAATTCTGTGTGCAATAAATGTCTTGACATTTTCCTGAAAATTATGAGTAAAGAGAAAAGTATCTCATTCTTATGAACGAGTGAACTCACATATAATCATAAGCTATTCATCTCTTTTTTTCTACTTCACTTCTTTTGTAAGGGAAATTATAAAGTTGTTAAAATAAATTTTTATTAACCTTGGAAATTCAGGAAGTGGATTGTAAACAGTATGTCATGGATTCTATGACTGCATTGGTTCTATCTGGGTCATGCCTAGACATTAGGGTTGCGATTATTTCATTTGCCAACTGAGTGACAGTGATTGAGCAGGTCAATTAATGCTATTTAGACTCAATTTGTTTGCAAGTTAAAGAGATGAGAATACCACACATAACAAATATAGTAACTTCACATATACCAACGCCAAGTGCATAATAGAAGCTACCTAGAGCTCCAGAGTTTCAATGTTTTTAATTGACAAACAATAATGGTATATATGTAGGGGAAACATGGGTGTGGTGTTTTGATGTATATGTACATTATGGAGCCATCCAGTCAGACTAAGTAGTGTATCCATTATCTCAATTGTCTGTCATATCTTTGTAGTGAGAACATTCAAAATCTTTCTTTTAGTTACACTTAACTACATACTACATGGTTATTAATTGTAGTGACCATAATGTACAGAAGAACACTAGAATTTATTCCTCCTATTTAACTGAAACTTCATATCTGTTCACCAAAGTTTCTACTTTTTCCTTCTTCTATACTCCACAGCCTCTAGTAATAACCATTCTACTTTATTTCTCTGAGTTCCAGGGATCTTTTTCAAGAAGAGTTATGAAGTTATGTATGTCTGGGCTCAGTACGAAGTTGCTGAGACTGATTACTTATGTCTGCTTAGTACAGAAACAAGAAAAGTGCCTATCTTTGCTCTGTATTTGTCAACCCTAGATTAGATAATCTAGAAGATTGATTTCAGGCTAAACATTCTATTCCATCCTACAATTTTATTTTCTACTTTGGATTTCCTTTTTCTTTAGTGCATATATTAGATTATAGATCTTTCTCAAAGTACAATGTACACAGTGCACTTAAAGGAAGAAAATTTTGTTAAATAGAATTTTTATGAACTAAATAAATTCATGTTATGGAATATTATACAAGATACACTTGAAATAAAAGTTTAAAATATTCTCTATTAAATTTAGTGTATTTAATGAATCCATTTTTATAGACATACATCATATGTAGTTGAAGAAGTAATAGTAAAGAGAAATTACATGCAGTGGGTAGATTTCTTTTATCCCACGTAAGCTGTTGGCTTTAACTGCCATGAATGAAATTTCTTGACTATTGTCTGAGTGTGAGTTTTTGCAAAAATTTGTTCTTTATTTTTTCCAATCATGACTAACAGTGATAACTAGAAATGGAGTTATTTTTCATACGAGATAAAAAATATTTTTTCAGAAGAAACTAGGTTCTTACTATTATTCTAAGCTTTGGTGTACGGTAATACCTGAAATTATCTTTGCATTTGTCATATCCAATGGTTCAGAGGCTAGAACTCTAACATTTTGAGCATTCCTCCCACCCCAGGTCTATATCTTTTTTGCCTGCTAGTGTTGGGTTGAATATATGAGTCAATTACTAAAACAGGAAAACAAATCAATAGTACCATATGACCTACATATTTGTTTTTCCAACACAAATACACTTTTCAGGCTAAAATGTACTTATTTAACTTTCACTATTTAAGTGTAGAAGGAAATGTCTCTAGAATTTTCAAAAAAATTGCATAATTATTAAATTATTCTTAACTTACCTTAGCAATTTCCCTTGTAGTTTCTTTTAAAAACATAACTTTTAATCTTTTGCAGACATGCTTTTACTTCCTAAAGATTTATGTTCTTTGTGTGTTTAAAAACTATTTTCCTGGGGCTGGGAATATGGCCTAGTGGCAAGAGTGCTTGCCTCATATACATGAAGCCCTAGATTCGATTCCCCAGCACCACATATATCGAAAACAGCCAGAAGTGGCGCTGTGGCTCAAGTGGCAGAGTGCTAGAGCAAAAAGAAGTCAGGGACAGTGCTCAGGCCCTGAGTCCAAGGCCCAGGACTGGCAAAAAAAAAAAAAAAAAAAATGTTCCCAACTGTTCATCTACTAATGAATGGACAAATGAAATGAAATGTTACAAATGTACACATACCATAGAATATTATGCAACCTTCAAACTAAAGGAAATTCTCATACATACTATATATAATATGAGTGAATCTTGTGGACATTACACTGGGTGAAGTGAGGCCAGACACAAAAGAACAAATATTTTCAGGAACCAGAAATGCATGTCTGTAATCCTAGCTACTCAAGAAGCTGAGCTCTCAGAATGCCTGTTCACTGCCAGCCTAGGAAGGCAAAAATCTATGAAACTCTTATCTCCAGTTAACAATGAAAAAGCCAGAAGTTTGGAGATGTGGCTCAAGTAGTACAGTGCTAACCTTGAGGAAAAAAGCTAATGGAGAGCATTTAGGCCCTGTGTTCAAGCCCTGGTACTCACACACAAAAGGACAAGTATTGTATGGTACCAGTTATTTGAGATACCCCAAATAATAGAATTTATAGAGGCAGAAAGTAGTTTGGTGATTGCTAGGAGTTAGGTGAGGGGAAAATAGGAAATTGTTTAGTTTATGAAAAGTTTCAGAAGATTAAAAACATTCCAGAAATGGATAGTGAATGGCTATACAATTGTGTGAATATACTTAATATCACACAGCTGTATACATAAAATGGTTAAGATGATAACTTTCATCTAATTTTCACCATAATTAAAATACTTTTTTTTTTTTTTGCCAGTCCTGGGCCTTGAACTCAGGGCCTGAGCACTGTCCCTGGCTTCCTTTTGCTCAAGGCTAGCACTCTGCCACTTGAGCCACAGCGCCACTTCTGGCCGGTTTCTGTATATGTGGTGCTGGGGAATTGAACCCAGGGCCTCATGTATATGAGGCAAGCTCTCTTGCCACTAGGCCATATCCCCAGCCCCTAAAATACTTTTTAACTGAACAGAAATGCTAGTAAAAATAGGACTACAAAACGAATTTTCTTATGATCACTGGGAAAATCCCCGCTGAGAGAAAACAGTGAGGTGAGTGAAAGATTCTGGGTCTTGGGGATGGAGCTGGACTCTTGCTTGGTGGTGCCAGCCCTGTAGCCAGAGAGCTCGGTGAACTCTGCTTCACCTTGCCAAACCTTAGTTTCTTCATCCATCAAATGGATGAGATGGGGGAGGGGCATTCATTTCTACGTGCTCTGATTCCCATTTAACCTCAGATTTAGAACCAAGGTCATCCTTGACTTCAAATACTCAACTCTTCTGCTGACGAATAAACAGATCTTCAGGAAATTATACTTGTCTTCCGGAGAAATGGTTTCTTTCAGTAAGTTCTCACAGAGCAAATACAAGCACCAACAATGTAGGCCTTTGAGAATGTGGAGTATTTCCTGAACTCATAATCCTTCCCTCCCAGAAACTGTCTATGATGTAGAAATTCAGTTCCCATCCGAATTTAGAAATATAGTTCTTCAAGAATCTGACAAAACGGAGAGAGGCAAATCATGTTACTAGATTTCAAATCTTGTAGTACTAATAAATGCAAAGCCATAATTCATATTTTTTATTTAGAAAGCTACACTTTCAAATTCAGTACCTGAGTCTTAAAACCTTAACATTGTGCATATAATATCATTTCCACCTCTAAAATTCTACCACAGTATATTTACTTTAAGAATGCTTCTTATAAAACAGTAAAAATTGAGGCAACAGCTACCTTAGGCAGATTGAATCATTCAACAGAGGACTGACATGATATTCATGCAACTAGGTAAGTACCTGGGCTCACTCAGTAGGCCTGCAGATAGAGAATACTTTCAAGGCCAGTCTGAATGCCAATTATTATCACAATTGTAGAAGTCAGCCTTTAGGAAACATGTATTGTTCTTGAAAATGACACCAATCGGAAATATAAACATAGACTGGGAAAAAAGCAGGGAACTGCTGACTGAATAAACAACTATGAATACCCATTTTCTTAGGAAGTGTGTGTCCAAGACTGAAGAGCTCTGGTGCAGTGTATCTGTCAGCTTCCTCTTTAAGATAGGTCAGTCTTGGATGGCTTGGGCCCCATAAGAGGCGGTCTTCTGTTATCATTGATCATCCACTAGAGGGTGACAACTACATAGGCTTCCTTATGGATGGCTGTTTGGTAGACACAGTGGTACCTAGGTACATTCCAAAGGTCTGAGTAGTTTCTTGAAGCTCATCAGCCTAAGTGGCTGGACTTTCACTTCTAAAGTCAAGAGAGGGACAGCTACATATTTTTTTCCACACTTATGGGTTGGATTGTATGTTCTTTCCAGATATAACTAAGAGAAATTTACATATGTGAAAGTTTTTAAAGCAGAAAGAATGCGTCTTTCCTGTTTAGATGATATGCGGTAGAGATGACAAATCTAACAAGAAACTTGCCGAGAATTATATATGTGTGTATGTATAGGAATCTTCGGGACAATTTCAATACTTTCAAAGGGAACTTGGATTTCCAATTATAAAATATGGGTGATATATTTAAAAGCTGTACAGCAAAAATCTGATCATGAAAACAGATACGGAAATAGGAAAGCTTTAATCAGAAGGCTTGTTTTTTTATTCTAAGATTATTTATTTATTCTAGGGTTTTTTTTTTATTTCTAGGATAATTTGTACTGGTGGTACCTAAATATACTGGCTAACATGTCTGAGTTATGTTAGAGAGGACAAACTCTTGACTGAGGTGTGAGTCTGGAATTTTGTCCACTGTTATTAGCAAGAGAAATATTAACTCTAAGAAACACCTGGGCAGTATACTCAAGTCCAAGCACGGTACAGTAGCTTCCACATAATTTGAGTATATTCTAATTTGTTTCCCCTGCCACAAATGTATTTTTAAGTTGGGGACAGTCATTTAGATAGCCCTCAACAGTACTCTTAACAGTACTCTTTCCCTTGACATTCTATTTTTAAAATGTTTTCAATTTAGTAAGAGATCTCTGGAAACCAGAAAATTTTAGTACACATGTATTTAAAACTTTTGTGCACTATTTAGACAAGCATTTTGAGTACTGGACTCTTTTTTTTTATGGCAGAGCAGGCTTAAACTCCAGTATTAACTGCTTTGAGAACTCTTCCCAGTGTTTCACTCAGACCTAGTTACATAGTGACTCCTCCAGATTTGTGGGATGTATAATCCATACTTGTTAGACAATGATTATAATTTCAAACAAGAAAGTCCATTGTTGTTTGAGTGCGTGTTTATGATGCTTCCTGATACTCCTTTCAGTTTCAACATAGAAACCAGATTAAGTATGTTGGTTTCCTCTTTAGGCAACTTTGAATGTAATCTATGCGTGTTTGTCAATTCTCCTCCTTTCCTTTGCATTCAATGTTTGCAGCCCCCAATGTTTATGATGAAGCTCTGGGAGCCAGATAGACCTGGTTTCCGTGGATTTACATTGCTGGGTTTTTATAGGATTATAAATTATAAGCACAAAATACACATGCAAATTTTTATCAAGTATTGCTAATTATTATTAATAATCAGAGGAATAATAATCAGAGAATAATAATAATTGCTGATTATTATTAATAATCAGAGGAAGCAGTTGAGGAGATGGTTAGGTGAATGTGGTACATGGTTGAAATTGGCCAGCTGGGCTGTTTGCAAGTTCTTCTTTTAAATATTTTTGAGAACCTTCTATAAGGAGCATTGTTCTAATCACTGGAGAATAAGTACGCAAGCAAACAAACAAGAAGTTTCCATCCTCGTGGACATTGCCTGATGCCCACATTGTCGTGGAGAAAGGAGCAGAGTACTTAGCAGAAGGCCTTTTTCTTTCATAGACAACTACACCATTCCCGCTGCTTTAACTTTGCCATCGACTGAAATTCGGTTTCTGTAGCAAACAGCACAACTTGTTTCTGTCCTTTCATTGCTTTCCAGTCTTTTCATTTCCTATTTGTGTCTTGTAGTGTTCTTTAAAGAAATGTCTAGACCTGGCTTTAAAATAGAAGCTTCAAATGAACCAGCCAAAGAGAAAGATGAAGGGATGGGAAAGTGGTGGATGACAGGAAATTTTCACCAAATTGGAGCAGACCTGCTGTAGCTTATTCGTATGCCTGATGGCTTAAGCATTTCTCCTAAGGGCCTGGTACCCTCTAGGACCTGAAGATATTCTAAATTTTTCCGAGAGGACTCCCGCCTCTATTTTATTCTCACTTCCTTTCTTCTGGGTTTGGCCCATGATAAGTTATAAAGGACTTATCAAGCATTAGCATTTAGAGAGTAGACGGCTCCATAAATACCTACTTGGCCTCATTAAAAAGCTACAGTGATTAAAGAGAATGATTAGTGTGGTGCCAGAGGGGAAAGAGGAAAATCCACCATCTGCCCCCAGCCCGGCCAGAACTCTTCTCTGGGAAGAGCACTGGTGTCAGGAAGAGGGTCTGGCCTGCGAGCCGAACCAGAGCGCCCGGCGTCGGCGTCTGCCCAGCGCCCGCACTGGACCTGTCACCGGAAGAGTTATGAAAAGTGCTCACGTTCTTAGAGACGATTACCCTCTTGCCCTCCGTGCCTCCTTCCCAACCTCCTCTTCCACTCCCTGCTACCCGCCCCCCCACCCCCTGGAACTTGGAGCATAATTAAAACGGGGAGAAGCTATAACGGGTATGAAATGACCCTCAAATGACTGCTTAATTACAGTGAAATGAAAGCTGGGGGTAGGGGGCGGGGAGACCCCTACAAATAACCAGGACTGCCCTAGCTGTCACTGAAGAGGAGTCTGCGCATGAGTCATGAATTAGCCACTAAGTGTCCAGTGCAGCCCGGGGCCTCCTGGCCCCTGCCCTGCCGGGGCTGTCTCCTCTTGGTCCCCCACCCCAGGCCTGCGGAGCCCTTGGGGGCCGGGGCAGAACCAGGCTGTTGTTGTGATTCCCAGCTCCCCCCCTGCAGCCCCCTTGTCCAGGGCTGGCCACTCGGATCGGTGGGGCGCTGGGTCGGGGAAGTCTCCCAGGCTGCACAGGAGACAGGCTGACTGAAGGAGCGCAGCCAGCGTGGCTGCAGATAAGTTAATGTACACAGAGAGGATGTAAATTACCACGACCCTCAGCAGCAGGACATTGGCCAGGGCCCTGTCAGGGAGAGGACAAACCTCGCAGGCTGTGCGCGCGCTGACATCTAGCCCGAGATGGAGCCGCCAAGGCGGCCGGGCCTGGGGAGGACCTCTTGGAGCCAGGCTCGCCTTGAAAACAGCTGCGTGTCCCTGACACCTCCAAACTAATGCATTTTTAATCAGGGGAATTAGCTCTAGGCGTCCTATATTTTTTCACCCTCCCTCCGCCCCGCTCTTTGCTCGCAGCCACGTCTTCTTCTCTCCCCCCTCCACCCCCCAGTTTAGGATTGACATCCCTGTCCTGTTTCTTTATGGTGCCCCCACTCTATGACCCCCCTCTAGACGGAGTCAGCTTTTAAAATTTCCCTCCCCACCCCATCCTGCCTGCCCTCTGCTGCAGCCTGCTTCACTCCGATGCTACTTTGGCCCCCACCCTTCCCTGTGTTTATACAGTGACATCACAGCCCCGACTCTCTCCAAGGCTCAGAGAAAACAGAGTTCAAAAAGGCAAACAGGAAAGCCCGCTGCTCGTGGGCACCGGGGAGGGGCTGTCCACCGCCAGGAAGAGCACAAATGTATATATACATGTACACAGTGTGTGCGGTGGGACCCTCGATGGGTTACCTGGCCTGGTCAGGACTCAGAAAGGGCTGGGGGCCCGGCCAACCCTGCTCAGCAAGGAAATCTGTGCCAGTCATCTGCACAATTCAAGTTTCCAGTAGATGCATACGTTTTAAAAAGCCAATTATTGTTTTAGCTGTACAATAACAGTGCAATAAAAATAGATACATTGGAAAGTCTGATGATGCCATGAAGAATAATGATGGTGGCAGACATTTGGACTGAGCCAGTTCTAGTTATTTGCAAGTGCTCTCAACTAATTATTGAGTATCTTCCAAAAGGACTACTGAGAGAGTCGGAGCTAAAGGGAACATTTCTGTCCTTGTGGACATTACCTGTTGTCCACAACACTGGCCAGCTGGTATTTAATTTTAATATGTTTTATTTAACTTGATATATCTCATGTAATCAGTATAAACAATTATCAATGAGATATTTTCATGTTTTTTTCTACATTGGGCCTTCTAAATGTAGCATTTATTTTACACTTATGGTATATGCCACTTGTGATATTACCTTTTTCATCAGACATACTTGACCTGTGTTTAGTTTTTATAAAACTTAGTGTTGAAAATTTGACTCACACATTCATGGTATTCCAAAACTACATTGTTTTCTAATAACAGTATCTAGTGTTAGCTCTTAAATTTGCATTAATATTAATTAAAATTAAACTAAAAATTAAGTCTCTCAATTGCACATTTCAATTCTTAATAGTTACATGCAGCTAGTGCTTACCATGTTGGCCAAAAGAACTTCTCCTTATAAACTGATATCTCAGGTGTTTGGTAAAATAACACAAAACCAACTAACAGAGTAATGTAAATAAAATACTTAGCACAAGGCCTGGCACACATGTCCTTACTTTTTCTTTTGTAATTTTCTTGCTGTATCCTTAAAGCCATACCTCCAGGTAGGTAGGATTGTTAAATGTATTTATTGTTGAATGAACTTAGACTAAGCTGCCAAGAATGAACAAAATATTCAGCCATGCTTGTGTCCTGCCTCTCATCTTTGGGTTCTACCTTCACTCCCAACACAACTGTAGCTTCTTTTATGTTCTGTGTTCTGCTGGCCACTGCCAACTTCACAAATAGAACACAGATTTTCAGAGGTATATATTCAAAGTGATAGGAAAGATCTTCACTGAAAATTTCCAAAGACATTTTAAACTCAACCCACCAAAACCTGAAGTGATTAGTGTTAACAGTGCACCTCTCCTTCTGGCTTCCTATGCTGACCTGATATTTCCATCTCCTCACATGCTGCAGGCAGCATTTACTGGTCATTCTGGGCTCTTTTCTATCCATCATTGGTCCTCTTACCCAACTCAAACTCTAAGTCTTAGTAATTATATTTTCAGATGCCACTCAAGTCCACAGATGTTTCTCAGTCACCATAGACACCATCTTCATCCAGGCTACCATTATCCTTTGCTACCATATTGCAAATGGTCTTTCTGCCTACATTTTGCTCTTCTAATCCATTCTCCATCCTTCCACAAGAGTCTTTTTTCTAAAGCATGAATCTGATTATGCAGCAAACTTGCTTGAATATTTATGTGTCTCAACTCTCCAACAGAGCTTCTGAGGCCCTTCAGGAACTTTCTGTGTTTACTTCTATTTGTCAAGTCTGCCACAATAGACTTAATACTTCATATACCCTATACACCACACACCCCCAACATTCCAGACACTCAGAATGTAGCTGGGCCTGGGTATCTCAGGCCTGTAATCCTAGCTACTCAGGAGGCTGAGACCATGAGACTCTTATCTCCAATTAACTGCCCCAAAAAGCCAAAAGTGAAGCTATGACTCAAGTGGTAGAGTGTCTTCAGCAAAAATGCTCAGAGACAACACACAAGCCCTGAGTTCAAGCCCCAGGAATGGCACCAAAAAAAAGAAAAAAGAAAGGAAGGAAGGAAGGAAGGAAGGAAGGAAGAAAAGAAAGAAGGAAAGAAGGAAAGAAGGGAAGAGAAAAAGAAAAAAGAATGACTTTGGTTCCTCTAACTCATCCCAGTTCTCTGAGGGTGAAGCTCCAACATATTCTCATGCTGATCAGGGCTGGTTGCATTATATTGTGTATATCTTGCAAGTTACATATCCTCTCTGAGAAGGTGTTTTATCTAAACAGCTACTTACTTCTTCCTATTTTGCCATATGGCAACTAGTTGGCTATATTTATCTATGACTGTTTCAGAGGCCCCCTCATCTCTGAGACTCCAACTTAGAAATGCCACTTTCCTTCCCAAAATCTCTATGTGGCACCTCAAGAAATCCTTTGAGATTCTGAGCTTTATTTAGGTCATTAATTGTACACACTGGCTGCTACTTATTATGTCTGGTTCCAGTCCACAACACCAGTTTCTGTAATGTTTCCTTTCTTTGTTTCTCATTGACTGTAGCAACTGGCAAAGAGGCATGTACATTAGCTCTATCTGTTGCTTGTAAAAGTTTTCCTCAGTAGGAGGGTTGAGCTTGGAGTGGTGAGAAAAACAAAGATTTACTTTGTAGAATTGGGGAAAAGAATGGAATGTGAAAAGTTCAAATGGTAGGAGTCTGGGTGCCAGGCAGAAGTAGAAGTGGAACAATTCAGAAACCAGCCTGAGCCTAATGAGGTCTACCAGGGCTCCAAGCAGGCGTCACCAGCTGGCTGGTGGCCATACCTCTAGCCCTCCCAGACACACATAGAGCTAGGAATCAGCACAGAGCTGACATTAGAGACAGACGGGCAATATAAGATTGGTAGATGAGGGCAGTGATGGCTAGGTATTTTCCCAGAGGCCCAAAGAGCTGGGTTTGGATGTCTGGTTTCTACCTCTGACACCTCCAACCCTAGAGCTGGATTCCCAGTGATCTCCTTCCATCAAAGGGCTTGATCCCAGGAAAGGCGAGTGAGGATGGAACTTCAGCTCTTTGTCAGCTTTCGGGTTAAAGCTATGTGAAACTGTCAAAGCAAATATCATGTTTCCCTGGAAAACTGTAAATTCTTTTGGCTTTGGGTCCAGGAGTTGGGTCATATGGCTGAAGGAAAGACGAGTTTGTGGATCACAGGTCATTAGCTGTACAGTGCTGTAGCTTAGGAGCCAGGTCTGCAGTAGAAGCTGTTTTAATACAAATATAATACTGGATTCAAGCAGTGCCTGCTAGATAGATGCTCTTTAATGACCACATGAGACTGAAATAACCTGGCTTTTGTTACATACTTGGCAACTAGTACCTATGTCATCAGACTGAAATGAACTGTTGATAAGTTTTATCAGGGGCCTGTAATTTTTTAAAAAATGGAATAATTACAAATGCTGTTGTAATAGAATATGTCTGAAAACTTTCCGAAGGAAATAGAGAATTATAAGAGGTTTATTTATTTGTTGTTGATTTGATTCTCATCAGAAAGACTGTATTTATGCTATAATAGCAGATTGAAAAGATTCAAATTTCCATATGCCATAGCAATTATCTTCTTTTATAGATTGATAAACTAGGGCTATAAACGGTGTTTCTTCAAAGCTATATTGTTTATGTTGTGAACTGTTTATAAGGAAAAAAATACTTAAGAAAATCAAATACTTAACTAATTTTGACCAGCTGTTGTGTAACATTAAGCAAATCTTGCTAGCCTTTTTGTGCTATACTTAGCATTCTGAATTTCTAGCAATTATTCTTCTCCTGTTGGTTTATCAAGTATTTTCCTATGTTATTATAAACTCTTTATGCATATCATTTTAATGTCTATAGATTGTGCTCTCACACAGATTTGCCATGCTTCCTTAACCACTTACCTAATACTGAGAATAGTTATTTGGATGACTTTTACTTTAAAACAAGAGTTTCACAATTTCCTTAGAGATAAGTCTTCATCCGTTTTATGCTAAAAAGAATACAAAATGGATCCCTGGATTTTGCAATTGGAAGTAACACAGGAAGATCTAACTCAGGCAACATGTAAGAATATAGAGTAATATAAGGAATTAATAGAAACAGAAACACACACACACACACACACACACACACACACACACGATGCAAATACCACAAAGTATATCTAATGATTTCCAATCCTCATTTATTGACTGAGCATTACATGCAATTTATTTTTCTTTTCTTGCTTAAAGAATTACTCTACATGACTCTAGGAGGAAAGAATATCTATCGTTCGTTGTCTTTGAAAGACAAAAGGTAGTTTTTTATGTGTGAAAATATTCACAACAAAGAAATATTTTTTGTAACATTATGTAGAAAAAGAGAAAATATGCCAAATGGATCAGTGATTATATTGGGATACATGTATGTATCACACACACACACACACACACACACACACACACACACACATATTTCCCAGTTCTGGGGCTTGAATTCAGGGCCTGAGCACTGTGCCTGGCTTCTTTTTGCTCAAAGCTAGCACTCTGCCACTTGAGCCATAGCGCCACTTCTGGCTTTTTCTATATATGTGGTACTGAGGAATCTAACCCAGGGCTTCATGTATATGAGGCAAGCACTCTACCACTAAGCCATATTCCCAGCCCCTCATTGGTATTTTTATAATAGAAAATTTTCTACAATCAATTATGTTGCTTTTATTATCAACAAGTAGAGCCATATTCTATGGAGTACTTTTTATATCTTCTACTTTCCAAAAGATATTCTATTTGCTTCCCCTCCCCCACCAACTTTAAAAGGCTGAATCAGCTGCTCACTTTTATAGTTGAGGAGCTGACATTTTAAAGGATCTACTTATTTTCCCTTTGATATGTGGTTCTATGTATTTTAATGTAAGCATAAATTATGCTTTCATAATACAACATAACTTCCCAAATGTTTAGTAATTTAGAACCTGTATTCGTCATTGAAGATTTCACAACTGTAAGGCACGATGGTGACAAAGTTTTGGAAGCTGAAGTCAGGCTCCTAGCATTGGCTTTGCTGTGAGCTGCCTGATTGGGTCTTTTGCTCCAGCCTAGGTGCCAGTGCTACCCTTCATCCCCATAAGTGTGTGTGTCCACTGAGGATGACAGATTGTCTTGCAACATGAGGATCTGTCATTGCTTTGAGGTCCTTGTAGCTTAGTGAAATGTCTAGAAGATGATTACCTGTCCTCATTATTTTTGGCCGTTTCAACTTAATTTTAGGGTTTGATGCTGTTGTTCTGAAAACATCTCTTAGAGACATCTATTGTTTTTGCTTGCTTGCTTGTTTTGCTTTTGCTTTCTTTCTCATTGAAAAAGCTACAAATAAGACATTCTCCTTTATTTCTTTTCTTTTGCCAGTCCTGGGACTTGAACTCAGAGCCTGGGCACTGTCCTTGAGCTGCTTTTTTGCTCAAAGCTAGTGCTCTACCACTTGAGCCAATTCACCATTTCTGGCTCTTTCTGTTTATGTGGTACTGAGCAATCGAACCCAGGACTTCATGCATGCTGGGCAAACACCCTACCACTAAGCCACATTCCCAGCCCCTCCCTCCCTTCTTGATAACCCTAGTGAGCATTGCTGGTCATGTATAAGTGCTATGGAAAATAGTTCCCTCAAGAACAAGGGACAGAAGAGTGTGTCAAGGTTCTAGGCAAATCAATATCATGGGCTTCCAAGTTCTGCTTTACAAATCTGTATGTCATACTTCTCATTTTCAGTATTGAGTGTAGGCTCAGGAAAAACAGTAAAAATTACAATGAACTATGGTGGATGAATGAGTGGGTTTTGGGGTGTGTGTGTGTGTGTAATTTTTCCTGTGTTCCTGTGTGAACAGTCAAGAATTGCTATTGTTGTGAAAACTTCAGCTTAGTAATTTAGATATACAGGAAATTGGTACAAGAGTATTAACTTTCCATTTGAATAGAATACCTGAACTTTTTGAGGTTTCACCCATCATTGTTGTAAAGCTCTAAAGATCAAGTTTATTTTGGAAGTTCTGCTAGGTCTTCAAGTGTCATATTACTAATCTCATGGCAGCAGGAAGATGGAAAAGAGCAGTTCCAAACACACATCTCTGTTGTCTTAGCTCACTATGTTTGTTTTACTAATTCAGAGAGAAGAGAGAAACCACCAATTATCTCCTATGTTAATAGTTAATTTTTTGCTTTTCCAAGATCACAGATGTAATAAATACATATTTTTTCAGTTTTTAGTTTTTAATGAACTTGTAAACAAACAAAACTCCTATTTCAAAATAAAAGCAAAATCCCAAACATATAGATGTTTATAGTGATTACATTTATCTAAGTAACATACATACATGACCAGTTGTAAGATGTTAACTTAATTTCTGTGTTTTTGTTATTTTTAATACCAAGGATATTATAGAGTTAATGCAGAATCCTAAGGACAATCTAGTAGCCATTAAGTTTCCTTAAGTCTTCACTTTATATGCTGTCATTTCTAGCACAGGTAAGCAGGCAGAATCTTTCATATGCTCACAGTGGAATCTTTGGTTGCTACCATGTCTGCAAACAAGAAGCCAACGATTTAAATAAATTTTTTTTTTTTTTTTTTTTTTTGGCCAGTCCTGGGCCTTGGACTCAGGGCTTGAGCACTGTCCCTGGCTTCTTCCAGCTCAAGGCTAGCACTCTGCCACCTGAGCCACAGCGCCCCTTCTGGCTGTTTTCCATATATGTGGTGCTGGGGAATCCAACCGAGAGCTTCATGTGTAGGAGGCAAGCGCTCTTGCCATATTCCCAGCCCTTAAAGAATGTTTTAAGTGAACAACTTGCAAAATCTAGGAATGGACAACCTAAGAATGCACAATTGTGAGCATTTACAACCATCACAACTGTGACTGAAAACTGTTCATGACATTCTGCAATGAGATCTCAAGCAATATAGTTCAAAATAAAAAGGTTTAACGAATGATTGGCATAAGCACAATTTCTCTACCAATTTGTGTGCAACAACCATTTAGTTAACTTTTCCACTTGAAAAAATGTAGTAGATAACCAGATACCATGTTTCACTATCTCAGTTAATATTCACAATTACAGCAGCTACAACTCAGGACACAGTATCACCAGTGTTTCCCGGAGCCAGTTTACACTGAAACTAAGTTCTTTATACCAAGTAACTGGTTGTTCCACAACCACTGGCTGTGTACATATGAACTAAAATTTCTAGATTTGGGGAGAAACAATTGCTTCTCTGATCATCTGCTCTGCTTCTTCTGCTCTTCAATTTGTGCTTAGAACCCTTTTGTGTTACTCTTGGTTTGTCTGTTTGCTTACCGGTGGGTGTTTGGGACTGTGGACTCTGCTCACTGGGAGAGGCCACCTGCTGTGCCACTCTCCTCTTTAACATTGTCCACTCAAATGTGTCCTCATCTTGGGGATCCAAGGTCCTGAAAAGGATGAGAAATAGCTGCCTCCGATACATATCATCCAGGGCTTCCTCAAAGAGCTGCCATGACAACAGTTTAAGTACATGGTAAATTTTTCAGGAAACCCCTTACATAGAACTTAAACAGGAGTAGACATCTTCTTTTCACTAATCTTTTCATGTTATAAATACGTATTTTGAATGTGAATATATAACTTGAACTGAATAATTTTTGACAAAGATGGACCATCCTTTTCAAGATTTGTGGGGTTTTATTTTGTTACTGGAACAAGCAGTATATAAATTTATTTATTTTTCGGTGACAAGGCTTTAACAAGCAAGCTCACCTGTGGTGGAGCATATGAAATTCTATTTACCATGTGGGGAAGCCAATGTTATCTTATTGGGATATCCCAAAGTATGTGCAGATAAGAAACAGCTGGCTTCTCTTACAAGAAAATACCACACAAAACACAAGCTACAGAGGCCCTTGGAAGCATAAAATTATATCTCTAGGGACACCAGAAGCCAGCGATTGGCAATAGTAAGTAAAGGTTTGTGATTAATTGTTGGCATTCTTCTGATAAGAGCAGTGGATACCAAAACATCAGAAGAATGTTGGCTCTAATTTATTTAATCCTGGAAGCTATCATAATCAGACCTTTGTATGACTTGTTTAGGTTTGTTTTTCTTATCTCTTTGTCTTGAGGATTTAAATTAATTTTTCTCAACTTGAAATAACAATGTAATTTAGTTAAAACTTTTCTTCAGTTATGAGGTAAATTTAAATAATAACTATTATACTATCTTATGTGTGGTAAAGAATATAATGAAATAAATTTCACGATAGCCCTCAAGTGTTGGTAGAGTCAAGGAAACTAGAAACAGCAATTATTATCTGATTAGACTTGTCAAGGAAAGATCTATAAGGCAATGAATAAATCTTACTCATTGAAATTCATTGATTTATTTCATCTGTGCATTTAATGTAAAACAATTTGAATTCAAAATGGTAGCAAGATATTGGGCTAATAATGTTCCTGTCCATTCTCACCTGAAACTTTCTAGTTTAAACTTAGAAGTTTAAATTTACTAGTTTAACAGCTATTTCTCTACTTAATTTATTTCATATCCATAGACATATAGGAAATTGTGGAATTTTGGAAAATTTAGTGCCACCATTGCTATCTCAGGTCATGATTACCCTGGCTTTGATATTTTAGTTTAATGACAGCCTCTGGATCTATTTGTGTACTGGAAAAAAAATCTAAGTGATTTGATCACTGGCTCAAGGTTACATGATGAAGGCATGGACTTCATCCTTTAAGTCTAACAAAACTGAAAATTTACAAGCAGTGTTGGGCAAAGAGAAGAGACAGGACCAATGTTGTGCTATGATCGTTCAGACAACTTGCCCAACAGGTGTCAATATTTTGACAATGACCTCATTCCTAATTTATTGGCCTGGAATTATATGCAAATATGTTTTTTTTCTTGCTTAAAGTATTACCTTGCATGATCAGGGTCACCAGTGTTCTCCACTACTAAATCCATAGGTCAGCCCTCAGCCCTCATCTTACTTGAACTATCTGAACAGTTGACATAGTTGATTGATTCCCTTCTCTTTAAAGCACTCTTTACCTGACCTCTGGGGCACATACTCTCTTCATTTTTCTCCTACCTCCCTGACTATTCCTTTTCATTTTCCTTTGCTAGTTCTTCCTCTTCATCTCAATCTTTTAACACTGGAGCCCAAACCAAGCTCCAAACACATGACAAAAGTGAAGCTGTTATGGAGACAAAAATAAGGATTCAGGAGAAAGGTGAAGCCTCTGCCATCTACAACGATAGCAAACACTAACATAAACCTACCTGATTCATCATGTAATGTTTGCAATAATTCTTACATGGCAAGAACAAAACAGTCTGAAGAATGGAAGCAAAGCAAGAACTAGAACCAGACTGATACGGCATAGATATGGGAATTATTAGAACACAAATTTAAAATAGCTGAGATTGATATGTTAAGGAAAGATTGTACTGGAAAAAATAGGCAACATGAAAGATGATATTTTAAGTTGAGAGATGAAACCTCTAAGAAAGAATCAAGAAGAAATGCTAGAATTAAATACTCTAGTAGAAAGGAAAAACACTTTCAGTGGGCTATTAGTATATTGGACATCATGGAGGAAAAATTCAGTTCACACACACAAAAAATAAGGCCTTTAAATATCAGTGCACTTAAAGATCTGATCTTAGAAATAGGACCATAAAATATTCTTCAAACTGAAATATAAAGGGAAATAATTATAAAAAGAAGAAAAGCATAGAGCATTCAAGAACTGTGTGACAAGTTTTGGAGGCATACATAATTAAATCGCAAAAGGAAAAGAAAGAGGATAATAGAAGAGGAAGATATTTAAATTGATAATATCCCCAAGAACATGCACCAAGCTATATTTGATGCTCAAAGAACACTAATTAAAATATATTTAATATATTACATATATTAGATATGAGACACAAATAATATATGTATACAAATATGTATACATGAATCATATATTTGTGTATATATGTATCCATATAGAATATATGTATATGTGGGACAAAAGAGAGGAGAGGGTGATGAGTGTGTGACATGATCAAATAATATATACAGGTATGAAAGAAGCCTGAGAAGTAAAACACAATGCCTATAGTGACAGGATCGTAAAATACTTATTTTATTTCACCCAGATGTCAATGGCTCATAACTGCAATCTTAGCTATTTGAGAGGCAGAGATTAGGAGGATCATGGTTCTGGGCCACCCTGGGGAAATATAAGAACTTTCCTAAAAAATAAGCAAAGCAGAAAAGACAGAAGGCATGGATCCAGTGGTAATCACCTGTCTAGCAAGCATGAAGCCATGGGTTTAAAACCCAGTACTGCCAAATATATTTTTTTGTCAGATTTCTAGTCAAAAGCCATGCAGGCAATAAGAAAATGGAGGGGAATACTTAAAGTGTTGACAGGAACAAAAGGACATCATCCTAGTTCTGTATGGCCTTCAAAAGTGAAGAGAACCAGGCATCAGAGGCTCATGCCTGTAATACTAAGTATGCAGGAGGCTGAGATATGAAGATCGAAGTTGGAAGCCAGCCTGAGCAGGAAAATCCATGAGACTCACATCTCCAATTAAAGGGGGAAAAAAGCTAAAAGTGGATCTGTGGCTTAAGTGATAGAACATTAGCCTTGAGTAAAAAAAGATTAAGTACAGTACCCAAGCCTTGAGTTTAAGCCCCAGGTCCAGCAAAGAAAAAATTAAAAAAAAAAAAGGAAAGAGATTACAAGTACAAAAAGACAAGCCACAGACTAAGAGAAAATATTTACAAAACACTTATCTGGCAAATTCCTTGTACCCAAAATATACAAAGTAGGTTTAGAATTGAACAGTGAGAAAACAAGCAAACCAATTAAAAAGTACATGCAAGACTGGAGCAGACATTTCCTAAAGGAGATGTAGACATGAATGAGCTTGTATGAAGATATTCTGAGAACCGAAATGTAAAGTGATGAGATGTTACTATATAGCTATAGAATGGGGGACATGAAGCAGTTCCCTCATTCATGGATGGTAGGAATGCAACCTGCTACAGCCACTTTGCAAGGCAGCTTGATAGTTTCAAAACTAAACGGTCTGCTGTTCAATTCAGCAACTGAACTCTTGGTACATACCAAATGAATAAGAAATTTATCTTCAAAGGCTACATGTTTTTTTCTCATATGTGGCATATAGTCTTAAAAGTTGTGCATTTACATACATACATGTACATACATACATGTATATTTAGTTATATATGACTATAACTGTGAATGGGGCTGTGAGGAGGAGAGAGGAAGTAAGAAAATGATGGAGAGTGAATATAATCAAAATGTATTGTGTCTATGTATGAAGATGGAATAAGAAAACTCCCTGAAAGCTGCTGAGTTAATGAGGTGTGAGGACACAGAAAAAGACCAGTAGAGGGGAATTAATGTGATTAAAGTATATTATATGCATGTGTGAAATACTAGGTTAAACTCTCTGAGTAGTTAATATCTATTGAAAAAAGAATGATAAGAATGTAAGAGAAATTCTGTTGGGGTGGGTACCAGTGGAGGAAGGAGAGAAAACGGAGAGGTAAAGAAGGGTGAATACAACTGAAGTACTTTATCAGCATGTATGAAAACAGAACAACAGAGCCTGTTAAAATGGTTTCAAGAAGGGGGTAGGAGACAAGTGAGAGTGATAGAAGAGTTGAATTTGAGCAGGGCTCAATGTGTACATGTATGGACATCTCACAATGAAACTCCCTGTACAATACATATATGCGAATAAAATATTTTTTAAAGTGAATGAAATTCTATGTCTGTATAAAACCCTGCAAATCAATGTTTATAGCAGCTTTATTTATAATTGTTAAAGGAAAGCAATTGGTATTTCCTCTACTAGGTTATTGCATAAACAAATGGTAGAATAATCAAACAACGGAATATTATTCAGTGATAAAAAGTAATGAGCTATTAAGCTATAGGAAGGCATGGGGGAATTTTGGAGGCTCCTGAGGGCTTTTAGGGAAGTGAAAACTTTATGCTAATCCTCTTAAATTTGCACTTCTCTGAACTAAGCCTTTAGCACATGGTTCTTTGGGAGACATTTCATATTCAAACCATAATTTTCTCTTCTCCTCTCCCCAGCCTTCTCTCTTTCCTTTTCTCTCTGTCAAGTTGGAATGTGTTAGAATACTCTATTACCTTCTCTGGCTAGTAATATCAACTTTTCCCTCATTTGTGTTAATGAGGAACCTATTAGTCCTTTTTTCCTTAGTGTGATTTTGCTGTGCTTCCCATTTTATTTCACAATGTAAACTTTCTCTTGATGATTCAAGAAGAATTGATTATAAGAAGGAGCAGTTCGCAATTTTTACTTCTTTCCACAAACCCTATTATAAGCAGTCTTCTGAAAGCCCAAGAATATAGTAGGAGCAGAAATGTTTTCCCACATTAGCTCTAAAACTCTCCCATCCAGCAATTGTCTCTGCTATTCCTATTAGGAAAACCAAGGAAGTATAGAGAGAAGTTAAGTTGGTGAATGCCAAGGGAGGGTAGGATGAATATACATTCCAATTTTTGTCCTGTGTTTGCTGTTTAATGAGGAAACTGACAGATTCATGGATGGTTCCCCTATGATGAAGCCTGTGTATTCCTCCTAGAGAGAACAAGGTATCATGGCAGCTCATAAAACAACTACATACCAAGCCTTGAGGGCACAAAGGACATTTGGTAGAGGGTTGGTTTCTATGTTGGGCAGAGAAATATGAGTAGCATTAGTCAGAGCAGGGAAAGGATGCAAGGCAGCAGAAAAAATACCTTTATGAAGAGCTAGAGACAGGAGAAAGTCAATAAAATCCAGCATGGCTTAGTGTTAGGAGGTATGGAAACTGTAGATGACAAACCAAGTTATAAGGAAGAGTCAGATGAAGAGCTTGGCCAACTTGATAAGAAATATCCAGAAGGCTGCAGGACACCATTTAAACTAGTGAATGACCAGGCAGACTTACTCTTCCTGGTCTCTGGATATAGTCTAAAGATTTCTCTGATGTAATCGAAAGGATGGATTGAGAGGAGAAGCCAAAATTTGAGGCAAAATGTGCAATGATCTAGGCATGAAACAGTGCCTGAACTAGAAAGCCTTGAAAAGGCTATCATCAAAGGATTGTGGGATTTATTTGATGTGACAGTACTGGCAGAGAAAAAGGTCGAGGACAAATCTATGTTTCCTGGTGACCTGTGATGGAATGTTGTTGGTTTTCTTTTCTTTTCCATTTGTTTGCTAGTTTGTGTTTGGGTGGGTAAAGGAGGACTCAAAAAGGCAGAACAAGGACGAACAAATACAACAGTGATACTCACTAGCCATGGTGTGGAAAATGAACTGGATATCTTATGCGTGGGGATGGGAGAGAAAGACAGAGTGAGGGAAGGGGAGACATGGTTCAAAAAGAATTATACTCATTGTATGTGATTCATGTAACTGTGGCCCCTCTGTATATCATCTATACAATAACAGAGAAAAAAAGTTTTAAAAACTTGAAAAAAAAAGCAGGTGAGTGAGAGAAACAAGAGCAAAGATAATGCCTTCAGCTTGGGACATTTGATTTTGAGGAACTTGCAGGATATGAAGAGGATGTATACAGAAGAGAAATTTGGGCTGGAGAGAAAACACTAAGAAGTTGTTTGCATAAAGTTGTGATGAAAGTCTGAGATTTATTTTTATAATAGGCCCTAGGGCAGGTTATTACTTTCTCTGATTTCTTAGAGGAAAGCATAACTTCCTCAAAACCAGAGGAGGTAGATCTGGAACTATTAACCTAATATTAATATTTCCACTCCACACTGCCTACTATACACTCTGTATCCCATGGACTGCACTGCTCCTATGGACTATTTTCTCACTTTGAAGAATTCCAGAAAACATTCTTTTATTTTCCCACAGCAACTCAAAAGAAATGTCACTATTTACAGTTCAAACTTTCCTTTTTTGGCAGCTAAGACAAAAACACATCAACATTTTATGAGAATTAAACAAAAAATCTGGACAGAAGGAGGTTTGGTCCCTAAAAGTAATATAACTGTCCTTCCAATCCAGACCTGCACTGGACAGCATGGTGGGGGGGGGGCATGATGCTGTCCCCCTGTATCTCCAGTGCATCCCTAGCATTAGCTATGTTACCTAGTGTGGGCAGGAGAAGGCCATCCATTCTGCTCCCAGGTTAAGCCTGCTTCGGGTTGCTGGCTCCATGATCAGCTACCCCTTCTGCTGGAACACTTGTCTCCTCCCTAAAGGGATTCCCACACTATGCCCCACCAGATCTATAAATTCCATCCCTCTTCTTCATGCAAAGAGAGTGGCAGCAGTTGAAGCCATTTCTAATTTCCCACTTGGAGCTCAGCTAGAGGTTCATTGTGGTGACCTCATGCTTGGCATCTTCCTCAGCCCTCCACCCCCACCCCAGGGCTGTCATTTCATTTGCATAGCCTCAGGGGTCTTCCACTGTGGAGGGACCTGCTCCAGCTGACACCAAGGCTCCAGCTCTAACCTCTCACACTTTCTCATATAACACCTCATCTGTTTGTGGAATACATTTGTTTGTGATTACAGACTACATATAATACCATTGCACAGGGCCTATGTAATGGCCCACTGCCATGAGAAATCACATTAGTAATTTTTTTATGACCCTAGAGCAACCATGCAGGATTTCCCTAAAACAGAAAACATGAAGGGATTTTATTGTCATATGCAATTAGACACCCCACATGGTTGAAGCATGTATATTAGAACCAACAGAACACAGAACTTTCCAGACATTTGGGGTTGAGAGGTTTCTGACTCTAGTTAGTGAACACCCCTTGTTTATCTACTCTAAGGGACATAAAATGCACAAGGATATAGTTTAAAAAAATGGGTGGGGGGACGGGGAGCATCGATGTCTTGAATGTTTTTCTTGGTATAACTTACTTCGGCACTTAAATGGAAAACACTTAGTTACTTCTGAAAGTATCTGTGGAACAAGAATTAGATGAGACTGGTGAATTCCCAGGATTTCTCACCCCTCCTTTTAGAACAACAGGGCAACTTTAGCCTTTCTGTAGGTTTTCATTCTATCTGGTCAAGATGTATGGAAACAAGATAATAGACCTTTACTAAGTCTGCTTAATTGGCCCAAGAAATAAGTATTCCTAACTTGTGTAAGAAGCCATTCCACTTTGAACTGTTGCTACTGTTCAGTGCCCACCCAGGAGTTGTTACTGTTGTTTTTGGCTTTTGAGGTACTGGGATTTTATTTATGTATTTACTCGTTTATTTATTTATTTAATTATAAAGGTGATGTACAGAGGGGTAACATAAGTAAGGTCATGGGTATATTTCTTGTTGAACAATGTTACCCCTTCCCTCATTTTTGTCCACTTTCCCTCCCCCTGACTCCCCTCTAGAAGTTGTAAAGTTCATTTCCAACATAGTGTCTTGAAAGTATCACTGTTGCATTGGTTCACCCTTTGTCTTTTGTCTCATCATTTCATTATTATTATTCATTATTCATCATTATTCCTCTTTCCCTCCCCAAATTAGATAAACATATATATGTATATATATACATATATATGTATATACATATACATATATATATGACACAGGGGTACCAAAATAAAAAACAGGGACAACTGGGATAAAACAAAGGAGAAAAACAAAAAAGAAAAGAGAAGTAACTTCACACAGTACATTAATTAAAAAAAAGACAAAGACAAAAAATTTCTTATTTCCATATCTTAGAGTTCGTTTTAGTTTGCATCATTTTCTTTCTTTTTTTTTTTTTTTTTTGCTAGTCCTGGGGCTTGAACTCAGGACCTGGGCACTGTCCTTGAGCAGCTCAAGGCTAGCACTTGAGCCACAGCACCACTTCTGGATTTTTCTGCTTACATGGTACTGAGGAATTTAACACAGGGCTTAATTCATGCACTCTACCACGAAGCTACATTCCCAGCTTGAGGTACTGGGATTTGAACTCAGGGCCTCACACTTACTAGGCAATTGCTCTACCACTTGGGCCATACTCTCAGTCTTCCTTGTTGGCTTTAGTTATTTTTCTGTCCAATAGAGTGTTGCATGCTTGTCCAGGCTGGCCTTGGACTACCTCCCAGGTAAAAGAGATGACAGGCAAGCTACCATGACTGCTTGTTTGTTGAAATGAAGTCATGCTAACTTTTTATCCAGACTGGCCTTGAACATCAACCTTCCCAACCTCTGCCTGTGGGATTTCAGGTGTGAGCTAACATACCCAACCTCATCAAAGAGTTTTTTGGTTTTTTTTTTTTTTTTTGCCAGTCCTGGGTCTTGGACTCAGGGCCTGACCACCATCCCTGGCTTCTTCCTGCTCAAGGCTAGCACTCTGCCACCTGAGCCACAGCGACCCTTCTGGCCGTTTTCCGTATATGTGGTGCTGGGGAATCGAACCGAGAGCTTCATGTGTAGGAGGCAAGCACTCTTGCCACTAGGCCATATTCCCAGCCCTCATCCAAGAGTTTTTGATAAGCTAATAGGAGAGAAACCAAACCATTGTAGAAAGCATGATGAACACTGTGCTGTTTTCCTGTGAAGAACAAGCCCACTTGGAATTTGTTTGCCCCTGGAGGCCACACAGTTCAGATGGGAGCTTGCTACCTAGGCATAGGGAAGATTAGTCAGCCAGAAGTATGGCAAGACAGTAGATAGCATGCCAGCAGTGAGCAAGTCTACAAAAGGCATGTAGGAAAAATAATGTTGCCTTTTGAATATAGAATGTTAGTAGTTAGACTCCATCTAAATATGTTTGTTACCTTTCCAAACTCCTTATCTGTGTAGGAAAGTATGCATTCCACTGAATGACAAAAGGGGAGTACCTGGCTGAGCCCTTTTGTTTCATGGGAAAAACACAGTACAAAGTAGAATAATAAAGAATAATAGATTTGGGTTTCATATATGACTGTGCTATGAATGTAGCAATACATTTGCTAAGACTTTATATGTAACCACCTCTAAGAAATGAATATATTTGTAAGGTAATGGCATCTGTTATAGTTTGGGTCTTCTAAACGTTTCCCAAAACATATGTCCTAAAGGCTTAGTCCTCAGCATGGCACTATTGACTGGTGGTAGAAACATGAAGAGGTAGTATCTACTAGGAAGGCTTCTGGTCATTGAGGGTAAGTCCTTATCTGTAATATTGGGATCCCAGCTCGTCTCTCAGCCATGAGGTAACCCAATTTTGTTCTGCCATGAACTTCTGCTATGATGTACTGCCTTACTGCGGGGCCAGGGGCATGGAGCCAATCAATCATGGGCTCAAACTTTTGAAACTTTGAACCTAAAATAAACTTTTCTCTTTATAATTGATTATCTCAGATATGTGTGACAGTAACAGGACATTGACTAATACAACATCTCACTCTTAATAAAATGAAAAAACATGTTTATTTTCCACTTCCTTACTAGAAGCCTTCTCTGAATCAAGGTGTTGTTTATCTGTTGTTCACAGTTCCCAGGGAATATTAAATGGGTTCCATCTCAAATGCAAAATGCCATCGCTATATATAGCATTGAATGGATCACTCATATAATGGAACCAATCTGTGTATTGCTTTTTTAAAAAAAAGTTGGACTTACATATTTCTGTTTCTATCCATCATTTGTTCTTAAAGCTATGTTCTGAATGCTATTATGTAAATATTGAAAGGAAACGTTATTGGACCAACCTGCATTACTTTTCTCAGAATTGTAACCAGATACCTTGACAGAAACAATTTAAAGGAGGAAGGGTTTGTTTTGACTCATGGTTTCAAAGGGCTCAGTTCATAATTGCTTGGCCCCAAACACTTGGAGCATCATAGCAACAGAGGCTTGTGGTGGAGGCGCTTTTACATTTCATGGAGTACAGGAAAGAGAGACTGAGAAAGAGAGAGATTGAGAAGAGGGGTGGGGGCAAGGGAAAGATAACCACCATAAGCACCTACCACCAATGACCTACTTTCTCCAGCTAGACCACCTCCTAAAATTCCCCAAATCTCCCATAATAGTGCCACCAGCTGGAGAGCAGGCATCCAACACATAAGCCTGTGGGAAACATTTCATATTCAAACCATAACACAATCAAACATTGGAATAAGATTGCAGCTTAGAAGGCCCTTCCAAGAATACCACAGGGAGATATTGTTCCTGCAGAGGGAACTGGGGTGAACCCAGGTGATAATCCAGAGGTTAGGCTTCAGACCATTCATCTATTTACCTCACTTTTTCCTTAGAGAAAGAATCTTTTTCCCTTTGATTCCCTAGGCTGATGAATGAAGTAGGTATATAGGCCCCACAACCATCCCTGGAGGCTATCATTGATCCCACCCTACAGAGAGGGGACTGTACATTTAGTATTCTGTCGAGGTTGATCATATGGTATACACAGAAGCAACTTATGAACAGGGAGAGGAAGCTGTGACAGTGTGATCTTGACCACGTTGCAATGCATAAATCAATGTGCAGAGCTTGCTGGGAGAGGGGATGCCACTAAGGAACATTACCATGAACTTAGGACTGGAAGCACATTTTCATTGTGTTTGGCTCCTTGTACTCCCTTTTAGATTCCGAGGTCTGTGGGGAGCATCCATTGATTGGGTTGTTTTACCAAGTTCATTTATAGTTTATGAGATGTGAAGGAAGGAAACTGCTCCCAGCTATTACCTAAAATTCAGGAGACTGTTACGTTTGCAAATGTTCTATCAGTGGTTGATTTTGCTAACTCCTCATTACCACAACTTTGGCTATTCTTAGAAAAGGAATTAAATCACTAAAAGATTAAGTTTCCCTTCCCCCGGGGAAGATAGATTTAGAGTGTTCATAAAAAAAAATCAACTTCCCCCTAATCAGCTGGCCCCAAAAGACCTAAAGTGCTGCCCCCCCTTCTATTACAATCCTTCCAATAAAGCTTCTTCATTTTTAAAAAAAATCCTTGTGTGGGGAGCTGGCTCAGAGAGTTCACACAGTGAGTGTGGTGTGTGCATTCAATATTAAGATCTAATCATTGCCTCTGGAGGGCTGAAGAATGAAAACACTGGAGAAGAGCCCACCTCTTGGCTTCATGCTTGTCAAGACCAGGGATCTATTAGAAATGCTGATAATAAAAAGCAGACAAAGACAGCTATGTGAATTGGCATCTAATCAATAATTTTCTGAGCTCCTCCCTCCCCTTTAAATTACTCAGAGGCATGTGAGCAAACAAGAGTTTACAGTCCCAACTCCTGTTGCTGCCCATAGATTGGGGATATTATAGGAGCCTCTGCATTATCATGAGACCCCCTTTCCTTCTGAACTGTTTTATCATCATCATCAACAACAACAACAACAACCACAAGGGCATATCTTATCACTGGAGAGTATGCAAATCAGAAAGTCCACACTTCACATTTCCTACACTTACAGAATTATAATCGGAAGATCTGAGCTTCCTTACCTTGCCAACCCTCTGCGCAGGTTATTAGGTTGCCAGGTAGAACCTACTGCTGGGATACCCAGCACCATTAGTCTAAGCTGCTGCTTTCCTTTCCCACATTAGTTCCTCATCTTACTTGACCTAGAAAATTTTGGATTTGGACTGCATTTTATACTTGGAATGATATTTTTTTTTCATTAAACCTTTTGCCCTATGGTTGATTTATTTCTCCTGGGCTAACATTTGACTCATTCTGAACATCCGTCTTTGGCACAGGAGAAACTTCAGCATTTGGAGAGCCTCCTCCACACCACTAGCTTCATGAGATTTTTTAATTTGTTCTTACTTTACTTTCTATGTCTATCATACCTGTCCCCGCTTTCTGTCTTGCCATCTCCATACCCCTGGTTTGATTGTTGTCACAAGTATTATTGAAAGAATTCATGCATCTATGATTTTTCCTGAGGATGAACAGTTGTCATGTGGGGGTGCCGGCTTCCCCAAGGTGCATACCAGGCAGCTGAGGGTGATGTTGGTTTTGACCTGGCATGTGTAGCATCTACTCATAGGGTATTTTGAAGCACTGACTACTCACGGTTAATGCTATCCAGGAAAACCACAATGCCAAGAGAAACCACAGAACACAAGCAACTGGAGGTAACTGGTAATCTAAAAAGACTCCTATTTTTCTGCTAATGAAATAATCTATTTTCCAAACTTGGGCTTGAGAATGTGTGCTCAGAACCATTGGCCAGTATCTGGCCAAGGTTTAACCTCTCTTGAGACAAAGAAGTAGGAGATTATTTAAGCACCCAGGTGCACTGACTAAATTCAGATTCTCTCAAAATTAGAACAAGAAAAATTTATCCCTTCATGGAGCATGCCGTCCAGAATAAGCATAAATGTAAAGTTTTCAGGCCTGATGTGAAATCCTGTTGAGTAATTCCAGACAGGCCTTGCCCCAGGCTTGTGAGGATCAGGAGTGGTGTTACTAGCAATTGTCTGTTTTGTTAGAAGCTGAAGTTGAACTTGGGAGCATGACTAATGCTAGCTCATTTTTCCCCTTCCTCAAGCCAATCACTCAAATTAGTAAGATTTCTTACAGGATAACTATGTCTGCTAGTTTATTCCTAGGAATCTCCTGTAGTTTCTATCTGAGGTGCTCAGGACCACATCTTGCTAGTCAAGTCCTACACCACATGAGTGGTATAACCTGTCATCTTTGTGCTACGTTTGTTTTTCAGATAAGAGCCTGAGCTTTGGCTTAGGATGGACTTTGGACTTGAGTTCTCCCATCTCTGGGATTGTAGGTGTATACCCCCCTGTCTAACTTCCATGTGCTAGATTAATCTGCCTTTTTCTTGGCACTTCCCCTGTACCACTAGCAATTGGCCCCTCCTTTCTTTACTTGTTGGAAGCCATAATGTGTCCTCAAAGTCTATTTACAAGTCAAAGCTCAGTCAAGATTCTCCTAAGCTAGAATGAGTTCCTGTGCTAATTCTCTGTTTCTAGACTTTTACTTGTCTGTCTATGCTGCTTAATCATTAATGTGAGAAAAAGCAATTTTAAATACTTTTTCAATTACTATTTATGGAGTCTGAATGAATATCTGCATTTAAAGTACTCTAGACCTCCTTCTCCAACAATTCTTCCTAGTCAATGAACATTTATGGAGAATATTTGGGGTGTGTGTATGTGTGTGTGTGCGTGTGTGTGTGTGTGTGTGAGCTCACACACGATGTGCTGGTAATAGGGCTTAAATGCAGGGCCTTGAACTCTCACTTTCTTTTTCACTCAAGGCTGGTACTATACCACTTGAGCCATACCACCACTTTTAGTTTATGGAGATTCTTGAAGAAACTGCTCCATTGGATGTCCACCTGTGGCCTTTAATTTACTCCTCACTGGAGTTTTTGTGCGGCAGCACTCTGCATACAGTAGGTTCTGAATAAGCTGCTCTGGCTAAAAGTGATAACCTTGTGGTAAAGATTTATTAGCCTAATTAAAGCTGAGTAAACCAAGGCCTGTGTAATTAAGCAACTCTCCCACCATATTGTGGCTCAGTTGACTTTTCCCCTGGTTCATCACTGTCATTGCTGTCTGTTATGTTCCTGACCATTAAAGCAACTGTTAAGTTGGTACAAAAACCAGGATTGCCTAACACTGTCTCATTGCTTCAGAAATACGTGGTGCTATTTATGGAGAGAACTTGGGTGACTGATCAGTGTGATTTTTGCCTTTTGGCCTTTGGAACATAGTCTCTGGAGTTGCCTCCAGAAAACCTCACACAGATTTGTGTTTGTAGAAAGGGGTCCAAAGACTTAATTATTTTTTTGAGAGTTCTAGTATTTGTCCGTTGCTAATCAGGTCATTCTTCAGATCGAAAAAATGCTGTGTATGACTCAGCCAACAGTGATGCTCAATGGAGTTGACTGGCAGCCAGAAACTCAAGGCCCTGCCCCCAGGCCTGAGCTATCCAGAGAGAGCTGGAAAAGAGCAATTGTCTGTGTCACACTGTGTGCAGCTCTCTCCTCTAAGCTTTTGTTCAAGCTTGGAGCAATTTCCAAAGGCAATGTCTACTGACCTTTCTTGAGAGTAGTTGTACTTGGTGGTGGGAGCAGTATGAGAGGAAGGCAGCCTGCCCCTTCAGAAAGAAGTAGGTACCAGACACCCACAGGGCCTGAAAGAGATTTTATGACTTATAACATCTCAAGAAATACAGTTCTATCATTATCATTAGCAGCTGCCACATATGTATTTCAAAGGAAGGCAATGTAGAGGCCAGTAAATAAAAATTTGGAAATTTAGCATCCGTTGATTAGCTTACAGATATAGTCACCTAAGATTTTTGCTCAAAGTTTCTAAGCACTTAGGAGTAAACTGTAAAGGGGATAACTGGTGGTCTCCACATCCTTCAGAAGTATGTTCCTGTTTGTCCATGGGATGAGCACAGACAAAGTGACTTGACCTGAGTCCAGAAGAGCCAGCAGCCATCCTGACCCCAAAGAGGGTCCAGTAGGAAAGATGCACTACTCATCCCTCCCGGTATGCAGAGGGGTGTGTGAGGTAGAGAGGGACTCATAAACTCCCAAGTCAATTGAGACCTACCAAGAAATCCACAAGATCCAAAACCTGCTCCATTTTGAAAGATGCATCTTTTCTGAAAGACTCTGCATTTTCTAGTACACCCAGCTTATCATTTATTTGTCCTTATAAGTCAGTAAAACTACCACAGAGGAAGAATAATCATCTGTGCTGATCCCTTTTCTTACATATTAGAAATGCCTATGTGCTGCCCTTCAAAAAGTATTCACAGCATTTTATAAACTATCTCCAACAACCCCTTTGTAGACTCATTATTATAGATCAAATGGGAGGATGCATTTAAAAGCTTCATTTGTGTGTGTGTGTGTGTGTGTGTGTGTGTGTGTGTGTGTGTGTGTGTCCTTGTTGAATGTTAGCTATTCCTGTCATGCTTATCCTGGCTGTCTTTACCATTGCAATTGATAGTTCTTCATGTTCTTTGCTTACCTCTGACCAAAAATAAAATCACTGGTATCTAACAAGTCTACATACATTTCTGGGGTTCTAAAGTGAGATGAGTTCACCTCCATTTTTAAACTGATGCCCTTCATGTGAGCAAGGATGAGCAACATTTTGTTTTGTTTTGTTTTGCCAGTCCTGGGGCTTGGACTCAGGGCCTGAGCACTGTCCCAGGCTTCTTTATGCTCAAGGCTAGCGCTCTACCTCTTGAGCCACAGCGCCACTTCAGCTTTTTCTGTTTATGTGGTGCTAAGGAATCAAACCCAGGGCTTTGTGCATGCAAGGCAAGCACTCTACCACTAAACCACATTCCCAGCCCAAGCAACATATTTTGATGATATTATTTCCTTAATTTTAGTATCTTGGTCAAGGAACCTGATATCTCTGCCAAAGAGCCCAATATACATGCTCTCTGTTTTCTTGACACCATATATTGCAAGTGATGAGGAAAAGGGAAACAATGTTTATTAAAAGTGTACTATGTTCTAGGCATTTCACCTGGTATAGAGGCAGAAGCCCATGTTGAAGCCCTAACATACAGTACCTCAAGATGTGACTGCACTTAGAGATGGGGCTTTAAAAAATTTATTGTTATTATAAAGATGATGTACAGAGGGGGTACAGTCAAATAAGTCAGGTAAAAAGTACATTTCTTTTGGACAATAGAGATGGGACTGTTAAGATCAATGAGTGACCTTCTTACAGTCTTGCATACGTTATCATCCTGATGGAGTAATTGCCTGAATTACATATTATCTTACGGAAGTCAATAGCAATAACAAAGTTATTTGGGTAGTTGCTAATCTAATATTTCTAGTGCCCTTACATGCACCTATGAAGGACCGTATTAAAACACAGTGAAAAATCGGCTGGGAATATGGCCTAGTGGCAAGAGTGCTTGCCTCATATACATGAAGCCTGGGTTCGATTCCCCAGCACCACATATATAGAAAATGACCAGAAGTGGTGCTGTGGCTCAAGTGGCATAGTGCTACCCTTGAGCAAAAAGAAGCCAGGGACAGTGCTCAGGCCCTGAGTCCAAGCCCAGGACTGGCAAAAAAAATAATAATAATAAATTAAAAAAAAAACACAGTGAAAAGATGGCCATCTATAAGCCAACAAGAAAGCCTCAGAAAACGTAGATCCTCCCAATACCTTAGTCTTGGACTTTTAGAGTAAGAACCATGCGAAAATGAAATTGTTTAAGCCACTACTCTGTGGTATTTTTATTATTACAGCTGTAAAAACTGTTATTATATTATTTCATTAAATCATTAGCACAAACCTTTACCTTATTATTAATTATTGTTATTATTATTTAAGGTTGTTACAGGGTTACCTGCATACCCCATGTTTATCATGATACTATTTACAATAACCAAATTACATACTCAGTTCACGTGTCTATTGACAGATGAGTGGATAAATAAAATGTTGTGTATGTACACAATGAAGTATTACTCATCCACTAAGAAGAATGAAATTATGTCATTTGCTGGAAAATAGATGGAACTGGAGATCATCACATTAAGTGAAATAATCCAGATTCACAAAGATAAATACCACATTTTTTTCATTTATGGAATCTGAGAGGAAACAAAACAAAGAAAAGAACCAAAGTCATAAAAGTAAGAGGGTGACTACTGCAGAAGTAGAAAGAGGAGAGGAAGGCGGGAAGAGAAGAGATAAGAAGAGGTAACAGAGGGGAAAAAATGATCCAAGTACATAATATGTACAGTGGAAATATCACAAAGAAACCGTTTACTGTATACAATTTACTATTGCCAATGAAAAAAGAAAACTGATAAAACTTGTCCATAGGTGGCCAGTAACTTATCTAGGCCTCAAACCCATTTATATAAGAGAATACATGCATATGACAATATTTTAATAATAAATATTAGTACTTATGTTTTATTGCTTTTTTGCTTCAAAAAATAACTATTACCTGTGTAACTCATGGAAGAGTTACACTGGGAACTACACTCAGGGAACTACACCGTGACGATTAAATGAATGAAGATTCATTTGGAAATGTATTAACTTACAGGGAAAAAATGGAAGCCCAAGTTTCATACATATTGTTTGCTTTGAACTAGACAAAAAGTTAACTTCACTTGATAATAAACTATGCATTATTATAGATATGACTACAAAAAATAGAATTCTAGAAGCTAAATGCACATTGATTACAGGCAGTATAAGGAACATTTTTGTGGGAATATGTTCTTCATTTTTGTTTTTACTTTTGAAATACAGTCTTATAAGGTTAGTGTTAGAATACATTTACACCCACTTTAAAACTGAGTCTTTCCAAATAAGATCTTAAAATTCTTTACCCTAGTTAGTCTAAGATAGCTCTTACAGCATTGCCAAAGATTAAAGTTTGTGTTCACAGTTGTTTTAAACCAAGATATTACTCTCTGGCTTCCCAATCATATTTTTATTTCTTTTGAGAATCTCATCAAAGCATTTTGATTAGAACAAGTCATTGAGAAAGCAGAAGCCAAAGTAAATACTTGAATTTAAATTACTACAGTGAAGGGACTACAGTTTTAATCAAGCCCAAGTTATGGGGACTTCTATGAGATTCTAGAATTTATGGACTTGGCTTGCACATTGAATTTTTTTCTTCCTGATTTACTTCTGATTTCTAAAGTCAGCCATGAACTTCAATCATTGTCTACCTTGTCAAACTTTTCTGCTGGGCTTTTCAGGGATATTAGCCAATTGATATTTGTATTTTCTTGAAGTTTATGAACTCTGATTTCTTAGTCTAAACCAGCATCCTTTGCCCAGCAGCGCAGCTACATTGCCCATGTTGGCTATGTGAGGACCAGAGGTGTCTGCCAGCTCCACTGCTTTCATCCCCGCTTCCCCCCACTTCCAGAATGGACCAGGAGATCCTGTGGTCAAATAGATGAAGCTGGAGAACAAATTCCCTTGCAAATATACCTTCCTGCACTTACCAGGGTATATTATGAAAGCACTAGATGCACACGTTTTGGAGGAAGAGTGGGCTAAAATGTCAACTTCCTTGCATAAGCTAATGATCAATAAATATTAATCTCCACATTTATTAACTATAGATATTCTACTTGGCATATTTGTTGTAAAGACTAAATAGGACCTAGGGGTGGTCCCAGCACTCAGGAGGCTGAAGTAGGAGAATCTCAAGTTTAAGACCAGCCTGGGCTACATAGAAAGATATTGTCTTGAAAAAAAAAAGACTAAATGATATTACATAGGAAAAACTTGTGGACAGGTTTGGTACATGGTAGTATATAACCCATGAAGATCATGCACAGAAGTTTGGTCACTTTACCTAGTATAACTTCCATGCTTTCTGTGTGGTTGAGATTTCATTTTCAACAGGACAAAGGCTGCCTGCAGTGGAGGCATACCATGGCAAGTTGATGTGTAATGGGGACTTAACCTCATATATGACCTAAGAGTCCCCACGGAGGGCATTCTCCATGTGTTTCAAACTTCGTGCATCATGCACCAAGCATCTTCCCTCTGGAAAAGCAAGAGACCGCCCAAGGTTTGGACAAGTTCAGGGAAGCAACTGAACTTTTTGGGAGTTGTCCCATCAAAACGGGTTGTCTGAGTTTTGACCACTGGGGCCAATATTCTTTTCTGTCTGGGATTTGGGAAAAAAAAAAAAAGATCAGTTCATTGGATTATATTCCTAGTTCCTGATGACATTAGAAGCTTTTCAGCATGAAAGTTCCACTAATTTCAACCAGAATTTTGTGGATAAAAGAGATGAGTAACGTGAGAAAATGAATGGAACTAGTACTCACTGGGAGAAGTTAGGGATCCTAAGGGGAAAAATAAAATCTGTCTTCATGGAGGAGTTTTTAGTCTATGTGATCATTCCCAGTGCTCTGTTTTGAGTCTCTCCTATCTTACATAAATCAGAGAACAATTTAGGTTTGAATTCTAACATTTATCACATGGTCATGACTTCTTTCAGTCTCCAAAGCCTCAGTTTCCTCATTAGTATATTTAAATTTTACCATGTAAACACATTTATTTGTTGACTTACTTAACAGTGTTTGTAAGGCATTTGGGCTGGCATGCTTAATGAATAATAGACACCCTTCCAAAGTTTCTGTGGAATTCCCATTATCCATCCACCTAGATTTCAAGGTGGATTTAATGTTTACACCCCAACCTTTTCCATCTTGCTCAGGAATATGTTCACATGTTTATTAAAAAATTCAGGTGACCTTTTAGCATTCCCATAGAAAATTACTAAATATAAGTATGTGTCCTCAAACTGAACCAATACTGTTAATCCTCATTGAAACGCAAAACTCATTCTGTCATGTATTTCAGTTTACTTGAATTAACAGACATGAAGAATATAACTTAGCTATGTGCATCAAATACTGTCATCCCTAAAGTAGCAGGAGGTAAAAGGTGTGCTTAGGGAATCAAGTGAGATCTAGAACACTGTTCTGCTTCCTGCCCAGCCAGGTGTTCCACAGAATTTTACACACACTAAGGTCAACCTCAGTGCTAAGAAGACAAGCAAAGTGGATACAATCCATTTGCTGTCATGAAATCTATATTTTTGTAGAACTTTTTTTTGCCAGCTCTGGGGCTCAAACTCAGGGCCTCTTGCTAGTTTGGCTGTTGCCCTACTACTTAAGTCATCCTTCCAGTCCAGCATTTTGCTGGTTACTTGGAGATAGAGTCATGTAGACTTCTCTTCCCAGGCTAACTTCAAACCATGATCCTCCAAATGACAAGCTCCTGAGTATCAAGAATTATAAGCATTGGTACCTGCATAACTTTTGTTGGAATAACATCGTTTATTTCTCTTCCCTTTAGAGTTTTGATTCCCCTTTCTTTCAGATTCTGGGTACCCTCTTAATTTATCTATGACTGAATCTTGTATAACTTTGAAAAGAACTATGACTTGAGTAAATGCCACACATTGCTTTCATTAATATGTCATATTAAATTAAAAAATCAAATCCAAATCAAAAGTTGGATCTCATAACATTATTCATTCTTTAGGAAGTCTGAAGGCTGGGAATATTTTTCTCATGGATTTAACATGCACATGTGCATATGCATGCACACACATATACACACACTGCAGATTTTGTTTGCTAACATTTTTAAGACCTTATGTATGTAACATACTTTCACATTTTTATCAGTTGCATTTTGTCTCCATGGCTAGTGATTCTCCATAGTAATTCTATGTAGATGGAATATATACATAATTTACTAAAGGTCCCTTTCTAAGCCTTACTATTGAGAATCATTTTTCTACCTGTATCAAGAATAGAATTTCTTCTCCGGGCTGGGGATATAGCCTAGTGGCAAGAGTGCCTGCCTCGGATACACGAGGCCCTAGGTTCGATTCCCCAGCACCACATATACAGAAAACGGCCAGAAGCGGCGCTGTGGCTCAAGTGGCAGAGTGCTAGCCTTGAGCGGGAAGAAGCCAGGGACAGTGCTCAGGCCCTGAGTCCAAGGCCCAGGACTGGCCAAAAAAAAAAAAAAAGAATAGAATTTCTTCTGCCTACTCTCATAGTTTTATTGTGAAAAAAAGAAAACCTGGCTAGAATTGTCATCCATTGCAGGGAAGAAAATCCACACCTTTAATTTTTTGTGGCAGTAAAGGACTCATCTTTGTCTATTTTCTATTGCTGTAACAAAATACCTGAAACTGGTTAGTGTATGAAGAAAAGAGATTTATGTAAACCAGCTTTAGAGAATGAAAGTCTCAAACAAGATGCCCTCTAGGGAGGGTCCTTCTGTTAAAATATGGTAGGTGACATGACAGGAGTGTACACTAACATGAGAGAGAGAGAGAGAGAGAGAGAGAGAGAGTATCACATGGAGAGATATGAAGCAAGAGAACAAGGAGGAGCTAGATTTCCATTTTTATAACTCACTCTAGCAGGAATGAATCCACTGTATGAGACCTGACCTATTCCTGAGAGACAGCATTAATTCATTTATGAAGATAGAACCCTATGACCTAAATAGCTGCTTCTTGGGATTTCCATCTTAAAGTTTCTGCCTCTTCAACCTTACAACTATCAGGACCAAGTTTCTAGCATGTGAAACTTTGGGATATCAAACCATACCAGTCCAAAAAAGGTCCTGCTGGAATATCTTAAGAAACTTCCCAAAGAGCTGTGCTAACCCCATTCCACTCCCAACCTTTCTGCAATCATCACTTGCCAGCCCTTGTGACTTACTGCTAGATCAGGGATGCTCCCTTCAGTGCAAGGGAGTACTCTCTAGTAAAGGAGCAGAAAGAAGTCTTGCTAGACAAAAGCATGGGTTTCTTATGAAAACACACTGTTCTGCTAAAAGATTTTAAGGCAGGTTCAAAACCAAACATGACATTGCCTTCTCATATTCATAATATTAATGATTCACGTTTCCCAACAGCAGTAAGTCAAGGGGGCTTGCAGGGGAAAACAAAATCAGGCAAAACTCCCAAGGAACAAGTCTGAGAATGCCTCCATTGCTAGATATGTGTGAACTGTAACCCATGAGAATGAATGAAATGGGATATCATTCATAGGCTCCATCCTGTTTCACTCATTTTTCCACAAAATAATAAAAACATTAAAAAATATATTAGCCATACTCGCCATGTCAGGGAAGGGAGTAAAAAAGAGCACAAAAAATGAGGAAAAGATTAACTGACATAGTATATAATCGCATAAACTGAAACTTCATTGTCCTGGACAGGAATCTCTGCCAGCTCTGTGTGTGGGATGTGGAGCTACCAGGCTGCCAAATTGTGGGATTGGCACCAGCTTTGCAAAACCTGTCTTTAAGTCAGTG